>NC_091047.1:1250000-1875000 GCF_963966145.1 Tenebrio molitor
AGGATAATTCGATCGGACCGAATAAACAAATTGTTTAATTTTGGGGGGTGGGTTTTCACCTTTCGACCCCCTCCCAAGTTGCAAGACCGAGCCATAAATAAACATGAAGCGAAGAAGGTCGCGTTGATTCGTCGGGGAAATAAAACAACCATAAAAGCCGACTCTAATTAATTTCCACCATAATTACCGTTTCCGGTAATTACTCGAAACGGCACGGCGAGCTTTGTTGTTGGGTTTGCAGCACGAAAGCTGCGCCGACGACAAGAACTTCGCTTTGTAATAATTAGGTTTGGTGCATTGGAGCGACATCCATCTCGCTCTGAATTTTTCCTCCAAACGCGTTTTTGTCTTCGACGCACCATATACATATTTCATCGGAAACAAGCGTCGAACTTGGAAACTCGGCCATAAAGGCGAAGGCGGAAAAGGAAACGACTGGAAGCTCACAGATAGCGGCTAGACAATAAGTCCGGGTTCTGCACCGCAAAGCAGATAACATTACCGGAAAATATTCTAAGGGCCCACCTCCACAAAGAGGCACCCAACGAAATCTCGTCATTTTTACAAAACGAATCCTTCAACCCGGACAGTATCAAGAGTATCGCGCTTGTTTCAGGAGCTCGTGTCGAGCAACACGAACCAGCGCAACTGGCGGGGCATCCTGATAGCGCTCCTGGTGATCGTGGTCGTCCTGGCGCTGATCGTCACGTCCGTCGTCCTCCTGACGCCTCCCGACGAGGGTCCCCGAGTCAAGGGGGCCAGGTTCAAACTCCAGGACATCCTCAGTCACGACTTCCAGCCGCTCAGGTTCAACGGAACGTGGATTTCAGGTCAGAAATCGATCGGCCGATGACGATGCCGGTTTTTGCAAACGATATCGAACATGCATTATTTATGGCGACGCTTCGTGAATACATTCCCGAGGACGCCGCCGGAGATTAAACATTTCGGGGCAGTTTTTGCGGCTGGACCGAACCGGGAACCTGGGTTACAGCGATCGCGGCTCTCGAAAGCTCCGCGTCTCCGGTACCACCAGAAAAACTCCGGGACTGCCAGGATTTCAACTCCGCTCTCTAATCCCTAATTCTGAAAACGCGAATAATTCACATAGAAGACGCGTTCCGCTTCCTTTGTTCCTCTAACAGGTTACCCACGTAAATCTTCCGGAAGCGTACGTACAATGAGAATCTAATTTATTTGTTGCGAAATTACGAAAATGAGAGCCGAGCTGCGTCACTGCAATATTCAATAACTCAATTTGGGGAAGTTAGAGCGAATTTAAAATGTAATTTGTGCCCGTCCCGGAGCATGCTCTTCAGGGTATTCACGAAATTGTTGTCTGCGTCGCGTTATGATTTAAATGTTTCCTACGATGGCTCGTTTGTTCCTATCGTGGAACCCTGCATGGTTCTTATCGTATTATCCATTCATTAAAACATAATCTAGACCCTCACTTTAGCCCTTTTGCTCTTTATGGTCCGCTTCTCATTGTTAGTATAGCTGTTGGATTTTCTCATGGGCTATGAGTCATATCTGCGCAAATGACGAGTCTCAAGTAGGTTCAGTTTTCATTTACAGTTTATCTCCGCCTTCGTGCAGATATTTCCAAGGTCACAGCCCATGAGACAATCCGATACATCCACTTCTGTTCTTCCATCATTACACGATCTTATTTGTTTTCTCCTCTGGAACTAACCAAATCAACTGAATTTTCTACATTTTTCATTCTTCTAAAATCTAATTTTTTTCACAGGTTCTAACTATTTTATTCTTCTAAAATCTAAATTTTCTAAAGGTCCTAGCTATGAAGGAGAACTGTTGTATTCTATTCTGTCTGATAAAAAAAAATGCAACTGTAACCTTCTTACAATCTAGCTCTGTTGATCTCGACTATTTAAGTCTTCTCCATTTTTTTCCACAGGTTCTAGCCACCAAGCAGAACCGCTGCATTCTATTCCGTCACATTTATTTTATTTTTTGTCATTTAATCTTTCACGAGAATAAAGAAAGAACAAGTTCACCATTTACGGCCCCGTTATTTCTAATAGACCAGTTTGCAGCATCCCAACGTTTTCCGTACAAAAACTGTTAATTGTATTCGCGAGGAATTTTTGTCACAACTTCTCGAGTGTTCTCTCCTGCCCCCAAGAAAAGTAATATATAGTTCGGCGTGGAATCTCTGGTACGCGTTCGATAACTCCCACGCCCGATCCCGTGTTGCGTCACATGCCGCTACCGAGCCACAACACACGAACTACCTCGACTGTTGGCCTTTCCGCAAAAGCCGCATTTTCCACTGCGAAATTAATAACCGAATTTATCACGACGAAATGAGCGAGTTATTCGAGTTTGCGTCACACTCTTGCCCTTTTTGCGGCGGAAAGATCACCAACTTCATGGCCAAGTCTTGCACGTCGGGGCAAATCCACGGCCATTTATAAGCGCGAAAGTGGATGACAAATTACGTCGCTTTGGGGCATTATGCATCTGTATCATTTTTCTTTCGAGTATCTGGGCGTACTTTATTTCCCCGTTTGGCCGATCCATTTTTTATTTGGACGATTTTGTCCAAAAACATTTGTTACGCGGCGCACTTGTAAATCTCCATTATTTGGCAAAACGAAGGAATAAATCGGTGACGTCCACACACTCGGATTAAAAAAAACATAAATCGGGTTTACTCGTCGCCCGGTTAAATCCACGGGCGTCGTTTTAAACCCATCGATTTATCTCCCCTCGTGGCCTAATAATTTCATTAATTGTGGAAATTTATCTTTGGAAAGAATCTGGATTTGTCTGCACTGGAAATATACTTTCCCGTCCACACGCGACCGCATCGATTCGACAACCAATATTTAATAAGCTCCCTTAATGGATAATAATTTATTTCGGCGAGCTTTTGCCGCTTTGGCGGGCGCCGTGCGACTTTTGGTACCATTATTGCAGGAAAGGATACATCTTTCATTCCCCCCGAAAGGGGGCAGACTGCTGAAGCTTTCCAGAGCCTTTTCAGCCACACTGACGGGAAGATTCGGGATGGGTATGGTGAGGGTGGGTGCGGAAGGAATGTGGTAGGTCCTGAGACCCAGCATTCGTCTTATCTGTGATATGGGACGAGTACAGGCCCCACGATGTGATGGTGTGGGTGAAAAAAACACCACACCAGGTTAGGCGGCACCGGGGTTAGAACCCGGGACCTCCCAAATGCAAAGTGGCGCGCTAGGCGCTTGGCCACAGTCCTCGGTACCACTCCAGAGCGACTCGCCATAATTTAACCCTCTGTTATTTTCGACCGTACCCCCCGTACGAATTGTATTTTCCTTTGATATTAATTCGTCGAATCGTTCCGTGAGTTGATTTTGTTACGTTTCAATGGATACGTTCAGTCGGGATTGAATTACTTCAATGCCTATTCTGAGACGAAACGACGCGGCAAAAAAAGAAAATTGAGTTCGTTGTGAAGATGGAATTTATTGTGCTCCTCCGGGTGAATATGCCTAAATTCAGACGAACAGATTCGACAAGTGCGAAAACCAGAAATAATTCCTCACGTCGCGCATTTCCCTACGATCGTCTCCTTGTTTCCGCGAATACGACTAGAAACGGCGACGGGTCCGAAAGGAGTTTATTGAGGGCCAATCGCCTATCGTTTCCACCTCGCCGGATGCAAAGATTCCAATAAAAACTCAATAAAACAGGAATCTGCGGACGCACAAAGGAAACAAATTTCAACAAAGTTGAACAGTGCTGATGTCGATCTGAATAATCGGATTTTTATGGACAAAATTTGAAAATTATATTGGCTGCGACAAACCAAACGCCAGTCGCGGATTGACTCGTACATCTACAGTTACATCATTAGATCCAAATTCAAAAAGTAGAAAAGTAAATGACCAGATTTTATTTACGTACTTTTGCTTTAAATTTTTTTGACGTGAAAACTTCATTAGGCGCGCCACGCGGCCAATGAATTAATTTCTGCGAGACGCTAAAATCGTCACGCGACACGCCAAAATCGTCACGCTCACATCGTCATCAGGCTCGGGCCGGAGAACAACGAAAGCGACACTTTATTTACTATGACGTCATATGGCTAATTAATTATTAATTTATGCCTTGTTCCTGATTCCTCCATAATAATAATAGCGTCATAGAAGTTTTCACTTCTATCGTGCGCTCTTATGTTTAAGTAAAAATTCCGAAGTCTGTTGAACCTTGAATTTTTTGCAGCAGAGTAAAAAAGAAATATGTGCACTCAACTTTCATGTTTTCATTTAGCTTTATCTCCGCCACTTGCACCATAAAATTATAACTTATATGAGTAAGAAAAATATCTGTGGCAACTAGAAAGCTCTGATTTGAGGAAACGTTTTATCGGAACCGGATATCCGGTTGCTACGAATAAACCAAAAGAGTAACGTCCAATCTGATGGCAGAAATTAATTCAGAAGGGTCCAATTACTTAAAAACCAAAGTTTCAGGTCAATCTGAAGAATTTTTTAAAAATCGAAATTTTTTTGTAAGTTTCCAGTCGTGAAAAGTATGAAATTTCTAAGGTCGTCCAATTCAGTTGAAATCTGGCTATTTTGTCAATTTGACTATTCTGGTTAAGAATCCGGGCTCAGATTTTTGCTCCTCGTTTCGGTGATTTTTTTATTAATTTTTTTGTCAACGGCAAGATGGACTCTTCGGAAAACGACATCGTCTCATATTCCGCTTCGTAAAACTTCAACGAAGCCGAATTTTAGCTTGAAAATCATTCATTGTGACCAAAAAAGTCCAAGAAATCGACTGCTGCAAACCGCATTGACGTACCATTTTTCGTTCCGGAACTAGAAAGCTCTGATTTGAAGAAACGTTTTATCGGAACCGGATATCCGGTTGTTACGAATAAACCAAAAGAGTAACGTCCAATCTGACTGCAGAAATGAATTCAGAAGGGTCAAATTACTTAAAAACCAAAGTTTCAGGTGAATCTGAAGACTTTTTTTAAAATCGAATTTTTTTTTGTAAGGGTTTTCAGTCGTGAAATTTATGAAATTTCTAAGGTCGTCCAATTCAGTTGAAATCTGGCTATCTTGTCAATTTGACTATTTTCAATAAGAATCCGGGCTCAGATTTTTGCTCCTCGTTCGGGTGATTTTTTTATTAATTTTTTTGTCAACGGCAAGGTGGATTCTTCGGAAAACGACATCGTCTCATATTCCGGTTCGTAAAACTTCAACGAAGCCGAATTTTGGCTTGAAAATCATTCAGTGTGACCAAAAGAGTCCAAGAAATCGACTGCTGTAAACCGCATTGGTCTACCATTTTTCGATCCGGAACTAGAAAGCTCTGATTTGAAGAAACGTTTTAGAGTAACGTCCAATCTGACGGCACAAAATAAATTCAGAAGAGTCCAATTACTTAAAAACCAAAGTTCCAGGTCAATCTGAAGACTTTTTAACTGTGGCCTACATTGCGAACCTTGCGAGCACACCGGAGATGAAGCGTGATCATTAGAGAAACACAAACTGGTGAAATAAATTTTGACGTGCGGAAAAGTACTCCACCGTTGACGTTTCGCCGCTGTGAACAACTCCAAAGCTCTCCACATGAAACATTCATCTTCGTCTGGAGCCTCCGTCGCGGGAGAAAACTTCCAGGGCCGATTTACTCGATTACTTTCCCGGGTCATCCGCAATTGATAAAATTTTCATTAGCCCCCTTATCGCGGTTAGACGATATCGTTGGCGTTGGCGTAAGAAAAATCGTTAGAGTGTTTTAGCGCGTTAACCGTCCTGGGAGGGCGAGTTTTCAGTCGGGAAGGGTTAAACATAAATTATTTACGACGCGAAATCTCGCCGTCGTTTAACCAATTTATCTCGCTCGGAAAAATCCGTTCGGGTTTCGCTGATCGAATCCGGCCTCTCATTACCCTTACGTCCTGTTTCAGACGAGGAGCTGGTGTTCAAGGACCAATGGGGCGGCATCAGCATCATGCACGCGTCGAATCTGTCGGTTCGCACCTTAATGTCCAATCAAACTTTTGTGAGTATCTGCAGAGGTGATAATTGAATATCGATCCGGCTTTTCGGGTCTTACTTAAAAGCGCCGAAAAGCTCGGCGCTTATTAAAGCCCCATCTGATATTACGCAAATTCACCGAAATTTTCCAAAATGTTGCAGCTGCGGCTGAATCCGACGAGGTTCCAGTTGTCGCCGGACCAGAGGTATCTGCTGCTGGTCCAGAATTTCCAGAAGCTGTTCCGGCACTCGTTCCTCGCCCAGTACACGATCTACGACATCCAGACGGGGTGAGTTCAACCCCTCAAATTTATCTACCGGAAGGGTTGGAGTCGACTCACCGGAATTAATCCGGACAACACGAAACAGACGCAATTACGATTTTCTCATTCTTGACCCTCTCGCCCTCCGATTTAATCGCTGCGTAACTACCCCGTCGTAAATTATTTACAGCAACGATTTCCCGCTGCGTCCGATGCCGGAAACGGAAGAGCATCCCTACCTGCTCTTGGCGGAATGGGCGCCGAGAGGCCACGGCCTCGTCATGGTCCAGGATTACGACATCTACTACAGGAAGAGTCCCACTTCGCACACTGGATACAGAATAACGAACACCGCGGTGCCCGGCGTGGTGAGCCACGGCGTTCCCGACTGGCTCTACGAAGGTACGAAACCACACCAAAACCTTCCCGAATGATCCTTCTCCTCGTAGAAGAGATCCTGGGCAGCAACAGCGCGCTGTGGATGTCCAGCGACGGCCTCCTCCTCATCTTCGCCTCGTTCAACGACAGCCTCGTCGAAGAATTGCGATTCCCCTGGTACGGTTCGGCGAACGAGGGACGACTCTACCCGGACATCCGGTCGCTCCGGTACCCTAAACCCGGAACCAGAAATCCCAAGGTGACCCTCACCATCGCCGACTTGGCCGACACCTCCAACATCAAGATAAAAACGGTGATCCCACCAGTTGCGCTGGCCAACACGTAAGTCAAAATAAATGGGCGAGTGGGGATTACGGGATCTCTCCCAGGGAATAGGGTCGGATCTGATTTTTGTCTCCGTTGTAGCGCCATTTGGACTTTTTACGCCTTATCTGCAGATCTGGGCAGCTTCATCTTTTAATTAATCGAGTCACCGCAAATAACGAAGCGATGACGGATTTGTGATTAATCTGAAAAGTTGCAGTCTGCAAACTTTCCAGTCGTTTGAATGATAAAAGGAGCGCTCCATAAAACCGTCTGCGGTGTCAGACTTTTTCGAAAACATATCGAGTCCACATTCTGAGACCTCTTGCAAAAAAATAATCATAGTGTCGTGTACAGCTGGGGCGAATTTACGAGAAAAGCTGAATTTGTTACGGAGCGGATATGAAAGATCGCCCTGCGAGATACTGCAGAGTTGCCCTTTTGCATGAGACGCGCTCGTAATAAAAGTGATTTCGCGTTCGCCCCACCTATCCAATCAATTACAGAAAAACTGTAACAAAAAGCGCGCCGGAATAAGACCGGAGTTAATGCAGTGCCAACAAATTTTACACTTTTTTTACAACTCCGGTTTGTAAATCGCCCGGAGTCCTGAAATCGCTCCGGAACAAGCACAAAAAACTCATTCCGCTATTCGAACTTGATAACTTTTCACACTCCCTTAACCGTTACGTTAAATAATGCAAAGCGGATTGCCGGTGCGAAGCAATTTCATTACACATATCGACATTAACATTTCACTGTTTTTCCTTTTCGTTCTGGAGAGCGCTACTCATAACGGGCCTCGGGTTCGTTATCTTGGAATTTTTTTGGCATGGGAATTGTCGCCGGGTAGATTTTACACCTCCGGCGAATCGATGCGTTACGAATTTACCCCCACGACACCCATTCGAGCACTAATTTATTCAGGAGCTACAACAAACATTACACTCTTTATCGCCCCCAGTCAGACTCTTAATTTACCATTAGTTTAACGCGACTCGGCGGGATTTGCTCGCGGCGGTGAGGATGTTCCCAGAGCTTTCTTTCTGGCATTTCTTGCACCTAGATCTCGCTCTAGACGTCCCAAAAACAGCACAATTTGCACGAGAACTTTTATTTTTCTCCTCGCTCTCGCATTTACGTCTTTGTAATTATTTCCGCTCTTAGGAAATGATACAAGTCCATCTTCTACATCTTCCCTCTGTCTTTGCCATTGTATTGCTTTGTTCCTCTCTAATACTTCCTTTCCTCTATCTTTCACACTTGTTGTTTTTGACTTTTCCTTCTTCTATCGTTATCTTCAATTCTTCTGTTGTCTACACTGTTATACTCCTCCTCATTCTGACATCTAGATCTTTGCAATTATTGCAATTGTATTGCTTTCTTCCTCTCTATTATTTCCTTTCCTCAATCTTCCACACTTGTTGTTTTTGACTTTTTTTCTTCTTCTATCATCACCTTCACTTCTTCTGTTGCCTACACTTTCCTGCTGTTCTTCTCCTCATCTTCACATCTAGATCTTTGCAATTATTTCTACTCTTAAGAATCCTTCCAGCTCTACTTTCCTATGTTTTGACTCTTCTTTTTCTTCCCTCTATCTTTTACGTTGCTTTATCCCTATCCTTGCTATTTTTGACTTTCCTCCCATCTTTATCATCTCCTCCAGATCTCTAGACCCTTTAATTACTTCTACTCTCAGGAGTTCTTCCACATCTTCCTTCTTCTACTTTTTTGTTTCAGGGAATATTACTTCACCGCAGTGTCCTGGATCAGCCTGACCGAGATCTCCATCGTCTGGCTGAACCGCCCCCAGAACCTCTCCCTCATCACGATTTGCACCAGCCCCAAGTGGGACTGCCGCGAGGTGACCCTCCCGCCTCCTCCTCCTCCCTTTACTGTTCGATTTTCTGCCGCAGACCCAACGGATCACCAGCGACGGCCACGGCTGGGTGGACATGGGAGACAGTCCCGTCTTCGGCACCGACAGCAGCAATTACATCACGGTAGCACCTGTCAGAGACGGTCCTGCTGGATATTTCCGGCACGCCGTCTCCGTCAACATCCCGAAGAGACGCATTATTCCTCTCACACACGGAAAATACGAGGTGACACGTATCCTTACTTGGGACCACTCGAACGACGTCATGTAAGTAGTCATCGAAGACACCGAAGGATGTCTCCTGCATACTTCCTTGTTGCGGAGATGCAGATATCGGAGGAGAAGACGCGGGGACTAAATCAAAGTCGCGATTTACATTTAATATGCTGTTTGTATGCAGGAAAAAACACGTGCGCGGCAGAAGGAAGCCTCTGCTATATTCCGGCTTCTGTTGGGAAGAAATAAAAAATGAATAGGCTTTCGTTCGTTATCGAAGCGGTGCGGCTGAAAGTGAAGGGCTGAAAGGGTCTGGTGCATACGAGACGAGATTTCTGATTAGAAAATGGCATCGGTATAGAAAAAATCCGCGAATTTCGCTCAATTTCGTTCTACAGTGGACTGCAAAAAAATCTCTTACAGTTAGAACCTTTACGTCTTTCTTAGCACACTTTCCGAAGGCGTCACTGTGATTTTTAAAATAATTCACCAACACGTGTGATGTTTCATTACACCATCGCTCGCGGGGGAAGGCGTCGGAAACCGTCAATTATTGTGCTTTTTTAAAGCGTAGATTAATTAGAGCAAGTTGACAACTAACCTAAAATTTAGAGCCAAAAAATTTTCTTTTTTTCTTTCTTTGCAATGTTTTACATTAAGAATAGAATAACGTAACGATTTCTATTCTCGAAGCAAATATCTAAGGGCTGAAAACAAACATGTTCAATTATGTCCCGATTAAACATAAACAAATGTCATTCGTTTCAAACGGCGGGAAATTCAAATTTTACACTGTTCTTCACGGTTTAATTTTTTCCAACGCCTACTCAGCCCAGGATTTCATTTGAACACGCGATAGGATTGAGTAGCTTCTTGCGAGGGACAGCATCCCATTCCTATTCGTCCTCCGAGCCGGACAGCACATTCTTGTTCTGTTTACGCACCATATCTGCGTCCTTCCTCCGTTGAATGTTAAGCGGCCAGGATGTTGATTTAGTGAATCGAATGTGTGCAAATAGTGGGTTTCAGGTCGTTGTGCGTCGGACCTTCGTTAACCTCTGTCACTCGATAATTAAATTTAAAAATGTCAGCCCAACCGTCATATCTCGGGCGACTGCTTGAGCACACTCGACTCGCTTTAATGTTGACCCAAAAAGTCGACACCGTCACATGCATGAAATATTAATGGAAACTCAACAAGTACGGGTCGGCTGTATCTTTATCTCCTCGACATACGTCAACCCATTTCGCATGTGAATTCACTTTGTATTCTTCGGGGCGATCGGTTCAACCCTCCGACTCGCTTTAAAGCAAACACGACGCGACACGTAAATAAACATGAAAAAAATGAATGTAATTTCAAAGCGATTCCTCCGTCTTCTATTTATCTTCTATTATCTGTACCTTTTTCGGTATTTATTTCGTGACCGTCTTTCAGCCGGCGCTTTTTTCGCTCGAGATAATTTATTTTGTTCCTTTTCAGATACTTCCTGGGCATCCCCGAGAACAAACCCGGCCAGCAGCACCTGTACCGCGTCACATCCGTCCCTCCGAGGACCGGCGCCACTCTCCCCCCGCCCGTCTGTCTGACCTGCGTCCCCGAACCGCCGCCCACCTCGCCCCCGTATTTTTTCATGGACGAGGACACCTACTTGCTCAAGACCAAGTACTGGGAGGACGAGGACGACAACGCCGTCATCACGACGCCCGCCCCTCGCCGCAGGAAAAAGAAGCCGAAAGCGAAGCCGACGGAGCCGTCTTGCCTCTACCACAACGCGGTCTTCAGCCCCGCCTCCACCTACTACGTCTTGGAGTGCCTCGGCCCCGGCATCCCTTACAGCACTCTGTACAAGACGGCGATGCCGAAGCCCAAACTGATCGTCAACCTGCAGAACAACACCAGACTGAGGGAGAACGTGGCCAAGATGGCCATGCCCCAGATCAAAACCTTCCCGGTGCAGATCTCCGGCGGGTACCAGGCGCACGTCAGACTGCACCTTCCGCCCGGTCTCAGAGAGGACGAGATCACCAGGTGGGTCGGTCTTGGTGGATTCGTTGGATTTTTTACGGGCCGTTCCAGGTATCCGCTAGTGGTACAGGTGTACGGCGGCCCCGGGAGTCAGCTAGTGACGGAGAGGTGGAGGATCGACTGGAACACCTACCTGACAGGTCACAAGGATTTTATCATCGCGCAGATCGACGGACGAGGGTCCGGGGGTCAAGGACATCAACTGCTCCACAAAGTTTATTACAAATTGGGGTCGGTCGAAGTGGCGGATCAGCTGGAAGTTACAGAGTAAGTTTCGATTCTGCTCGATAATGCATAAATTTCCTGTCGACCCAGAACGTTCCGAATTAACGAATTGGGTTAGTCAGCCGCAATAATTTATACAGAGGAGCATCATCGGGTAATCGATGAACTCTAAATTCTTTATCCGAGTGAATGGGAGATTTTTTTAATCCTGTTTTTGCCAACGCGATCCTCGATACTGACGCGGAAAACGAATAACAAAATACAATTGCTGTCAATATCTGAGATTCAATATTCGTCCTGATGACGCCAACGCGTCGACATCGACAGCAATTGTGTTCCGGTGCAGATGGAGACAATTCAAACTGTTTCGAATTTTTAAGTGTAGTCTTATGGTGGTTCGCTTTGCACTTCAAGGTCGTTTGGCCCCTACATGGTTTTGCACACTATTTGAGATCAACGAATTACAAAATGAAATCCTGGGCAAGTTATTATTTCAATCCTGGCACTTTTCCAAGCGGGCGCCGTTTCATTTTTTCTCCATAGAACAATTAAGAACCTCGTAATGTTTGTGTCTGCAACAAGCAATACAGGAGCGTACCGCGTCGTGCCTACGAGACAAATAAGAAAAAATCGAGCCCGTTCCGCAGTAATTTAACCACCGAATCCCATTCACCCTTTCGGGATAATATCCCCGAAGAACGTTACCAACAGCTGCACAAACCTATGTGAGCCGCATCTTGAAACTGTTTACCCCATAAATCCCTGGCCCGTTTAAAAATGTATCTCTTTAATCGAGCCGCCTCAAATTAAATCTCGTTGGGTAAACAGCCCAAGGCGGTGCAGGTGGCCCTTAATCGACCTAAAAAAGACAAATTCGCGTTCCAGATACTTGAGAGACACCCTCCACTTCATCGATAAACGGAGGGTGGCCGTTTGGGGATGGAGTTATGGTGGTTTCGTGGCCGCATTAGCGCTGGCAAGTCCCAAAAGTGTTTTTCGATGTGCTATCGCCGTGGCTCCTGTTACCAACTGGAAACTTTACGGTAAGATGTTTTATTGATATTTGCGCGGGGCGAAAAAACGACACGTTAGGAAAAAGAATCGTCCCTCCGTTTCGGACGAGTTTACGAATTTTGTTGTTTTGCGTTTTTTGTTCGAGGAAAACCCTCGAGCCTCTCTAATAGTTTGTAAATTACCAGATTCCGCCTACACCGAGCGCTACATGGGCCTTCCGAACGTGACTGACAATTACAAAGGATACGACGAAGCGGACGTCAGCAAAAAAGCGCATTTGCTCAAGGATAAAATGTTCTATCTGGTCCACGGCTCTGCGGACGACAACGTCCACCTGCAGCAGTCGATGGCGCTGGTCAAGTCGCTCTCCCAAGAAGGAACCCTCTTCCGACAGCTGGTAATACTCGTCGGTGTGAGTCCCAGACGTCACGTTTAAAACCACTCTTCCAGATCTATCCCGACGAGAACCACGGCTTGGGCGGCGTTAAGACGCACCTGTACAGGAGCATGGGCCAGTTCTTCGACGACTGCTTCCAGAAACAAGTTCCTCCGGAGTTCAAAGCGGGGCTGCGCAACGACGTCGAGTAGTACACCTTTAACGATTTCTTCAACTAGGGGAGAAGAGTGATGCCAAAATGAATCCGACGAGGTCCTTAATCGCTTTAAAACGACATCCACGTTCCCCTTTCGGCGGGATGTTAGTGATGAAAGTGCCAAATTTTGAAAAATTTACGATTGATGTTCTCGTTTCGATGTTTGTTAAATTGTTGGGAATTGCAATAAAACGCGATGGAACTCAGGAATAAATGGAGAGGAACAACCCCTCAGACACGAAGTTGCGTCGGGTCTAAAATTGACAATTAACGAACGTTCAATTAATATCGCTTATTTCGGGAGTAGTACAAGGGTGGACGAGCGACGCCGCAACATGTCCGGTGGAGCGTCGCTGGTGGACCCGACTCGCCACAACCAGTATTATTACAAGAAGAAACTGATCTCGTTGACGGAGAACATTGCGTTGCATTAACATATCTCAATTATCGTTGTCTTCGAGACGTAACGCGTCCTCGTTGTAATAATCCAGTCAATGAAAGGATCCAACCCTAGATTTTAAAATGACCAACATCCAGGATTTTAGATCCGCGCTAGTCTCGTACCGTAGGACCTCCAATAATCACAAACATTCAGATTTCAATATTTTAGCTCTAAGATAGTGTTCAGAGGGTCTCTTTCAAGCCACAAGCCTTAAATCTGACCTTCTAGTTTCTTTCCATTCTTCTATCATTTTGTACAAAACGAGTCAATTTTTGATGATGGCGTACTCAATTCTGAACACTGATGACTTTTATTACTAAGCATTGGACTATAGGTGAAGTCACCTCACTCCATCACGTACTACTCATAATCATCATGTAAATAGATTTTATTCGTAGCTAGATGTACAGATATGGGTCCAATAACTGTTCTATTTTTCCAACGATGGTACTGTTCTTCAAGTGCACGGTGTGACTTTTACAAACAAAACGCACGATCTAGCAATAACCACTTCGCTCTAATAACTCCTGAACAATCGACGAGGGGGCGCCGCCCCCGCGTACAATACATGATAGCTTGACCCAAACAATCTGATAGGTACTAACTATAGTGAGATTATCGATTAAGTTTTTGTTGGTTAATGGTTATCGATGAATCCGTACAGCGTGGGAGAATTTAAATTTTTGACAGACACTGTTGCCAACGTTGAGATCAAATCAAGCTCAAAAGTACTAAACTGCAAGACGCTGTTCAATTATCTGAAGGAGGGACGTATTATTTGTACATAAATACACGATAATGTGCATTTTCGAATGAGTTCCGTTTGTAAATTAGTGAGATTCGTTTTTTATATATTACACGCCTTAATTTCGTCGATCATGTGATACCTTCTATCATCCACTTCGGAACTATTGTAAATATCTTGTCAACATTCTTGCATCTGTCATTCGATGGTTGTTCACACAATAGTATACTTATAGTAGCCATTATTGACAATTTACTAGATTATTATACTAAAAATTACAAAATAAATAAAGACAAATACGAGGTGGACGTTTTTTTTATCTCCTCAACCCAAATCCTTGACCAGATTGACCAGTACCGTCGAGTACCACCACCTGCAAGACTTTCTGGACGGGGCACCGGAAAAATTGCAGCGAAACAACGACTGAATCGATAAAACACTGGTTTTTATCCAGTTAAGCACTTCTGGGTAATCGCGATAATTACATAATAATTTAATTTCGATTAGATTTTGATTATGATAATTTTATCGTACGTCACCGTCGCCCTTCATTTTATTAAAACCCAATCCATAACAACCAAAGCAAGAGACGCGACCCAGAAAAAGAATTTTCACAAAAAAAAAGCCTTACAGTAGTGACCTTTAATATCTTCTTTATCAATGTGCGGAAAAAAATTATTGTCGTCGATCACGAGACCGCATTAAGTATGAATCACCCGTTCCAATATTAATCCTGGGCAAATACCAACAAACAATATAAGTGAGAATCGACAGGAAAAAATCACACAAAAGAAAATGTTATTGCTCAATTTCTACACCAACATTTTGGTCAATTTCATCATAGATCATTATCACGGCGACCGCCGCTGCCTCTTCATTTTCACAGACGATGATCTCGATTACGGCGGTGCCGTCCCCGCGGTCAGAATCAAAATGACCGCTGGCAAAATCGACTACGACTTGATTTTTAATTACAACGGGTGTCAGAGCGTCGTCGTCTACGTGGCCGACCCCGTGGAGGTGTTCGTCGAGTTCGAGCACCAAATCCGGCACCACCTGGAGCGGTTCAACAGAAGGAGATTTCTGATTGTGCCACGAACCCTCGACGAGGACTTCGACAAACGCTTCTTCGCTCTGAAAGAATTGAATTTTGTGAGCGACCTGCTAGTTGTCCTACCCAGAGAGGAGGTTTTTGAGCTGAAAACGCACATATATGTAGGTGTTTCGGACAACAACCAACCGGTACTGCTGGATCGGTGGTTCCCAGAGAACCAAAGCTTCGCGTCTGGGAGCGATTTGTATCCGGACAAGCTCACCAATCAGTTTGGGAGGGCTTTGAGAATGGCGACGTTCACTTACGAGCCTTACAGCGTCATAGGTAAATCCCCGGGAGTCGTTTTCTCAAAGTAATACTCTTCGTAGGAGAGTCAATGGAAGACCATCACGGTTCCGAGTTGGTCTCGGCTGTGGAGTTTGCTCTCAAGTACAACATGACACCGGTTCCTGTCGTCAACGATAAAGACTATTGGGGGGAGATTTTTCCCAACTGGTCCGGCAACGGGCTTCTGGGGAATCTGGCACAAGACAATGCAGATATCGGGTTCTGTATCTACACCACTAAAACACTTGGGGGTCTCTTGTTAATGTAAGAATTTGCAGCTGCCCTCTACACTTGGGAAATTTGCTACCACTACCTAGACCTCTCCAAGCCACTGGTGAGGACAGGCATCACGTGTCTCGTGCCAGCACCAAAGTACGACTCTTCCAAATCTTCCCCACAGATTCTTCCTTTAGATCTGATTCTAGACTGGCAGCTCGTTGGTTGACTCCTCTGTTCTCCTACTCCCCCCAGCTCTGGATCTGCGTGGTTATCGTCTTCGTGGCAGGAATCGCCGTACTGTCGTTCATCCTTCTGTGCTACAACCGCAACAAAACCATGACGCTCAAGTGAGTACCAGATGAGTCCGAATCGTCCAAACAGACACAATTCCAGATATCCACCCCAACGAAAACGAACCTACCCCTATTTCGTCCGGATTGCTGCCAAAATAATAATGAAACCGGTGCTGCAACAATCTCTGGCGCCACAAGAAATCCCAGTGGAGGTCTCGAGCAAACTCGTGATGGGCCTCATGTTGGTGTTGAGCCTCGTCCTGACCAGCACCTACAGCAGCGGCCTCGCCAGCATCATGACCCTCCCCAGATACGAAAACGCCATCGACACCGTGGAAGACTTCGCCGGGAGCGGGCTCGACTGGGGGGCCACTCAAGACGCCTGGATCACCTCGATACAGAACGCCGAAGAACCCACCTACGTGACCATCGTCAGCAAGTTCCATCCCACTCCCGAGGAAGATTTACGCGAATTTTCCAAAACCGGGAAGTGGGCGTTCTCGATTGAACGCCTCCCGTTCGGTACCTTCACATTTCCCGCGTCTGGTGCGAGTTCTAGCTTCATCTTGCAGAAAATTACGCGATCGGCGACTACATCGGAGAGGATGTGATCGGAAGTTTCCACCTGATGCAACAAGACCTCTACTGGGAGCAGTGCGTCATCATGTTGCGCAAAAACTCGGTACTGCTGCCAATTTTGGACTTGTTCATTTTGAAAATCTTCGAAGCTGGCTTGATCTCGCAGTGGCAAAATAAGGTGAGTCGATTTCGGGGGGAGGGAAAATTGGAGTTGTTGTTCTAGGCGGTGGATTTGTACATGAACGCTCACGTCCAGAGAGTTGTCAAGTACTACCAACATCACGTCCAAGGCCATGAAGTTGTCAAGTTGAAATGGAGTCACGTCCAAGGCCCTTTTGCTATTCTAGCGATAGGTTACTGTGCTAGTCTTGTAGTTTTTGTCCTGGAGGTGACAATGCAAAGGGAAAAAATAAAATAAAACCATGTAGGTACTCCAGCTTTGTTTTTATTCCAAAACCTAGTCCACCACTTAGACAAAAGATTTTTGGACAAGTGAAAGAAACGAGGAAATGATTTGAGTGAACGAATCAAGGACTGAAGATACCCTCGATTAATTTTATTTATTATTGCATTAATATGCAACTAGTCGTGTTATTATCGCATCGGCGTCAATAATTACAGCAACTGATTCGTTTTATTGACGCTGTTTACGGTCAGGTGCAATCTAGCAAAACCTAAACTTTGGAGCGAGCGTTGTGGGGAGACTTGGGGGGGCAAGTCCCGTCGGACACGCTGTGTTACGCATGTATGATGATTTTTTTTGTATGTGGAGGTCATAATAAATCGTTCAAACTCTATCGCTGATTTTATTCAGCTTTTGCACTATTGTGGTACCGGACACAACGACGAACAGGCGCGAAGTGAAAATGTTCCACGTGGTGTGTTACGCGACTCTGCTTCTGGCCCTTTTGTCGACGACGTCGGGTGAGTCCTTTGCAGTTCCACAATCGAATTGGCAATTTTTTGAAAAATTAATTTTTGCGATTCTACCAGTCGAAGATGTTGACCTGTCGCGCAGCTTAAGTAAAGCACTGGTCCGTGGCAAATGTCCATCAAAATTATAATTAAATCGAAGCTAGCGGCAGGAAGTCCTTTTCTTCCGAGAAGAAAATTATGGATGAGCGAAGGCCGCGACAAACTGCGTCCCGAAAATAAACTCCTAATTGATTCTTCCTTTAATAAGTAATCATTGATAGCATTAATATTCGCTGCACGACAACACCGGCCTTGGAATAAATCAAGCTCGATGCCATACGGCACCCTTCTTCGGGAAAATACCGGAAACAACTAATTGCTGTTATCTGTGACAATTATTCAAGGATTATGCGAAAAGCACAATTATTCATACATTATCTGTTTTTTGGGATCGAAAGGTGTAATAATTTAAACGGAATTAAACGCTACAATGATTCGAGATTTTTTCTTCCGTTTGAACTTTACGGAAATTTTTTGCCAGGTTTACGTGCGTGTGTCTTAAAGACGTTACGGTTCAATAAATTATTAAACGTGTGGTCAGTTCTTGCGGTCGTAATTCTGTGTTATTGACACAGAATTTTTCAAAAGGAAAAAAACAATGGGAACAATATGGACGAATTTTATATTGTTGTTACACACCACTTATAAAATATAGAAAAAACGGCCTTGGCCAAATCAGTGGCCTTGTAAAAATTCCCAAATACATTATGGGTTAATGCTAATTAGATCTTCAAAACCAACAGGATGCTTCTTTATCGAATTAATCTCGTTTGTGGTAATTAAATTCAATTGTTGTAAGCGAGAAGGTAATTCTTTTAAATTTATTATCGCTAGACACGCGCCTGCTTTGCAAAGGTCCCAATTATCGCGATTTAAAGAATAAAGCGAGAACACTGAAATAACTTGACTTCGATGACTTCGACAGGTGGGCCCCAAAGCTCGTACCAGTCCTCCGGCGACCCCTTGAGGAACAGGGGCACCTCTTACTGCCCCCAAAACACCGAATGTTTGCCTCTGGCGCAGTGTCCACTCCTCGACAACATTTTGTCCAACGAATGCGTCAACACCGACAGGTTGAAAGCGACGACTAAAAAATGGGAAACCATATTATTTTGGAAATTGCAGAATTTCGAGTCTTGCGTGCGGCTTCCAAGGCTACGTGTGTTGTCCTTTGGTGGCCAACACCCTCAACAATATCAATTCGGGAAAAGTGGTGGACGGGCAAAGGTGCGGCCTGTCCCAAATCCAGGGAGACAATTACGACGGGATAGGCGCGTTCCCTTGGGTCGTCAGGGTCGGATTCAGGAGTGAGTAGATTTGAAAAAATTACAAACGTCTAAAGGGGAGATTGTCACAGATGTCCTCACCGGAGAGGTGAAGTATCCTTGCACCGGCTCCATCATCAACAACAGGATAATCCTGACGGCGGCCCATTGCGCCCTTGCCAAATCCGACAAATACAAACTGTGAGTGAAAATCTTGAAATGATCGCATTTTCGACAAACTATTTCCAGTCATTCCGTCCGCGTGGGCGAGTGGAACACCAACAGCGACATCGACTGCGGCGAGGAGTTCTGCGGCATGCCCGTCCAGGACATCCCCCTCAGCTACGTGATCGTCCACCCCAGCTACGACAAGCAGACCTACAGGAACAACATCGCCCTGCTTGTCCTCAAGGACAGAATCAACTACACAGGTCAGTACGAGGGCGCCAAACCGGAAACACACACGCCAATTTGGCTGTGGGAATCTTCAATCTATCACGCTTCACAACACAAATTGATAGATTGCTATTTTACTAGTTACCGCCCAACCGATATGCCTGCCGGAAACATGGTCGGTCACCAACACCGATGGGATTTTGGTGGGTTGGGGCAGGAACGCCAAACAGAGCTCTCCCTCGACCTACCAACAGACGCTCTATTTGCCCATCACGGATCTGGGGTTGTGCCACAGCGTTTACGGGAAGACGCTACCCATCACGGACAACCAGTTGTGTGCAGGGGGAGAGACCGGGAACGACGCCTGTGCCGGGTTTGGGGGGGCGCCGCTGATGGTTCGACACGGGGACACCCATTATCAGGTGAAAATAAATACTAAGAAATCATTAATTTTATTATTAACAGTGATTCCTAGAGATAATTGTGAAGTTGAGAGAATATATAATGTTGCGCAACGCAAACGTACAATATTTCTGTTGGGGCAACATAACCTCAATTTTTAAAAAATGTCGTAATTTACCACGCGCATGTATTTTTGGTCACTATTGTAAAGAAATAAACTAAAGACTTACATTAAAGGCTTCGAGAACCGACCGGTGCGGTGTAACGTGTCTTGCATCCATAAATGGGGGCCCAATACTTTTCTTCGAATTGAATGACATTACATCCTGCAACTTTCACAAACCGCAGTTCCAAGTTTATTAAACTCAATTTGAACACTCTCCGAAGCATTTCGCTTAATTTACGAATTAAAAGTTATATCTTCAATATTGAGGGATTGACAGATTTCGCGCTAATCAGGGTAGGCAACCAGACATACAGAAAAACCCCAAGACGGAATTTTTGCAAAGATTGAATTATTTTCTCTTGTATTAGGTCGGAATTTTGTCTTTTGGGTCCGACCAATGTGGAGCTGCCGGAATACCGAGTGTCTACACCAACGTGAAAAAATACATCAGTTGGATTCGTGAAAATATTCCTGTGATTTATAATAATTAAAATTGTTCGTTTGGTAGATAGTGTAAGATAGAGTAGCATAGAGTAGAGAGTAGATAGTTTAAGAGTAGAATAAATGTGATAACGAAAATTCTCTAATAAATTTTTTAATTAACATTCTCTTTTATTTGTATTTAAAATGCGATGCCCCATCGCATTCAATATTTATTCCTGTTTGGGTTGATGATAATAAATGTCATTTAATATTCTTTCAAGAAAAAACTTCTTAGAAAGTTAAAATAGAACAAATTGGAGATAATAGAGTGGGCAAACACACAACGAAATGTTTACCGAAGGAAAATTTACATATTCAGACATGAAACTCGGTGACATTTCAGCTTCGCAGTGAGACAAGATGGTTCACCTGAGCCATTTAAATCTTTTATTGGAAGTCTTATTAAAAAGTTATTTTTTCAATTCCCGTTGCGTCCTCGTATTTACCGACACCATCAATAAAATTGAATTGCAACCAGCAATACCGACAATTTACCTGGAAGTACACAACAACACATTAAATTCCAATTTAATTTTTAAACATTATGGATGTCAGGACGTGCTCATCCATCATGAGAACGCCTCCGACCTATTTGTGCAATTTGAAAAATTGATCAGGCTCAATAATGAAAGGTTCAACGTGCGCCGTTACATCATAATAGGCACGGACGCCCTAAAAACGTTCAACACCAAGCAACTGGAATATGTGAGCAATCTCGTGGTCGTACTCCCAAATCTCGACACTGAAAGCTTTGACCTGATCACGCACTTGTACGGCGACGAGAACAGAAGCTACGAGCAGAAAATTCTAGACGTGTGGTACTCCCACAATTGCAGTTTTCTTTACGGCAACGACTTATTCCCGGACAAGCTCTCCAATCAAAACGGGCGCCGACTCAAAATCGGTACTTTCACGTATGAACCGTACTCAGTTGTCGGTAAATATTGTACAAAACTCGAGAAAAACGAATTGTTCTTGTTTTGGATTCAGGAGCGGACAACCAAACTTTCCACGGTACTGAAACGAGTCTCATCTTCGAATTCGTCAAAAAGCACAACTTGACACCTGCTTTTACCATAATTGGGGACGATTTGTGGGGCGACATTTACGACAACTGGACCGGGATAGGTATCTTGGGGAGTTTATTGAACGACGAGGTTGACGTCGGATATGGTACCACTACCAAATCGCAAAAAACTCTCAGATAAATAGAAATTTATTTTAAGCCGCGATTTACACTTGGGAAGAGTACTACAACTTCTTAGACTACACCAAACCCTTGACGCGAACAGGAGTTACCTGTTTAGTACCGGCTCCGCTGTAAAAATTAAGTATATGTAGTAGTACCGCTCTAATTCCTCTTTGTAGACTAGCGGCAGGATGGTTAACTCCTCTCCACTCTTTTTCTTTCGAGATGTGGATTGCTCTACTACTAGTACTCATATCCGACACTATTGTTCTAAGCGTACTACTGTACAAAAACGATAAGTAAAGTATTTAGATTCTGATGGAACAACATACAAGAGAAGGTTTTCAGTCGGCAGTACCTTAACGACTCCATTATGACGATGATCCAGTTGTACCTACTCCAGTCTCTTAAGATACCAATGAAAAGCAGACTGATGAAATATTTCATCGCTCTAAACATGGTGATTGTGTTACTTCTCTCAAGTACTTATAGCAGCGGTCTGGCTAGTGTTATGACAGTACCAAGGTACGGTACCACTTTAAATTCGACGCAAGACAGTCTGGTGTTGTAGATATACGAAAGCGATCAAAACTGTGAAGGATTTGGCTCTCAGTGGACTTCCCTGGGGGGCTCCCACCGACGCTTGGCTCATCTCGTTGAGACAAGTTGAAGAAGTACGTGTAAGTACCATTTCGACAAAAACTGACAACTCGATTGTAGGCGGATTACAAAACCATTAAAAACAATTTTGTTGTGAAAAACGAAGAAGGTTTAGTGGCAGCGTCAAGATTGCATAACTTTGGATTCTCGCTAGAAAGACTGCCTTATGGTAACACTGTTGCATAATTGTTTGGTCGCCTCTGTGATGCAATTTCAGGTCATTACGCTGTTGGTCCGTACGTCAGAAGAGACGTAATCTCAAATTACAGAATTATGCAACAAGACATTTACTGGGAGCAGTGTATTTTTGTGGTTAGGAAAAATTCGGTTCTTTTGCCTTTGTTGGATGATCTAATCTTGAGAGTTTTCGAGGCTGGATTGGCATCATACTGGGAGCACAGAGTGAGAGGGCAACAAAAGTGGAAATTTAGAAGATGGGGCTCTTGTTTTGTAGGTGGTGTCTCAATATATGGACATGTCAGTGCAGAGGGGAATAAAGTTCTATCAGCACCGCGTCCAAGAGCACGACATTGTCAAATTGAAGTGGATTCACGTGGAAGGTACCTTTGCCATCCTCCTGATCGGCTACGCCGCCTCCACCATAACCTTCTTTATCGAAATCGCGAATAAACGTCATTTACGAGCGTACAGGCTTTCAGAAAATAACTGATAACTGTCTCTTGATGTGTTGAAGACATGAGTCATCAATCTATAGTCTATTCTTTCCTGATAGGCGGTTGCGCGCGCCATTTACAAAATCCTGCAACGAAATGCAACCTCCCTATTGGTTACTCTATTCCACTAACCAATAGGGAGGTAGCATTTCGTTGTAGGATTTTGTAAATGGCGTGCGCAACCGCCTACCAGGAAAAAACATACTATAGAGCACAACACTTGGTGTGTCTCAGTGGTCAAATCTAGAGTCTCCGCTTTTATCACACTCGTCTTGTTGGCACAGCACCTGCACCACCTCTCTCGTTTTAGATTTTGGGTGAATTTGATCAAAACAAGTGACGTGAAAGAAATTTATTTAAAACTTAGACAGTACAATACACTAATACGAAGGCCACGCCCAACATGTGCAAGTCTTGGTAGACCCCGACCCCAGCAGTCTCAAAATGAGCGTTTCATACGCTTCGGACCCTTGATTCAGCCCCAGTCTCTCCATCAAAGTTTCGAGAAAGACAAGCGACTCTTCATCTGTATCTATCGAACCAAATTGTGCCACGAACCGCCTCTCCGAGGGCCTCTGTCGCAGTTTCGTGACCTTCTGGAGGAGGTCCTCGAAGTGGGGGTCTACGAACGTGGCAAGGTTTGCCTCTTGGGTGTCTTCACTGGCGGACGCCAACTCTTCAGTCTCTTCGTCCTTGATGTTCGACTGTTGACTCAGCTCGTCTGCTGCCACGGTGATGGACAGACCGTCATCTAGAGAAGAACTAGAAGAACCGGAAGCACTGTAACGCAGATCTTCTGCGAGAATGTCGGTGGTGACGCTGCTCGGTGGACTTTCTTTTGATATTTCGACCGACATCTGGTCCGATGATTGTTTTTCATTTTCACCGGTAGATGGTGTTGTTGCCACAAAATCTGCATCTATCCTAGGATTAACTAGATTCTCTTCTTCTGTTTTCTGATCGACTGTGTTGCTCAACGCTAAATCTGCTAATTTTTCGGACACATCGAGTGGCAACTGCGCTTCACCGTTAGTAACTCCACCTGGCGGCGGCTTCACAACTTCTTCACCCGTCTCTGACACTTCCTCGTCCTTCTGTTCTTCACTTTTGACAATTTCAACCGTTGTGTCATCATCTGAGTGAAGTTTCTCTTGCTCGTTCGAATCCGGTTGCGGTTCTGCCGCAACCTCAGCATCTTCAACGCTCTTCTCCTGCCCAAAATTTTTCTTTTTAGCTTTCGGATCGTCTACGAAATAATAAGGCGGCGCTATCGGGGGCTGCACAGGTGGGTGGTACTGATACGGCTCCTCCCCGTCGAGCTAAAAAAATTAATGAAAAAATAATCGCGAATTAATACAAATACAATACTTGGAGGGGGTAAGTTGTGTCAGAGTCGTACGCGCTGACGTCCCCACAAACCAGGAATGGAATAATTATCCTGTTGACACCTGAGAGGGATGAAAAATCTTTGTTGGAGACGTCCAAAAAGGGGGTTATCAGTTTAGGGTCGAAATCTGTAGGCGGTTTGTAGTTGCGGCATACAACAAAGGCTTCTGTAATGGAAAAACAAAATAAAAACGTTACAAAAAAACTGTGTTTTTACCGATGCTGGAAGCTCGCGAGCTGGTCGGCTTAACTGTTACAACATCTTCAAACAACATCAAGAGCTGATTAGTCAACAAATCACAGTCTTTAGCGCGGAATATTTTAGCGACGAAAGTGCCCCCTGGTTTGAGCACATTGCAAGTAATATGTAGCGCCCCCAGTAATAACTGGGCTTGAATATAAATATCAATGCAGTGAAGACCGGTAACTGTAAATGACGGGATAAATATTTGCGGCATCGATCGCACAAGCGTCTTACCGTCTGGGGCCCCATCACACACAACCAAATCCGCCTGATCCCCTTCAAAGTGCCCAATAATCGCCTCTGCAGTTTTGTACTCAGTTATGTCCCCTTGCAGCTGTATGACCCCCGGCAGGGGCGCCATCGGTTGCAAATCCACGGCAACTATCTTAACATCCTCATTCCTGCTGGGTGCAACTTTTGCTTCTTGACTTGACCCACTGGCCTCACCCTTTGTCAATTTTTTTTTCTTTCGCTTGCTCTGCACCAGCTCGACCGTCTCTTCCGTGACGTAATCCTCATTCTCGGTGTAGAACAACTTCGGTTTGGGCTTGATTTCGATCGTTTCGCCCAGGTACAAGCGCCGCGACAACACTTGGCTCCAGCTCCCGGGGGCGGCGCACAAGTCCACGGCTTTCGTGACACCTGCAAGCGCAATTAGCCGCGTTCTGCACCTGAAACAGTGATTTACCTTCTAGAATGTTGAACTTCTCATCGATTTGGAGGAGTTTGTAAGCGCTGCGGGCCCGCCAGCCCTGCTCTTTGGCCTTTCTGTAAAAAATGTCACGCCGGTCCCTCGAAAATTTGCCCATTTTCAGGACGGACCGAGTGTGGGGCGACTTTTTCTGTTACGTGAAATACGGCAAAACGTGGACACGACGAGAGGTTATGTGCATAGGTTATGTTTTGTGGCAGTTTTTGAGGTTATGTCAGGCGGTCGATTTAAAACAAATAAGACTGTACGACTTTATTATTATATTTCATCACTCTAAAACTAACATATTTACAAAGAAAAGGGCATTTTGCTACATTTATATCACCATTTCTCAAAAAACTCCCTACCGAATGACGCATTTCCTCAGATTAGTAAGAAATGATTTTTTTTTCCATTTAAATGTGAATGACTGCGTCTTACGTCTTTAATTTGATTGATACAAACGTGGCCTCTCCTCGATTGATGTACGTTTGTCCTTTAAAAGGATAATTATCATCCACAATTGTCCTTTGTTTACTGGTAACCATAGTAACCACGATGTTTGACCGGCGCCAACCTTGATTTCCAATAAGAATCCTTTTGTTGGGAATTACGAGAGTGTGGTGTAATAATTTATTCAAAGGATAATGAGTACTTACCTGCGTGGAATCGTATGCGGTGATGTGTCTTTTGCGTTGGATCGCGAAAAAATAAACGAAAAAAGGTAAAAATAAAATAATGCGGACATTATTTATTGATACACAAAATCTGGCAGTGATTTCAGATCAAAATACAATTTAATTATATACATTCAGAAATACATTGGAATGTCTGAAATATACATGAACAGATACATAGATTACAAAAATTTGTAAGATGTTTCCTGATTTTTCAGTATATCTACACACTTACTAACAATCACAGAAATACTTTTTAAAATTCTATGTCAACCTTTGAAATGATAGAAAATGTGATCCTATTATAAAAAATTCTAGGAGGATTCCTCAGAAAATATACTCGAAGAGCGGCCGAGTCGTCGTGGGGAACCCCCGGTCGTTCAATTTGGAATCATCGCTACACTCGTAGAATCATTTTCACCCTCTTTTGAAAATACTCAATAATTACAAAAACATCGGCGACTTTTTAAAGATTATATACAATTGTCTTTGGTACAGTCAATTCATACAATAAATTCTCAACATTTATATCAAATATAATAAAATTTCCCCTGTAGTAATAGAATAGTTCTTCTAACTTCTAATAAATAAATATTTTTTCACTTATTTAGGAAACTCGTTTGTACATAAATTCAGCATCTTCCTTCCTCTTCGTAAGTAGCAAAAATCCATAAGTAAAAGTCATATTTACAAAGTTTACAACAGTCCCAAGTTAATGAATGCATCTTGAATAGTGAATCAACAGTATAGTACTAGTGCTAAAATCACTCGTGCCTAGTGGATAAAATACTCTCCTATCATCTCTGCAATGTACACAATAGTTATGGCATTCGACTACAGTCTACTGCTGCTGGATCAGGAGTTGCTCCAGCTCGTCCGCCGACCTCAGCAGGAAGGCCGCCGACTCGCGGTACCCCGTGATGAGCTGTCTGACCGCCGCCATCTCGCCCGTGCTCAGCTTGTGGTTCAACAGCGGCTTCTGCTTCATGCTCAAGTCTGTTGGACCTACAACACGCTCAGTTAGGTCCTTTTGAGGCGGCGGCGCCGGCCGCGGAATTATATTAACCATTTGTGAGCAGCCCCGTCCCGGTGCCGAACGGGTTGGCTCCGGGAAACAGCGGATACGGACCGGCCCTCTGGAACGCCTGCGAGAAGTTCGGCCTGTACATCGCCGTCGGCGCCGACCCCGCCGTGCTCGAGATGCCGATGCCGTTCATAGCCGTCGCCCCCAAGGCGGCGGCGTTCGACACGCTGAAAAATCTCGATTATCGATCGTCGATCTCTCGCGCCAACGCAACACTACCTCATCGCCGACGTCTTCAGGTCGGGGGTGAGGGACAGCCCCTTCGAGACCGAATTGGGGGTGGTCGAGGGGGTCGTCGACGAGGGGAAAGCCGTCGAGACCGAGTCGACTTCGATCTTGACGGGGGTGTTGTTGGAGAAGTCTATGCCGCGGTTGATGGGGGCCGTGGTGTCGGTCGGCTAAAAAAATCAGTCAGAAATCATCGCACCCTCTCGCACGGACCAATCATCTTACTTGTGCGCCCGGTAGGATCGGCATCGGCTGGCTGACCGGTTCCAGACCTAATCGCATTCTCTTCGCGTTGTGACTCTCGTTCTCGCAGGCCGTCGCTAAAATTTGTTCTGCTTGTACCGAAGTCAAGTGGGCCGGGGTCGGTCTCGTCTGCAACAGCATTAATTGCACGATCCTGCATGAAGGGGAGAAAGGGGGGCGCCTCACCGCGTCCCACGGCGAGTTCGGGTCTCTGGCACGTTTGTTCCTCCTGCAGGACTTGAGATAAGTGCGGATCCGTTTCCGGGCTCTTTCCGCGAACTCCGGAAACTGCCTCGTGCACGAATCGATTATTGCTTGGATCTTCTCCTTGGGCTGCTTGCTGATCGGCACCATGCGGTCCAGGTTCTCGTCGACGAAGAGCCGCACGAACATCTGCAAAATGGCTCCGTGAAAAAAAAACGAACCGTACAAATTAATTCAATAAAAAAACAGTTCATTTCGTTTTAAAAAACAAGACAAGAAGTGATTTTGGTTTTTTTTTTCGCAAATTGAAATTTTCGACAAATGACCAAGGCTTTAGGCGCCTTTAAGAGAAAATTCAACACAGACGGACATCAAACGCTCACAAATTAACCCATAATGTATCAATAGTGGCTAATAATTGACAATTTGGAGGTTATGAATTTAAATCTGCGAACGCGGTGCTCCAAAACTCCGTCGGTAATAAAGGAAATTAACTAAAATTCAGAATTTAAATGCAAATCAATACCATATTTTGTTATATTTTGATAGTTTTTGCAGATTTGTCATTGTTTGAAGTGCATAACTCGTTAAGGGCTATTCCAGTTTAGGAATTTGTAAAAAAAAAACGTTTTTTATGGAATCCCCATTGAAAAAAGGTTATATAATTATGTCTCTTGCAGACTTTTAAAAATGTTCATTACTACCGCCTTCCGCCAGATAAAAAAGTACCTTCTGGTACGTTTGTGAGTTTCTGCAACTACATTTACGGTAATTTTGAATGTATGTTTGTAAGTTTCTAATGTTAGGCACACTTTGACGGAGTTGTGAGATCATTCAGATTTTCTCTCGACACAATTTTCACCGGGGAGTGAACGACTCCGGGTGCAGCAGTGCGAGCAAGAATTCGAGTTTCGCCGCATCATCTGGTGTTGTCAGAGAGACGTAAATGTTGCATTACGCGTTGGTCACATAACCGAGTCGGAATGCGACGCGAGTGATGCATCGCGAAGCCATCGATCGAGGTGGACAGCCTTGGTCACGTCGTCTTGGCGCTTTTTGATCTCGCGCCGATCGTTCCGTAATGACTGCACTTACGTTGAAGGCTTTGAGTCGTTCGGGGTCGTGCGTTTGTGCGTCGATCTTGTCATCGCTTTCGTCGTCGTCATCATCTTCGTCTTCTTTGTTGCCGCTGGAGCTGGTCTCGTCGTGGGCTGACCCCGTGTCGGCATTGACTGGACTCTGGAACGAGCGATCGGACTTTACATACCAAAAACGGCAAACCTCTAATTATCCGGCGAGGAATTTTACGGCTAGAAACACCGGATCGAACTTGACACGGAGTTTATCATTCAACGCGAACAGCTGCACACGAGGAAGTAATCTAAATTCCACATCGACAACCGTAATAAAGTGCAACTGGAGGCTCGTCGCGATGTAAATGTGTTTTTCGAGGACGCCGCGATCGATAGGGAGAAGTGACGGGGGCTTCCCCGGTACGGTACTCACAGATTGGTCTCTGGTGGTGGGCGGCGTGGCCTTGCCTTTCGCCAGGCCAAGGGCGGAGTGGTACTGGGCCCAGAGTCCCGCCATCTCCTCGCCTCCGGGGACCGACGACAGGTCCGGGATGTCGCCATTCCTGTTTCCTGCACCAACGATCGGTATTAGTACCGTGCGAAGGTCGTGTCATTGAGATGGGATGTTAAATGCTACTGACTTATGACTGAACCATTTGACAAAACAAAAGAGAACAATCAAAGTGTTTGGGTGTGTGTTTTTTGTGTTACCTTGGGCCTGATTGTGGTAGTTCCACGCCAAGAGCATCAGCTTGAGCTTGTCGCTGTCTTTCATAGCTCCGGTTCCTGCACAGCCAATCATATCACGGTTAGCGGGGTTGGCTTACATTCCACAACTAAACTAGCTTAAACTACCACAGCATACTACCAAAATTGGACCGCTTCGTCGACGAAACGGTCCAAATTTGCGATGTAGTACCAACCCTGCTACTCAACAGTAAAAAGCGTGAATTTTGCCTATTAAGGAGACACAAGGTAGGCATGTCGATTAATTTGTATGAGTGTTAGGTTTCTACCTCCATCGGAAAAACAAAAATCATGAGGTTGGGACTGGTGAAGATGACGGTACTAGAGCCAGTGGTACCACTCACCGGAAAAATGATCCTCCTCGTTCGCCTCGGACGACTCCGGAGTCGACAGGTTCTCCTGCAACAACCAACGGAAAAACCGTGAAAACCAAACTCTTCGGTAGCGATCGCGCCTCCATTGTGCTCCGCGAAGCACGCAGAGGAAGAAAAAACCTCGCGTAATTATTATAAACACCAGTTAGGACTCTGCAATTATAATTTTAAATTGCGGGAATAAATATCGAGCCATCACACTTTATTAGCGTGCTTCGGCTCGGACGGAACGTCTCTACTTTTTTAATTAGACCGCTCCACCCCGCCCCTATCGAATCTGCCCCCGATGACCCACTTCGATCCACCTTTCCGTCTTGGCGGGCCTAATGATTCGACCGTCGCTTTTGTCGCCGTGATTTACTGTTTAGTCCTCGATGAGGGCCCAATTCACGTCATTAGCCTCCAGTCGGTCGGGAACAATGGCAATTTGTCCCGAGACACGTCGGTTCGAGTTTTCCAAAGACTAAAAATAGACGGGAAAATTTAGCGGCCGGAAAATTTTCCCTAAATGGCGCCCGACGCGAAAACATCGCCATTTTCATATTTTCGCCGCCAGTATATCAAGGCATAAGAGCCCCAGTGGTCGGAGCCCATCTAGCACTCCTACCAAAGTGCCCCAACGATTGATGTAATCAAAACACTGACTGATTATCATCCGTACTATTATCTTTTTATTTTTACTATTCCGTTTCGTATTTAGACTTCGTCAGGGCTCTTGCGGTTGTCGTTGCCTCTCGTGTCGTAAATTAAAACTGAAACTGGGAAATTCTCGGAAATAGCGCTCGTACGGTCGCGTCGCCGGAAACTTACGCTTTCTCACAAAAGTCCGACAGGCTTGTTTGCACTGATTCCAACTGCTGGAATTGCAAAGTAATCGATGGACTCCACGCCGCACTTACAAATTTCATCGTGTTTAACTGTTTAAAAAGAATCGTGTTCGAACCGACAGCAATAACAACCTGTCACCTGTCAATGGGCAAGGCCGCCAAATTGGTCATTTCGAACTTAATTGCGAACGTCGGAAAATTTATTCTTTTATTCATTTTGTTTTTTCTCGACGTTATAACGAGTTTCACAGGGTGAATAATCAATTAATCGGTAGTCGATTGCGATTAAACGGTTAAAAATAAATATTTACAACAAAATCAGCGCCATCTCGAAATTTGCATTAGTAGTTAACTGCGAGGAACGAATGATGCTTTAAATTTGACGATAATTGTTACAAATCGTGCAAAACTCCCAATAAATATGATTAGTGCTGTTGGTGGATGGGCCAGTTACAAAGAATTCGGGGTAATTACAAGAATTTGTGAAAAACGACTCGACTAATGAATGTAAGTAACATAACCTCATTTTTTTTACTAGATGGAACGCGCAAAAAGATATGTTTTGCGAAATTTACTAACAAATTAAAAGAGAACTACGAATAACGTCGTAACTCGGCTTGAATAATTTAGTTTTTAATTTTAGAGCGACTTACGGGTGAGCAGTGTCGCCACCACTACTGTATTATTTCGTGCAGTATTACCAACATTGTGGCAAATTTACATAAATCAGTTATCGTTAACACAAAATGTATTGGGATTAATAAAGATCTAAATTACCTTGAAAGACAGAACATGTTTAGGTATTTTTTACACAATTTTTGACGTTCTTATTAAGTCTCCTAACTCTTATCAGGCTAGAAAAAAGTAAATGACAAGAGTCACAAGTGACAACAATATCCCAACGAGTGACACGATTATAATATTGATTGATTATTATTTATTTTATTATCTTTTCACCTTTTACATTTCAACATAAATATTTAGACTTTCTCAGGATTCTCTCTTACAATTACAGCAAAATTTTAGGCTGGAAAAACAATGTTTTTCCCGTTTATGGATCTGGAATTAAAAACAAACAATTACTGTACAGTCGACACAGTCTAATTCAAATTCAAATTAGTCTGTGTTTATTAAAGAAATGAACGACTGGAACAAAAATAAATAAATAAAAATGTACAGGAGTACAGGAATAAGTAGGGAAATAAAATAGACAGCCACAAAATTAAATTTGGCATCATTACTATCACTATTATTATCATTATTGTCGCTTATAATAAAACAATTATAATAAAACCTGCTGTTTATCGGTCCCGCTTTGATTATCGCCGTGTCCCCCCTTTGAGTACCCAAGGGGGCCCAGGGGTCCGCGGAGGAGCCCTCCCGCAAACTGGCCGCGGTGCGGCGAGAACAATAAAACCCGGCAGACAGTTTCATTACATGCATTGCTAATTCGAGGGGACGTGAATGCGTTTCTGTATGCTCCTCTCGCCTGGGAACGTCCAGACAGAAGACACATAACTCGGCCTCCGCAATAAAACTGCTCCTTTACTGCTGCGGAATTTTTACGGGGCGGCAGAGGCGGCGGCGGCACCGTTTCGCCCAGGTGAAGAGGGCAAAGCGCTCGCCCGCTAATTTGTGCTACTATGTTGAGCGTAATGACGCTTCACAAAATCGGATATTATATCGGTCTATGAAGGATAACGAGCGAGCAAGGCGGCGCGCTTTCGGCAATTAAAGACGAAACTCGGCACTAATTTGGGTCGTTGCGCGACCGTAAAAATCGACGTGTCGGAAAAAAAACGACCGACGAGAAAGAGGTGTTCTTGTTGCGGAGAGATAAATCGAACCGGAGGAATGGCAGTCGGCCAACTGCTCGGAAACAACGGACGACGGGAAAGGAGCCGTCGAAGAGTGATTTAGGAACGCGAAGATGGTGCAGGAACTGGAGAAAAATTGAGTCGGAGGGTCGGCGTATTGTTGGTTGCATAACTCGCGGGTGATGGAGAAAATGGTGTTTACATTAACGATGAGACAGTCGTGAGTAACGTTCTCAGGAAGTTGAAAAGTGTAGATTATTAAGATACAAACGAGGCCTGGCCTTTTCGTGTTGTCTGCGGTAAACAGCTGCATCTGCGTGCTGCCCGCGCTCCGTCATTTAGTCCTCATTTGATGGCATCGCAACGGTCCAATCAACGCAAATCCGGGCAAAACTCCAAGCCACGAAAAAAAAACGATTCAAAGACAGCAGCACGGTGCGACCGATTCTCGCAAGTCACGCGCAACGCTCGTCCGACGCAGCCGTCGCCGGTTATCTTGCCTTTTTCTTCCGGCGGCGGTCACCGATAAGGGCGCTACTTTCAATGTCGTCCCAAACATCGAAACGCAATTAAGAGGCGAACAATGCACTTGCACCGGCGCGTTTTGCATAACGGCTCGCCGGCAACGAGTTATTAAGTTAATTGTTAAGTAATAAAGACGTCGGCCTCCGTTACCGATCCCGGAGTCAACGGACGCGCAAGAAAACTCCCATCGATTCGCCGCTGCACAATTAAAATCTCGCGCCGCCACTCGCACAATAAAAGCAAACAGGTGCGTAAGGTTCTGTGCACCGCAGCGGCGTCAGACGACGTCGCGGGAGGCGGACGGAAGTAGCCGGTGGGGCCGGAAAACTACCACGACTGCGGCGTGTTGTCGTTTGCCGTGTCCAGCGGTCGGTGGGATGTGGCGGCGCATAAAGTGAAGGACACGGTTCTTGTTAACTTACAGGGGTGGTATTCTAGTCTGGAATAGCATATTTATCCTTTTCGGGAATATAAAAAGAAATTGTTTACCCTTTTATTCGTGTTTAGACATGTTATGCAATTTTTTTCAAACAAATCTAATTAGAATTAAGCTTGTGACAAATGACAAAAAAAGAAACAATCCATCTTCAAGACTAGAATAAGTCAAGTGAGAATCTGACACAGAGTCTGGTGTTTTGGCATCGAAGGGTCTGGTCCCGCTGCGCGGCCACACCCGAGTCCCATCGAAAATTGCTAGGTGGCTGCTTCCTGTCGCGAGCACGGTGGCAGCGGTGTCGGGGCCACAAACATAAAACAACACCTGTTGCACGTCGAACTTGCTCGACATCTTGTTCCACTTACGTCTGCTTGGAAATCATTAAATTTCCGGATTCGCGGAGCGCGAATAAAAATTATTCGCAAGTTCGTCGGTGGGACGTCGTTTACCGCCCCCGGTCCGTGATCCATCCCCCTCGTCGCAGGTGCGTCCTTTCGCAGCATTAATTGCGTCTCCCGCGACCGGAGTTCGTTTGCTCCGCAAACATCTTCGCTTTCCGTCGACTCGTCCTGGGGCGGCCGGCAGATGTCGGCACGAATCCCCCGCATTCCGCGAAACATCCCTCGCACCTGCCATTCCACGTAAATTCTTTCGGGGGTTTATTGTTTCGTCGGAAGTCGGCCGAAATTACGCCGCCTTCCTCGGGGCCATCCACAAACACAATTTCAATTCGGAAGTGGGCGCGTGTTTGTTCTTCGCCGTCCCCGGCCCGGCGCAACACGCAACCTAATTATCCCCTTTTCCCTCTCTTTGTGTTTATTAAATGAGTCGGTGTGATTCGGTATCGAGCGCGGGATCTTCAATTACGCGCTCGTCTGGCGGATTAAAAGTATTTGCTCGTCGGATGTGTATTGAAGTGGGATCTTGTGTGTGGTGTACGTTGACCCTCGCCGTTGCAAAATCCGCAATCTCAACAAAACGCCCGTCAACTTGTCGTCTGCTTACGGCGAACAATTCCATTCCTTGTTGCTTTTATGATCCGGCGTCGGACTCGTCGGTTGGAACGAGATAAAGGATCGGTCGCCGTCGCGCGCGCTCCAAAGACATCCCGATGTTGGGTTTATAAATTGCGCGATAACGGCTTACAACAACGGAACTTCTCAATAATGAAGAGGACGAGGGCCGGAAATTGTGTCTAAAGGCCGCGCGAGGAGCGCGCCAATTAAAAATTCATCACTTATCGGAGAACTTCGCTCGACGACAAACCCTGAAAACATTCAAAACTCAAAACGAACCTCCGTCTTCTCCACGGCAGAGGCGAAGAAGAAAAACGCACGGAATGCAGCAAAGCGGAGGTGTGAGACGAGCTGTTGACTAACATGTGGAACACGTGATTGTCAATGGATATTCTTGAACTAGACGTAATACGAGCCTCACCAGTCCTATAGGAAACAATGGTAGCGTGTTGCAGAACTGATAATAACCGTGTTGTTAACTTCATATGCAAAATCGATCAGATTCTTTGTCGGTACAAAAAAGTGCCTAGAACGCGTTGTTGTTACCTCTCGCCTCTCGAATTACAAATTGCTACAATGGTCTTTTTTGAAACTCCATCCGCCGGTTGCGGTGTCGTCTCATGCCGTAAAATAAAACTAAAAAGGGGAAATTCTCGGGATTAGCGCTCGCACGGTCGCCGGAAACTTACATTTTCTCGCAGAATTCGGACAAACTTGTTCGCACCGATTCCATCTGCTCGAATTGCAACGTAAACCACGGACTCCTAGCCGCACTTGCAACTTTCACCCCGTTTGAATTCGTCGATTGCGCAAACGGCGAAGCCCTGGGTTTGAACCGACGACAGTGACAAGCTGTCACCTCACATCTGTCAGGGATGTCACCAGGCAGGGCCGCCAAAGTTACCATTCCAAACTTAATTCCGAGCGCAGGAAAATTTCTTTTTTCCTTCGTTCGTTTTATTTTTGTCGACGTTGTAACGAGTTTCGCAGGGTGAATACTCAATTAACTGGTAGTCGGTTGCGATCAAACGATTAAAAATAAATACGACAAAATCAGCGCCATCTCCAGGTTTGCACAGTGGTTAAGTGTGACGTATGAATGCCGGTTCAAATTTGAGAATAATAGTGGCGAATCGTGCAAAAGTTTCGTTAAATGTGATTGCTGGTGGGTTCGGTGCGATTACTGGATGCGCCAATTACGAACGATTCGAGGTAATTACGAGAATTTGCGAAAAACGAGTCAACCGGCGGAACGCAACATAACCTCAATTTTTTACTGGATGTTTTGCGAAATTTAGCAACAAATTAAAAGGGAACTACGAATAGCGTCTAATTCGGGCTTGAATAATTTAGTTTTTAATTTTAAAGCGACTTACATGCGAGCAGTGTCGCCACCGCTACTGTATTATTTCGTGCAGTGTTGCCAACGTTGTAGGAAATTAGACTAATGAAATATTTAAAAAGGGTCGTTTCGACCGGTATCGTTAGCACTATTTTATTGAGATTAATAAAAATCTCAAGCACCTTTGAAGGTAAATGTTTTCGACAGGTTTTAATTATGGATCTTACCTAAGTGTTTTTTTGGCATGTTTTCAAAATCATTTTTGTGATTTTTTGGTCTCTAAACTCTTTATGGTACAATAAGATGAACTGAAACAGTTCAATGGACTCTACGGCGAAATTCAGTCATTATCGCACATCATCGTGCCAGAGTGAAGAGCCACTTGTCCAGGCGGTGAAGTGTGGTTACATGAACCATCTGCGAATAAAGTGAATCTTGACGGGGAACCTGATCCCAAGGAAACACACTCGATGCGACGGCATCAGATTAAAAGCGAAGCCGCAACCAGGAAAAAAGACACATTTTCGTTGGAAAATCTGGGAGAGAAAAGGTGAAAGGGTGACCACTCGTTAAATCGATCGCCCCCAAAACTGACCGTTGTTAGTTTGTGACAGTTCTGATCGAACGGTCGCCTCCGCGTGTTCGATTTTTCCGTCAACCAAGGTGCCGACATTGCACTTTGTCCCGACCCGATTTGCATAATGACTCATGCATTTCCAAGTCGAAATCGCCCGTCCACCGAACATTTTCCCGTGGCCGCGCCAAAATCGATAACATTAAGGTCAAGAAAAGCCGGAAATCGCGCGAAAATTCTGCACCCCGATGGCGTGCCGGTTAATTTGGACGTGGTGGTTGGTGGGTGGGGTGGCGTCGGACCACCACCCCAAGGCGCCGCTCCGGTCCCCGTGTTGTCCTCGGTTCATTAGGGCGTCTTGTCTGTGCGGCTGCGACACAGCCATGGGGGTGCCGTTCGTGTGTAATGGGTGGGTGGCGGCAGATAAGCGAGGGGGTGCGCCCCGGGCCATCGGGGACAGGCCGGGATGTGCGTGCACCTGCCTTGTGCCACCCGGATCGATAGCACGGACTGGCCGCCCCTGTGTGAACCCCCACAAACCCCCAAACTACACCGGTCAGTACTACTACATCGCCGCCACCTACATTATAATGTCACTCCATCGCCACGCCGGGATGATCGATAAAATGGAAATTAACTAATGACAGTAAATAACTCCGATACAGTGCCGTCCCCCGCCCCCGCATATACAGCGTGTGTCATTTTCGTGTGACTCGACACGCTGCAGATCATGTATGACGACAAAAACGTGAATCTGGAAGGTTTTTTGCGCGCGTTTCCAGCGATATCGGAAAATGTGGGTCAATTTAGCGATTATCGCATCCCGAAAACACGTCTGTCGACTCCATTGTCCCTCCCGACAATGGAGAACCGCACAAATTCCGTAATTGTGCGCCACACAAAAACCTCACTCCATTGGAAAACTGCGAATAGAAAAATTAACCGTGACACCTGCGGTGTAATTTTTGCAATTATCCTTGTTGACAACAGGATTCATTCAACAGGTGCTTATCTATTTCTATTATTATTATAATATTCCGATAATCACGAAGGTTTTTACGCTGCGTGGAAATCGTTTAATTAAGCTCAAATCCGAACAATGCGTACGATTTATTGATGTTGGGAAGGTTTTTTTCGTTCGTTTTTCCAGCTCGGCATTGTGAACATTGATCGTTTGGTGGCAAGTTTTCCGTCTGTTGGTCAAACTGTTTGAATTTTTGTTTTGTTGTAGCGCCTCGGTCGTCCGAGGAGAAGTAAGGATTTACCCCTGCGAGGGTTTCAAATCAAATTATTCCAGTGTAAACGGAACAACCGAATGGAGGAGTCAGACCAGGCTGTAAAAGCCGCACGTTTGAGATGTTGGAGGAAATCTCTGAAAATAGAATCGGAAGAGTTTTAAGAGATCTGAAATGCATGGAAGAAGAAGGTCTTCTGAATGTTAAAAAAAGCATTTGAAGGCTTTGAAAAAACTAAGTAACAATTAAAAGAGAACTATGGAATGGAAGTGTTTTTTTGGATTTTATTTTGAGATTTCGAGAGTAATTGGCACGTTGGGCCGGTGGCGCACGCCAAATTGGTGGACGTAGCCGTGACGGCCCGAGAGGAGCAATATTTTTCGAAATTGGCAGGGCAGAGCGATCGGCAACTGATCTATAATTAAACAAATCATGCAGCTTGCAGGCTTATGCAAATAAGCTACTTGCACAAGCTGAACAACTCGTCTAGTTGACCTTGTCCATGGTGCAACCTCTACGGGCCGCAAACGTTGACAAAACAATTCCACATGGATATAATCAAAACCAATAAAATCCACTTCGGACAATGTCTCAATTACATAACGTAAAAATCGAATCGGTTCCAAGTCGACTTTCGACGTACAACAATCCGAGATCCAAACCGACCTAACCAACCGTGTAATTGGGTAAACGGGACAAAAGCTCACCGCGACACGTTCGGAAAACGTCGACCATGTTGACTTTTCCTCTTTTTTTTTTCTTTTCTCTTGTTACTGTTCGCTCGGGGAAAACTATGAGGGACGACGGATTCGTCGAAACCGACAATGCCACCGAGATAAGGACGTTATCGGTCAGAGCGAGTCTGGATTGTTAATGTGTGACTTAACTGTAGTTTCTGCATGAATGCGTGGCCAGATTGCCCCCATGGCATCTGCGTTCTGGTTTCGTTACAGATGAAATTTCACGAAACCGATCTAGACGCGTATCGGATAATATTCTAATCACCAGTGGCGGCGGATCAAAAGTGATAAAACGCCGCTAAAGAACAACGGGGAAGGGTAATTACGGGACAAATTACATACTGGGAGATCTCGCGGTGTGGAACGGACAAAAAAGGAACCGATTAGAAAGGAGTTATCCGTCAATCTACGCTGCATGCCGGGTATTTGCACAGATTATTTCGCCAACAGTTTAATCGGCCCCGCTAACAATGCCACAACCCCAGAAGCACGCTGATCAATGAAAGTAGAACAAAATGCTTGATCGGAGTACTCCTGATGCTCTGTTGGTCACTGGGAAATAAGTATTTTTCTTGAAGGACCACGAAATGTTGCCAAGAGATGTACAAATCTTTAGGAAATATCTCACGAACTGGAGGAATAAAAAAAGACTGCACAAGACGAAACATCGAGTCTCCGAACTTTGTGTGAAGTTATAATTTTGCAGTTGATCAGACGTGTTGATCTTTCTGTTCGGCAAAGTTTTAGCGATAGAGTATTGATCCGGAGCAACACATTATTCGCTACCTTGCAACATAAATGTTTTATTTTCATGAGAATTTCAGAGGAACGTCGACGAGGCTCTCCTAAATTCGAAAAGGGGTGCGCTCGCGTCGCCGGTCGACGTCCTCCTGTGTGTGACGTCACCGGCGCGGGAAGTCAAGTCCGATCGCTCATCTTTTTCGCGGGAGGAAAAGCAGGTTAGAGGAACGGCCGTCACGAAAAGAGCAAACCATTCGGGCAGGGTCAACAGACCCCACCCGTCGGATTAAATATAAAATGCAAAGAAAGGACGCGCTCCGTATGCAAGTTTATATTTGTAGAAGGCCGAAACGGCCAGAAATAGCCTGGATCAGCTAACGGGGCCGACTTCCGGCGCTCGTAAAAAAATCCCCGGAGCGAAACTCCGAGTTTGCACACTCGAAATCCGGATGGGAGGACGTGAAAGTTCGACTGGCACATACCGTCGTCGTCTCTAAATAGCGCTGACCCAATTTTTTCGCATATTAATAGAAATTTCTTAAAAGCGAGCAATAAAGTGAGGTTAGGAACGTCGGGGAGGAAGAAGGGGCACCCAAACGGGTTCGCACCCCGACCCGCCGAGTGGAGGGGGTTTCCCCTTTGACAGTCGGTCGGAGGAGGACTCGTCATGTGTCAATCGAAGTTATCTCGGGATTTAAGACCGGGTATCCAACCGGAGAGATACCGGCTAATTGACTACCAAAACAACACGAGATAAAAAGTGTTGTGAGCGACAAATACTGTGCGTAAAACGATAAAAAACGCGTCGAGAGTGTGGTTAACCTCTTATCTGGTTCTTGGCGATCCGCAAACACGTTCGCATTCTTGATGTCCCCCGGGTAATAAATCATGACAAGAGGGGGTCGTAAACAGTGTCATGCGGGTCCTCCACGGGAAACCCCTCGCGGGGGTCCCCCGTCGACGACCGCACCGGCCTTACCTTGTGGTGCTGGATGATGGCACTTGGCTTACGTTTGGCCGACATCTTCGAAATTCCCACCTAGTGAAGGAGCGGCGGCGTCATCCGAACGAAAAATCCCCCCGTTAAAACACATGCACGAATCTAGACATCCTTGGAAACGTCCGTGACCAACTAACTGTTTCTAATGTTGCGATAGGTCAGGCTTTATTACGTCACCGACCGGGTCCTGCCGAATTTCCAGCGCACAGATAAAATCTCCCGTTCGAAATACGTCCTCGCACAACAACAACAACAAAAAAATACTATCCCAGGAGTAGCGTCTGGACGAACTGCCCCCCCGAAAACAAGTTTCTCTCGGACGGTCCGCGGTCCCTTTTTCTGTCGGCGCTGTTCGTCGCAGGAGGCGGCGCGCTGTCGTCTTTTTCGTTTGTTTCACTAGCGATTGTTTTGTGCGGCGGACATCCGTCACACTAGCCGTGTCAAAGGCAACTGACGAGATATTCCCCGCCCAATGATTCCTTGCGTTCGTCTCGCGTCGCGCGACGCAGGCGTCCATCCCCACCGGCGGACGCCGCCCCCCTCTCTCGAGCCACGAACACACGACAGGCTATGATTGTCAAAGAAAGAAGTCGCGAACCGACCTCAACCCAAAAGATAACCCCTGCGTCCGTTCAAATTCTTTTGAGGTTCCCCGAGTGCACAAAGGGATAATGGACGGCGGGGGGCGGCGGCGGGGGAGGACGTGACGCGCCGGGGCTGGGGGTCCACGGTTTCGGACATTTCGGTCCAGAATTTAAGAATGCAAAATTGGGTCGGTCGGAAATCAAATCGACTTGGTTTTTTTGGCAGCATTTTAACGACAGTACCAGATGTAAAATTTAAACGTGATAAAAATTTAAGAAAAGGGGACCAAGCGCGGAGCCTTGAGGAGCGCCATGCGTACGTGTCACATCTCTTTTGTAACCAACAAAACATTTTCTCTTCATGGAAATGGAACAATGCAACAGAGCTTTGTAAGCAAAAACGTGTTGATTTGTCCTTTGATTGTAGAGATGACGCGATTATGAAATACCGAAATAAAAATAGATACATTCAAATGTGATTTTGATTTATTTCTAATCCAAAAAACAGTCAAAACAGTCTTCAACATAAAGACAATTTCCTGATTTTTACTCATACGTAAGAAACAGAAAACGCAACTTTTTAAGAAGAATTCTTATTATGGAATGTACTCCGTAGATGGACCGTCGGAGGATGGCAATGACATTTTATCAACTTCTGATGAAGAAGACGAGTCAGATTTTGATCTTTTCTTTTGAAATACGGCAATATTCCATATTAAGAACGAGGTCACTCCAAAAAAATGTCATTCCAAAAAGATTAAATTCAAAAAATCTCTATACAGGGTGTTAGAAAATGGTTGGGAATAAATTTCAGGGTGAATTCCTTACGAAAAATGTGACTTAAAACCTAAATAAAGTTTTTCGTTAACATGAGTAGTTTTCTCAAAAAAAAAAAATGTAGTCCACTGTTGGAGAATTTCTCTAATTAGTTCATTTTTATTTTTTTGTGAAAACTACTCATTTTAACGAAAAACTTTATTTAGGTTTTAAGCCATATTTATCATAAGGAATTCACCCCGAAATTTATTCCCAACCATTTACTAACACCCTGTATAATAAACTAGACCTTTTGGCAACGGGTCATAACTGTAAGATATTGTTTTTAAAACAACCCCCATAAATATTAGAGCTCAAGCGTGAAAAATTTTCTTGTCTTTGATGGACGCCTATCGAAGGGCACACTGACCCTTGATTATGCAGAGGGAGAGTGTTGAGTGAAATTTCTAGGAACAACCCTTCCCTATTCTGTTAGATACGTCGCTATTCCATATTAGGAGCGTATTCCCTAATCGGGTCATTTCCTCTAGTATTAGCTCTGGTGCACCTCAGGGCTCTGTTTTGTGTCCACCAATTTTCGATATTTTTTCAATCGCGAACATTTTACATTTTTTTGTCATTCAATTGTTTGGTGGATGATGATCCATCATTAACCTCACAATTGTCATGTAGTATTTTCCGCAACTGTCATTTTGGCGTTTCTGGGAGACAAAGGAAAAATGTAGTTGCCGCGTGAGCAGTTTTGGCATTTGGGAGTCGGGGGTGTCCGCGTCGGGGGCGAGCCGGGCTTATCGCGTGCCCCCGAAAGAGGGGGCGGCCGCCCCCGAGCTTGGCGGGTCTGACGGTGCGTACGAGGCCGGTGTGTCGGCTCGTCCCCGTCGCCGGGGCACAAAGGGGGACCGTGGGTGGGCGATGTGTCACGGCCGGACGAAGGGCGCCCCTCCGGCCGCGATTAGGGAGCGTGGGGTGCGGTCGGGTGGGGTCCGCGTCGACATTCTGGGGTTCTTTCACTAATAACCGCGTGCATGCAGGACCGGAACGAAATTCGAGAGGTGCGGGTCAGAGCCATTATTCGAAATAAGCGGACCGTCTCCGCTACACGGAATTAATTTATGGAAAACCGGGATCGATCCGGAGGGCCGGGCGACGGCGGCGGTGGCGGAAAAAATTTCTATATATATATATATATAACGTCGAAACGGAAAAGTTCCACTCGTGCAACTTTTAAATCAAGAAGGATAAAGGAGCGGATGCTTCGACGATCTCGGGAGGGTCCTGACTCGCGTCCTTCGGGATTTCCCGACTTTCCGACGGGATGGCGGGATTCATATTAAAGAGGAAGAGGCCGGAGGGCGCAAATAGGTGACTGGGGTAAAGAGGGGCTCGCGAAATTTCCAATTCGGGATCGTGAGGAAGCAACCGTCTCCGGAGAAATTCCACGAATTACACTAATTCCGAAATAATTTCCAGGTACACTCCTTCGCAACATATCTCGGACGGTTCGAATCGCACGCGCATCTAACCCAGTTTATATCACATAAAAAATTAAATCCCTGATTAGGAACCGCCGCGAACGCGTCACCCTCTCGCCAGCCCTTCCGCGAAAACACTCCTCGTAATAAATGGTAAATTTCGCAAAACGTCGTTTACGACCATAACAATGAGGTCCCCTCGTCACCGTTCTGACAGTAATCGCATTACGGACTTGGGGGCACAATCGCCTTTTAAATCCACCAAGTACCTATAGATGCGCAAGGATCTCTACGGCCACACTCTTTTTTTTTTCGTCGTTTTATGGGGGTCGGGTGTTAAAAATTACACCTATTCAGCTGCAGATTAGATTGTAATTCTATCGAAGTCGGGCTTAGTCATCCCCCAAAAACCTGCGAGGGTGTTTACGTGAATCTTGACCGTAATGGATGGTTTCCAGGCGGGGGGTTAAAATCGCCAGTGGCGTGCCAAGGTCCTGTCACACATTCGAAAACCAGATTGTTCAAAAAATTTTGGGAAATTTTGACGATTTTTGGATTTTTGATGTTCTTCATCATTGTGAAATTATCCAGGAATTATCTTCAACGGACTTTAGGGTGTCAAATTTGAACCAAGATGATTTTTGTTTCAATTCTCGTAATACATACATATGTACAGGGTGTGTCAAAATTCGTGAATTCTGAAATCAGAGCGTGGTAGGGAAGGACCCAGTTCAAAGAGTGCACCTTCAGACCAATTTTTTTTTGTGGGGGGAGTCCCGATTTCTTTTTATTTCCATATTTGGACTACTGAAGTGATCCCCTATAACGCTCTGAATTCGGAATTCGCGAATTTTGAGACACCCTGTATATCAAAATCTTGACAAACCGAGATGAGATTTTTTTTTCTTTCAACATTTTTTTAACACAAGATATTTTTAATGCATTCACAAAGTGTTGTCCATTTTTTAATAAGAAGGTTTCAAATGTTAGTGCAAACTCCAGTAATAAAAATTTAAGAAGGAATGTCACCCGTCGGAGGTGCTATTCTCGCGGTCGATCTCAGGTGTTCAAACAACTTGACGGTGGGTCCTGTCAGCCTCCTTTTGACACCACCCCCTCGGCACCTGCCCCGATTGGGAAGCATTCTTGCGCCGCTGAAAGTCAACCCTCGGCAATAAAATTATTGTGTCGGGGCGGCGAGGCGTGGTGGTCACATTAAAATAACATTAAAAGTAATCTTCTCAAAGTTCTTCTGTCGGGTTCAGGAAGTGGAGCACTTTTGTATGATACGTATTAAATAACGTTGAGTATTTATTTCGTTCGTTTAAAACAAAACAAATCTAGTCGGAGATCGATTTCTGGTGAGCGAGACTGATCGCCCCGAGAGCACCAGGTCCGAAACCTCCTTATTTTTCATCCCCCTCCGGCGAAAAATCCTCGACGGTCGGAGGGAAAAACCCCGATGCCGTCGAAAACGGAAGACCCTCCGCACCACCCCTCCCGTCGTGTGCGAACGGATTCCCGCAGTTCGGCCTCCGGACGGGCCCATATTTCACCGTCCGAGCGCAGCCGTCGCGGCATTTTTCTCCAAGATAGTTAAAATATTCAAGTTGCGGCGTAACGCAGAGTGCCGTGCGGGGTGCGCGCCGGACAAAGCCCCCGCGCGGGCCGTGGGTGGTTCCGTTCTCTCGGGGAGACACGCAACCGCCCCCGCACCGCGTAACATGTGAGACGACGACAAAGAAGACGAATGTGCACGGCCGCGCTCCTAAGGTTGCTCCGGCCGGAGCGAAAAAATCGACTACGGCTTCGTCGTCGACGCTGTCAAAAACAAGTCGGCCCCGAAAACGGCTCTCCGAGATGGGGCAAAAAGGAAATTGCCGGATTGGGGCAATTATCGCCGTTTTTGTGCGGGTTCTTCTGCGATGGGAACCGCCGGCGCAGGAGGAACGCCCTCCGAGACGAGACTTACGGCGGGTTTCGCCAAAGTGGACGACGGCATCGCCGGGGGCGAAAGGACGCCGATAAATTTCCGGAAAAATCCGGGCGCTAGAGTTTTTGACAGCTCTCCGACCAGATCTGGCACAACTAGTAGATCCCCCATTTTCCGTGTTGCGCGCTATAGCATGTTCGTTTTAAAAACGAGGACAAGCCGCATGTCTGATCGAGTGGTCGTCGATACGACCGTAGATTTGAAAGCATCGAAGATTTACGAGTTGGATTATCTGGTGTTTGCATTTTTTAAGAAGAGTTTACAACTTGTCCCCATTTTTAGGGCGAACGTGGTATAGACGCGATACGACCGTTATCGCTTCGCTTCCCACTTTACGTCCCGGTGTTAACGCGAGCTTTACGCCACTTTTACGCATCCTTAACGTATTTTTATTCGCTCCGCGAAAACCGTCCCCGTCGCGCATATCGTGGAGCGTCGCTGCACGTAATTATTTTATCGTCGATGTTGACGTCGTCGGAGCGTCTTGGAGTGGGATTTTTTGGCCGCATCTCGGTCTGGAATCTCTCGAATTCGTCCTATTGTTCTTCTGGCAAAAGTCGTCGGCGTGTGAACTATAGGGAACTGTTATCGGTAACCATTAAGACCAGAGTGCGCCATAAAAGCGAACCCATCAAAAGTTGTCTCGCTTTAGCCACTTAAATGCACAGTTAGTGCAGGAATCGTCGCGTTCTGGCGTACGTCGGTGTTATGCGCGGCCACGATTTCGTCCTTTTCTACATCGCGAACGTGAGCCAGGCGTGAATAAGGATAACGCGGGCGACATGCACTCCCGCCCATAAATCTTGAAAGGATAATTCGAGAGACAGGAATTATTACGAGGCTTTAGATTCGCACTATAATGCCCATTTTTATCACTTTAACGTATAACGGCGATCCAGACGGGCGGACTTTTATCGGTCCGAGCGGTTATGGCCGCGAAACATTCCAAAAACATGGCCGACCCAAGTTGCAAAACTCCCAACGCGACTCCGCGGTCGTTCCGTCTTTTACGGTTTGACACTTGTCTTTCAATTTTCCGGCTGTCGTAACTCCATTCCGGTCCGGCACAAAGGACAAAGACAGACTGCAAATTCACCGCGACATAAATAAAGATTTACAGAGCAACGCCGTGGGTAATGCGATTTTATGCAGCGCACAGTAACAGTCCTGTCGGTGCAGAAGAAGAGTCAGTCGTCGCGCCATCTTTGAAACCATCCGATTTTGCGAGGGGGCGGCTCCGGAATTAGCGGGATATATTTTTCTTCGTTTTGTGCAGGTCCGGGGGTGTTGCGTTACACCCCCGGGTGCACACGTGTCCGATTCCGTGCGAGCGGAAGCGGTCCTAATGCGCGCCCCGGTTGCGTGCCGCACCCTCGACTGTTCTAGGTGGGTGGCTGGAGACGGCGTCCGGTAAAAAATCGCAGAGAGTCGATCGCTCGGCCGGCGGTATCCGTTTTGACGTGGATGGATTGCGAGGAAGGCGGTTTTTTCGAACGACTCTTTCATTCCACCGATATGAATTACAAAATCGTCTCCCTTGATGAAACTAATGGGACGAGTGCCGGGTCGCCAGTCTAAATCTATCGAAAAGCCCAATATGCTCTCACTAATTGCGAGGGGGGACGGACGGTCGCCCGCCAGGGGTGGTCCCAAACAACCCTTTGTCCTCAAGAAACCCCTTCGGTCGTTCGGACCTGGCCCCTATTCAAGATATTTCGTTCGAAAGGACGGACAGCGGCGCAACCGACCCCATTTAGGACTGTATCTCTTCGGACTAAATAAATAATTAACCCTCGCAGGACCGGAGTCGACCCGAAAGGCGCAAATCCATTAATCCGGACCGAAAACGAACAGATTACAAAAAACTTGCAGGGGTCATAAGCTGACGAGGCGCGGGGCGAGTCCCTGTCCCTATTTCTGAAAGGCGCGCGGCAGAATTCGACTGGAGCGCATTGCAGGGGCGCGATCGACGACGTGCCGCTAACCTCGACCGCCAGTTATGAAATGACCAGATAAAATATTTTCTTGGGCTCCACCAATAAAACAATACGCCGACTGTCAATTCGTGGACGATAATTGAGATGGAGGTATCCATTACTTTGCATTTAAATTGTGTTTATGAGTTAAGTGCCTTTAATAACATTATACATGACCGTTTCATTAGTGTCGTATTAAAACGTTGCATGCCGCGTTTTATTCTGTCAAGTTTTATTATCGGTGCTCCTTTATTAAACATTTTATGCGATTTTCCCTCGCACTAGTCGACTTGTTAATTATTTATTTAATCGGCGTGTGCGGCACGGGAAGGCGATCGAGGGACGAAAAAAATTAGCTGGAGCTTTTAAAAATGGAACACCATACTGGGCAGGAACTGTTTTTTATGGTTGGGTGGCGCCCACGCGGCTTGGGCGTGGGGTCAGGTGGGAGGGTGACCCGTGAACCCGCGACCGAGACCGGAAAGTGGATCCCAAGAACGAGGAAAAAATGCGGCGAAGAGTGCAGAGCGGTATCGAAAGAAAACGAAGAAAATCTGATGTTTTGGATTTTTTTCTTCGCACGATCGTTAGCGGAAAAAGAAACCCGCCCTCGTGCTTTGCATTTGTTGCACCGGTGAAAAATGTCCGAAACGTCGGCACCCGGAGTCCCCATCCGTGACGTCCTCGTTCCGGTTCTAATTCTTTCTTTAATCACGGTCCGGGGTATCTTCGTGCTCGGAAACATTGAAAAACCGTGTCACGTGTCCGCATCGTGACAATTCCGGTGGCGAGTCGCAATTTCAAAGTCGACGTCGGACGTGGAATTTAATGCATTCAAATCTGCGGAGGTGCGGAGGCGGCGGAACGAACTGTTTGATTACGTTGGGAGTAAGGAACCGAAAGCGAAGAACGACTCCGTAGGAAGCCGCTCGACGAACTGTGTGTGTTCATGTGGGACATTACATTGTCCCCCATTAACCATTACAAAGGAGTTTCAATGAGACTTTTACTCGTGGCGAAGGTGAGGCCCACAATCAGAGCGAGCCTATCTGCTCGGGATCTTGACGGCGGTCCACGCCGGAAAAGTCGGACGAGATTTCCGCGGAGTTTTCCGTCGCGATGGAAATTAAGCGGAACGAAGGGGTTGCCGGGTGGGGATGGCCGACGAGGGAAGTGGAGCTGCGAGATTGGGGAAGTGGGACGCGAGAGTGTCATAAATTATGGATTTTGAGTGTTTAGAATGTCAGAAGTAAACATTGCGAGCATCTACAGGTGGCGCGGTGCATTTTGCCCAAAAAGAAAATCGAAAATTTTCTCGCACCAAATACATTTTTTTTTAAATTGTTCTCAGATGGATTGTTTTTGTTTGCAAAAGCAAAACTGGAATAATCGCGTCGCATAAGAATTTATTGCAGTTTGATGACTCGGCTTCGCCTCGAGCCTGAAACCTAGTTTTCGCGCTGTACAATACCCCTACGGTACTCTAAGACGGTACAGCTCTTTTTCTATTTTTCCTGCAGTAAAAACTGTCGACGTGGCTCCGCTTTGTCCTTTTGCGCGTTTCTGCAGTTCCGATTCCGTTTTTCTTGGTGATAATTGTTCAATAAAACCTTTAAAACCTTGAACGAGCGTCTCTACCGTTAGTTCTGAAATTTTGTAACCACTCCCGCTTACTTTTGTGGTTTCCTGTGCAAATTGGCGACCCGACGGGTGTCCAGAGTGTGCAAATTGCCTTTCACCTGAGCGTTCACGAACAATCGAGGTGATTTCCAGAAAAGCGCACTCCACTTGTGAGGAAAGGAGTGTCGCGAGTGCACCTCTGGCGTCCGATTCCCAAATAAATTCGAGGCAGAAGGAGCCGAAGAACTCGAAGAATGCCGGTCGAAGGCGGTCGATCCTCCAGTTTGCATAAATTGCGTTCAATTTACAAGAGCACCGCAGGACAGCTTATAAATCCACGGCGGTTTACGGGTTATTACAAACGCTCCGAGTATTTACAGACCGTGAAAGTCGGGATTTAGCGGCGGCGGCGTCGAAGGGGGCCAAGCTCGCCGCCCCCTAATGAAGAGGCAAATCCGTATCGGGCGCCGCTGACCGATTGTTGTTGTGCGATGGAAAATTTCCACGGCGAAAATCCATCCGAACAAAATAAACCTCGGAGCAAGGAAAGCACCGAACCGCAATAAGGGTAAGCATCAACCCACCTCGCCTCGTGTGAACCCTTATCCGGTTGTCCACCTACCGCCCCCGCCGTTGGGGTGAGTTGATGACCCTTCCCTATCCTTGAGGGTCGAAGTGGATCCGTCGCGGGCGGGAAGGGGGCGACGGGGGGACGGAAGAGGGGATTCGTGGACGCCGAGCACTCGCTAATATAAGGTTTCCAAGGGGTGCAAGCTCGCCTACTTGGACGAGGGTACGATTCACTGTGCCTTTGACATTATGTACACGAGGGCCGGATCGATAGCCGCCACTTTTTCGTCCGACGACGACAAACATTAATTACGAAAATCGTTAAGGCCGCAAGACGGATCGAAATTTCGGAGGGGGGACCGGAGTTTTTCCGGGTGTCGACCGGAAGACGGGCGGTTTTAAAATCGGACCCTGGAGGTTTATTTGCACTTGCAACGGACGAGCGACTGATTTTTATCAGGCAAATATTTACTCGATGTAACGAAAACAACTGGAAAAAGAGTGCAAATTGCAAAGTCGACGGATTTTATCTGAGATTAAAGTGAGCAGTTATCTCCGGTGATCTTACTCGAGTCAGGTCAGGAAGATTTCTCAATGAACGGTTGAGACTTTGTAGCAGGTCAAAGTGCCACTATTCGTTTTGGCCGGGGTAGGAGGCCAAGAGGTCCTACTTATGCTCGCGGGACAATAAGATCGCTGTTCGAAGATCAGGAACAAGCAACACAACGCACGGCATATGACGTCGCGACGCGCCCACCCTGCCGTAACCTTTTTTGGGGACGCTCATTTCGAAATAATTCAGTTTGTTTGTGCCGTCAGTCAATTCATTTTGAGTTTATCGGTTCAGGGTTCATTTTTGTTTATCGGATCACTTTCAGTTTTATTTCGGTTTCGCTTTCAGTTTCACTTTCGGTTTTCGTTTGTTTCTTTCGCGGTTTCTTTAGAGTTTTCATTGTAGAGTCTTTGTGCCAGCCAGTTTTGGGGCGGCTGGAATCACACATGTTAGCCCCTAAATTTTAGGCTGAGGTGGCCTCACGCCTCTAGGCTGTCTAGCTGCGGCCTATCTATTCATCGTTCGCTTTTTTCTTCTTTCTCCTTTCCTTTTCCTTCAATCCTTCCTCTTCTTCTTCTCAGCTCGGGTAACCGTACGGCAAAGTTAATTCCGATTCCCTTTTGTTCCCGTGACTTGCCGGAAAGTTATCTTCTTCTCTTCTTTTCCCTAACCTTCTTCCTTCATCCTTGTGGTGTCCAACCTTTTGAGATCCTGCGGGAAATTGCCGTCAACATCTATCGTGTGTTACGCGTGGACTCACCGACACATTACCGCTTCGACATCCGGATTTTTCGATCGGTGACGTCCAACGTAAACAAACCGGCGCCATGTTCGACCATCTGTCATTTAGCGTGCAAGCGTAGGATCGCCGGAAGTTGTCATCAAGATGCGCGGTCAGTACAATAACCGGGACGCCTTATCGCCCAACGGAATAAGGTCCAGATCTTTCGGGTTGATCTCCTAGAGCCGGGGGTAGCCAAAAAAAAAAAACCGATCGCGAGCGGAAATGAAAGAGGACTCGGTCGGCGACCGCCGAGCGGGCGGCAGGTGCCGCAAGTCGCGAGCTGCGAATCACGTGCGTGGCGTTCGGGATCCGCAATCATCCCTGTGGGTGGATTGCCGAACGCCATGGCGCTTATCGTCCGGCGCTGCCAGCCTTCGGGGCCGTCGAGGAGCCCGAAGATTTACCGTTTTACCGTTTACCGTTTTGCCGTGGTCGAGAAACCCCTCGTCATCTAGCGAGATAGAGGGGTAGTTCGAGCCAGATTACCGTTACCGTACCGCGAAGGAGAACCGGAAAGTCCTCCTTCGAATTATCGAGAAGCAACCCCTTTCAGCGGAAAGGTAATTACCGAATCGATTGAGTTTCGCAACACTAACGACAATTCGTTAGGGGTTGTTCTTTAGGGTCAGCCGGACCAGGAACGTTGTTCTTTAGGGTCAGCCGGACCAGTCATCGTTATTTGGGGCGATAGTTCGGACCAGGAACGTTGTTCTTTAGGGTCAGCCGGACCAGTCATCGTTCGCAGGGCGATTCGTAGCCAGATCGTTCGCAGGGCGATTCGTAGCCAGATCGTTCGCAGGGCGATTCGTAGCCAGATCGTTCGCAGGGCGATTCGTAGCCAGATCGTTCGCAGGGCGATTCGTAGCCAGATCGTTCGCAGGGCGATTCGTAGCCAGATCGTTCGCAGAGGCGACCATTTTGGAGAACATCGTTCGCAGAGGCGATCGTTTATTTTGAGCACCGTATCGCCAAGGTCACACCGCAAGTCAAAAGGACGCTATTCGAGGAGACAACAGACCCGTCATAAAGCTAAGTCGCCATATTTTTTACCGCGGCATTGCAAAATTTAGGAACGCCTCGAATTTCTCGCTTCTCGCTTTCATAATTTTTGTATGTTCACAAATTTTTTTGAAACTTTGCAAATGTTTAGAATTTTTTTGTAAGAACCTTTTCATTCAATCTCCAGTGTCAACTTAAAGAAATTTCAGTCAAATTTAACGTTTCGGAACTTCACCGATTTAAACTTTCCTATCAGGATCAATTTTAATTTTTTTGTCAAGGTGACACCCCAATCTTGACCTTGGGTTTCATTAAGTTTACATTTAATAATTAGCTCGATCAGAAGGAAGTCTAAGTTCGGGAGGTTCCTCATCAGGAATCAAAACATCTTTTATTTCGTCGAAGAATATCATGTTTAGTTTAAGATTCGGTCACATGTGAAAGAAAAGCTTTTCTGGTTACGACCAAAGTAGATATTAAGGCCACCTAAAAGTACTGGTTCCGCATCTTTCAATTTTCATCTAGTAGTTACAAGCGAACCATTATCGCATTCGTGTGAACCAGTACCGAACCACCAAATACTGTTCTGTGGATAATTTTGCAGTAACCGAATAAACCAAAATTTGTTTAACGATCAGAAAGCGTTTGCTTTTACTTACCTTCGACGAGTAAGATCTGAGCACTTGTCCCGGCAGCTGGACAAGCAACAACCAGCTCAAGACAATAGCTGCCTGGCGCCCATTTTTATAAAAATCCGAACCCACGCCCTCTGCCCCGAAAAACCCCCTGGGAGCCCGGAGCTGTCACTGGCCAACTTTTGGTCACAACTTTACTATCAGATTTTTGTAAATACCCGAATGAAATTTCACAATTTTATCCAGTTCTGGTCTTTTTCCAGAAGAATTATTTCTTCAAAGCGAAAAATCATCAGTCTTTGATTCTGCTCTCTTTTTAGAAAAAAATACATAGTGTGTCCAAAAAGTCTGGAAACACCCCAACAAAATAGAAACGAATGATTTTCGAGAAAAACGCAAAAACAGGTGATTAGCGTTTTCAAAAAGCTTTCTGTTGATGGTATCTGTTTGCTGTTTTTGATGACCTTGAAAGTTATTATGTCATCAGAGTTTTTTTTAAAGGGCAACGTCGCATTTTTCTACCGTTTTTCATAAATCTTTTAATTGTCTACCCGACGGCCAAAAAAATTTTCAATTTACATAAAAAAAATTGTTATTTGTACAACTAGTTATGAAAGTCATACTTTTTTTCACAAATTTGCAGATTGATTAACGAATTTCATAACGTGTTGTACACACTATTTTTTTGCATATCGATGTAAGTTGAGAAATTTGCTTTGACAATCATCTTCAAGGAGATGGAATAAAATGATGCAAAAAAATACTACTTTCACTACGATTTTGCGTGTAAAAAAGTGCCACTTTCATTGCGATATGCAAAAAACCTAATTTTTTTTTATAACATACTGACTTTTTCAAGGTCATCGAAAAAACCGAACAGACACTATCAGCAGAAAGCTTTTTTAAAACACTAATTGACCTGTCTTTAGATTTTTTTCAAAAATTATACGTTACGTTTTCATTTGGGTGTTTCCAGATTTTTTGGACACACTGTATATGTATTTACAAAAATTTACTCTTTTATTTAAAAAAAAAAAACGTCTTGACTACTTCAAAACTAAATTTGAAATAAATAATAATAAAATAAAAAATGGAATTAAAAGAAAAATAATGTAGACTTGTGTAGATTTTTGATTTATTACCAGTAGTACAATAGTACAATATTTTTGGGAAAATTATAATTATGATATCTTTGTGCCATCATTCATTTATATATGTATGTATTTAGAAACTTTGGCCTCATATTTTTTTTCGGAAAAAAGAATATTTTCCAAGATGATATCAAGAACGAGAACTTCTTCATCATTCCATGTTTTGGAAGACTTCAATGGGTCAGTTAAAAGAATTTTTGACATTTTAAGTTGTGTTGTGTTGTGTTTCTCGGATTACATTTTTCCTTCGTTGGCGAATTTTTTTTTCTGCAGAAGTCTTCTTCCTTTCAAATACATACGTTGAAATCCAAAATTATTAATTTTGGATTCACGATAATATATGTTTTGAGCCTTTAAAATTAATTTAACAAGAGAAATCGACATTGAGCATATTTTTTGCAATATAAAAAATATATAGGCCGTGCCAAACCCAAATAACCACCACCTGTTGAATTATGTTGGTGAAAACAAAATTATACTAAATGTATAATGGCAATTTTGATATTACTAGGATGCTAGACCAATCAAATCTAAGTGTACAACGTTGCCGGTAGATTTTTTGGGTAGAATGCAGTGTTGGTGGTTATTTGGCTTTGGCAAAGACTATAGATACTGTGAGTTTTTTCAAATTACGCTCCTTTACGAAGCTTTTTTTTTACTCAGTGTTGAAGCACAGTTCTTTAAATCAAAAACTAGAACTTGTTTCAAATTTGCAGTAGAAATTCTCAAGCTTTTATTTGATAGTGTTTTTGGAAAAAATACAGCGTGTATCTAAAATGCGTGTGTGCAAAATTTTTTATCGGAAATTTTTTTGCTAATGAACGAAAACATCCATAAATGAGGTCAGAAGACCAATTATGTATTATCAAATAAGAGCACGAGACGAAGTCGAGGGTACCGACATTTTTTATTAGATTATTGCACATGTGCATTTTAGAGAAATTTTATCGGGTTATTTTTTATTTTCTCGTTTTGATTGGTCAATATTTGTCACGCAATTGGTTGCTAAACACATGAAGGAAATAATCCATTTGAATTTTTTAAGAAAAAGCGTTACAAATTGATTTTAAATTAGGAGTAAATTAGCAATCAAAATGTACGAGTATACCCTATGGGTAAGGGCGAAATTTTTTTATTGTGCTAAGTCAAAAGAGTTGTTATAATAGAAAAAATAAATTCAAATTTAAATTCTCATGGTTACAAAAAATAGAGGTTAGTTAGTCACAATGACTCGTTTGGTAAAAATTGGGGGGCAAAAAATCTTGGAAAACTTGCGAATTTTACAAAATGTTATAGAGAAAAGTTTCATAAATTGGCAAGATCTTTCACTGGTTAAAATTAACACACGTATTTCAGAGACACCCTGTATATTTGTTCTTCAAAAACAATTAGAAACATGTTGCCTATTTTTTTTTTACTTTGAAAACAAAAACTAAAATACCGATGCAATTGTAAATTTGATGTCCTAAGGTCACTTTTTATAATTTCTCGAAAGAAAATGTAACTTTTTTTCAAATTTACATTTTTTAACGTTTCAGAGTATCTGCTACTGCATTTTATGAAAATACGTTGTAATTAAGTGCCGTTGAATTTTTTTTTGGTCTTTTTTCAAAAATGTAATACCACAGGTTCTTGTTAAGTTGTGTTGCGTCATTTTGGGAACAATTTTTTTCGGATAAAAATGTGATTTTGAAATTTCGATCTGAAAATTGCCATTTGTAAAACTAACGTCGCAACGATCGTTAATTTGGCGTCGTTAATACGCCCCGCGGCACCCCACTTGAATTCCCGTGTCGTTCGTTCGGTGTTCCACTTTTCGCTTTTTATTTTTTCAGTTGGAAGTTGTAGCGCGCGAACACGAGCCTTGGCAATTTCCGCCGTATCTAGCGTTTCAATATCAAGGGTGGCAAAGGAGTGTTCGTCGGGGGTGTATATACAGGAGATACACACGGAACGGCGTTCTCTAGAGCGCTCCCCCAGTCCACCCTTCATCAAGTAAATTGCAGCGGCAGTCCTCGTTTCGGATATCTGGCAGGTCTGAGCCCCGAGGGGCGCCACAGCACAGCAGTACGAAACCGGGGGTTCGGGGGAACGTCGAGACACCCACTCGCCCTCCCGCCCACGCCGCCTTCGATACCACTCCGCAGAAAAGGTGAATTTATAGAGACGAGGAGGAACACCGCAACAACATCGCTCTCTCGCCGAGATTTTATCAATTAAAGGGAGCGCTCCGGACGGGGACCTCGGGGGCAAGAAACGAAAAAAAAAACAACGAGAACGACGATTTTCGATTCGATTCGGGTCCTCGAGAAAAATCCGCCCCCGATCGAATCCATATTTCCCAACCCCGGGAGGGTCCGAGCCGAAAAAGGGTGTGCGGTCGGCGGCCCGGCCCAATTTAAATTTTGCATATTGTATGAGGGTCGGGGGGCGGTTTTCTGCGTAAGTTTATGCATTTTTAAGTGGTTCGCGCTCGACTAGTGCTGACGACGGTGCATCTTCAATTACTGGGAATAAAACGGGATTATTACGCGGCGATAAAGCGACATGCAGAACCGTGTGAAGCCTTCTTCGGCGAAAATCTCCATTTTGATGGGGTTCCGCGTTCGCCTTAATTCTCACGTTCGTCGGCCTCTCCCGCCGCGGCCGTTCTCGCCCCCAGAAATTCCGCCGCCCCCGCGTCGAAAGTTTTATTCTAATTCGGCGTGAAATGTGCCACCGCGGCGGTCTCGCTCGCCTATTTATTTGTTTATTTCGTTTTTGCTCTATTCTTTCGAACCGTGGCCACTTACCTCGATTACTTGCAATAATTAAACCGAACGTCAACGTGCAATTACTCCCCACCTAATTGCTGTTACCTAGTTTAATCGATGCAGAAGTGGGGTAAGGATTCGATCAAAACGGAATTTCTCGGCGGCGCACAATCGACCTTCGTAATACGCTCTCGGCTTTTTTTCGAATTTAAACTGTCACGGGTAAGGACATGAAAACAGGTCAATATTTTCTTCTTTGATCGGTGCGTATACACAGCGGCCTCGAAAAATCACGGCGACGCGCTGCAACAACAGTTCCGCAACGACTCGCGGCTTTTAGCCCTAATTTGGAAAGCTAACGCACGAAATACATTTCCAATTATTCTCGTTTTTTGGACGCATCTCATTCGTGTTTTTTTATGTCTCTTAAATACTCCTCGTTCTCCCAGTGAAGCTTTACAAATCAAATTACAATTTTCTATCTCAATTTGGCTTTTATACCGTCCTACATTTTTTATGAACTTTTGATTACTTTTTCAGTTTCCAATTAGAGCAACAAAAATTTTTGTTTTTGTTTTGTGTCCATTTTTTTTTTAATTTTCCGTTGTTATTTTTCTAATGATGATCGAAAATGAGTGGGTAGTGCTGTAACTGTGTTTTTGTTCAAAATTTTTGCTCACAATTTTTGTCACTCAAATCCCAACATTATTTTGTCTTTTATGTACTTTGGATTAATATGTTTGTTCCAACTTTTCTGTTTTGTGAACTTTTGACCTTCATTTCAATTAACACAACAAAAACATTTGTTTTAATTTTGCTCAAATATTCGAGTTTTATTTTTGTAACAAATTGCTTTCATTTATGATTAAAAAAGACTATCTAATTTTTTTTAAATATTCATGAAATTAATTAAATATCCCAATTACAAGTTCTTAGCACAATGGTTCTCAGAAATGGAAATTTTTTAAGGTTTCTCTAAGTAGGTACTTTAAAACAGAAATATTATTGAAATGAAAATCTTCTTTTTCATTTTTGGCCAGCGCAACAAAAAAATGTTTTTCTTCAAACGTCCGTAAAATATGACATTGCATTGTTGCATTGATAATGATAAAGTGTCACTTCATTGTTATGGCATCTAACGAGCTGACCAGCGTCCGTGAAGTTATTATCTGCGCTGAGGGCGTCCGTGAAGTTATTATCTCCGCTGATGAGCGGCTGTAAAGTGAACTAGCTAAATCATTTGAAATTCCTACCTGGTTTCTTAACATGTCTTAAATAATTTGTTATGAAGGTTTGAAGAAAAAATAGTTATGTTATTCGGAGCAAAAATGGTTTTAGGTGCTACCAGCCGCAGCACATAAAACTTCATTTTTGCTCCTCATTACATAATATACTATTTTGTTCTACAGTATTTGTTTTCATTGTTGATTACAAAATATCTAAAATTTTCAATACATTAAAGCAAATTTAAGTTTAGGATAGGATAGAAAAAAAAAGGTTTTGGATTTTCTCATGGGCTATGAGTCATATCTGCGCAAACGACTAATATCGGTCTCAAGTAGAAGCTACAAACTGACCGACCGCCTTCGCGCAGATATTTCCAAGGTCACAGCCCATGAGAGAATCCAACACCTCTACCTAATTGCAAAATCCATTTACAAAAGTCTTAATAACTAAAAAATTTGCTTCAACAAAAGAAGACAAACTGGTAAACGCTTGAATGCCACAATTTACCTAAAATACGTAGTCTTTCAGTATTAATTTTCGGAAAAAGAAGAAAAATTAATTGGATTTTCTTTCGATAATGTTGTTTGTTCGTGGTACTTTTGAAATTGCTCAGTAAAGGTGTTAGGAACATTTTTATTTTTTTCAAATTGGCCATTATTCAAAAGTCAAAAGTTCTTACGAATGGAAAATTTTTAATTTCGTCAAAAATATGTATTTTGAAATACTTTTTTTGTTCGACGTTTTTGTACGTTTCTCCTTGCGCTTTTTCCTTTTTTGTCTAATTCTTTTTGATTATTCTCTTTATAGAAAACGTACGTTCCAGTGTTGTGGGATTTTGGTTATCATTTTTCTCTGTACCGGAGCTCGTGAAAAATTCAAAAGTCGCTCGCGGAAACAATCTCCTCGCGTCCTCCTCCGCCAACAAAGACCTCCTCACGAAACAAAAGAACGCGCCACCCGTGCACATGTGACTTGTTAACCCACTTCTGGCACTCCCTCGTTCCACACACGCCCGAAATTCCCATCTCCTTGCGCCACTTCTCTTCGTAATCTTTTTAAAACCGCCGAAGAAAGCCCCAAGTTTATTCCTCGTTGTGTGTGTTTTTTGCGCATCCGACCGCCGTCCCCGGGGAGGCCGCGTAAAACCCTCGGCCGGATATCCGATTGACAGGGGGTCGGAGAGGGCCCCCGGGGTGCCGACCTAATTACCGAAAAAAAGAAAAACCCTCCGGCTAATTATCCCGCTTCTTGGTTTTCGTTTGACGACCGCTGTCGCAGAGCGAGGTATATTTTTCCCTCATCCCCCACGCATATTCGGTCCGAACGACCCGGCCAGTGTTTGATCGATAGTGTCCACCCTGGATACCGCTGTCCTCCGTCCCGACACCCCCGGGGGTCACACACACACGCACCCACCCCAGGACGAACCTAACTGTCAGGCCCAACCCCCGCCCGACTATAGTTATACCGCAGATATCCCTGGGGCGGCTGCCGAACAACATATCCCCCGTTCGTATCTTTTTATTTATCTCCGGAATATTGAATAGCCCCGGACTAATTGAATTTCGCAACACGTACGCCCGTGTGCTGTAGCGGCCAACATTAACAGCTATTAATATCGGTCGCGACAAAAACAACTTGATATCTGTGTCGCTGATCGAATCTCTTGCGAGCTTCCGATATCGCCAGAAAAAAAAGCGTCCCACGCGAATTCACGCGGACGCAAATCTGGCCGCCCAACCGGTAATCCGTAATTGCGAGAGAAATCTGCGGGGTTAATGAGAGGTGGTGGGACCTCAACTGTGTACCCAATAAATCATCTTTTTCCAATTTGGCCGTCCTCGGCAAAAAACCGCAAAATTAAACAACTTTTAATTACGGCCGACCATCCCCCAATAAAACATTGATTAAAAGTGGTGCGGTCAATTTGCCTGCGTAAATTTATTTGTATTTTTTAATTTATCGGTCGCCGGCAAATTGGTAATAAAGTAGCCGTTTATCAACAATCAACAGGTCAGAGAGCATCGGTACAAAAGGGTACAAAACAAATCGGCAAACGAGGATCAATTAGTCGGTGCGACAATTTCATTAGATCCCCGATTAGAACGTCATTTTTGTTGCAAGTGTTTTTTCTCTTCCCGAAATGAACGAAGCAATTTCAGGCCAACTTTACAGTCTGTTTGGTAACAAATAAAACACTTGTGTGGCAGAGCAGTCTGTTGAATGGAGGAGGTGACGTTGAAAACTTGCTAATTAATTATAGGGCGTTTGAGAGAAACGGAGAGAAGGGATATAACGCCAATTACGTAATTGCGAATTTGTTGCCGGAGCGTGACACAGGCGAAGGATTACAATTTTTTTTTTCGAAATGCGACCCGACGCGTTTTGTGTCGGCGACTTGTAGCGTGACATTTGCATGTCGCAGACGACACAAAAATTCGCGCGAGAAGTGTCAGATTACGGCGGATCCAAACGAGATTATCGCAAAAGTACCGCTAATTATTTAACATTTCCAGGATTTCATAATGGAGGCAGGATTCGGATCGCGGGGCGGGAACAGACGGAGGACTGTTAGTAGTTGTAGTCGGTGGTGCAGAGTTGTGGGGAGCGGCACAAGACTCGGCGAGTCGACTCGACGAAATAATCGCCACGTTGTCGTGTGCTGAACCCCATCGAGTTCGTGTGGCGAAAATCGAAAGGGTGATTAATTATTCGGGTCGATTGGCGCAAACAAGTCGGAGGTTCTTCCCCTGGCGCTCTAATGACGCTCGTAAAGATGCGTTTAAATGCTCTGCAGAGTACTGAATGAAACAGGTCTTGCCGCCGCCCGAGTCACATCTCGAGATGTCGAGAGCAAGATAAGAGTTGGTCGTTGTGTGATCCCAACCGGTCCATTTAAATCTCGCTAATCAATAATAATCGGTCTGAATTATTTTCAATAGTATGTAGTAGGAAAATAAGGCGGGAGCAAGAAAACTCGACTTCCCTGTTGAACACCCGAATAAATATCTGCACTGTTGATTGATATGAATAATTTTAAAAAGCGTATGAAATTCATAATAAAGAATTAGCATACAAACGTCATTGTGGGAATTTTAATTCAACTTAATTACCGCTTTTCAATCAAGCTGGTTATTCGAGAAGCATAAACAGTAAACAATATTTTTTTCCTTACTGCCACACATTAACAAGCAGCTTAAAAAATTGCGATTTCAGATTTTAACAAAAATAAGTAAACTAAACAATTTATCATAAAATGATGCAAAACTGTGCATTAGTTACATTAGTTCCGGTTTTTTGTTTAGTTCAGTTTAATTAGTGGAGTTAAATAGTGACGAGTGGAAGTTTTAAATGAAAATTTTGTTATTTATTACTCTGTAGGGGGTGGTCATAAATTTATGTGACAATCTAACTTGCCACCCCTGGAAACAGGTAAGTTTATGGTTGGTTCAACCCTCAGCGAGGACGTTTATCATTTCTGTCGATCTTTTTAAGAAAATTAACATTTCAAAAGATTATACAGGGTGTTTCAAAATTCGCGAAATCCGAATTTGGAGCGTGGTAGGGAAGGACCCAGTGGAGCTCGAAAAAAAAATCGCTCTTCCTGAAGAAGATATAAGCACTTTAATTTTGTTCAATACATAGCAACCTTCATATCCACAGTGACAAAATACTATTTTCTAGCTACGTTGCCGTTCCATTTTTAAGAAAAATTACAAAAATTTAAGATTTTTTTACTCCAAAGTAAAGCTATTCTTCAAAAAATTGTTTTACGTTATTATTTTCCGCAATCATCTACACCATAAATAACAATAAACACTGAACTTTTCAGCGTGATTTGAAGAAAACGCCCTTCAAAGAGTGCACCTTCAGACCAATGTATCTTTGTGGGGGGAGTCCCGTTTTTTTTTAATTTCCATATTTGGACTACTGAAGTGATCCTCTACAACGCTCCGAATTCGGAATTCACGAATTTTGAGACACCCTGTATGCTTTATTTAATTTTTTAACACTTTTCTTCTCTGTTGGTAATTGTTGAGAAGAGAACCAAAGTAAATATAAAAAGGCACAAGATATTCTCCTTCAATTCTGACTAGTTTTCACTCTGTGGCTGAATTGGTAAACTTGTTAAAAGGCCTTGACGGTGAACGTTAATTTACGATTAATATTCATTAATAATTATTATTATGATATCTAATATAATTAATTATGATTAATATTCAAATGTCGTAATCAAACGATTTCAAGAATTATGATTCACAGATGATATCATCGTAGACCAATTTTGATTTTTTAAACGAGTAAATGATAGAGGTTATTCAAAAATTGGCGGGTTTGGAGTTGGCTGTGGTTTGGAATACCTATGCTTGTCGTTTTTTACTTAAATTACAAAACCTAAAATATGTAAAAGTTACGAATATGAACAAAACGTCAAGCAATTCTTGAACATGTTGAAAATACACCAAAAAATGCACAGAGCACTCAAGAGGGGTTAATTTCTGAACGCCGGTTATAATACGGTGAAGTGTGAAAATAATGTGGAACCAAAATAACTGCTTTGTGGCATGTCTTACTATTAATCCGATTACTAAAAATGAAATTTTTTATAATTGCTGAATTAATTTGGAAAATCTGGTGTTCTTTTTCGGTAGCAAAGGAGCTTCAAGTATTCTCCAAGAAATATTCTTAAATATTTTGAGACAAACAAACCACATTTTATTAACAAGGTAGAGGTGTTGGAATCTCTCATGGGCTGTGACCTTGGAAATATCTGCGCGAAGGCGGAGCAATAGATCAGTGAAAAATCTGTAAATGAAAACTAAAAACGTTGACAACTTTCAAATTCAAATACACAGAAATAGACGAGAGAGAGAGAGACGAAACTAACGTAACGATAGACGATGTTTTCTCGTCGGTTTGTAGTGTGCGCAGATATGAGTCATAGCCCATGAGAAAATCCAAAATCTCTACAGACATAAATGAGATTCCACTATAAATAATGAAAATAAGCTGGGACATGTTTTCAGAATAACGAAACAAAAACAACAAAAAAATTATGTAGAACAGCACAAAAATGTTACTTTTGTATCGACTTCATTTGCATTTTAAAAAAGAACAAAAAGCCTTGGCAGTAAAGATATTTTTTTACAAAATTCATTTTGAACGTTAACAGAGGATTATTCCTCCTAGTTTCGTAACAAAGTATTAGGAGTGGCTAGTCCTTTCATCTTTGTTAGCATTTTTCTCGTAAATCCCCCCAGGACGTTAGACCAGGTTTTAATTTTTTAGTTTAATTAGTGCGATCAACCATTCTGTTGTTGTTTGATAACTGGATGGTCATAAATTTATGCGACAACCTAACATCCTCCCCTAGAAGCAGGCAGGTAAGGTTTACGGTTCAACCCTCAGCGAAGAGGGGATTTGTGTCAGTCCTCGCCTTTGTAAGGATTAATTATTAATTATGGAGGATAGCAACAAAAGTGAATAAAAATCAAAGAAGACACAAAAAAATTATCTTTTGTTTTCTCCTTACATTCTTTTTGTTCAGTTGCCGTTCAATTAGCAGAATTAGGAAGCTGATCGAGAAGCTTCAAGAACGAACAGTTTTTGACAATCGGTTCGTTAATATCGTGGTATTACGAGAAAAGAAAACTAGAAAATTCAGTGCGGTTGTTCAATAAAAATTTCTTCCATACAGAGTCTCAGCTAAAACTTTTGAGCCTAATAACTCAGTTATTTTCCAGCGGATTTTTGTGAAATTTAAAATGCAGATATTTTAGACGGTGAAGAATAAAATCCCATTAATGCAATCACCCAAGTATTAAAAACGTAATTTTCACATGCCTTTTTAAATTGTTGAATCAATTAAGATTTACATAAAAAATTGATCGTCAATAAAAAATGCTGTAGGGAAAAACTCGTCCTTGAAAGACGTCTGCTTTGCAAGAAAAAAGCAAAAAACTGTGTTAAACGTGGCTGCAAATGCAAAAACGTAGACGCGTATGAAACAAACGCGCAATTTTGCAGAATTTTGGTCATCCCTTTTCGCAGAAGTGCAGGTGACGTATTTGACGTTTATCTTGCTAACCTTACAAACACTTACAAAGTTAAAGACAACATTTGGACGTAATTTATTCAACTGGATTCTTCCATAAAGGACTAAAACACGATCGGGATATTTTAGCAAGGTAATTTAGTTCACGTACACTTTCTGTGTCTTCAAAAAAATTGACGAGTCTCTTAACCTTACATTTGGATAGTGTTCCACGAGAAAACGAATTGTGTCACTGAAGTTCTTACGACACTCTCCATAGGCAAATTGTTTTTCCTTTTTCAACAATATTGAAATTTCTGCGGCTGTAGACTATTTTTAGAGTATTTTCAATAAATTTTCACAATTTGACGTTTCTAATAAAGCGCGCCCAATTTCGACAGACTTTAAAGGGTGTACAAAATGTTGCTTGGCAATTAATTATCAATTGTTTCAAAAGGTAACTGCCCAAATACATTCAAATTTTACATTAAATTTTTAACGACAAAATCTAATCTTTTCGTTGAATCAGACAAGTGATTTACTTAATTGTTTGTGTAGACCCCTATTTTTTAATGTTTAACAATCTAATAATAATCGCGCATAATTTTCGATAAAGGAAACATGTGTTAAAATTACATTTTTTAACTTGAGGTAATTTTATTATTACTAATTGAACCTTCACGGTCTAAAATATCTGCATTTTAAATTTCATAAAAATCCGTTGGTAAATAACCGAGATATTAGGCTGGAAAGTCTTAGCTGAGACACCCTGTATATCGTGGCCAATAAAAGTATTATTTTTTGCTCGGTGGGGGGTAAGACTTGCGTGTCCGTGGTTTGTTGCCCGGCTGGAGGTTCCAGCACCAGGTCCGAGAAGAAGAAGAGTGGTGCGTGTACACGGGAATCCTTTTCGTCTTTGCCGCATAAAAATGGCAATTAATCAGTCCCGGGGGAACAAGTGGCATTAACGTGGTGCATTAAAAATGAAAAAGCGGCAACGTCGAGGCAGAACGCAGCTTTCATCGTCCCGTTTTTGTCGGTTGGCAGAAGAGAAACATTACGATTCCGAGCGGGTGCCGTGGAAGCCAAGCCAGACCGGCGCGACCGCCTTCGGCGACGGCAAAGAAACAACGTCCGCAGCTATTTCAGCCCGACTAATGTGGCGGCCGCGTGACCCCTGCCAGATACTTTTTGCACCGGCTCCGTACGACGACACACAGAGCCGACGGAGCGGCACGTCTGCCCCCGACCGATCGCCGCCAATTCCACCTAATTACGGCCGAGTAATTGTAATTCCGAAGCGGAGGGTGCAGGTGCGGCGGGGTCGGGGGGCGGAACCCGCAGCGCCCCCGACCAATATCGCCATCACGGCTGACATTTGAGGCAGACGAGCGGGCGAGAGGCCTCGTTGCCTGCCTGTCTGCACCCTTATCTGCGGGGGTGTACGGCAATATCGCACGCACCCGACACCCCACTAATCAATCTACTCTCTCCGCCGTCGCTGAGTCCTTCCGACGCAGCCGGCCCCCCGCCCCGCCAGGACCATCACTCAATGCGTATCCTTCGGACGGATCCTGACGACGCCGGACAACCCCGCTGCGAATCCACAATGAAAATAATCAGGGGCTTTGTCGCCGGCAAACATTGTTCCCCCTGATTGATTTTTGACGCAAGAAAATCAAACCGCGCCGGAGGGTGCGAACCCGATTTTCGGAAAGGGGCGAGCGCGTGCAAATTAAAACGGAAACCTGACAAGGTAAACCGTTCGTTCGCGTTCGTTACGTTTTAAATATTAAACGATTCCATAAAGAAAAACAAGAACTGTTTTCTTTAACGTTGCATAAACAAAATTAAATCGCCCGTAAAAATCCACGTTTCCTGTTCTGCGATCGGCTCCTGGACGGCGTCCGTGGGCGAAACGAGATTTTTTATTTTTTTTGCTTTGGAAAAACAAAAATCTGATGAACTTGCCAGGTATGGGCGTACTCGAGAGGTGATAAATTGCACCGACGGTTACCCTAAATGTAAACTCCCTCGATGCGTACTCGTGCACTCGTCAAGGCTTTCTCATTATTGCACCAGTGAAAAGTTTTTTTTTAAACATCGTAAAACGATAAAAAATATAGCACTGGCAAATCTTGTTTGTCATTACTAATTTTTTTATCTTATGTACAGGCGGATGCGTTATCAACTTTCCATCAGTTTTTGACGGCGAATTAATCGATATCAGAACCGAATAAAGCTAGAAAATGCACCTCGTATATGGTCTTTTTTATTACAAAATGGAAAGAAACTGAATAAAATGAAGAAATATATTGTTTTTGCATAAAAAATTATAAAAGATTATTATGTAAGAAATTTCTTCACAGAAATTCAAAAGTATTGTCAATTTTATGGCAAAGCTGTAAATAAGAGGCTTAAAACGGTCGGCTAGTAGTGAATGGTCCTTCTGTTGGCAAATTATATCATTTGGGCCATAAATCAGGCGTCTAGTTTGTGTTTAAATAAAAAGCGAATTATTTAGCTAAGCAAGTAAAAATTTGTAATTGTGCCACCAGGGTATGATGCGCTAGCAAGTACAGATTCGTTTAGTGTAAAAACTGTATTGTTTTTGGAATTTTAATTTAAAAATAGAGACGTGGGAGAAACCGCTTGAAACAGGAATAACAAAACAAGTAAAATTGTTGTTGTTTTTGCAAACATTTAAAAGTATAAACATAGAGACGTTTAGACATCGGTGGAATAAGCAAAAATATTTTGAAAAAAATTGAAGAGGAATATTCAAAGCGAACGAATGAAATAGAGAAGTACGTTAAATGGAAAAATTGGTAACAAACTGCAGTTTACACAATGGTACATCGTTCACCGTCGGCGGAATTTACAAAATATTTTATGAATAAATATTTAAGGGAACACTTAGCACAGATCTGAATAAAAAATCACAGAGACGTCAGAAGAAAGTTTTAAAGGAATTTACATCCGCGTGAAGATTAAATAGTTCTTGAGCGTCGGTGGAATTTAGAAGAGTATTTGGGAGAAATCAAGGAACATTTGGAGCCGGTTCTGGGACTTAGAGAAAATAAAATTAAATAGAAAACTAGTCGACAATTCCAACAACTTTTTAAATGCAAGGGAATAATCGAAAAAAAATGAGTGAAAGAAAGAAATGCAGATGCACCTATTAGACTCGAAAGTCTTAGCTGAGACACCCTGTATAAATAAATTCAAAAGTACAAGTCCGGTTGAAAGAATGTGCGTTGCGATTGGAGCAACTTTTCGGAGGAATTTACGTGCGAAGACTAAATGAGCCGTGACCGTCGATGCAATTTACAACATCATTGCCGGGGACCTCCTGTATTCGGTTCGTTCTTCGGCGAATTTTCCGGCAAAACAGCGTGATTTATCCGGTCGTCTCCTTCTGCCGTTCTTCTTCTCGTTCGTCGGTTGTTTGTGCGCCCGAAATAGCCGTCAAAATGTCAAATATGCGTCGCTGGCACCGTCCGCCGTCCCCCGAAACAATTCACGGAAGCCATTCGTAGTCCGTCGGCATAAAGCTCCGGCACCGTTCGTGGTGGCCTTCTGGAGGCGGCTTTCCACCGCGCCAATTTCCAACGGTTATATAACAACCTATCGGCCAACACAAACGCTTCTATCTTTGGCCTCGACAACGGAAACTCTCTCACACACATGCACATCGTCGGCGTCAAGGTGGGGTCGTAGCCCGCTTAGCCCGGTCGTAGCGCAGTTTTTGTCCTCTTTATAGTCGGCAACAGCGGCAGCAGGAAAGAATACCAAGCCGGTTGGGTTTTTAACAGCGCTGACCTCGTTCGAGCGGTGAAATATAGGGGCGCACTCGGGCGCATTTAGGCGATGCTCTTGATGCTCTTGCACACAGCCGGTCGTTACTGCCGGCGCACCAGAAGATTATATTGAAAGTAATTCAGGTTTATTGGCAATAATCGCGCCAGATACGGCTCCTGCAGACATGCCCGCCCGGATCGGGGCTTTAGAGGCGAGAGCGTGTTGCGGTTGCACAAAGGTGCATTATTGCGAGAACGCCGGGATTTAGACGACCGGGGGTGGCCTAAGACGCGGCGGCGGAGGCGGAAGAGCGAGAGGGGACGGAAACGTTTCGACGGTGCAGAAGTGCACCCACCGATCGAGGGGGGAAAAATTACGGCGCCGCATAAGAAGTGGGATATCATGCGGGTGGCACTTGACGATCGTTAAGATCGAAGATAGTGTTGCGTAATAAAATCGGACAGGTTCGGGCAGATGTCCTCCGCGTTAACCTTAACAGGGACGGCTCCAGGTTCGCGAAATGATCCGCGAAACGATCCGCGAATTTCCGCGAAACGATCCGCGAAACAATCCGCGAAAGTACGCGAATGGGTTTCGCGACTTTTTTGAGGGGAAGTGTGAAATGCAGAATTATTCTTTGAGGTTTAGTACCACCATATGACAGTTTATATTTGAAAAAAACTTAATAAACTTGAAAATGTTGGATTTGATATTTTTGTGCGTGCCCGGATCCGGCCCTGGCCCTCCGCCGCCGTAATTTTTTATTCTCATCGATTATCGCGTGGCAACAAGTGTCGTTTAGGCCGTTGCATGTGCACCGTCCGATTAATCCGCGGCGAAGCCGCCAAAACGAGAAAAACCTCCCGGCGTAATTATCGAAACCAAACGAGCCGCGAACTCCGCTCTCTCGCCCCCAATTACGACCCTCTCGGACCGCGAAAATAAATATAATACGTATATAAAACACATCACGGCCAGCTAATAATTTTTACTGGTCATTTTTACGTCGACACCATAATTTCGCCTATATCGGGTCGATCCATAAAAACGAGAGAGGACGTCGAGCAGGAATCGGCGTGTTTAGTGCCGGCCATATAAGGGCCAGATATATGAAAAGTTCGCCGTAATGAGTGGAAGGAGGGCGATCGGAAACTACCCCGACGGCGGAAATACGATCGCTCCGAAAATCCCCAGATAAAATGACTCACCTTGGCGGAACGGCGTCGACAGGCGGGGGCGGTCGGGGGCCTTTCGTCAATCAATTGACGAGATTTGACCCGGATCGGGAAAATGGCCGCCGCACCAAATAATTGATGGCCACGGACGTGTCTTTGATCGGGTCGACGACGATTGCTGTTGCAGCGCAAACCTTCCGGTGCGCCGTCGAAACCGAAAGGCATAAAAAATTTCGACAGCGAAGGTGGTGGTGTCGCCGAGGTCAATTAAGAAGCAACGCACAAAAAGTGCGAAGGAGGTGTTGGGGGGTGCGGCGCAACCGCTCCTCAAGCAGGACTGCGCCCCGCCAATCCCGGAAATTTGGAGCCCCGCATAATCCCCGGAATGATTGGTTCAATGTATACGTATACGCCAATTATAATTCATCGCGTTCCGCCATAATATCCCCAGCATCCGGATGATTGAATAATCACTTAAATATCCGTAAATCGGAGGGTCATGCCGCACTAATACGAGACGAGGGACTTTATGTGCGAGGCCCCAAACAAACAACTCATTTCAAACAGTGCCGTAATTCCGGACCTTGCCCGGACCCCGGATCCGCACGTAGGTATCCGGGGGCGCGTCCCTCCTCCTCCCTTCGTCACCCCCCTGAATTGCGCATAGTTGCGATTTTTTCCGGTCGTCCGGAATAATCGCACGTTGATAACTTTGTTTTCGTCTTTTATCCAATTAAAGCGGCCGCTTTTTTCCGGGTGTGCCGGCGGCAATATCGAACTGGAAGTTTTCGGGGATGAGGGTCGAGCGTAGACGTCAGGAAAGGACGCGGAGGATATAAAGGATACTCATCTGGCAGAGGAGTTGAGCCCGGTCAACCGAGGGGGATGAGAAAGGTTCAACCTCGAAAGGATGAATCATGAGAGTCGGGGGCGGCAAGGATAAGGCCCTTTAGAGCGTTGGGTTCGAGGATGAATGTCCCTTCTTTGTTAAAAGAACACAATTCCGGTCGTTTTACTGAAATAAAACTTTCTCCTAAGGACGACTCCGTGGCCGGCGTATACGAGGGAAACCGCAAAAAACAACGTCAATTAGGGATTGCATAATCGCAGATGGCGCTGTCGTACGATCGATCTACGAAAAACAAACGGACTGGAAGGATCGTCATCGACTACATAAATCACCGGTGCCGATTTCGCGGCCATTACTGGGAAGACATATTGCGGCCGTCCGTCAAAATAACTGGTTCCATAAATTCGCAGCTGACTCGCGGATTAAAAACCAACGGTTTTTAATCGACGTCTCGGTCTGAAACGCCGCCGATCTTCGATGTTGAATTATCGAGGTGGAGAAAAGAGAGGGGCGCAATCAGAGCACTGCGTGAATGACGAACGGAACAACTACCGTACGGACTATTGATCCGCAACCCTTCGGACAGACAGGTACTCAAACAGAGGGATCGGTCATGTGTTTGTACAGTTTGCACCTTGGGGGTGCTGCACCCCGTCACACCACATCGATTATTATCAATGCGGCGGATGCCGTTCAGTTTAGACAACGCACCCGAAAGTGCGGAAGTCCTTTCTGGTGTGCCACTTACCTGGAACGCTGTCAAACGCTCCACCAAAACGGAACTGTTCCGTAGATCATGTTTCGTTCCAGGGTTTTGTTCGCAAAATACAAAAGTAGAATTCTGTTTTGCCAAAATTTGGCACAACAAACTTTGAAAGCTACTTTTTCTCGTTTTCTTTCGGTCGTACTTGATACACTTGAAATACTACAACACCCCCGTGCTGTTTCTTCCGTTTGGTGAAGCGATATTGTGAATTTTGTTCGATGAACGTATCAAGGAATAGGGTTGTCTTTTTTGATGGGACATCTCTATCAAATATTTTTGAAATTCGTTGATGTTTGCAATTATGTACAGGCAAATTAGAATATGATGCTATTTGTTGGTAAAAGTTAGTACTACGACAAACGGAATAAAAGAAAAAATGTTAAAAAAAAAACTTAAATTTATTGAGTAAAGTGGTCAGGTGTTGAAGTTTGTACAAACAGAAAATTAATGGAAAAGTAACAAAATAAATTATTAGTTAGTAACATGGTTATAAACTAGTGACTATAATCTAGGGTAATAAACAAATTGAGTAAATAAAAAAAATCGCCCCGCCAAGCCAGACATTAATGGAAGTAGTGAGAGATGGCGTCATGCAAGAAGTGCTCAATAACAAGACTCACGTGTTTGTTTTCGAACTTGAGGGCGTCCTCGTCGGTGCAGCCCAGACTGCGCATATACTTGAGGTAGGTGGTGGTGATGGGGAGCGAGTAGTCGATCTCGCCGGCCATCACGACCCTCCTCTTCTTGGGCTCCTGGGGGTGGCGCTCGATGTTGTCCGCCGGCGACCAGAGCTTCGGCGCCGGATGCGGCCTGTTGTCCAAGTTGTTGAGGTGGCGTTTCTTCGGCGGACTCTTCGGGGGGTCCTTCGCCGTGAGATTGCACACGTCGAGGGGGTTGCTGGAGCGCTTGGTCGGCTCCGGGGTGCTCGTCCTGAGCGGCCCTTCGACCTTCTGCGCCGCCACCTCGCCGTTGCTCCTCGAGGAGAGGTCGAGGGTCTCGGCCGCCGGGCTCGGGGGCACCAGATAGGGGGCCATCTCGGCGGGCGGCGCCGGGGGCGGCGTGGGCAGGGGAGCGACGGGCGGAGGCGCGGGCGTGTGGACCAGGGGCAGCGTCGGGCTGGGGCTCGGGGTGGGCAGAACGGAGGCGGGAGACGGGGATCGGGGGTGTTTCTGACACTCGGTGCAGCCGAGGAGGAAGCGGGTGACGGCTTCGCGCGGCAGGAACGCGTACGTCTCCGTTATCTGAAACAACAATTGTACACTGGGGTGGCATTTCGACGAGGGGTGCACACGAGGGCACGGTGGGTTGCATAACGCAAGGACCGGATCGTGAGATGTGGTGTTTTTGCCGAGGGGGCGGCTCGTTAGCGCCGGCAAAAAATCCGAAAGGAACCGGATCGCCGAAAAAATGCTGTGGAGCACAAAGAAAATTCGACACGAGCCGAAAAAGCGGCCATCAATCTGTGCCCGCAATGGGCGAATCAATTACGCGATCGACGGTGGAAACGAAGACGGCGGCGGGGATGAGCGCGCCGCACAAACAACCCCGCCAAACGGAGAGTTGATGTTTCCGACCAAATAACCGTATTTCCATATCGCCAGACTACAAACGTTGAAATATATTGACAATCAACAGGTGTGTTACATCCGCCGAATATCAACCGACGACTCGTTTGTAGTCTGACAGATGCAACGCGCCGTTACGAAAGACGAGATCCTGAAACGGACGATAATGATGGCTCAAAGAGGATCGGAAAAGGACGACTATTCTAATTCGACATGGACAACTCACCGTTCTGTACGTGCGCTTCTGGCCGGCGTGTTTCCCGGGACGACCTTCCAGCTCCACGTGGACGTTGTAGATGATGTCGAAGAAGTTCTCCACGACGGCCACTTTTCTGTAGACCGGCTCGCCGGTGGAATTCTGAAATGAGAAGAAAGGACGATTTAGACAAATTATTTCTATTCTAATGGTGGGTCGAAAAAGTATCCCCGTGGCGTGCCTCAGAGCTCTGGTATGGGACGGTTGCAATTCATAATGATAATAATCAACGACATATTTTCGTGTGTTATTATTTATTGTTACGATAAATTAACAGATAGCTTGATTAATGATTACTGTGTAAAAATTAACATACCATAGTTGTTCAAAATGTGCAAACATGTCATTTAGAGTTGAGGAGGCCAAAAATTGTATTTCCTTCTTTCAGAAGGGTCCAATTACTTAAAAATCAAAGTTTCAGGTCAATCTGAAGACTTTTTTAAAAATCGAAATGTTTTTTTTTTAAGGTTTCAGTCGTAAAATTTATGAAATTTCTAATTTCGTCAAATTCAGTTGAAATCTGGCTATTTTGTCAATTTGACTATTCCAAACAAGAATCCGGGCTCAGATTTTTGCTCCTCGTTCCGGTGATTTTTTTATTAATTTTTTTGTCAACGGCAAGGTGGATTTTTCGAAAAACGACATCGTCTCATATTCCGGTTCGTAAAACTTCAACGAAGCCGAATTTTGGCTTGAAAATCATTCAATGTGACCAAAAAAGTCCAAGAAATCGACTGCTGCAAACCGCATTGACCTGTCGTTTTTAGTTCCGGAACTAGAAAGCTCTGATTTGAAGAAACGTTTTATCGGAACCGGATATCCGGTTACTACGAATAAACCAAAAGAGTAACGCCCAATCTGACGGCAGAAATGAATTCAGAAAGGTCCAATTACTCTAAAACCAAAGTTTCAGGTCAATCTGAAGACTTTTTTAAAAATAGAAATTTTTTTTGTAAGGGTTTTCAGTCGTGAAATTTATGAAATTTCTAAGGTCGTCCAATTCAGGTGAAATATGGCTATTATGTCAATTTGACTATTCTAGAAAAGAATCCGGGCTCAGATTTTTGCTCCTCGTTCCGGTGATTTTTTTTATTAATTTTTTTGTTAACGGTAAGGTGGATTCTTCGGAAAATGACATCGTCTCATATTCCGGTTCGTAAAACTTCAACGAAGCCGAATTTTGGCTTGAAAATCATTCACTGTGACCAAAAAAGTCCAAGAAATCGACTGCTGTAAACCGCATTGACCTGTCGTTTTTAGTTCCGGAACTAGGAAGCTCTGATTTGAGGAAACGTTTTATCGGAACCGGATATCCGGTTGCTACGAATAAACCAAAAGAGTAACGTCCAATCTGATGGCAGAAATGAATTCAGAAGGGTCCAATTACTTAAAAACCAAAGTTTCAGGTGAATCTGAAGACTTTTTAAAAAATCGAAATGTTTTTTTAAGGGTTTCCAGTCGTGAAATTTATGAAATTTCTAAGGTCGCACAATTCAGTTGAAATCGGGCTATTTTGTCAATTTGACTATTCTAAACAAGAATCCGGGCTCAGATTTTTGCTCCTCGTTCCGGTGATTTTTTTATTAATTTTTTTGTCAACGGCAAGGTGGATTCTTCGGAAAACGACATCGTCTCATATTCCGGTTCGTAAAACTTCAACGAAGCCGAATTTTGGCTTGAAAATCATTCAATGTGACCAAAAAAGTCCAAGAAATCGACTGCTGCAAACCGCATTGACCTGTCGTTTTTAGTTCCGGAACTAGAAAGCTCTGATTTGAAGAAACGTTTTATCGGAACCGGATATCCGGTTGCTACGAATAAACCAAAAGAGTAACGTCCAATCTAACGGCAGAAATGAATTCAGAAGGGTCCAATTACTTAAAGACCAAAGTTTCAGGTCAATCTGAAGACTTTTTTAAAAATCGAATTTTTTTTTTAAGGTTTCAGTCGTGAAATTTAAGAAATTTCTAATTTCGTCCAATTCAGTTGAAATCTGGCTATTGTGCCAATTTGACTATTTTAAACAAGAATCCGGGCTCAGATTTTTGCTCCTCGTTCCGGTGATTTTTTTAATAATTTGTGTGTCAACGGCAAGGTGGATTTTTCGAAAAACGACATCGTCTCATATTCCGGTTCGTAAAACTTCAACGAAGCCGAATTTTGGCTTGAAAATCATTCAATGTGACCAAAAAAGTCCAAGAAATCGACTGCTGCAAACCGCATTGACCTGTCGTTTTTAGTTCCGGAACTAGAAAGCTCTGATTTGAAGAAACGTTTTATCGGAACCGGATATCCGGTTGCTACGAATAAACCAAAAGAGTAACGTCCAATCTAACGGCAGAAATGAATTCAGAAGGGTCCAATTACTTAAAGACCAAAGTTTCAGGTCAATCTGAAGACTTTTTTAAAAATCGAATTTTTTTTTTAAGGTTTCAGTCGTGAAATTTAAGAAATTTCTAATTTCGTCCAATTCAGTTGAAATCTGGCTATTGTGCCAATTTGACTATTCTAAACAAGAATCCGGGCTCAGATTTTTGCTCCTCGTTCCGGTGATTTTTTTAATAATTTGTGTGTCAACGGCAAGGTGGATTTTTCGAAAAACGACATCGTCTCATATTCCGGTTCGTAAAACTTCAACGAAGCCGAATTTTGGCTTGAAAATCATTCAATGTGACCAAAAAAGTCTAAGAAATCGACTGCTGTAAACCGCATTGACCTACCATTTTTCGTTCCGGAACTAGAAAGCTCTGATTTGAAGAAACGTTTTATCGGAACCGGATATCCGGTTGCTACGAATAAACCAAAAGAGTAACGTCCAATCTGACGGCAGAAATGAATTCAGAACGGTTCAATTACTTAAAAACCAAAGTTTCGGGTCAATCTGAAGACTTTTTTTAAAATCGAATTTTTTTTGTAAGCGTTTTCAGTCGTGAAATTTATGAAATTTCTAAGGTCGTCCAATTTAGTTGAAATCTGGCTATTTTGTCAATTTGACTATTCTAAAGAAGAATCCGGGCTCAGATTTTTGCTACTCGTTCCGGTGATTTTTTTATTATTTTTTTTTGTCAACGGCAAGATGGATTCTTCGGAAAACGACATCCTCTCATATTCCGGTTCGTAAAACTTCAACGAAGCCGAATTTTGGCTTGAAAATCATTCAATGTGACAAGCAAAGTCCAAGAAATCGACTGGTGCAAACCGCATTGACCTACCATTTTTCGTTCCGGAACTAGAAAGCTCTCTTGTAGGACCCAATAATGAGAAGAAAATCTTTCGCGCTTCAGCTTTGTAAGATTTACGAGAACTACTCGTATTTTATATTTACATGTTTTTGTGTTACAAACAATAATTGCATTGTCGAAAGTTTGTTTTTTTCTCAGAGTGACCTCGTTACTAATATGGAATATCGCCGTATTCTAAAAAAAGAGAGACTAAAACCTGACTCGTCGTCGTCATCAGAAGTTGATAACATAAAATTTCGTTGTCATTGAAATCCTCTAATGATGTTCCTTCCATCTGTGTTACAACTCCATAGTCGTGCCGATGCCAAATGTATTTGTTATTCTAGCGTGTGGTGACGATAAGTGAGACAAAAAAAAAATTGATCCAATGCATTGTTTGCCGAATCGGTGCCATGTGGAGTGTTCGGAAGCAGAACTTGCCGATTTCATTGGGAGTTTATCTTTTTGTTGAAATTTTTGTTTGGGTAGATTAGAAATAAAAGATTGATTAAAAATTGATTGTATTTTTGTATTGCATAACCTACCTATTAGGTGGTTTAATATTCTTAGAAATAAAATTAATGTTTATGTTGTTTCGTGGGTGGTTTTAGCATTTGATGATAACCTTTACCGCTAACGAGCACAGCAGAAGAATCCCTGCTGGCAAGTTGTGAAATTCTTTATTTCTCATGACCATCGAAATTTTTGTTTCCAAGTACGTACATATTCTAGTTGTTTACGTTGTTTGTTGAGCCAGCTCCGGAAACTGATACGAAATACGTCGGCGACAGATGTCATGAGTCGGTGTAGCGTGCGCTCTCGTGGCGAGAACGTGCAACTCTCAGGTGCTGCACCTGTCAATTAATTGGAGAACGTCAAATTAACGTTTCCGATTTTTTCAATGTCAATTCCGGGGCGTCAGATCGATGGCAATTAACGTTTCGTTGTTTGGGGTGTTGTTTGTGCGAATCGGGGTGGATGTGCCGCTCGGCAGCGACGCCGCGCCGAATTAGGGGCAGGAGTGGCGTGGGGCTGGAGGGTCGGGTAGGCGGCGGATATTCCGTAGGTCTGCAGGGTTGAGGATGATTCGGCACAACTCCGGCAGCCGGGGTATTCAGCTGAGGGTAACCAGGGGTATAAAACCGGCGAGTGGTGTGAGCGGTCCCCGACCGTCGGAGCCCGAGAGGGTGGAACTAACTCGACGGTGCAACTCGCACACAGCTCCAGGGCCGGGGGTGGATTCGACCTTTCTCCTACACAAAGGAAAAATATCCAACCACCCTCGTACGACGCCGCTCCCTGCCGGCGTGCTCTTGTTACTATGGTTTTAACCGAACGCGGTGTAACCCGCCGGCAGGTGGAAATTCGACGGGAAGCGTAATTTTTGACCGACGGGGTGGGAGGTGTCTCCCGCCCCCGGACGGTCGCAGCACACACGCGGAACGGTCCCGACCCCGAAAGAAATTAAAACGGGAACGCGGTCGATTATTAATCCGGGCCCGGGCTTAATTAACCGAGATTCTTCGTCGGCGGGTGGGGTCGAGCACCGTCCTGTTGAAAAGCGCGTTCCGCGACGGTGCTCGTTAATTTGCGCGCGGGACTATTTTCGAGTACACTAGGTGTTCCAATTTATGCGGCGCACCGCTCGTATCGCTAATGGGTGTCGGGTCTGTGCGGAACGAGACCTCCGAACGAACCGGCTCGGTCGTCAGGCACTTATTTGTGTCTGCGGGTTCGGTGGCCGGTCGACACCCGGGGTTTGCAGTTTGCACCGGGCCCCTTCCGGCCCCCCTAATGCGGAGCGGACCCCCTCGGTCCGGCCCCCTCCGCATCTGCAGCAGGATGAACGTCGGTCTGCCAATATGTGCGCCCGGAGCGGAGCTCTCCGTAATTGCACTTCATTACCTGTGGTACGGGGACGGTTCCGCCGCAGGGTTGTAATTTCAAAGGAAGGGAACGACACGCTTCGCAATCGTAAAAACTCGACCGTAAAAATGTCGTGAAATGGAACGCTTGCCGATAATTATTGGAGCGTCTTTCTGGCGGAACGATCACGTGGAAACAATCGGCAAGGATTTATCGCAGGAATAAATAATGTTACGTAAATGTTACGTCGCGTTCGGACGCTCTCGTTACGTAGCGCCGTTCCCAGAATCGCGACCATCACGTCGATATGTCACCTCGCAGCGACGTTACACCAGTTACGTCCCAGTTACATGTCGCAAAAATATTCCTGCAAAGTTTTGAATTCCTGCTGTTTAATTTTTGAAGTCGTTTAGTTTTTTTGGCGGCGCGGCCTCATGATGAATGTCAGCGTTCCGTCGCATCTGGGCATTCCGTGCCGCGCCGCCGACCGGGGGCGGCGTATATTAGGGTGCGCCGAATTAGAGCTAATTGTGCTACGGTTTTTATGATAACAGAAACCCGAGACCGCTGCAAACAGGATGTGCTCGCATTACGAAAAAAACAAAAGGGCGATCGATACACCCCCGACAGGGGGTTGCCCATCTGAGATTATTTACGGTCCCCCAAAAAACAATATGGTTACACGGCCGGCTTACGCCGAACACCATTTGCATTTTTCGAATTTCATTTCCTGCTGAATCTCCCAATATTCCTGCGACTCGGAGGGGCGTACACACATATACACACACAAGCTCGCTCTCACAGAGGGAAAAAGCCGCGTCGTGCAGAGCGCTCGAGGAGTTTTTCCGAGGCGACCCATTTGGAAAGCGGCACGAAGCGAGATAGCGGAACGTTCCCTCGAAGAAGGGGAGGAAAAAAAGGAGCGCTGGAAAACTATGAAATACGGAAAAATGAAGTTCGCCCGGATGGCCAGCAAGCTCCTGCTGCCAACGAACACAAAAACACGGTCGTGCCGAAACTCGGGGGAGAAGAAGAAAAAGGGAAAAAAGAGGGTCTCTGAAAAATACTTTCGCGCGATGGCGGCGCCGCAGCGGGGGCGGGCGGGGCGGATTAATTGGGCCCCATCCCACCCGACCTATCGACGCGATTGTTTATTCCGGCAAGGAAATTATTTATTGTTTTAATCAGGCCGTGCAGCTTCGACAGACAAAGACATCGCGTCAGCCGGTTTTTTGCTTCTTGGAAATTGACTCCGTCGAGAGGGGCGGGAGCGGCTCGCAGGAAGCGTCACGGTTCCGGATGTGGAGGAGCTCGTCTAAACACCGCCTAAAAATACCCGCCGCAAGCGCTCCCAAAAAATATTATTAATCGACAAAGGAAGAGAATTATTTTTAACCGGTCCTGCAGGACGCCGAACGAGTGCCTCCAGATTAATCGACTCTCGACGAGGCGTCCTTGGAGTGTCGATTTTTTTCATGCGTAAGCTTCTTTGGCGAAATCGTTTTTAGACAAATTGTCCTCGACGAATCGCGTCCTGTCCACGACTCGATCCCCGAAGTGGGGTAAATACATATTAGCGAGACGTCGTAGTCGGGTTGACACCCCCGATGACGCATCCCGCCCCCCACGCTCGATCGGCAAGCCCCGGAGCGACATTTTTCGCCGTTCCGCTCGCCGCAGAGCCTGAGCCCTCCGGAATTAGCGGCCCCACCGGCTCCGAGACGTAATAAGCGGACCGGAGTCGCTAAATGAAATAAGAACTGTAGGTGTGTCACCCTAGCGGGGTGACGTCAAAAGCGTAATAAAGCTCAGACCCACTTAGCGAAAGCTCTCGCCTCCCCGCCCCGCGCAGGCCACAATTCAGGAATTCGACGAAAAAGGGCAAAATCGACGGGCGCGACGGGGCGGGGGTGGAACGAACGTATCAAATGGCGCGATCAACATGTGGTTACTTGTTTTTTAAATTCCCAAATCAACAGGTTTCTGAATTCGCCCTCTCTGTCTCGATTTACTGCTGGTGCAGCTGAAATAAAATATATTCAAGTAAATAAGAGATTGCGCGCTGTGTTGTTTCAGGATTTTCAGCGGGTCGACGGTGGCGACGCCGCCGGTCAAAGCGCCAAGTTCGCGGTGGTAATGGCGAGGGAACGACACAACCGAAGCGGTAATCGCAGCTACCGGCGGCAGATGGCGCGCTCTGTGAGCCAGCAGGATCGATCGCTCCAATTCGAAAGTTGCAAAATTGACGAAAAGGCCATTTCGACCTTTCACCCGACACGCTGTTTGCTCAGACGCTCTTTTGTCCATTTGGCCAAATCCCGAAGCTCGAAAAGACTCTGCTCTGGCTCTGAATCTTTGATTGTTGGCGGTATTTTTGGTTTTTTATTTTTCGAGCTCGAGGAACGCGGATAATGCAAAAAGAGCAAAACGGCATGGCGTGCCGATAAACGTCGCGGTAGCGGATCGTAAATTCCTGAAAAATGCATCTTCGGTTCCTGCTTTGCATATCTGCCGTCACAAATTGGTAATGCCCCTCCACTTTGCATACATTTAGTTTGCAAGCCGTTCTGTCGGCGAACGAGTCGTCATTAAATCTGATAATCGCTGTGGATAATTGCGCGTCAGCGCCGTCACACTTCCGGTGGAAAACCTTCTGATTCCTGCTGGCCCGAAATAATTTCTGCTGCGAGACGGTCCGTGGCGGAGGTCAGGCGGACGTCCGCGAATCACGTCGCGTTAAAGATGACAGACGACCAGCAGGAATATGACAGGTCCGGGCGGCGGCGGGCGTCGGGACGCCGACACACCTGTTGCTGCGCCGCTTCAGTTTCCGCTTAACAACGGATACATGCACGGTCGTTATCGTTAGCTGCTAGGTCTCGGTTCGCGCCGCCGAACAGGACGAAGGACCGGCCGCTTATCATTCCGGGGTTCGTTATTTATCCGCCGACGCCCCGGATTTGCGGCCGGTTCGACGTTCCGGCTGATTTTTTCTCTCTCTCTCTCTCTCCTTTTAAACGATCGGGTCGCGCGAAATCGGATAAGAAAAGTGCACATTTCCTCTCGTGGCCGCCTACGACGCTCGTAAATAACGGTCGCCGTTCCGGGACCGGAGCCCGAGGGGCGTGCACCGAGGCTTCCTCTCTCGCAGGTGAGCGAACCCGGACTAACCTGATAAATTGCTCAGTAAGGAAATTCCGTCCGGAGGAGCTTCCCCAAATTGACATCGGGGTCGCCTAATTTGCACGACATATAACGTATGTCGCCGATACGTCGCCAGGTCGGCGACTTTTTTTGTCGGATCGAGAGAAAGCGCCGCCAATTAATAAATCATCTCCCGGTTCCCGTTATTTTTCACAATTACGGTCTCCGAGGAGCGAGGTCGCCTGCACGGGTTGAGGTCTCGGGTCGAGATTGCGGCTCCGGCCCGGGTAATCTAGTCAAATGTATTCGCCTGGGATTCCGCATGTCGATGTCGAAGACGCCACCGAGATTGGGACCGATACTTTAAAGGCGGCTCCGGTCGACAGCCCCGGCTCCGCACGTATATGAACTTGCAAATGCGAAATTGATGGCTCTCGAAATTTATTCGTGGCTCCTCTTTTTCTTCCCAGTGCAAAAAGGGTACACTCCGGTGCAACAAGTAGCAGCAGGTCGGACGACTGTTGTGTTCGGACGGAAGGACGAACGGCCGCTCCTTCTTCCTCGCTGGAACGGTCGCGACCCGGATTCGCGGAATCCCGACAAAAAGTGCCACGGAACCGTTCGGATTTTGGTCCCAGTGAATGCTCTTGGAGCCGACCATTATGCGGAGTTTTTATGGAGCGAGGAACAATGCGATGCGATGCACTCGACTGGACGTCGGCACAGATTTTAATTCCATCATCGAGGATGTGGGCCCGAATTGCTTTCGATTCTCCACGATTGTTGTTGTAATCAGATGACGATGTTCGCCATGATCTGCGTCCGAATTCATCTACGACTCGACTTCGGTCTTGTACAAGCATATCAAATTTAGACGTAATTCGATTATGGTAAAATAAAAATTCAAATGAAAATGTGAAAAATCAAACTGCAGGGTCATTTGTTTGTAATCTGTTCTAACAAAAACTTCAACTTTCCAAATTTTTATCTAATACATATGATAAGAAAAAGACAACTTTTCAAAAATGCATGATTTGTTTCTAATTTGTTCGAGCAAAAACTTCAACATAAAGATACACTTCGAAAATTTTGTCAAATAGAAAAAATCAGTAAAAGATAACTTCTCAAAAAGAGCTATTCCATAGAAGATTTCGATGACAATATAATTTTATCAACTCGTCATCAGGAAAACAAGTCAGATTGTGGTCTCTTCTTTTAGAACACAGCGTATTAGCAGCGACATCGCTCTCAAGAAAAAATAGTCAAAACACATACATACAGGGTGTCCCAGAGTTGCGAAAAAGCTCCATAACTTGTTTGTTATTAAAGATATCAACTTTTACCTTTCTATAGATGATAGCTACGCTTTTACTGCACATTCGGAAAATATTGCGGTATATATACAGTGTGTCTCAATATTATAAAAACACTCAAGTTATGTTTTTTTAAACGGAACCCACCCAGTTTGATTTTATTTTTGAATTCTATGCTAAATTATGAATATTTATACAGGTCGTTTTTACTTATCTGCCATCGTTTTTGATCAGTGGCGCTTTTTTTACCAGAATTTCGAATTGCAGGGGTCCCTTCGAAAATTCGTACCATCCAAATCGTTGGGCATAAATTAAAATGAATGACGCTGTTTGATTTCTGAATGTTTGCCGCATCTACTGAATGTTTACTCAATAACCTGCTCAGTCGCATATGCCTAATGCGATTTTTTAAACATAACGAACTAAAAATGTCAAGAACTCATTTTTTTCAAATGGCACCCCGTATTTATTATTGCACTGGTCGAAAGCTTTTTTGTTTTTAAGCAAAATTATTTAGATTCCGATCTGAACGAACGAGGATGGTTTCTTGTAACATTTATGTAAACAGTGCGCTGTGCATTTTATGTAGCGTTCGGATGTGGCATTTACGTATCGGCAATATATCAGCGCGCCGCCCCCGTTTCCGTGAAATTTCCGGCGATCAGGTCCGCGTGATCGCTTATTCCCGTGACAATGGAAGTTTCCAGCGCCGCCCCGCCGCCCTCGTATGTGTGTACGTAGCGTGCATGTGTGCGTGGGCGTGCGGTATGAAATACGAGGGGTTTCGAGTGGCGGCCTGAGCGATGACAAGGCCGCGACGCGTTTGTCTGGGTAATAGGGTGTCGGGCGCCGCTCCCCCCGCCGTCGCCCGCCGCCCCGCCCGTCCCCGGCCGCAGGCACTCGGTAACAGCGCGCGCCGTGATAAATCAGCGTGACCGATAGCAGTAGCGGCAGGAACGGGATCAGCCGCCGCCGCCGCTGCCGCCGCCTCCGGCCGAACGGTACGTGCGTGCACAATCCGAGCGGGCGCCGTGCGTATGCAGCCGTCGTTATGTCTTATTGATGAGCGTTCGAGCGGCGTTATTGATGACGGCCGACGAGGGTCGAAACGGTCGCGCCCCCGACTCGCCACAATCACTCGTTAATAATTCGGCACGTGAGGGTCGGAAACGGGCGAGTAATGGGGACGGACGGCCGAGCCGATTAGCCGCCCCCGGACCGCAAAAACGCACGAATCTTTCATGAAGACCGCGGGCACCCGAGCATTTTTTCGGGGGCGGGTCTCGGGAGACAGATACGGGGTGCACGTCCCGCGAAAATAAGAAAAAGCGAGGGATGCGCGCCCCTCGTAATTTATGGAGCGAAAGGGGTGAGTGCATCGGACACGAGAGCGGCGCCGCGCAATTAACAAATGCTCTCCCCCGGCGCGAAATGGACCGCGAATCTGCATAATTAAACCGAAGACACAAAGAATCTCCATTTTGGAAAAATCAATTCGGGGGCGGTCGTGATTTACGCACCCTCCGCCGCTCTCGCTTTGTTGTGCGCCGCTCAAATCAATCGCATTTAATCTAATTCATATCATATCCCATCCCGAACACCAGCAGCCATCAATCCATATGTTATTGCCGCCTCTCGTGAGCCCAACAATGCCGAAGCGAGCGCCGGGGGTGGGACCGTCGAGCGCATCACGTCCCCGAATATACAACGCCACCGGAGCAAACACAATCCGGAAGATCCGTCTTCTAATCGCCGACTGAATAATTCCGGGCCCAGGCCGTGCACGCATTTTTTTCCGTCAGGAGCGGCGAAAAACGCACGCCAACGTACCGGAGCCGTATTAAACATAAGCTCGGGGAAATCACCTCATTTACGCCTTCATAATTCATACAGAGAACCGAACGAACGCTCTCCTTCCCCGACCCGATCCAATCCGCGCCGGCAAGAAGGAACTTCCGATAAACACCTACCGAGCGGCGAAAGCGTATTTCCTCCCTCGCTCCCTCCGGCGCTTCGCTTCGCCACCCGATGAAACCGTGCCAGTCACATTTTTCCTTCGGATAGGCTCTGGGGGGGTGATCAAAGGCGGAACGGAATATGCACATGGGAGGGTGCGATTAACGAAGGGTCGACCGAGGGAGACCCGGACGAGCCCTCGCCATCACACTAATAGTAATGGAAATAAATTATCCAAGGCGACGCGAATTTTTACTCCACTCTTGCCCAAAAGTAACCTCCCGCTTACGTCACGCACGTATTCCTGCAACGTTATTTAAAAATATCACGTTAATTAGGCGGCGGCGGCGGCGAATCTCACGGAGGAGAACATCGCAATCTTGAATTCTCCTTTTGCCGAGTTCTCTTGTTTGTTTTCTTAAATTTGAGTTATTAATTATTAGCAGGTTGCCTTTTGTTGTATTTTCTGCAAATGGGTATTTCGTTTTCGTTGTTATTATTATGTATTATTGTTATAAATATTTTGCGCCTCGGGGACCTTTGGCGACATTCGGCGCAGCGGGGCCCGGCTGTTTATTAGAGTTCGGTGCCGGCGGCGGCGGCCGCGCTCCCCGCCTTATTATTTCTCGTTCCTTGGGCGCTGCCGCCTCCGGATCATCTCCTCGTTCGGATTTTTCCTTTGTTCTCCTCTCCTCCGCCGTTTTTCGCTCGTCGGAGGCAATTCACGGCCTGTTTATGTCGATACATCCGCCTCGCTCGGGCTCCATTGTTCAGGTCTGGGGCCCAAAAACAATGGATGTCAACCGATGTCGTCCGCGCGATAGCTCCCCAAAGTGTGTCGGCGGCGCTCTCGCCACATCCGCCCGAGAAAAACCGAGCCGAAAAGCCGGGCGGCTGGTCGGCCCGATTGAACAAAGCCGCCCAATTATACAAACGAGACTGGGGGGGAGATGGGCCCCGAACAAAGGGTCACGGTATCGGCGGCGGTGTTATCGCTATCGACCAACAGCCGCGTGCCCCAAGCCTATCATCAAGTTGGCGTGCCGCGAGGTGGCGGCGGCAAGGAAGCGGACGGTCGGGGGGCGCGCGATCAATCATGCCGCCTTCGGTAACGAGGGGATGCAGGCGAGATGATGCATTACCGAGATTGCCGCCCCGCGGGGAGAGCGACCCCGCAGGACGACACCTGCGAGACAGGACGATGCGTGAAAGGTCATTAATCGGCGGCGACGGCGACCAATCACGGGACGGATCAATTTATGCGGATTACTGGCAGATCGATCTAATTAGGATTTGCATAAAATGCATCCGATGCGGAGATGTCGCTGCCCAGGACGAATCGCCGTCCAGATGTTCAGCACAAATTGTCACGGTTATGTGTTACGCAGGATTTACAACGTTACGTCGACACGTCAAAAACGAAAACATATCAGATACGAAATTATTACACTTGCCATTTGGACCGCGGCTCAGTGTTGGTTTTAAAAATTATTTTTGGGCCTCCTCAACTGTAAATGACATGTTTACACATTTTGAACAGCTACGGTATCTTGATTTTTACGCACTAATCGTTTTACCGCACGGAGTGTGTAAAATACCACGAAAATTTTAAGCTTCCAGGGACCTCCAAAAAACTGCTAGCTTATCATAAATAAAGGCGTTCAGTCATCGAAAATGACCATAATTTAATTAATTGTTTTCTTGTGAAAAACTGTGAAGTCTGATGGCGCCGTCTTGTGGTATAAATCGTAAGCATGTCAGTTATCGGTATAATAGATAACTTGCTGGTGTTTCATTAATCAAATGTCAGTCTTTGACAGGTTTTGCAAAATTATTGATTGGTTACAACAAATTTCAAATTTGAGAAAACGACTCTTCGGCCAAAAAGATTAATATATTACTAATGCGGTAGGCATTTTACATCGCTCGGTTTTTGTTAAAACCTCGTGCTGTAAAATGTAGTCTACCGCATTTGTAATAACTATTATGTGAAAAAGTCTTCGAGAGATTTTGAGATGGTGAAATCGTTCTGAGCGCGGCTTGCATTTCATTCTGAACGTGAAATTTATTAATGTAGATAATGGATCATTTAGACGTTTTTTATAAAATAAACATGTCTACTCTGTTAACTGACATGAAAAAATATTTCATCCTACGAATAGTGTTATTACGACAAAACGCTGTTCTGTAAATTTCACCAAAAAAAAAAAATCAAATAACGGTTTTATTTATTTTTTAGCTCTAATTAATAAACAACTCTTAATTATTCAATGTAAATAGAAACAACAATTTTAGTTTTTAACGTGTTGGAATTATCTTCTTAAAACTGAAAATGAAACTAAACAAACAACTTTTTGACGGTCTTGCCTTTCCGGTGTTCCGCAAGGGCCAATTCTGGGACCGCTTAGCTTCACAATGTTAATTTCAAGCAGCCAAGCTGCATTTTATTAGATACGATTCGACAAACTCTTATAGGATGTAAAAGAAAGAGAAAACCGGGACCCGCTTGACCATAATTTTTTTGAACGCTCGTTATTTAGGATTGTACTTGGTGTATCTTTGACGTCAAAGGCAAATGTTTGTCTGTTCTTCAAATGCTCTATGGACATTCGTTTAAAATAATAAGTCTCGTCATCTCACCACTGTTCTCAGAATGCGTAGTTTTTCCGCAGCTGCGCTATAATTTGCAGGAAATGCAATCACTTTGCGTGTTAGAAGGGAAACATTTTTTCGCCTCTTTCGTTTTTGTAATTTTTGTCGGTGTAGAGTGGTGTTTCCTGTTTTGTTTTTAACGTAATTAATTTTAATTTAATTTTGGTTTATTGCCTCAATCTGAAGGACTTGGCGGTGTTTTCACATTTTTTCACCAAAAGGTCACCGACTTCGTTTAATCGTTAACACACATCGTGCCTAGATAAATCAAACATCCACTCCCATCACATAAAGCGGATTTCCAACTGAAGGTAATTTTCTTTTAAGAGATTCTTCTCCACTGCAGTTGTGAATTGTGTCATTAACTATTATTTTCCTCCAAACTTTGTGGAATAGTAGTTAAAAATTTAAATAAGTCAAAAATAAGACAAGCTTTAGTTATTAATATTTAGAAACTATTTTCAAAACAGTAAAAAACTTTCAGTACAGCATATTTGGCGTCCTCTATCGAGAAACGCGCAAAATACTCACTTTGCTCACTAGTGAGAAAATATTATTTCCTCACTAGTGATTCAATTGCCATCTTTGGCCACTATTTTTGGAAAAAAATAATTTTTATGTAGTTAATTTATCAGATACTAAGTAATTTAGAAGAATAAATTAGAGGAAGTAGTTAAACACACGTCAAGCAGACTAAAAATTAAGTTTGAGCGATCATATTCACCGGATTGTTGTGAAGTTGTCGAGTCTGGTAGAGTTGGTTTCAGCTTAAACTTGATTCTAACTAATCCGAATCTCTTATATTAAACAATTAAAAGAGTGACGGAACATTTCCAAAGTTTGTCGGTTCGAAACTGTTCGTCCCAAAAAACTAGTAGGAAGCAATATATTTTTTTAAATGCATTATTTCATTGCTTTTCCACCATTAATTGTTTTTGATTGTATTTTTCTCGAAAGGAAAGAGTCTCTACATTTCTCATTTTCCATATTTACTCCGGGAACATGAAATCGCAATTATTGCACCGCAGCAATTCACGCGTTCCACGTTAACGTAGTAGCATTTGCATTGATTCCGGCGCGGGTCCAAAAATCCTCCGAGGTTGCAAGTTTGACATTTTCCGGTGCGCCAGTGAAACATTTCCAGTCGGAAAAGTCGTCGGAGAAAAAATCGGAAACCGCGTCCTCCTCCAGGTGCTCGTCTCGGGCGCAATTAAATCCGTAAAACTCGAAATTAATTAAGTGGGAACGTCGTTTGCGGCTCCGGTCTGATTCCGGACCGATAATGCGATCCCGATTTGTCAGTCGGCCGTTCAGGCCGTCGACTAATTGCCGGCGGCGAACCCTCCAAAATGGCGGAGGCGCCGGGATGACACGTCGGTGTAAAAAAATTGACCGTCGGGAATACGCCGAAAATAATTACCGACGGCGGCGGTGAAACGGGGACGGGGGCGCTCGGTTGAGCGGCGAGCCGTCCCGCTCGCATTAATATTGCAAGCGACGCTCCCGATTGTCTAACGAGCGGGGCTGCACGCGAGAGCGTCGGTCGTGTCGGTCGGGGGCCGGGGGCGGCGGGCGCCGCTAGGGGCAGGGGACCCTCCAACGTCGGCTGTCTACCCCGGCTGACAGATAGGCCGCGCACGGCACGTCAGCCGCGGAGCAATCACCGGTTCGAGCGCGCTCCGGACTTCGATTCCGGGATGGATAGGCCATAACGCCGCCACGTCCGGAATTACGTTTTAAAGGCTGGTTTTTTACAAACAAATGATCCCGCCAACGGACCGACCCACACGCGGAAAAATACAATAACACAAAGTGGCGTCGCACGAGAAATCAAAAAAGAATCCGGATCAAGACCGCAAAAAAACAACCGGAGAAAAAATGGGACGGATGCGTCGGGAGAGAGAAGATAATGTGAAATGGCAAAAAGGAATCTCTAATCAACTGAAATTAACAATTACTGTGACGACAGAGGTAATAATACGGGACCGACGACGGATCCTTGAGGCACGCCGGTGGTCACAACAACGGGATTTGCTTTTTTTTTGGTTGTTGAGGAAGGATAAATTTGAAAGTGTCTCGATTGACACGATTAGAGAATGTGGTGCAATAGGATGGAGGTGAAAAGTTGCGGGGGCGGCGGTCGAGCGGTTGGACACGTCCGTTTCGGGAAAGTTTCATGTTTGTCTCAATTATCGGTGATCTATTAGATTCTCGTTTGGATGCGCCCGGAACGCGAGCTAATCTCATCGTCGGCCTCCGCCGCCGCCGGCAAGACTCCGTTTCCGAACCGCTGAATAATTGAGGGCGGCAAACGCAAGCCGGCATTAAAAACAAGTTAATCTAAAAAATGAAACCTCTCGCCGTCCCCGCTATTAACCGTCTCCGCTTGTGCCGAAAGTTCTCCGGCGCTGCTGCTCGCCTGTTCGCCAACTCCTCCGCCTCCCGCCCGCCAACCCCCGGGAGAGACGTCCGACCGGAGGTAGGGAGCGCGTCGAAATTTAGAGGGTGAAAACAACCGCACGGCCCTAATCGTCCCGAATAATTGGTAGTTTTTCGCGTGCCTCCGGCGCGGAATTAGCCCGGAACCGGAGGACTAATTGAATGGAGCGGCCCGCCATTAGCGCGCGTTCCGAATATCGGCTCGCTATCGGTTATCAGGAAATCTGGGCATATAAACCGCATAAAGGCAGGCGGGTCGCCGCCCCCGTAACGCCGCCACCGATGGAGCGATAGCGGTGGCGTGCCGTCCCCGGTGCTAACCGAGCGGAACACGCCGCCACTTATCACGCTCTCCATTTCCCCTGATCGATATGCATGCGGGAGTCGGATTTTCGACGGACGGTGCCCACCTAGGCCGGCGGCGGCGACCCTCCTTGGACGCCGTCCAGACAACCGGCCGGAGTTGGCAAACGAAGAGATCGTTTCGGCCGGACAAAGGGGGCGGCGACGCAAAACAAAACCGTCAATTATAAGGGAGGCCGAAAATTGTCCGGCACCCGGGCTGAGAGAGTCGATTTTTTTCCCTTTTCATCCGGCAGCGAATTGCCGCCGCGGCGTCCTTCTGCACCATCGATTCCGGTGGGCGGAAAAACTGCAAACAACCGGTACCTCGACCGCCGCGACATCTAAAAACAGCCCCGATCACCGGAAAAACCCCGCCGTCGCAAAAACCCTTCTTGCTAGGGGTTTTTTCCCGTTTCTCCCTCGCCGGATGATTATTCCGACCGCACACATCAACGACGAAATGGAGCGTCGGGACGCGTCGTTCTCCGGAGCCGCAGATATCATCGAATATTACGAGAGAGTCATAAAAACGTGGTGTGGTGAGACCGGCCGGATAATGGGCGCTAGTTAGCGCGATAGCTCCCCCGCCCCCGTGTTTCCGCAACACCCTTTCACCGACGTGGTAATAGCTCGGCGCGCACACAAGTATCCTCTTTAAATTCCCTTTTTTAATTTGCGGTTGCGGCCGTTATCGTCTCTCCGTACGTATGCCGCGGAGATTTCGTGCTAAACAGTTGGCACCGGAGGTGACGAGGGACCGATCCCGGAAACCAATTAGGGGTGGGAAGGATGCGGTCGCAACAGTTGCATTTGCCCGACGCGCATTAAAAGCGCAAACGGAAATCCAAACCGGAACTGTGACTACTCTGCAGAATTGTTTAGAGCTTTCACATCTTTTTTTTGTTTTTGTTTTTTGCTAGACCTGTAAACAAAATGACCCAAATCGATACCGCTCCGCAAAATTTCCAATCCTTTCGGTCAAGTTGACCGTTCCAAACTGTTAAATAATAAAAACTTTAGTTTTCTTCCAATATCGGGGATACCACAACGTTCCACTTTACACCCACGACTGCTCATTATTATTATTAATTTATTATCCGTACTGAATCGCAAATGTGTCCCCGACATAGTCTAAAATGACGTTTTTGTACTCAAAATAGGTGCATTTCCCGGTTGTCTTCGGAGTGCAGGAAAAACGATTTCCCGCACGAGGTGTTTTTCCACACAGTTAGTTAAGCGCTCGTCACTCGGTGAAGGGCGCAATCAAGACTATTTATAATAATAATACGCGGTGTTTTTCACTGTGCACCAGAAACTAGGGGAAATTGCATTGTAAGTTGGTATTTAATGACGTAGACAGACGGAAATGTCAATTCACTTTAAACAAAATTTGAAATTCTCATTCCAAATTTTTTAGCTCATTATTCTGTCTCATACTTTAGTAGATTTTTCTGAAAATTCCAAAAAACATGTCTTTTTTGACATCACTTTCGTTGTTTTTACGACTTGACAAGTTCAAACAATTAGTTGAAAAACGAATCCGAGCCACAGTGATAGTTTTTACAATTTTTTACCTCGCTCTTGCTTTATTTTCTTTCACACTGTTTGTCTCCTCATTGTTTTTTTTCATCTGGGGGGCCAGCGAGGGCGCGGTACGCGTGCGGTAGGTTAACAATATCCCGTGGACAAAGCCGTTCCCGCACTTGCAGATTTCCATTTTAACAAATATAGTTATTAAACGTGACTCCCAAGTTGGTAACGGTTCGGTTGCAGTTTGCAGCTGGCAGAACGCAACAATTGACGGAGGGTCGAGAGGCGGCGTTGCGTTGCGGTTTGCAGTCGACGTTTGCGGTCGCGGCGGCTCCACCTGCGATAATTACAAAAGAACCGGCGACGTTTTTCGACAAGCTGAAGACGGCGGAGTCATCTCTTCGTTTTTTGCCGCAATCGAATTACCAACTCGAGAGAATTACGGGAGGAGAGGTCCGCCGTCCCCGTCTAATTCCGTGTAATCGGTTTTCGTTCTTGACCGAGCGGCGCTCGGGCGAGATTTTTCGCCGCCCCCGGAATCAATTAACACACGCTCGCCGAGCCGCCGCCTCTTTAATTATGGCCCCGGCGTTGCATTAATAACGGGATGCAGCGGAACCACCGTCGCCCGAAGGAGATTTTTCGCGTTGCGGCGGCGGAGACGGCGACCGACTCTCTCCGCCGCCCACGCTCCGCACATAAAGAGGGCGCATAATCTCCCCGTGCCATCACGTTCCGTCGGCAACCACTTCGGTCCTCCGCCGCACGTTATTTCGCGCAAAATGCAAAATTTACGGCCGATGCAGCCCGGTCGAGTCGGGGGCGGCGGCGAAGCACGTCCCGAGGGGATGTATAACACGAGATGACAAGTCGCAGGTGTTTACCGACTCCCCCCGACCCGACCCGACCTCGGGCGAGCGAACCTCTAATCGCATTAGTGCGATCTCATTTCCAGCGCATCTCCAGAGGCCGTGCGCGTAATTAGGCGGCGGCGACGGCGGGGGCAGGTGAGAGGCGGCGGATTTCCGCCGGAGAGGTGCCGCGACACGCGTTCTTCTCGCGCCGTAATTGGCCCGCCAAGAAAAAGAGGACTTCTAACGACGCTGCGGGGCCTCGCTCGGAACGGAGGCGGCGGAATCTCGAATCTATTTCTCTTCCAGGAAATAATTCAACAAATCTGGCGCCTCTACAAGACCACTTCGCGCGAGGGTTTCTTTTTCGTCTGCGGATTTTTAAATTTTAGCCGCCAGTTCGTCAACCCTTGCCGGGTCACATTTTGGGACTGCCTCTTCAGCATGCCACCGCCGTCGCGATTATTATATCACGACGGCGGCGAAACGCCGCGCTAATCTCGGATTTGAGGCGTAATACAAATTACGAATTAGCGGGGTTGCGATGTAGGCTGCTTTGCCGGCGGCGGTGAAAATCTTTAGTTTGATCATTTTTCAACAAAAAAATTACGCCCACCGGTCAAACATTTGTCTACCGCATTTTCCTCGATCATAAACGAAAGTAAAATAAAAAATTTGTGAATTAATCAGACGGGATTTGTTGGTCATCGCTCGAAAATGCATCTATAAAATAAATTTAAAAAATGGCTTCGGTGGTTTATAATTATTTTTCTTCTGGAAATCACATCACAAAAAAATGTTTATTTTTAACCTGATAAAATTTGTTGGTGGCGGGGTTAATCGGTCTAATTGGAGAAAATCCGCAAGACAAAACGGCGATCGATGCACCCGCGACACCCCACCGTACCCGGTCATCGAATAAAAATTAATTAAACGCGCCGGCCACCTCGCCGCCCGCCCGTAATTAATTACGGCCCTCCGCCCCCGGCGGCTCGTTCCGCGCGTACACGTAACGTCGGCTTATGCCGCGCCCTTTAATCTTGAGGGGGTGAATATTATTAGGCCCGTGCAGCTCCAATTATTTTCGAGTGCGTTTCCTGAAAACGTTTCGATCCGGGCGGCGGATCGATTTTTTCAGGGGCGCCGTTTCGTGAACGTCGCCGCCGCCGCCGCCGCCGGTCTTTGGGATTTTTCGTTTTGTGCGACGGTCGGAGGAATGCGAGACCGATTCGCAAACAAACTAATTTAATCCGGACATAAATTCCGCGTAAAATATTCGAAGCTCGGAGGCCCGGCCGGGCGCTCCGAATAAACAGACAACAATTATTAAAAAAGCAAACAAAACCGCGCCCGAGTCCGGCCCTGGTCTCGTGGATCGGGCCGGAGACGGGTCAAGAGATGAAGGGAAAAGTACGTGACGCGGCTTTCAGATACAAAGCTTTCGCCGCGCCCGAGGCATTACCTTAGTGTCGAGAGCGGCATCGGCGGCGAGCGGCACAGGGAGTGCCCGCCACCGACGGCTCGACGGCGGCGGCGGAGCGCTGCCGGCTCTCCTGAATTATGGACGAGTCGAGAGCGGCGCGTCGGCCGTCGGACCGCCGTAAAATTTGTACTTTTGAATTCGAGAGATTTCGATTCGGGGCGGAGCGAAGCTTTCGAAAAAGCTCGCCGGCCACGGACGACCGCTTTTTGCTTTCGTGCCCGGCAAAAACCTCCGTTTGCGGAGATAATATGAACTTCCTGTCGGCGGCTGTAATTAGGCCGCCGCCCGTAATGATCCGGTCGGCCGGATCAGAGCAGGCGACGGCCCCTCGGGCGCACCGGGCAATTAGCGGCGCAGATGGCCGGCTCTGTTCGCCCCTCGAGTATGAATGATGGCCGTTTATCCGATTCACGCCGTGTCTTCGCAAGGGAAGAGCGAGTACCGGTGCGAGGGATCGTGCCACCAGACCAGAAAGATTTCATCAAAAGGGCAACTCGCTGGTGAAGAACTACCTACTGTTGTGGGTTGTCATTGTGGGGGAAAGGGTTCTTATTATCATTATTGATGTACCGTACAGCAAATCCAAATTATTAAAAAATATATATATTTAAAAGAAGTTCTCATGAAAGAAGAGTTAACTTGGAATTGATAAAATCCTACTTTGATTTATTCAAAACAGACGAAATCTAGAAGAGAGTAGCATTATGTCGGAAGCTGAAGGCAGACATTTCGCACATTTACTCTAGTTCGTAAGCTCCTCACAACCGACAGGTCACACATAATTCACACCTTTATGAAAATCACTAACCTAACTTTCAAGTTTAAACAAAAAGAAGAATAACAAATACTCGTCAGAAACGTCTACTCTTTTTTTGTTATGGTTATTCACCATCCGCTTCCAGACTCCACTTTTGGATTTATCGGTTCGGACCGTCCATCCGTGCATTCCTCCCCGGCGTTTCGTCCGGGATTAAAGGTGGGCGAAACCGGGAACGCGTACGCAAATGGGACGCGATCAACCGGGATGAGGGCGGCTTCCGGCGCCCACGACTTCCGGCGCGCATCAAAAACCCATCCGTCAAACTTTACGTCGGCGCCGTCTTAAAATTCTCACTTGTTCGAAACGCTAATCCCAATTTATGCGAGACATTTCCACACCGGCGCATCCGCCAAAACCGGCCCCGGAATAATAACGAGGGCTGCACCTGGAGACGCTCCGGGACGAGGAGCGCTAATCGAGAGCGACCCGGACGAGACGCCAAACCGGAAAATTACGAAAAGGGCGAAGCGCTGTCGGGGCTCGACTCCTGATTAAATAATTACGAAATTTGACCTGGTCTAGCGTGAATGTTTAATTATCGGAGGGATTCGCTCTTTCTCGACGCTCAGAATCGCCCAAAAATGTATCGCTCGATCTTGTCCTCCGGCATATTAGGAATCGGAAGAGCAACGCGAATCGGTAATGCCATTTGTCAAATTCGCCGGCAATGACTCCGTTCGTAAAAATTTTAAAAGCGAGCCTCGACGTCCCGGTTTTACAAGCGACATCACTTATTCAGCGCTCTGAATTCGAAATTTTCGAATTTCGGAGGTAAACATCAAATAATTTTATGCCGTCTCTCGTTTGGAAACTTTACGACGGGTTTGACGTGGTTTTGTCACGAACGGGAACGATTTTCGACCCGAAAAAGTATCCCGACCGACGGAAGAAGGCTAAAAAAAGTCGTAGATATTATGACATTTTTTTCCGAATCATCTTTGACCACGCCCCCTTACGTTCAATTTAACACGTCCGGCTTGCCGACTCGTTCCGCAAGCTTCGATACCGACGTGAGGTGCGTCTCAGGGGTCAAACCTACGGCCAGCGATTTTTCCCGTTGCCGCAAATGAAATGGTATCGACTTAATATCAAGTCGATGCAACAGATACGACCTTTACGTATTACATTGGGAAAGATCGAACAGCAATTTTCACCAGAAATGACTTTTTCTTTTTTTTGCTTCCGTTTTGTAAGGATTTTTTGATCTTTTTGTGTTGGGTTTACATCGCACGGTTGTATTGATGTTGTTGACGTTCGTTAGGTGTTTTGGTGTCAGTTGAGGGGCCCCCCGCGGGGGCACTTTCCCCGCCGCCGAAATTCCCACACGTCGGCGATGCTCCGCAATTCGCCAGTCGCAATCGAATAAAATTAATTAAAACGCTTTCTTGGCCGGTTAATCCGATCACCACATAATCAAATCGAAATTACCTGTCCAGGTGGTGTTGAAATTAATTCGGCTCTCGAGCGAGCGGCGGTCGAGACAAAAAGCGCATCAGAGTCGACGTGTCGGCGTTTCTTTTTGGTCGTCGTCTCCGCTCCTCCTTTTTCCCATCTTTCCGCTCCCGAATTGCGAAAGTTGTCGTAGCGAACGTGACGTTTGCCGCCTCCGCCGCCTCCATCCAGCGTGACGCATCCGTTCGCGTTTTCCAGGAAGCCGCGCACATAAAGCGCGGATTCGGAGGCCGACAAATTGCACACACGCCCTATTTGCATGCGACCGAGGTCGGCGGCGGCATGCGGGCGCAGATCCGGAGGCAGATATGTGATTACGGCGTCAATTAGAGGAGCCGACCGGGGGCGAATTAGCGGCGGTGCGCGCTTTCCGGATCGCAACCGGAGGCGGCTATTACACCGCTCCAGGGCCGGAGCGGCCCGATTGATCCGAGAAAGCGCAAACGGTCGCTCGTTTCCAGCCGCTCCGGAAGAACAAGGCCAACGGTTCCGTAATTGGCCGTGCACGTTCTGAATTGATTAAAACGCAAGGCCGCCGTCCCCGGCGACCGTTTCAGAAATCAATTTGCGGCCCTCGAGCTTCCGCTCTTTCTTCGGCTTTTTTTCGGGTATACGCGTCCTTCTCGGCGACGAGCTCGGGGCATGCGAGCGAGGCGACACGGCATGACACGGTGTCCCCGGGGGCGGGCCGTCGCGCACGGCAAAGGACGGAGGATCGGCGCACGTTTCTCGCCGTCGCCGTGTGCGGCCCGGCTCCGTCCTGCCGAAAAAAGAACGCTTTCCGTGGGTCCTGGGGGACGCATGCGCCCTCGCACCGGACACGGCGTCACGCACTCTGCCCAAAGGTGTGCGGCTGCGGCGATGGCGTGTTGGGCCGCCACGGGCTGCGAACGACCGCCCGACCATATAGCCCATCGGGTCGCAATGTACGACTCGGCGCGGTGTGATGTATACCGGTTACGTCCGCTACGTGCCTCAAGTATTATAAATAAGCACGAGCGGCCACTGACCACACGACCTCTACCTTATTTATATCTACCTGCACCTCCTCGGCGAGCCGGGGCCGAGATGAGAACCCCGACACCCTCGCCGAAGACGCGTCAACGATTGATTTATGGAGCGGAGCGGCGTGCCGCACCGAGCGGATTCCAGGTGACGGCAAGCCGGTAGCAACTCTACAACCGACGCAAAACTGACAGACAGGTCTCTTCTCTTCGGCTACCGTCTTCATTTAACTTCTCACGAACGCTCTTTTTCTGCAGTTTTCACTTTTCGTTCGTTGTTGCTATTATTGAGTCATTTTACCTTCTCCGGGGCCCCCTTTTTGTGATTATTTTGACGTGGGAGTTCAGTCAGGGGAGCCAACCAAGTTGGCGTCACTTCCGCGGACACGAGCCGGCGGCAACCGAACAAACACCGTCGTCCGAATGCGAAATATGGGCATGAATATTCTAATACGGGCGGTGCGTGGGGCGGCGGGGCGACGGGAGGGCCCCGGCAGGACTCGCTTGATCCCTTGTCAGCCGCCACCAGTCACGGCCTTTGTCTTCATAACGAGAGCGGAGACGTAATCGGGAAATTGTGAGCATCGCGCGGATCAAATGAGGAGGTAAAATCTCCACTCTGATTTTCTTTACGAGTACATTCTCCGGGCTCCCGAGCGCCATTGTCGACGACGGCGGCCCTCTCGCGCTTCAATGGCCCGCTTTTTTCCGCCCCCGGTCCCCGCGGGGGCGGCTGTTTGTTGCCATGATTTACGTCGGCGGTGAATAATTAAAGAGAGGAACGTAAAAGTGCGCCGAGACGGGTCTCGCTCGCTGCACTTTAAGGCCCCACCGCAGGACGTAAAGACGCCGGGGAGGGGACGATCGGGAATTAAAAGGAACGGTCGAGGGGGGCGGCGTCCCACCTCGCCAGGGGGTTGTCGAATCGTAGGGAGAAAATCGCGCCATCGATCGGAATTTCGAAGGGGCTCTCGGTGGAACTTGAATTTTTAATTTAGGGGCGAAGGCTCTTCATCCCCGAAATTGACGACGCGGTAAGCAGGCGGAAGGGGATGATGGACATCGAGGGATGACACGAACGATACGACAAAACCAAATGTCTAAAATTTAGATGTGAAACATGATACAAAATTAGATGCTTCAAAAACTACCGAGCAGATTTTAGAAGAATATTTTAGGACTCTTAGAACTAGAAGATGTCTCAGCAGAACAGAAAAGATTCGATCGACAAATATTCGTCGCTACGAGATCAGTTTTAACAAAAAGAAGGAACGTGGAATCTTAGATTTTCTGTTTCTGATCGTGTAGATTTGAGAAGAAGTGAAAACAAAAAGATACTGAGTCTACTGGATGATTTCGTCTTTCAACATAGAAGATAAAAGAAATATAGATATTGATATCTTTCGATTTTATTAAAATAATAAAGCAGAAGTGGATAAAGAGCTCTAGTGATATAAAAGTAGAAGAGGAATATCCAATAAACAAAGCTAACAGAGCAGCAGAAAGCGTATATAATGCATGTATCAAAGAACAAACACTTATCAATTGATACCAAGACTACTAAGGGAATATTAGAATCAGCAGACTATTAAGGAAGATAACAAATGAGACCCTAAGAGAAGAAGATCAAAAGGAAGATCAAGAAAGATCTAAAGACATAAATGAGAAGAGTCGAAGAAGGAACAGGCAACTTGCCCACTAACGAGAAGAAGAAGAAGAAGAAGAAGAAATAAATGTCTTCAATACTACTTAAAGTACTCGCTTGGTTAAGCAAGAGTCAAACAACTTTTTAGTCTAGAGTGGAGACAATTTTTTTTTTTTTTCTTGAATTCACTCTACTGAGGTACGGTGGAGTACTATTATAGTAGAGCGGCACGGGTTGTTCTATTTTATGAAGTTGTCAGAATTTTGCATTTTTTTTTCTTTTTTGGACGGACCATCCGGGTCTTGGTTGTTGTTGTAGCCGTTTGTAAAATTTGTTGGTCCGACGTCGTGACGTCCCCGGTGGGCGGCGTGACCCCATCCGCCCCCTGTCTCGGTAATTAACCGATTAACCGATCCGGTTCCGGCGTCCCGACCCCGGCAGGGCCGAATTCCGGCTCGACAACAGAAATCCCATCAAGAACACGATCGTATGATTAATTCTCAGTTTCTCGCCCGAGTTGAGTTCGTGTTCGGGCGGCGGCCGTCGCCGGGGGGCGGCCGCGAGGGGAAGACGGAATATTTAATCACACGGGAGCGCAGGCAAGGTACCTACACCATCATTAATTTCAACCGTTACAGTTCCAGCGGAGCGAACTGATGACTGATTGATGCTGCGCCCCGTTTTCGGCGGCGCACTAATGATGACGCCGCCGCCGCCGCCGCCGACCCAACGCTTATCCTCCTCATTATACCCGTCCCGTAAAGTCGTTCTCTTTACCACGCTACGTGCACCCGTCCTTATCTTTATTGGTTATTGCTCGTTAAGGGTTACGGTCCTCGGGCTGGCAGGCCTCTCTTTCTCTGCCGCCGCTCGCTACCCACACACACACCGAACCGGACCGCCCGTGCTTTTCAGAGCGCTGAACCGCGACAGGGCCGGACTGCCCACGCACAAAAACTCACCCGAAATCGCACACGCAAAAAAAATTACGGAGGATTCAAACGGCCGAACGCAATATCTTTCTCGATCAATGAGACGTGTCTACGAGTGGAACAAAAAAAAAAAAGAAAAACATTACAAAATTACGAAGTACGTGACAAAGTATTTAGAGAAGAACTAGGCAACTCATAATATCGATTTCTGAAATCATCCCATCATTTTAATTAGAAAAATTCAGGTTCAACGACGAAATTTACGCCTTGTAGCTTCAAAAAAATATATGGAAGTATGTACAGCGTGAGCGAAACTCGATGCCTCAGCTCTATTCATCGATTTTTTTTCCCAGAAACACCTATATTTTGGCATACATACTTATATATTTAAAAAGAGCTAATTTTTCTGAACAAATTTTGCAAAAAAAAAATTTGCTCTTTTTCCGTTAAAAAATTATAGGTAAGCTAATTTGTAAAAAAAAAAGTATATGTTATCAAAAATTCGCAATCGTCACGATTTAAATAAGAGCAAATTTTTTTCTTTACAAAATTTGTTCAGAAAAGTTAGCTCTTTTAAATATGCCGAAATATAGGTACATATGTTTCTGGGAAAAAAAAGATCGATGACGTCATTACTTCAGTTTCCAAATATGGAAAAATATGCAAATTTGGTGTAAAATGGACCTTCTCAATCCCATTTAAGAATCTCTTTTCAGATTTTTTCTATCGTCTTTTCTTTTAATAGAGCTGAGACATCGAGTTTCGCTCACGCTGTACTCAATGCATTGAATCCATGCTGTCTGTCTCTCTTATCATCACCGTGGACAAGAATTATTTATTTATATTGTTGTTTCTAATTGTGTAATGTTGGTACTAACGCTGTCACCAGAAAATATTGGCACGTGCACTATTCGGTATGATCATTTTCCAGATATAATTTTCGCATAGTAAATATTTGGATTTATTTCTTATCTTATCTACCAAACAAAAACATAAGATAGACTTTCTAATTATGTATTACAAACATTAAAAAAAAACGAAATATACAATTTTTCAAAAAGAACTATGGAATACATATTTGCAGCAACAAAAAAAATATTTTGGAAGCTAAATTATGTACAAAATGAGCAAATTCTGCTCTCGAACACTCAGTGCATTGAATCCATTCTTTATCTGTCTTATCATCATCGTAGACACAATGCATTCGCATTACTCGCAAAATAACTGTGGAAAATGGAAACGTTTTTTATTCTTATTTTTTACTTATTAGGTATATTGTTGTTTCTTTTCCTTCGGTGTGTTTCATCGCTTAAACGAGACCTCATACTTCATAGTGTTGGTCCTAATAGCGTCGCCACGATATATTGGCACGTGCACCATTCGCCGCGATCATTTCCAGATATAACTTTGGCATATTAAAGATTGGGATTGAATTTTTTTTTAAGCGATTCAATTCGAGCCTAGATTTGGGTCGACGGAAGCGTCGTTTTCGGCGAAAAGAGAAGACGAGTTTTCCGCGTTGGGGCCCCCTCAGGCCGGCCCTGGTCGCCGGACAGGCCGCTAACAGCGAGTCGGTCGTCTGTGATGATCGCGGCGGCTCCCCGTCCTCATTAGCTTCCGCATACTGGCTGCGGTCGGGCCCACATTCGCCCGCCGTCTCTGTCTCACCCGCCGCCGCCGCGCCGCCCGCGCTCTCTCTCGCACGTCGCCTTTAAAATGGTTCGAGACCACCTCTGACAGCTTCTTCTATAACGTATCTCACGCCGAAATTCCATACATACCGCGGCCCCTCCCGCCCACGATCCACGCTCGCCCCTCGGCCGGGATTGCCGCCGATCGCTCTTTCTCCTCTTTTTGTTGTGCGGTGCGCCCGCCGAATCGATGCACCGCGCGGGGCGGCCGCGTTTTTTCGGGGGAAAGAAGTTAGTTGCTCGCCGATACGAGAATACGGAATGCAGCGGATTAACTTCGCGCCGGTGGGAGTCGGAAGTCGGAAACTATGATACGGAGTTGGTTAATGGGGATGGCGTTTATAATTCATGCCGAACACCTTTTCGGAAGCGGTGCGCCGGCAGACGAAAAAACTTTCTGCTGGATGGAGTTTTGCCGGTGTAAAATGATCTTTTTGGGGTGTCGGGGTGGGGGCCAAATTTGCGGGGATCACGGCGGGAAGGGTTTGCGAGGGATCCGTGTCCGTGGTCGCGATGGAAACCCTAGTTTTTAAACAACGCCCGGTTTATAGTTTAAATAAATGAGAAAAGAAATCTGATATTTGCGCTCCAAGAAATAAATATTTATCTTATTCTAGACCGTTAAAAGTGGAAAGCTTCGATAAAACGTACGTTTTAAGTTGGAACACGTTGCCGCCGCTGCCGAATTATTTATCCAAAAAAACCTATTTACAACAAAACTGTTTCTTTGAATCCTGCGATTACGGATTTTTCGAAATCAATCCTTTCGAATGGAAAATCGGGCGTTTTTTGCCATCTCTCTTTCTGAACGTGGCAAAACTACAAGAAGGCTACAAGAGTTTTTGTTTTTTCAAAACGACCGCAGAGCAATATGTTTCGCCTTGCTTTTTACTTTTTTTTTGGAAAAAATCACAAAAAACTAGAGCAATAATTCCTCCCGCTAGGGAATTCTCTCGTCAAACTCGTTGAGAAAATTTTGAATTTTCGATCTGTCGACTTTGTAAAAAATTGTACATATTTAAATATTTTGATAAAAACTGTGTTGAAAACATGCGAAATGTGATTTATTTTGGTAGAATTTGGCAGTTCGATAAAGAAAAAGTGTCAAGTATTAATGGGTAGAAGAAATTTAAAAATGTTTTCCGTTGCAAGTGTATCTAGGAGCGCCGGTGACAGCTCGAATGGTCATTTCATGGCAGATTAGAAGGTTTCAGTTTGTGGAAACGTCGTTAAGTGTCGGTGCGCGTCTGCGAAACCCTTTTCCGAGCGCCGGCGTCCGCGCCCTCTTTTTCCGGTCCTTCGAGCCGGATAATAAAATTCTCCGTCGCTTCCGAAACACGTCCAATTAAGTTTTTCGTGCGTCGCCACCGACGACACGTTTAATATGTCGGTCGGCGTGCATGGCGTTTTCCGCTCCGCTTGTTAATCAAAGAATCCTCATCACGAAAGAGCGCCAGCCAAGGTACGGCGATGAAACATGTAATGAATTTAATTTAATAGCGCGACGTTGCTCGACTACGAGGCAACGGGTGCGCTCACGCCGCATTATATGGAGGCATCCGAGGAGCCGGCCGTCTCCGGGAGGCAATACGAGCTCTCGGTGTGCGGTCCCGGCTGCGACCCGCATATCCGGAACTCATCAACGAGGCCCCGGAGGACCGGAGGAGGAAAATCGCCGATAACCCGACCGACGGCCGAAATCCGGGGGGCTCGAGTCCGGCCGGCGCGGCGGCCGTCCCATCGATCCGCATTTTCTCGACGGCGAGAGTTAATGAAAGGAAATCCTCGTCGAGACGGCCGCGCTCTACGTGCGGCATTCGGCTCGTTCGGGTGAACCGCAAAGCGGCGAGGGCTGCCGCCGCCGCCGCCGCCGTGGTATGAGGTGACAGGCCATAAAAGTGCGCATTGCACCGTTGTAATTGGGCGACCGAGAGGATCTTCCGCTGGCTCCAATTATGGTGCATTTGTAGCCTTATTGACCAGCTGCTCGCCGCGTGTGAGAGTGTGTGGCGGCTTTTTTATAGCCTATTAGTTGCCGCAATAAGTAACGGGCCCCTGGCCGTACAATAAATAACCTCGTCGAAGAGAGAAAAAGAAGTAGGCGCGGAGACTCGCCGCCACCGCAATCTATTCGTCTCGACGGGAAAAATGCCGCCCGTTTTAAATGCCGGCGAGAGACGAGGAGGGACCGAGGAGACTCTTCCCGCTGCGCGCCGCGCGAACCAAAAATTTCCATTTTGCTTATTTTTTGTATTCCGACTTTGGCACAAACCGATCCGGGGCGCGCCGGCGGCGGCGGACGGCTTAATTTCCATCGGTGGCGTGTGCAAATTGCCCTCCGCATTTACCCCGGCGAACATCTCGTGTTGTGCGCGTCATGATCTATGGCGGCGGGCCTCTCCCGAGGGCTTAATATCACGCCATAAGTCCGGAATCATTTATCAAGTCGTATTATTAGAATTGACATCACGATCTCGCGCCGCCGCCGCCGCCCCCCCAACGCATAAACGGCGAACGAGACGACGTGACCGTTAAAACGGCGAACGCGTAATCACGGAGCCGGACGTTTTGCATACGGGGGACGGCACTTAATTGCGCATCTGTTCAAGAGCGGATGGCGCGGCGGTCCCCCTGGGGCGCGCCGGCCCTAATTGGATCGATTCGCCCGAAACTCGATCACCTGCCCCTTTTTTGCGCCCCCTTCCCCACATCCGAATCGATACGGCCGATCGAAGTGTCGCAATTTCGGCCCGGATCGGGGGCGGCCGGCCGCCGGCACGCCGTCTTAAATTTTGGATGCGCGGAGGAGGTGCAAACGGATCCCGGCGTGACGTGAAAGATTGGTTGGCATGTGCGCAGCGTCAAGACATGAATTAATCGGTTTGGTGGAGGCGAGAACACCCCACACGTTTATTAATTGGAGAGGACTGAAATAATCGGCGGTCGGAGCGGCAACATGTGCCAACAAGAGGTCTGATTGGGAAAAATTGACAGTTGTGAATGGGGAATTGGGGAGGGGCTGGTGGTCTAATGTGAGAATTTTTTTTAATAAGAATAGAAAGATTCTTTTCATTGTTCCCTATAACCGGAAGCTTCAATTTCATCTGTTTTTCCAAATTTTGTTGCTCCAAAAGCTCTTTTTGAAAAGTTGTGCTTTTTTATTTTTTTATTTACGTTATTTTGCATAATTTTCGACTCTGCTGATAATATTATTTCTGTTGGTATTTTAGGGGAGCGGTACGGCAACCGAATACCGTGGTCGTGCCGGGGCTTGACACGTTCGAGTGTTTGATCGCGCGCGGTTATGAGTTATTGTGACAGGGAACTAGAATCCGGTGGATCTAAGAAAGTGTAGAAATATTTGTTGTCGGTGAATCGAGGAAAAGCTGACCCCAAGTGTCGATGTACGCTTGGCGGAAGTGTTAGATTGCAGCGCCGCCACCGTTTGTTTCCCACATTCGCATGTATTTTTCCTCGGGGACGGCGCAGAGTCGCTCCGGGTCATTCCGTCGAAGGCGTCAAACCGCGGTGCGTGACGGAGCAGCGACCCCCGCCCCCGGTCGGCAAACAGATTGCGGCTCTTCAAACAGGGCCCGGGCGCAAAAAAAAACAGACAACGGCAGATAAGCCGCCGCTCCCCGTCCATGACGCATGCACTAGACGCGTCTGTCCTCTTTGTGACGTCACCGCTGTTAATCTCGTGCGGGGCCCCATTGTGTGCGTCCCGATGGCAATAAAGCGGCCCGGCTGTATTTTACTGCACGCGACCCTCTTTGTTGGGGGCCGACGCAGCGCTCTCTCCGACAGACGCGAATTAACCAAATGGAAGAAGAAATAAACCCGAACAGGCGATGCGTGAGCGCCCAGAAAAGGATAATCGAAATTATGTATGAATTATTCACGCCGGGTTTCCGCCACCGCCGCCGCCGCCGCCGGGAATTACCTATTTTTCGATAGCGACGCCGCGCCGCTTCTAAACGGATTCGTTTGATTGTGTCGGCGGTGCATTTGGGCGCGCGGTTGATTGCGCGAGGGGCGCGATTATCGGGTGGCGGTGCCGCCATAGCCCGACCGCCCCCTCCACCCTGGACGCCAACGGGGGACGACTTCCGACGTTATTTACACCGGGCCATTAGCGCCGGAATCGCTCCACGGCGAGGTTTATGTCATCGGGGGACGCATCGGAGGCGGCGATGGCCGATAAACGATAGGGCCCCGCATAAAAAGGTGAGCGAATGGGTCGCGGGGGCGGCAAATGGACGCAATTATGCGGAATTGACCCGCCGACAAATCGACGACAGATGTCACATTCTTGGCATTTTTCGACCGGATTTCAGTGGCGGAGGGCTCGCCCGGTCCCGTCGAGAATTTTGACAGTCTTTAGGTGTTTTGTAGTTTGACAGATGAGAGTTTGATCCAGATGTAAACTTTTCCTACATCTGTGATGTAACTTGGATGGTCACCCGAAAGTTGCGCGAGCAATCCGAGTGGCGGCGCCGCTGTCGCCGTTCCTGTCAGTCGGAAGCGATCCGGCTTGAAAAATTCACGGCGGCCGCCGTTCCCGTCCCGAAAAAAGCGCACACCTGCCGCATTTATATTTCAAACGCTCAAAAATGACAACGAACAGCTCGATGTCACCTTTTCCGTAACAGTTTCGGTCAGTTGTTTGGTCTGCGGCGTGTTTAATAATGCATAAAGCCGACTCTGCGAGCCGGGGTCGTTTCGAAATCAGCCTTCGGGCTCTGATTACCGAAGTGAGATGTAGCGAGCCGCCTCGCTGTTTAATATTCATGTTTTAAATACTTGATAGGAGGCGGCGAGAGGCGGCGTTCGTTGCCGACGCTGCCGCCGAATATCGCCGCGCCGCACCGACGGGACGTTTATTTGTCGGGGGCCGGTCGCATTATCTATTGGAACTGTTGGGAGGGCGATAGCGCAGAAATAAACCGGCGGTCGGGACGATAAAGCAACTCTTCGGCTCCCGCTTCACACAAAGAAATCCGTGAAAGACAATGCGGGAGAGGTCGGCGGCGTTTTGTATAAATAAAAGGCGCATCTGGCGGTTTATCGGCGGACGGACGATAATACGAGCATACCGTTCTCTTGTTATCGGGAGGAAAAGGCCGCCGGCGATGAAATATCGCAGATTATTGGTCCTTCGAGCCGGATCGACCGACGCAGGATCTCTCCGCCGAACAGGAACAACGATACGAATAAACAGCAAAGTGTCTTCGCCGCAAATTACTCTGCTTAAACAAGTGGTGGATGCTGTGTAGGACAAATTAATACTTTTGCCTTTTTTTTCTAACAAAATAACCATTTCTTTAAGTGTCATAGAATCTTATCATTTTTCTTTTCAACTGCTTATACAGAAGTATTATAAAAATCAGTCATATCTTTAATCACTTTGTTTTTTGTTTTCAACTGCCTAGATGGGACAAACTGTCATGTTAGTCTGTTTTTAAGCCAAATACCACCGTCTTTTAAGTATCATATAAAATCTGATGGAATCAGCGATGAAAGGCAAAATCAGCCATGTTTTTCATCATTTTATTTTCAACTGCCTCTGTAGGACAAATTCATATTTTAGCCTAAAATACCCCGGTTTTTAAGTATCATAAAATCCGTCTCTTGGGTATCAAATGAAATCTGATGAAATTCTGTTCACTTTATTATTATTTTATTCATCTTTAATAAATACAAAAAAAAGGATAGGTACAAAAATCTAAAAAATATTTTTCTTATTATGCAAATTATATATAATATTATGTATTATGTATATCATTCAAAAGACGAATTATTGAAAAGCCTCGAGTCGTCATTACAAAAAAATACATGTAACTATAATTTAAATTGCAAAATACAGGTTGCCTCAGAATAATCTAGCACTCGCCAGCACTCGTGTCCTTAACATCAACCTCACACATAAAACTTCTCATTTGAGTAATTTGTAAAAATCTGTAATTTGCAAACACATGTTATTCTTTGTAGTAACTCTGTAAAATGATAATTGTTAGGGCATTTTCTTAACTATTTCAAGACTCTTATTAGATCGAAAAATTATGTTTTCTGCTCGTGACTAAGCAAGAGGCTACAGTAGTAACCACAAGAAACACAGGCGTTCATTTGTAAGTAATTGTGTGCTCTTCCATGGAATAATTTTTTTGCTGTTTGATAAATATCGCGCGTTCAAATGAAATCCTGGGCTGAGTAGGCGTTGGAAAAAGTAAACCGTTTAGAACAGTGTAAAGTTTGAATTTCCCGCCGTTTGACACGAATGACATTTGTTTATGTTTAATCGGGATATAATTGCACGTTTCTTTTCTGCAAAGGTGCCCTTAGATATTTGCTTCGAGAATAGGAATCGTTACGTTATTTTATTTTTAATGTAAAACATTGCAAAAGAAAGATTTTTTTGGCTCTAAATTTTAGGTTAGCTGTCAACATGCTCCAATTAATTTACGCTGTAAAAAAGCACAACAATTGACGGTTTCCAACGCCTTCCCAGCCCAGGATTTCATTTGAAGGCGCGATATAATTTATTTTTTTCCACAATTGTTAAAATATAAAATATTTCTTTAATATGATTTACCGATGTAGCCCACCAGTGTGAGTTCTCTTCATTTTCCACAATTTATACTCGCATAGGTATTTTTATATTACTCAACCCCTTTTTCCACATAATTTTATCCCTTTCTCACGAATTGGCCTTTTGTTTTTTATCCCGTCTCCAAAGGCTTTTTGAACTAATTTAGTAGCAGCTGCACCTAATCCCAATGCTTTCGCTGCTGCTACTGCCGCAGGAAATTTGTCCTATGCAGACCTGTACGGTAATGTGGATGTTTCGAGCGTGGAAGCGTTCGGAAATCGTCGAGGAAAGAAAGTCAAAATTTAAAGCGATCCGAGAACGGTTCTGCGGCGATAATGAGCGAGCGAGAGGGTCGGCGGTTCATTATACTTGATCATCGGCCTGATGACGGCAACCTGAGCGTCGAAACGGGTCGATACCGCCCCAGACGCCGCACATCCATCTCTCGAAAAGTCCGGAGATGCAAACGTTACAACGCGTCGGGTCGGTCCGGAAAAATCCCCAACCTCTGCTCTTTGTCGAGCCCTTTCGAAAGGCCAACCGGAGGGATGATCCGGACGCTCCGATAATTAGTCCATACGTCAACGAGTGGGTCCTTTTGTTCGGGACCGGAGTTATTAAAGGCGAACTCGTCCGGGCGTACTCCGGGATCGGAGATAACGTTCCGTCGAAATATTTTATGCGGTAAGACGACGGCGGTAATACATTCCGGGCCTCGGTGCGCACGAAACTCCGTATAAGTAGGAGAGGGCGATGATATCCTCCTGATTTATTAACTACTTGTTGCAAGATGTTAATCACCTCGACTCCCCGGGCATTAGCCGACTCCCGCTTCTTATGCGACCTGGTCCGACCGATTTTTCCCCAGGCCATCGAACTTCCATCCATCCGTTTTGACGAATCCTAAACCGCCAGACCACTTCTGCAACTCTGCGAAACCGGATAACCACTTCTAAACCGTCTCGATGCCGCGCGACCAGTTCTAAACTGCTTCAAAACCGGTCGACCACTTCTAAACCGCTCAAAACCGGTTCTGCGCGGTTCGAACGGTTTAACCGTGAGTCTTTTCAAAGCGTGCGCTCTGTTGTTGGTGTTTATTTGATGAATCGATTGCATAATTTTTCGCGACTGCAGCGAGAAATCTTCAGGAGTGCAGCAGCGTTGGTACGTTTGAGAAACGCTGCTTCTCGTCGGTTGGTGCGGCCGTCCGTGTGCTTTTTACAGAGCCCGTCTGGGAGTATTTGACGCGGAAGTGTAATCGTCGCGGTCCCTCGACGGCCGCGGGGGCCGGGGGGCAGGAATCCGCCGGGGCAAAGTTTCCAACTCGGTCTCTTCTCTCGATCCGACGCCTTCAAAGGAACACGCGGCATCAAAGTAGGCCGCTCCGGTTGAGTCGCGCCAAGCACGCCACGGCCGAGTAAACACCGAACGTGGGGCAGGGGGGCGGGAGCGTCGGGGGCGCTTCCATTTTCGGGCGGTGGGAGCGCCCGATAAAGAAGTCATGTGTGTGTGTGCGAGCGAGCCGCCCCCGGTCCGCGGACATATTTCGGAAGGGCGCGTTGTTTACCGGCGGCGAGGCGGCGGAGGGCGAGGCGGGTCGGAACCGAGCAAGATTTAATTACGCCGCCGGCACCGCCGCCGTCCTATTTCTTGACTGATCCGGGGGCGAACACGTCGACTCGTGATTACGAGACCTGGACGGTCTGTGTGACGGAAAAGGGGGCGGGCGACGGCGCGAAATGAAAAAACACCCCCGGGATGGGGGCCGACGCCGCCAATCGATCTAATATCGTACGCATCAAACCTGACTGGTGTCGTCCTCGATCCGGCACACGTACATACCTGGAACAGAAAAAACTGAATCAATAGGGGCATGTGTGGGGCACGGCGGTTGGACGTGGCGGCGGGATGGACGGCGTGTCCGCAGCAATTAAAACCGAGATCGATCCGGAGTTCGCCGATACCGGGAAATTCGAGACACTTTCCGCGGAAAGAGTGCTTTCACGCTCTGTCACCTCCAGTCGAAAAGACGTCGAAAAATTTTTTTCGCCGGAATCTCGTTAAAAACGGTGGTGGCGGTGCGTTTAATTTTTTGTTTTGTTTTATTGCGTCGCGTCTAGAGGTCGGAAATCTTTGCGCGTCGCGGGGGTGGCTGGAAATCGGTTGAATTTCGGCGTGCGGGGTGGCTCCCCCGCCCCATTAAGCCGCTTCGCGCCTCCTCGGCTCGCGCGGCGCTGTTCCCATTTGCATGTAAATCATCTCGACGACACCGCCGTCTCCGACTCCGGCGAACGCCTGCGACGGAAACGGTCTCCGGTCCGGTTTTTTCCTCGCCTCGACGTCACGCACCGCCGCCCCCGCGATTAGCAGGCGGCCGCGTGACAGTCACGCAACCTCCGGCCGCCGAATCCCCTCCTAATTAGCCGCTTAATCGCTACGAGAAACCCGAATTTCGGACGCAAGTGGGGCCCCACGGGTTTAGGGGTGTTCGAATTTAGAAAGTTATTTTCAAAATGGGTCTTCGATAGAGAAAATGCCACATTCAAAAATTCAGACGATCGAAAAACTTTAAACGCGTTTTATTCAAAACTGTACTTTCTAAAATGTCTGGGGTAATATGCCAAGGTAACAAATTGACGTCAAATTTCGTGTGTAGAGGTATTGGATTTTCTCATGGGCTGGCTATGAGTCATATCTGCGCAAACGACGAAGTAGGCGTTACAAACCGACCTGAAAACATCGTCATTCGTTACGTTAGTGTCGTCTCTCTCTCTCTCTCGTCTATTGCATTAAATTGTAAAGTAGTCGACGGATCGCTCCGCCTTCGCGCAGATATTTCCAAGGTCACAGCCCATGAGATAATCCCATACCTCTAACTTGAACGCACACGTTATTATCGCTGGTAACAAAATTAAGTTTAATGTTTCTATTTTTCTAATTTTTAGTAGGCAAAGATCAATAAAAACGAAGAAAAGGAATGTTCATTTTCAAAATGCTCTCTTTTTTTTATTGTCAATATAAATCCTCTTCTTTTTCGGTTATAGTAAACGTAATTGTAATTTTATGTGTTTGAAAAATTTGTATTTTATATCAAACATTAATAAAGTACAGAAAAAACGAACAGTAAAAAGTTTTAGTGAAAACAAAATCAAGAAGGATCAAATATTGTATTCTAGAACAGAACAGTCTCCTAACTGGCTTAACCATCGCTTAATTTGGTTAATTAGCTGATGGTTAAACCGGTTAAAGAGCCAAACCGGCAAAAAACATTAACCGGATAACCTAGTTGGCTCGTTAAAAGTAAAACTACATGGTTTAACTCGTTTAAGAGGTTAATCCATTTTCCCCGTAATGGTTAAACCGGTTAACAGTTAACTTGGATGACTAGCTGTGGTTAGTACAGTAGAAAAAGAATAATACGTTAAAAAAAAACTGTGAAATTCTTTTGTATTGTTCAGTTGATTAATAAATTACCTAATTGTTGTTTTTGGCGGTCTGTCCGTCCGGCCGGTGTAACCGTGAGGTTATAAACGAGGTTAACCAGTTAAAGTGGTTAAACCTTGCAGCCCCGGTCGTAACCGGACGCGGTTTTACTCGTGGAACGCGAGGCGGCCTCGACTCCGGGAGTTTAACGGGGGCAGATTAAATTTTACGACTTGGTACATTTATTCGAGCGTCTCGACGTCCCCGTCGTTCCGGAACTCGCGGCATCACGCACCGTCGATCCGGGATTTTTCCCGGATCCTGGCGATTTTTAATCGCCGGATCCGGCGGATTAAGCCATTAAAAGTTATCCCGGCGATGGGATATTAATTAACCCGGAGCGGGGCGAAAAAACGGGGGAGGACACACGTGGGGCGGCGCGCCGGAAGGGGATGGAAACCAACAACGCAATATCCTGGCCGCGTCGAGCGTGTCATTAGGGAGGATTGCAGCCCGCGCCCGATTAGATTATCACCGGCACCGACTCGACTCCCGTCTGTTACCGACCCGGGGTTCGCATCCTTTATCCTTGTTCCTTCGTCGGGTCGCTCCCGCCGGCGCGTTCTCGGCGCGGCGCGGCGCGATTTCCGCCCCGACGACGACATTTATTCAACAAATGTACCGAAATGTTCGAGGCAAGCGGCGGCGGGCGGCGGTGCTCGACAAACACCGCATCCAGAAAAAGATCGATCGGGGGCCGATCGCCGCCTAATCCCGCACGACTCACCCGGGCTAGGCGGGAAATTGCCCCCGACTCCTCGAAAATCCCAATCCGAAAATGATTCCTCTCGTTTTGCCTCCGAGGAGCGGAAAATTTCGTCCGCTAATTGAAAAATCGCTTTTTGTTTTTACGCCGCGACGGTCGTGCCGGATTATCGGCTAGGTGCGTCACGTCCGGGGGCTTCCGGTCGCGAACGCCGCCAAAGCAAACGCAATAACGACCGCCCCGTCGGATCGGCCGGATCCCGGCGTTTGTAAACCGCGAAACCGGATCGGACCGGCCCCGCGCCGCCCCCACGTCGCTGAAATCGCCGCGTCCGTCCCTGCACGCGTCGCCTCGTGCGTGTCTAGGATTAATTAAAGTCCGGGCGGGAGGACGACGTGCCGGAAGTTCACGCCACGACTTATTATTCGACGCATTTTTGGCCGATGCGCCCGCAATTTCAGGCCTCGTTCCGGAATGTATGAATAATAACGCGCCGCCACATCGGCCGCCATTAAAACTGCATATTTATGTAATGCACAGTTAATGCCGAGCTTTTGCGTACTCGCCGGCGAAAGGGTGGAAACGGTGTTCGAAACACGAAAAAAACAAGAATTTGTCGAGACTCCAAATATCGTTTGCCGCACAAGACGTCATTCTATTTTTTGGATTTTATCTGCTCGAAAACAAATCATTTATTAATTTCTTCTAGAGTGTTGACCTCGACGACGCCAAACTGTACAATAAACTACCCCCACGTGGTTGACCACAGATGAGTGAATTATGTCAGACACCCTCTCGCTGACATCCTTTATGACGAAGGCCTTATCCCACAACCTATGCACACACGTTTAACTTTCGTGACGTCAATATGGCCGACTGAAACGTTCAAAACTCTGAATTGATGAAGGTCTCCAACAGAGCATTTTTTTAGTTTTGCGAAAAGTGTAAAACAAAAAATGGTTTCTCAAAAGAGACTTGCAGTTAAATGTTCCAAAATCTAACGATCATTTTGATGACACAATTGAAACATCAAGTACTGAGATCTCTAATAGTTATTTACCAGACGACATTTTTCGCGCATGAGCGCATTATTTGAGGCACGAGCGACGAAGGAGCGAGTGCTTCATTTGCGTGAGTGTGCCGAATACGTCTTCTCGCATCGAAGTTAGTACAATATTTTTTGAAACGAACATTATGTGTCTGATTTGTCGTATATCCTTTGTGAATAGGATGGCGCTTGTCCATGCGGTTGCCAAAGTGTAAATCGAATTAATAGCGATTTATTTCCACTCTTTCGAAATTCTCATCATCCAAATTGGAGAAATGGCGTTTTGTAAACCACATTTTATTATTATCAAGTCAAGTTATTTTCAGAATGCTCAAATAGGCGAATGTTTTTTGGATGATTTTGCAGCATTCGCACTAGTGCGCGAACGTTGATTTCGCGCACTAGTGCTTCAAAATGGCCTGTGACCGCATAGTAGCGGTATGCGGTAGCAAAATGTCATTTTGAAGGTAACACATCGTCATCGGACATCTAAATACACCATATCAGCCAAGATCTACCTCAGAGGTCAATTTTAGGTACACTAATTTATTCCAGATACACGCACCTACATATCTTACATATTTTTCCAACTGTGAACTTATTATTTATTACCATTCCAAACAAATTTTCACTGTCTGATAGATAACTCTATAGTTTCATTTAATAAATTTAAAATTAAAATTCTATAAATCAAGTTATTCAATTTTAATGGTGGTTATATAATTTCTCTCGGTCTTCTTTATCTTTAATTCGTTTTTTTGTGACAGTATCTCTTAAATAATTTTAAGTTTGATAACTTTTAACATCCAAGTTTATAAAAAAAAAAAACGTTAATAACTTGTGCGATGGTAATAAGTTAATAACTAATCATTCGCCGCTTCGATTTTTGTCTTCGAAGCCCGGCAAGATAATAATGTTGTAATAATTCTTCTTGGTGTTAGAAACTCGCGTATTTTTGAAATTTCTGATTCATAAATTGAATGGTTTCTTTAAAATATTATTTCTCAAAGAGTGAAGTTTCAGCTGGCTAAACAACGATGCATTTAAAGAGGAATACAGTTAAGTGTCTTCAAGAATAAAAATACGAGTAGTACCTTGTACATTAAGAGAAATCGATTTCCTTTTTTGGAAAAAGACACCTTTTATCACATCTTAAAAAGTTCTCGACTTTTTTCAGTTGTGTTGAAAACGATTAAAATAAGAAGAAATATTTCTTCTGGAGAATTGAATCGTGTTAAATTGACATCGTTAAAAGAAAACTAAAAACGTCCGAAATATGTTTGTTGCTATCGTCATGTGTGCTACTGGTGGATCTGTTGTGATAGTGAAATTTATGAAATTTCTAAGGTCGTCCAATTCAGTTGAAATCTGGCTATTTTGTCAACTTGACTATTCTAAAAAAGAATCCGGGCTCAGATTTTTGCTCCTCGTTCCGGTGATTTTTTTATTAATTTTTTTGTCAACGGCAAGGTGGATTCTTTGGAAAACGACATCGCTTCATATTCCGGTTCGTAAAACTTCAGCGAAGCCGAATTTTGGCTTGAAAATCATCCAATGCGACCAAAAAAGTTCAAGAAATCGACTGCTGCAAACCGCATTGACCTACCATTTTTCGTTCCGGAACTAGAAAGCTCTGATTTGAAGAAACATTTTATCGGAACCGAATATCCGGTTGCTACGAATAAACTAAAAGAGTAACGTCCAATCTGACGGCAGAAATGAATTCAGAAGGGTCCAATTACTTAAAAACCAAAGTTTCAGGTCAATCTGAGGACTTTTTTAAAAATCGAAATTTTTTGTAAGGGTTTCCGTCGTGAAATTTATGAAATTTCTAAGGTCGTCCAATTCAGTTGAAATCTGGCTATTTTGTCAATTTGACTATTCTGGTTAAGAATCCGGGCTCAGATTTTTGCTCCTCGTGCCGGTAATTTTTTTATTAATTTTTTTGTCAACGGCAAGATGGATTCTTCGGGAAACGACATCGTCTCATATTCCGGTTCGTAGAACTTCAACTAAGCCGAATTTTGGCTTGAAAATCATTCACTGTGACCAAAAAAGTCCAAGAAATCCACTGCTGCAAACCGCATTGACCTACCATTTTTTGTTCCGGAACTAGAGAGCTCTGATTTGAAGAAACGTTTTATCGGAACCGGATATCCGGTTGCTACGAATAAACCAAAAGAGTAACATCCAATCTGACGGCAGAAATGAATTCAGAAGGGTCCAATTACTTTTGCTTTACGACAGAGTTATTATCACTTATATGTATTATCACGCAAGAATTTACATGGATGGCAGCTCCGTATTTTAGAGAGCCTGTTCGCCTTCGGTAGATCAATTTTTGATAAAACAGTGTCAAGCAGAATATAAAAATGTGAAATAAAAATAGTCCGAGACTGATCCTTGCAGAACCTCAGACCTGACGAGTATAGTAAAAACGATTTAGATGTGGATTGTTAAAATTCAAGGTCGCTTAAAATTTGTGAGTGAATTGTACTTTAGTAAGAAATGTGTGATAAATTCCAAATACCTTATAAGCGCGCGTAGTTACTTTTCCTGGTAGTGCCAACTTAACGACAAGTCTCCAATCCACATCTACCGGGTGATTTTAAATGATTGTGACTTTTTTTCTTAAGTTGGGTATATTTTTCATAAATTATTTTGGCAAACTTGATACCTTAATCAACACATTGGCGTACGTACGTCATTTTGACATTTTATGTATTAATAAATTGTGTAAAATAGGCGAGGATGCTTATGTCAACTATCACATTAAAAAGCAGAATAACCAACAATAATATTACAAACCTATGAAAAAAAGTCACAATCATTTAAAATCACCCGGTATAACGTTTCGACCATACATCAATAAACTAAAAAGTCAAAACAAGTTTTGTATTCGTTCAATTGATTCGGATTTATTAATTACAAGGAAAACTTGTCACGTGATGATTTTTCTCGAGAAGGTTCACGTTATTGTGTTTTGGCTTTGATAAGAAAAAAATCGGCTTAAGTCTGGCGCGTCTGTAAGTCCGGGGCGTCAGCCGAAGTCCAAATTATTCGTAGCGCCCGTCTAATTTGTCGGTCAAGCGGGGCGTCTCTCTTCGGCATTCATCCGGTGCATCACGCATAACATCCCGTATATCATAATAACAAAGGCTTTCCATTAAGTCGTCCCGGGCGCTGTGAGCCCGCAGCCGCAGCCTGGAAGCTTTCAGAGATTACGACGGAAGCTACGACGCGTATCGGCGCCCGCGGCATCAAGGCTCTCTCATTCATGAAATGACGACGACGGCATCGCATCGAGACGCCAACCCTTATACTTCCCGCTAGGCGAGGGATTTGCGCCTCTTCACTCGCCTCGATCCGTGGATTGCTTACTGATTTTGTCGGCGACGACGCTCTCTCCCCCATCGCACTTCGTTATCTTCGATTGCGCCCTCCGACCATCGTCGCCGCCGCCACCGCCACCGAATTAACTTATTTATTATTGCGTGAGACGGATTGACCCACATACGATTAGATGCAACGGCTGCCGTGACCCCGGACGGCGATAACGTCGCTGTTATGCACCGGCGGCTTATCGGCTCTCGTGGCGGATGTATTGCGTCGTTCGACGCGGGGGACCCGCGAACTGGGGGGCTAAAAACTACGCTGAATACAAATTTCCAGACGAAATTATGGCCGCAGCTGAAGGGAACAGACGGCTGCATCTCGCGAGGAAAGAAAGAAACGCACCAGAATCTGTAATTTATGGCCCGGATGGGTCGCCGTTTTGGCAAAATTTGATAAAAACCCCGGTTTCCGAACCCTCTTCGGGCCGCTGAACCGTACAACAAGTTATCGGAGGTCTCAGGTTAATTTCGCTTCGCGGGGGCGGCGCTGTCCCCCGCCAGATATCGCGACGCCGGAACCCGTTAATATCCCCGCGAACAAAGAGCCGCCTCCGTATTTTCCATTTTTTGTTTATTAAATTATAGCCGCGGGTCCTGCGGCACATCGTCACGTTCGTCGGTGAAACGCGACCCCGCTGCCGCCGCCGCCGCCGTCAGAAGTGGGAACGTCGCCGTTATTAATGAACCGATCGCGCCTCCTTCACCTCTCCGGAAACAAAGGGATCGAGTCGGGGGCATAAATTCGGTCCCGTTGCCGGCGGCTGACGTGCCGGAGCGGCGTCTGGCGGTAAACAAACCAGTCTGCGGTACATGCCGTGATTAGAAGTGATTCAGGACGACAGCGTATCAGGAAATTCGCACTAATTGGCCAGTTTGGTAAGATTAAGTTATGAGCCCGGCCGTAAATCATCGACGAACGGCTTTTTTGCCGCAAAAATCCGGGCCTCGATCCGGCCCTGCCGTCTCCTGGCCATTGTTCCCGTCGGATGCGAGCCCCGACAGCGGAAGGGTGGGACGATCTGCGCTTCTGGGAAAATTTCAACGAACGTCGAAAAAGCGTATTTCGGGAACGCGATTGCGACCGGACGTTGAAAAAGCGTATTTCGCGGACGCGATTGCGACCGGACGTCGAAAAAGCGTATTTCGCGACCGGACGACATTCGAGCATCGTCGAGCAACCTTGAAAAATACCGCCGGCGGTTGATCGGCCGTATGCGCTGCCGTAATTAATAACCGTCCGTTGATTAAACGTTACTTTCGGTCGTTTTCGCTTGTAATTAGCGTCACGTCATGCGGGACTTAAGTGGATTCGGCGTTCGCTCGCGGCGGCGCTCCCCGAGCATCCAAATGATTCCCGTTCTTGTAAATAAATACATTTGATTATAAAATACGTGCGGCTCGAGGATAAAGCCCTCGATCCGGGCCCCCCAACACGCATAGACATTCCATCAACAATGCGCCCGCTTCCGTACGTGTTCTGGCGGCTTGATCGAACGCTCGACTCGGCATTCACCACGATAATACGTCACCCGATCGGAAATTGGTGGCTCTCCTTTTTTTCGGCGTATTATACGTGTACTTATCGATCGGGGTGTGCACCCTTTGTCTCGGCCGTCGCCGATACTGCCCCGATTTGGCCCCGTCCGTCGACAGATAAGAGCCGGCGTCGATCGCGTCTGCCCACCTATCATCCATCGGCCGTCCCCGATCCAGTTTTATCATGAATTCGAGCCGTCGTTATCCGTCGCGAAGGACAAACAACGGCGGCGGACCCACATTAGTCAGCATTAATATGAAATGCGTGCGACACATTTCCAACGGGGCAGACGGACGGACGGACGGAGGTTTCGTGGAACCGTGACCGCCGCCTTCGCCCGTCGTTCTGCCGCTCCCCACGCCGCTTCCGCTATTAGCATTCCCGATGCGGCAGATGTGCTGTTTGCTCGCTCTCTTGCGACACGACACGGCGGGGCCGCGCTATCTTTCTCTGGCGGGCCGCACGCGATACCCCACGCCGATCCACGGAGATACGGCGTGGATGAGCAGACGAATTATGGCCTCGTGCACGACGGGATGAGCAACGGCGACGTTTCATTCCGGGAGGGTTGGGGCAAACGTTCACGCTCCAACGGAGACGCACAAACGGACGTTGCGGCGACGCACGTCACCTCTTCGGTGCTAATTGGTCAAGTCGCGCCGGCCGGGTCTTACGTAGCGGCGATCGGCCGGCAATTAAGAGCGAGGGGTCGGCGGCCCCACTCCGACTCTCGCCGTCCGCCAAATGAATAAAACAGCGCCGGGTCGGGGTCGACGCGTTGGCCTTTTTTAAAAATGGACGCGATAGTGGCGTACTTATCGATTGATGTGTGTGAAAAATGCTAGGCCCATAGTGCGTCCGTGTTGTGTAGAAAGCGTAGTCACGCGAAGGCCATTATAAATACCGTCGGTTTTTCTGGCGCTCCATTTTCTCCGGTTTCGCTTTCGAAATTCGGCCGTTTCAGGGGTCGGCAACGTTATCAACGCTGTTGCAGCACAATTCCGGAGCGAACACATTAATTATCGCTCGCAGCCATGGAGCTGTGCACACATGGTGCGCTCGGTTTTTTTAACGGGGGCGATTATCGGCATCGGCGTCGTCATCGGCGAGCCAGACAGGGAGAGATTCACGGGAGCGCCTGCAGGCCCTAATTGATGCGTTCGGCTGGCAGAAGGGCCGGGCCGGGGATCCGCGAGCGCCGCTGCAACGCACGATTCCTCTTGGCTGGATGCCATGCTAATACTTCACCTAGCCGGGTACTGTACCCTCGGATATTCAAATTGCTTTTCCATATTCAATTCGGGACCGCTTCTGTCGCCGCCGCCAACGCCATCGGGAGCCGGAGATTTTCTCGATAAGGGAATTATAAAGCGGAACGGCTGCCGAAATTAGCCGGATCAATTGATCGGCTCTTTCTCTCCGGCTATTTTTTTTCCTTGCGGAGCGAACGAAGCGACATTTTGACGGATGGAAATGGCGAATTATCGACGTTCTTATTAACGTATCGGGGGCAAATTGCGAGCCCGACCCGACGCACCGGAAAAATCGCACCCGAGCGAGTAGTAACGCGGCTAAGGGTCTCCCACTCCTAATTGGGGCGTGGCAATTAGCGGCGCGGGCCCAATAACCCACGCTCCGCTCGGCCCTGCTCTTATTAACATCCAAACAAATACATAACAAACAAAGACGGATTCGTTCTGCTAATTTTCGTGGCAATTAGTGGCGGCGGCTGAATTTCCGTCGCTCTGCTCGGCGCCTCATTTTTTTCCTTCTATTAACATTATAATAAATATTAAAAAACACGAAAAAACTGCTTCACTAAAGATTCGTTCTAATTTTCGGGGCAATTAGTGACGGCGGCGGAATATCCCTAACTCTCGGAGCTTACATAAAAAATAAAAACTGGAAATATTTCTTATGTTTTTGTCGATGCGTGTGGTGTGAGTAGGGAAAGGGGGTGTCCGTCTCCCACTTTAATTAGGGCGTGGCGACGGTCGGCGGGGCGAGAGTGTCCGTCGTTCTACTCGGGCGCGTAATTTTTCCGTTTGTATGCAGGCCGTCGGCCGCCGCCATGAAATATGAAAAGAAGCCGGTCGGATTAATGACGGGTTCGCCGCCATCGCCTTGCCGGGGGCTCGTAACGCATCAACATCGTCGGTCCCGTCGACTTTTAGTGGCCGGCGCTGGTAATTGCTCCTCGGAGGAGTAAACAAGGCGCGCGTGTGCATGGGTGCGGCGGAGTTATAATAATCTTCGGTCTGAGCCGTGGAGAATGCCGCCACACACACAACCGGGGGCAAACTATAAAGCGGCGGCGTGCGGGTAAACAGCGGCTCACGGGTGATTAACCAAGGCGGCGTTGGAGGAGCCGATAACGAGGGCACCGCCACCCGCCCCCACGCCATCAGGTTATGCGAGCATCGATCTGTCACCCGCACGGTACTCATTAGCATTAGCGACGGCCGGATGGGTACGGCTATGGGTACGCTCGTTACGAGGCCGGATGTCGGGCCGCCGCCGGTAGCGTACGTGGGCCGGCGAGGGGGCCGCGCTCGGGGGCGGATCGATCCTTTCGGGCACCGGATGGGTACGCGCCTAATTAATGCCGCGGAAAACGGAGGAATTTAAATCAGTTTAGCCGACAATTTAACGACTCTTATCGGCCGTCGCGCGGGCGGCGGACACCGATCGGACGCCGCCACCGCCGCGGGAACCCATAATTGCGGATCCGGAAGTGCAGCGTCGGATCAATTACGCGGCGCAAAAAGCCCGTCCGCCCATCAATTCCGGTTATAAATACGGCTCCGGAGCGTTGGAGTTGGCATGAAATCGTTCGCGAAATGCCCCCAATTATCGCGCGGAGCGACGGATAGAAGACGTCGACCGCCCCCGTCATAATAATGATGGATGCGTGGAGATACGCGCCGGAACCAAATACGTGTGAAATACGATATAAAGTGGATATGAATCGGCGGCGGCGGCAGCGGCGGCGGCGGCGACATAACCGAAATGTTTGCCGTATATATAAATATCGGATTACGGGGCGCACGTAATGGGGCATGACGGACCCCACATGAGCGCGCAACTTCCAACAGGCCGAACCGCAACCCGAAATGCATTGATTTTACCATTTGGACATGCTTTCGGACGTATAAAGTTAATGATTGCGCGGCGCGATTTAAACGCAACGCCGGTTTGTTGTTTGTTTGTTATTGGACGATCCGAAAGTTTCGCGTTGTTGCCGCACGTTAATCTCCCGCCGCCGACACTAAAAATAACCGCCGATGCCGCTGCGACCGATCGTAAAGAGATCGAAGGCGGAATGTCGGGGGCGTGATCGAGAAGAGCTGGAAATTGCGCGATAATTGCGCCCCCAGGTCGACATTCTGGGGCGGCGGTCGCTTTCGATCGGCGAAAACGAGAAGCGGTCCCGCTGGACGGCACACTAACCCAGAAATCGAAATTCGTGACCCGCAGCCGGGAGGGTCGCCCCGACAGACACGACCGAGAGCCGGTCCACCCCTGTGCGCCGTCGAAAAAAAATCCGCCCGCCCCTATCGGATCCGTCAACATATCGCTGTGCAAACATGCCAAATGAGCGAACAAAGAAGACATAAATCTATATCCGGGAGGCGGTGACGGCGGCGGCGGTGGCGGCGGCGGCGAGATTACAGTGCAGAATTTGAATATCGGTGGAGCTAAATTGGCTTCGGCTCCGTGTCCATGCCGGAACCGGGTGCTTGCAGCGAGAGACGTTCGATCTGGGGGGTTTTGTTAAAACGTCGGCGAGAGAGCACACCCGGCGGTCGAGAGGTATAGGGGTCGGGGGATGACGCCTCACCCCACCGTCCGACCGAACCCTCGACTCGCACCGCTCCGCCGCCAGATTTTCTGTTTATATTAGGGTTTTAGTTCACAATCACGTTCCGTAAGTATGAGACTGCCGCCTCTCTGATTTTCGGCTTTTTTCTACTCTCTCCGCCGAGGAGGCGCTCTTCGGATCGCTCTGCGATTTAATGACGATCGGGGATTCACCTGGCGCATCCGCCAATAATTGCGATAAGGGCGCAGGGACCACCGACTTCCGGGATCGAACCGATGACGCTCTCCTCCCGGATTTACGACCGTCCGGTCACTCGTGGTGTTTGCTTTGTCATTTCGTCGGGGTTCTCTTCCCGCGGACGGTGTTTGCCCTCGAATCGGACCTCGTTAACGGATCAAAAATCCGGTCACGTGGACGCGATTCCACGAGAACGGGGCGCTCGCGGCCTTAAAGTAAATTTTACTAAACACCTCACCGAAAAGGCGGTTCGTTCCACAAAACAATTCGGCTAAGTGTCTGCAGGGGCGCCGGAGGAAGAAATTTTCCAGGTTATCGATTCTGCACAACTTGGACTTGAAATTTTACATTTAAATACATATTTTCTACTTGGACAAACATCTTTGGACCCTGCCGTTCTCACCTGATTTTAGATTATCTCACCTTGGACTTTCGTGAATTCTTTCCCATCTGGATATTGAAAATAACTACTTTTTACTTTGTTCAAATTATTTATTTACTTATTTAATCAGTATGACATTTTCCGTATCTTCCTTTTCCAAGAATTTCTCTATCCTGTGCCAATCGTCTTCCCTCGTTCCACTGAATTCTTCATTTTCCACCTTCTTGCCGTATTTGGTCCTCCTCAGACATTTAATTTTTGAGGTAAATTTTTTTTAACTGCTTTTAGTCTTCTATGTTGTCCCACAACCTCGTAGGTAAAATTTCGGCATATTTTTAAAATACACCCTGTATATCATATTTTATAAAACGTACGTCAATGCGAAGTAATCTCTAGGAAATATACTTTAAAACAAGAAAACCGCATTGGTGTACATTTTATGAAATATGATATACAGGGTGTATTTTTAAAATGTGCCGAAATTTTACCTACGAGGTTGTGGGACAACGCAGAAGACTAAAAGTAATTTAAAAAAAATTGTAGGTACCTCAAAAATTAAATGTCAATTTATTTTTTGACAGAATTTTGTCATTATTTTTTCCGAGTTCTACATGAAGCCAGTAGCTCGCGGTTAAAGTTTGGCAGGACATTTATCTAACACCCTGTACTCGTAGACGACCTAACCAACTCAGCTCCCTTTTGCCGATGACTAATTCTATGGGTTTTATATTTAATTTTGATGTTACTGTCTCGTTTCTTATTCTGTTTCTTCTTCTGATCTCTTCTCTTTTATTCTTCTTAGATGATATACAAATGCTTTTTTTGTACGGACTTTCCAAGTTACAATTCTTCTTAGAAGTCTCATTTCAGTAGCTACGATTTTATTTTATTATTTTTTGATAGAGTCCAGGGTTCACTGCCTGCCGTATACTATGGTTGCTCTAACGACTTTCTAGTATCCTTGTATTTTTATTTCCTATGGTATCTTTCTTCCCCAGGAAGATGGTCCTCAGGGAGTTGTATTAAAATCTCCCAGTTTTACGATTTTTTGGGTTTATTTTCCCAGACTTTTCTATGATTGCGCCTAAGTAGTTGTAGTTTGTAACATGTTCTAATACTTGTCCTTGTATAGCAATTCTATGTTTTCTTTCTTTCGTGGAAATTATCATAGTTTTCCTTTTTTCCGTGCTTACTTCAATCCTTGGATCTTTTTGATAATATAATTCTAAGTAGGTTTCACTCTTTGTCTTTTATATTAATTTATTTTGTTCAATTTTTAAAAAATATAAGAGAAGATTTTTATTTGGCTCGTTTTTAGAAGAATAACGTTTGACCATTTGCTTCAAGTGAAAAACGAATTTCCCCGACTCGTATTACTATTACTGACTCGCATTTACTTTTGCCGTCGCCGGTCAACCGTTTTAAAGATGTTTAGAACTATTTTAGATCAGTAGCAGTTCGATTAGAACTGTTGTAGATCAGCAGCAATTAGATTGAACTTGCCTGGGATACTTTCGGACTCGAGAATCGTCATTTAGAAGTGTTGTAGATGAGCAGCAATTAAATTGAACGTCGTTGTGATATTTTTCGAGCGGAGAACGGCGGTTTAGAAGTGTTTGTAGATCAGCAGCGATGAGATCGGAAGCGTTGTAGATCGGCAGCGATTAAATCGAAGGTTTCCGGCGTAGATACTTTTCGAGGGGAGAATTAGCGCGAGTGGCGGCTTTCGGGCCGAGTCCCGCGGCGCCCGCCCGCCCTTCGACACCTAGAACTGTCCGGCAGATGCGCCCCATCTGCCCCAAATCACCCCAATTAGCGCCCCTCTCATTTTCGTAAAAACCGTGTCCTAATCAGTCGAATCGCTCCGGCTCCTCGAACCGATCGCTCCGAACGTCAATCGCGTCCCTAATTGCCGCCGGCTAAAAAAAGCCGTCGGGCCTGGGGAGCGCGGGCGGCGTCGGGGGCGGCGCGGGCATTGTGTTTCGCATCGCTGATGCGATGTGAACGTAATAACGGGACGGGCTGTTCGCTGCACGCAATGAAGCATAAGCGGACACACAAGTTCCCTTCTTTCTGCCTCTCCGTGTTCCGCACCCCAAATGCTCGCTCGGTGGATATCGAGAGGAAACAAGGGGTGCCGTGCGTATGACGCAACCGTTTCCGTCGGCGGTTCACGAGCCGGCGGCGTTGTACGCGTTTTTTTTTCTTCCTGTGGGGGGAAACAATGACGACCTTGGCGATGATGTCGTCGGCGATTAAGTGGTTCAGAGAAAGCGCCCGGCCATTAATCTTTTTAACGATAATTACCGGCACAGTCGTCACAATTGATGTTTTCGGACAGTTTGAGGCGGCTGCGAAAGCCGGAAAACAATATCGGACGGCGAGGAGGGCGCGATTAAAAACGCATTAATGAGGGCGCCGGGGGCGGCGACAAATCGTCGAATCACGACGGCGAAGCCGAATCGAGGGACGATGGGGAAGGGGCGGAAACGCCGACGACAACGACCCGACGACACCGACAACAACAAAGAAAGTGACGTTGACAGTTGACTGTCAGTTTTCACAAACTAAAAATAGACGGCGCTCCGATCGCCGTTCATTTTCATTTCAAAAAAACAAAGCGGACAACGACGACATCACTAATGATGTTGGCCCAACAATTAATTGATCATCGAGATTTTCAGAAGAGCCCAAGAGGCATTCCAAAATGATCGACCTGTGCCACAATTTTGATACAACAACAGCACAGCGGCAACTAAGTTGACAAACACAACAACAAAAATTCTTACCAAATGGTATTTTGTAATTATTGATTATTTAAAAAAAATATATCGGCCTGTTTAATCTCAACAAGTACAACAGAAATGGAGGTGGTCAAAATCACGACCGTCCGTTGTACTACTGCAAACGATTTTCAAAATGGCCGTCTCTCTAATTGGCCACTAGATTCTGCCAGAGAGCAAAGACCACCTCGTCGCTTTTCCTTATTTATTTATAAAAAGTCAGCGTACTCTATATCGGTAATATTTGTTATCCGGTCGGTAATTAATCGGATTCTTTTAGGACGCTTCGAATGACATGCGGATCGTAGATGGCGTTGAAATCGGTAATTAGGTGTGTCAATAAATAGTGAACGCGCCAAAGAGGCGCACATCTCTAAATAACCTCATGGTGGTGGTTTGTCGCCTGGTTCTGTTTAGTGTGAACGAAGGAATGGCCGCTAGAGGGGAGGCCCCTATCTGTGGTGCCAAAAGCGACACTTCTTTCTATTTGCTTCGATCACTTGTTTTAAAAGTTATTGTTAGTTAAGTACACAATTTTGAACAAACGATAAAAAAAAACTTTTTTTATTGTTTTGATGCTACATTTAATTGACCTGTCAGCTCCTTAATGACTTAATTCGACTATTGGAAAAATTTCCATCGAATTATTTGTATTTAGAAGTAAAGCGTACTTAAAACAGTTGTTTTGTGATTTTCGTAAGGAGGGTCTAATTGTGGAGGCGCTGAAGAAGTAATTGCGTGCGACAACAAATAGTGAGCTTCATCAAAGAGTCGCACATCTCTAAATGATCAAAATTGGCGATTTGCCGCCTAGTTCTTTTTTAAGTATTGGCCACTACTTATGTTAAAAGTGATACTTTTTTTTGTTTGATTTAAAAGTTGTTGCTTGCTCAAGACACAATTTTTGTTTAATTCTTGTCTAATCGCGTCGGAATTTCCTCAAACGACATTTGTAGAGTTGTTGTTTTCTGAAAAAATGACATTTGAAGTGATTTTCTGATGAAAAACTTTGTGTAGGTGTCTTCAGCTCTTATTCCTTAAAATATTTTTAGTATTCTTTTGAGCGAAGACAGTTGTTTTTTGACATTTGTATAACGAGGGTCTAATTGTAGATGGCGCTGAAGAGATAATCGCGTGCGTCAGTAGCGTGAAGCGGTGCGAGAAAGCGTCCGCCTCGCTGTCGTTTTGCCGCTCGTTTCTTGGTGGACACGTCGATGGCCGCAGCAGGAGCGGTCGCCTAATTATCCCCCACCCCCTGCCCGCCGCCTAATCCGATTTTTGTCCGTTTCCCGAAGCCGTAGCGAGCGCGAACAGGCGGCCTCGTATCAGATCACAAAGACCGAGCTGGCGCTGATAAGGTAGCTGGTTCTGGCTGTCGAAGCGGGGGTGTGGCGGGGGCGGCGAGGGCACCGGAGCGACAGAGCACAGCTTCACAGCCGGCGGCTGATGACTGAGACCTTGTCACCCACCCCGCCCCCCTCTTCTATCCCGCTTCCGTCACCGGCGTCCGTGATGCCACGACGACTGCTTTCTGCCACTTAACCTCCCAACCCTCGTCGACGTCTCCGTCCCCTTTTCCGCATCCGCCTCGGATTGATTCAGATATCGATTTTTTATCGGACGATCGGCGGCGCGCTTTTCGCTTTTTTCCGCCCCGTCGCCGTCTTCCGCTGCGTCGTCGGCTCCTTCCCGCCGCCCCCCCCCCGACGCGTAACGAGTATTAGCGCCGGGTGATTAGTAGACGCGTTTATTTCCGGAGCGGGCGGCGGCGTATTCGACCGTGCACTATTCCACATTTTCCTCCGACCCCGCCGCACTTTTTAATCGACCGCAAACTATGGGACCGGAGCGGGCTCCGCACGGAACAAAGACATTCGCAGTTCGAACGCCGCCAGGGGGAGGTCGGCCCCTCCGATCGAGCCCTTCTCGCCAAAAATGACGTGCACGCAGCGCCCGCCACGTCGAATATTTTACGGGGTCGGGGGCCCCGAAACGACCAAATGCGTATTGCCGATCCACGATCGACGGTTTTCTTCTTTTTAATGGGGGATTTCAACTCAGACTTTCGCCCACAAATAGTTTTTTCACAATCAAATTTATTTCAGAAACAGCACCGTGTGATGGCATCGTGCCAATTAAACAAATTGTAATTATAACAACAAACAAAACAAAATATATTTACATTTATATGTACCATAAAAAAATTGGAATAATTTATTAGACTCTCGGATTGCAATATTTTCAGTTACGATCTTTCTGTTGAGTGAATAATTCCCGAAAATATTAGCGATTTCGAGAATCCTTCTGTTGTCCTCAAAATAAACACGAGTCGCAGACGGGTGCCTCATTTCCGCATAACAAGAACACGAGTGAAAAGCGCGGAAAAATTTATGGAAACTTATTCACGTGCACGTGGGAGATTCTATAAGAAAATGGCACGCCAACACAAAATAATTAGCTGAGATGTATTTATTTCAAATGTCAAACCTGAAACGTTCGAGTTTTTGTCGTGACAGTGATCAAAAGAATGTTTGGGAATTTTTGGAATTGTCACAGAATTTCGGAAATGTTTGTCGTTGCCGTGACAACCGTACCAAATGCCGGCTTTTCATTGGATGGTTGTGGCGAGCGCGCGATTTTCAAGTAAAATCAGCTAGCCAGATCGTCGTTGTGGTATAGAATTTTGGTAAAAAAAATTGTATACAACGGGAATTATAGAAATACTCAAAAAGTCCCAAATCTTATCGTTGCCTTTTAGTTGTAGTTGAGATGTTAAATAAAAAACGATTTGGACGTGCAGTTTGTGGTTTTGGCACATGTTCAAGAGGAAATCTTGAACTCTTTTTAGAGGGAATAGAAGTGTTAATTACGCTTCTACGACAGATACGGAAATCTAGCGAGATCGTATTGAAATAGAATAAATTAAAAAGATTTTTGCACTACCGTTGAAAAAGTTGTTGTTTTTTAATCAACCTTGTGCGTCTAAGTGGACATTTTTTCCGTAGCATGAAATAAAATGCTTTAAATTTTACGATATTTATTTCACATTCTGGTACACTTGCATTTGACAAAATTTTGCCTAATTCACCACAGAAATAAAGGAAATACAGGACGAATTTCTGCAAAAAAAACTTGGCAGTGGTTCATTATCACGTTCAAAAAAATTGTAAAAAAACTCTAAAGGTACACACTTTTTCATATTGACAGCTTTTAATATTTAGCGAAATTACTAACAAATTAACGCTACCTAAATCTTAGTTTGAAGTTTTATTAATTATTTTGCTTGTGATAATTTCATTTTACAGACAATAATGTTGCAAAAAATATGTACGCAACTTCTGTTCAGTTTTTGCGCTGCGCTTGTGCGTGTAAGCTTCCCATCGTCAAAGAAAGTAGTGCTTTGTAAGTCAGATATTTTTACATTAGCAACTTTGAAATGATTTCTCTATTATTGAAAAATGTTTACAAACATGTTTCAACATTTTAACAGTTTGCTAATACATAAAAAAAATAAAAATTGTATATTAAAGAACAAGTTTTGTAAGGGTTGATTTGGCGCACGAGTTCCAAGTGTAGAAAACGAGCCGTAGGGGAGTTTTCTACGGGACGAGTGCGCCAATGACGTTATAAAACGAATTTGAACATTAATATTGGAAGTTTTTTGGTGTAAATGACAATAATACACTGAAATATTGATAAAAATTTTCTTAGAGATCTATTAAACCACGAATGCTTTAATAGCCATAAACGACTCCAAATTGAATACAGTAATAGACCTATTAGGGACGCAAATTCTAAAAAGGATATTATGCATTCGAAAATAGCACTGTTGAATTTTAGTTCTCGTAGTGTCGTTAGGTGGCGCTAAAACTCCACCAGAAAAATTTTCACCGTTTATTTTCGCTTTGTGCGAAAAATATGTTCTCCGCTGACTAAACAGGAACTTGTTAAAATGCTAAAAAATATTCAAGACTTTTTGTTCTCTCGTTAGATCTGAACCTTTAGTTATTTACGTTTATTAGATGGCGCTAAGATTCCGCGATCACGTTGTATTCGTGAAAGAAAGAAAAAGTAATTACGTAATCGCAATAAAATAAAAATGGTGAAATTGATCCATCCACCGGACGGATGCAGTCTTCGTAGTGCAGTTCTGTAATCGATCAATTAGTTAATTAATTGATTAATTAAGGTAAAATGTAATCGTCAAGGGGCGATTCCACGTGTGCGATAGACACGTAATGCTGTTAAATTCTGACGCACGTTCACAACTCGTCACCGTAACCGCCGAAACCGGTGATGTTGTCGAAATTCAGGTGCACTTCCGTCGTCGGCGGTTTTTTCTCGAAAGTGCCATCACCGGCGTCAGAAATCAACCCATCTCGGCGAAACAGGTAGGCGTTCCGATCCGGCTCGGCAATTAGCGGCGATCTGTGCGAGCGGCGTCCGTCAGAGCCGCCGCCGCCGGCACCGCGCCCGAATTCGGTCCCCGGCATCGTCCATCTCCCGGATCCGGTCCTCGTCCGCGATCGCGGCCAAGCCGCCCACGTGTGACGTGCGAGTGTACGTGCACGAACCCACCGTCGTCGGTACCGTTGGTCGCCGGCGCTGTCGGCTCGTTGGCCCCGGCCCCGATGATTTATACCACAATAATGAGCGCTGCCGGTGAAGTTGATATATTGGATTACTTCCAGATCGCGGCGTATTTGCATTAGAACTCGTCAATTACGAAGGGGTACCATCCGGGCCGGTGCGGTGCGCGGCGACGGCGGCCTCGAGGCGGCGCGCTTTATCACGCCGCCGCCTAAAAATATACGCGCCGGCATGCGTGCACATCACGCGTATCTCGTCATCGCGCCGACCTTTTATTGCCGTTGACGACGTATTCATGACAAGTGCGGGACCCGACTCCGTCGGCCCGACAAAAAAGGTGGGCGGAGGAGGAGAGGCCTGGAAACGTCACGAACAATGCCGCCGCTCTCTACCTGCGCCCCTCGGGGCCGGGGATTTTTTGCGCTAATAAACGTCAACGGCCCGACAGGTGCGCGTGATGGCCGCGGAAGGGGAGGCCGGCGACGCGCCATGGCCGGCGGAGGGGCGGCACCCTCCCGAAATCGAAGCGGTTTCGGCAATCAGGCCGCGATTCCGCAAGACGGCGGCGTCGCCTTAATTTCGGCGGATTCGGTGCGTAATGGGGCGCAGCGGAGTGCGTCGTGGCTCGAACCGGTCGCGAATTATTAAATAAAAAATGAGATACAACAAAACTTCCACTTGTCGGGGCCCTCGGGGAGAAGATTTATGATCCATGTTTATGGGAGCGTTTTTTCTTGTTTTTGCGTCCCCGTGTCCGCGTACGCGAGCGAGAGCGATCCCGCCGTCCTTATCGGATGATAACAAGGTAATGATTTATCCCCGAGCCGGTTCTTCGCCGAATTAATTAGATAAAAATCTACCCCTTTGGATGGAGAGAAAAAAGAGCGGCGGCGGCGGCCACCCTCTCGATAATTGAGCGGCGGCATCAAATGTTGCCACGCAATCAATTCCCCGGGAAATTATGCCGTAAACAGGGTTAAAAATTATCCAATCATCGTGGGAATCGATGGAAAGGGGCATTTCCTCTTCGCGAATTCTGTTTATCGTTCCCCTACCGATTATTTTCCGAAATGGATTCCAGTTTGGAAATTCCTCCGGACACAATTGCTCGATATTCGATACATCCGACGTCTATCTTGCATTTTACACTCGAGCAGATCGAGAGCTGATCTCGTTACGGAGCTTAACGTTCAACGTGACGCTTCTTTCGATCGGGGACGGCGCCCGCCCTCGCCACCCCCGCTAATTGATGGCCGCGCGAGGGGAGGACCCCCCCGATCGATGCGGATGCGAATCGGAGCAGCGGACGCCGCCCCCCTACGCGACCGATTGATGGCCGAGCGAGGGGAGACGCGCGAATCGCGCCCCCGGCCCTCGCCACGCAATTACGCCGAAATTAACGTCGAAATAAAGACGGCTCGGATCCACTTCCGCCCCGAATCGAAATTGCAAATTAGCATCTTTTGTGCGGCAGGATATCGCCGCCACCTCGTGAAAGCGCGGCGGGGGCGGGGGCGGCCCGTGCATTAGAGGTTGCGTCTCTTTACGGCCCGTGCAGACGCCGGGGAATCTTCATTCCTTTGTCCCGCGGCCTTCTCCTAAGTACATTAAAATACCTTAGTTATGTGCGTCGCGCCGGCGAAGGAGCTATTTATTTCGCGCGGAGGCGGCGCCACGTACGTGGTACCGCCGCTAATTCGTAAAGAATCCGGTGCGGTCCGCTTCGGACACAAGTTGCGCTCAGACTTCGCCGCCGCCCGCTCTCCCTAATTAAATCTGTTCTCGCATCAGGATACAGCTGTTGGAGACGGCGGGCGGGCCGCCTCCCCTTTAAAAGGCTCGCGCCCCGTCTCACGTGAATTATTGCTTTATTGCGGAATATTAAAGAGAAGGGCGACGTCGATTGCCGATAATAGAATCCATCGGGAGGCCCCCACCAGAATTTCACGCCCTCGACTTTCCGACAAGACGCCGCACGACCCCACACCGCAAGCCGCCGCCGTTTGATTGTCGCTTCGCGTGTCACCTATCGATCGCACGGATAACGAAAAATTCTCACGCGCTCGACCGTGGCGGCGCTGTCCCGCACGTGACCGGTGGCGGCGCGATTCCGCCCGGTCCGGCCCTGCGTGTGTCGCAACGGCGTACGTGATCCGGGACCACTTATCGGCGTGTATCGCTCCGTGCCATGACTGCTCGCTCGCCGTGCAGAAACCCGCCGCCGCCGCCACCGCCGTCGCCCGTAACGACATGCACATACACGCTTTTATGCCCGCCGCCCCCCTTATCTGAGCCGCCGCGATCCGGACTAACCACGCGCTCCAACCGCCGACTCCGGGTTTATGCGTGTCGCGGGATACGACCGGCTTTTCCGGATGGTTCTTTTTCTTTTTTTAGTTCGTCAGGTCCGGGAGGCACGGAAAGGTTGATTGTCGACGTTACGGCCGGATTCCAGGAGATGCGGGGGTGATAACGCAATTCCGGGGAAAGGCGCGCAGCCCTCTAAAATCCGGGCGAGTGAAAAAACAAAAGCGCGGATCACAATTTCCCTTCCCGTCCATCACAAACTCGTCGCGTACATTTAATTGTCAAGTTCAGGACGGCGTCACGTGACAGTTTGTGGTCGGCGCGGGTCACAACTCCGCCGTTCGTCGATGTTGTGATGAAGCGTTTCGGTCACACACTCGTGGATTTTTCTGGGACGGTTTCCCGGCCGCGCCGCCCCTGCATGTCGATGTTTGCGTCGCCGTCCGCGATCTCGACGTTTTAAGCGCTCGGTACATATCGTATAATCAGATAAAAACAATAGCGGCGACGTAACCGCCGCTCTAATGAAAAAACATCGTGTGCGCGTCAAATTAAACATTCCGAGATAGGAGACGGCGACTTTATCGCTCGGCTAATGCGCAACACTAAAATTCGCGATGATATTTTAACGACTCAATCCGATCCGGTTTCGATCCCCGGTTTTGATTGCCCAACAACACGAAAACCGCCGCCGCACGACAAAGAGGAAAACCAATCGAGAGAGGAGAGATTTATTGCGGCCGACTGCGATATTATTTTTTATGCGGCGGCGGCACGGAACGTCTTCCGGTTAATTATATCCGGCACGCCGGATGCGTGAAAGCCCGGATGACGTCACCGCACCTTTCCCAATTAAAATATTTACGAGTCAGAGGCGGCGGGCGGGGAAGTCGCCGCCCACGGGGACAGCTCGGCCGGCCGACTGATCAATTCCACGGAGCGTGACGGAAAACCGCAAGTCTCACCGGGCGTGGGCAAATGTCGAGAAAAAAATCTGTCACCTACGCGACAAGGTCGCCAAGTCGCCTCGACCGGGCTCAGGTCTGGAAGCGACGGTGGCGAGGTGGTGTTTTGGTGGCGGCCGGAAAAATTTGGGGGCGTTCCAATTCCGGGTGCGTCTCGCGGAATTCCCGTCGGTCGCCGCTCCCGCCGGAAACGATTAATCGGCGGACGATCGGGCGGCGATTAAAAAATAAACAAAGCGGCAGGCGGCGGGCGGGGCGGTCCACCCCCGCGAATCCATTTCACGATCCATTTGATGGATCACGGCCGGAGCGCATCCGGCCCGGTCCGTCTCTTGTCTCGCGCCCGGAACCGGGGCAAATATTTAAAGGGGGATGAGGGTTTAATTAAGGCGCCGCCGGAAACGGTCACTCGGAAAACAACAGGTTCACTCATAGGAACGGTATCGATCCGCGCAAGATTTATTACGCCACGTACGACGAGATGATGCGGTTTTTTAGACCGCCGGAGACGAGGAGGGTCGACGAGGGAGACGGACGCGGTCCGGTCCGGTACGGAATCGCGCTCGGACGGGTCGAGTGGGGCGGATTTCGGGGGCGGCGGAGACACTTGACGGGGCCGACGGACGAGCTCGAGTGGTACCGATCGATCTGGAAACGGTACCGTTCAAACGGTGGGTGACGCGGAGGAAATGATCCGTCCGGTTCCAGTGGTACCGTTCACGGACAAAATGCGTTGCTGGATCGTTAAATCGATTATTGGAATATCGAGTACGTATTTTGATCGCTTTGATAAAACGACACCGGTTCACGAGACAATTCATTATGCGTCGTTAAATATCGACGGGATTTCACAACCGTCAGCAAGATATTTTCGCAAGAAAAAAATTACCGATGACCGAATACAATGGTGAAGTACGACGAAAATTTTTTGAAGTATTACTGTCTTGTTCGTGAAAGTATTCGACCTGTTGTTCTAGCAAGTGTTGGTATTCTGTCGATGGTGACGAGAGTTTGTGAGAATTGAGCAAAAGTAAAGCGGAGTTTTTTGAAAAATAATGTAAAAAAATATAAAAACGATGTCTACAGTGTTTTGAAAATTTTCCAAAATCAGGATTTGATTTAAAAGTGGAGTAAGTAAATCCTGGTTGAAAGTTTTTTTCAAGAGCGAAACAAATTAGTGGTAAACAAGGTTTGACACAAATATTTTGCAATCAGAATCGATCTATAATAAAACTCTTGACTGTCGGTGTTTTGCGTACGATTTTATACATGTTTTCGCATAATGTACAATTTTTTTTCAAACAAATAAAATTACAATGAAGCCTATTATTATAAGCGATCAGGTAAAACCGGGAAGAAAAAAGTTTCCAAGTGGCTAACACGATTTAAGTAGTTTCGCTCACCTCAAAAAAAAAAGGAAATGAATAAGTTTCTTGATCGGTGTTTGTATGGTCGGTAGCAAAAAGAAAAAAATAAATAGAAAATTTAGAGAATTGGAGCATTTTAAAAATTAACTATTTTAATTGTACACCTCAAAATTGAATTCAAAATAATTGAGTAGATCTATGGAGATACTGCGGCAGCCATCTTAAAAAATGAAGTTTTGGTGAAAAACGCCTTTCAATTTTTTTCATAGCTAACGTTTTAACGACCATTTTTTTCAAGCCATTTATATTCGTCGATTTTGGGAATTTCCGGATGAGGTTTTAGAAACACATTTTCGAAAGCTCAGTATTTATTAAAAGATATTTCGAAAAAGAAATATGTAATTGAAATTTTTAGATACTAGATTCTTCGTCAGGGAAAACGTTGTTTTTGAAGTAGTTCCACTTGGATTCCAGAAAAATTACAAATTAATTTTAAGTTGGCTTAAGAGCATGTTTTGAAAAAATATTAATTCCGTTTTGCAGCATCCCGTTCAACATGAAACTGGAGAATTTTCTGCAAGTTTTAATTATTTTTGTTTTGTTAAGTTGAAGCTCCACCACGAATATCAAACGTTTTACGTGAAGGTGCTGATACGTAATTCTTGAAACTTTTCAAACATTTCTCCCACTAAAAAAGTTGTCAGAAATTTTACGCCGCTAGTTTTTGCGAATGCAAGTTTTGCGTATTTCGCAAATGAACGAATTTGCAAAGATTAGAATAGATGCTTTATCGGGAGGTGTTGAAATTGTTTATAAAAATCGTACAGACAACATTTTGGGTTTTCCGGTCGGAGCTTTGGCGGAAGTCCGGTCCGAGGAGAAGCGGCCCCGGGGGTCGTTCGATCGGGAGCTTACGGTACATACCTTGAAGGGGGCGTTGGGCACGTAGAGCGGCGGGTCCTTGGCCGACCCGGCCAGCTTGTCGTTGACGGCGGGGATCCCCTCGTCGGCGTCGCACACACTGTAACGTCCCACGATCGCGTCCGCCGGCTTGGGCTCGTACCCCGCGGGCCGCCCCACGTGGAACCCCTTAGCCTTCACCCAGAACCGGAACTTGGAGTTGTCAGCGCTGACGATCTCCTCGCCACGGAGGGTCCTCAGTATCCTGGCGTACTTCTTGAGCGTGATGGTCTTGGTTTTGGCCAGGTCTCCGTAGGTCTGTATCACCCAGGGCTGGTAGGTGGCCAGCATGTCGTCCTTGTTGTCGGGCCGTTGCCGCTTCACGTTGTTGTTCTGCTCGGCGCGCTTGGCCGCCGCCGGCGGGGGCGGCTTGCGCTTCGCCGCCTTCTTGCGCTCCTCCTGGGCCATCTTGCGTCGCACTCCGCGTTCCGTCAGCATGGCGGTGGCCATCGTCGCTGGCGGCTACGCTGCGCTCATCGCCCAAGTTGGCGCGACTTCCGGCGAAACTACGCGCTCGTCTCGTCGAGTGTGGTGCGCCGCGTGCACTGCCGACCAACGCTCGCTGCTGCGGTGATAAGATCGGGACGCCGGGCTATCCCGTACTGGTGCGCCTCCGTGAAGCACCGACGTGGTCGCGGGACCCTACGCCGCCATCCCCACCACCGCCGACACCGGCCCGTGCGGGGATCGCAGTAGGCGCCGCTAAGCGGTGCGGTCTCTCGCGCTGTCGATGTGTAATAAATGGCCATTCCGCATTTAGACTTGCGGAACCGCTTCTCGGGGGCGGCCGGGGGCGGCACGGCAACTCGCGATTTTCGACACCGACGCGGACACTTGCGGTTCCAACGTGCCCGTTATTTTTTTTCTATTGTTTGCGTTTTCGGACGTTTCGACTGCCGCGCGCACCGGGATCTTCAAGGTTAGGCGCTGCGATAAACAGATTTTTTACGACGACCCACCGGCGAATGCAAATTCGACTAAACCACGAAAAATTCCACGCAACTTATTCATTTCTTCACCCGAACAAAAATTATTAAAGACAATCTCGACCATTTCGAACACCTACCTATGCGTTTACGTGGCGGTTGTTTTTTTTTTTGGGAATTTGGCAAAAATCTCTCGGAGGGGAGATAAGGACGATTATCTCGTTCGTTGCAACAAATCCAAGACTTTTCGTTAGCAAAAAAAATATGTATGTATTTGAATTGTTGGCAACAGTCGAGCCGGAGACGAGTCTGAAGGCGATAAGGAGTTAAAAATAAATAAACAAACAACAATAAATTTGTACAATAGTTTATTGTTTCCCGTCGGAGAAATTGTTGAACGGAATCGCAATTGCATAATTTAATCGACTACGAAACTGATCCTGACGAAAAATTTAAATTAATGTTAATTGTTAAAGAGGCCGCAATTATTTGTCTGCAGGTCTTCCGCAATAACAAATTGGTTTTTATTTTGTTATAAAATAAGTTAATTAAATGGAACGATCGTTGTTGGAGAACCGTCAAAAATTGTACTTTCTAATTTTTTTTTTCAAATTTTTCATATTTTAATATTTTACATAATCATCCTCACCATATTTCAAAATGAATGTTGTCAACCATTTATATTTTTTATTTGAAGAAAACATGATGAAAAGTTTGAACCTTCAGACCCATATATCTTTGTAAAGACTCCCCCTATATTTTTTATTTTATTTTTTGAGATTCCTGAGATTTTCCCCTACAAGACCCCCGACTTGGAATACGTTAATTTTGCGACACCCTGTATAATTCATGTCAATTTTAAAAGTGTTACTGTTTATTTTCCATACTTACTCTTGTAATATTTTTTTTATGTATTTGCAGACATGAATTAAATCACTGTCCTTTTAAGAGAACATTTATGAAAAAACTAAACTCTTCGATAAATATTTCGATTTTAATTTAAACTTGCGATGCGCAAATCAGAGCAAAAATGGTTTATCTATGTCAAAACATGATATGATAAACACTGTTCACCTTATTTTGGCATAATAGGAGGCCATGATTTAGTTTTTTAACGTTGGATACTCTGTTTGATTTATGACCTATCAAAATGCATACACACATGTTGCTGAATTTGCCGCGATGTCTGAGTATTCTTCTATTGCAAACTAGTAAAACTGACAACAATGCACTAGACATGAGACGCTAATTATAACCTCAAATTTAGAAAAACATAACCTAATTCAACAGAGAGCTTTACTACAAAATGAAATGCAAAATTTCCATGGCCTCCCATTATGCCAGTCTTCTGGCGTTCTTTCCTGCTAAAACTTTATTATTACGGGACAGCTGTATAGTCGCTGCCATGGTCTCATTCGGAGAAATTATATTCGCTATTATTAGATTTGTCGCTGGACAAATAAATAATGATGATAATTATCTTAATTTATTTTTAGATCCGCAATAAACGGTTCGAGAGCAAATCGCCACTGGCTTAAAATCCAGAGTAAATATTTTTTTAATGTCTTCGCAGGCTGAAGATTTAAAAAATTTTGAAAATAAAAATGTGCCTTTTAAAATTTTGTTATTGTGCAGATGACAGTTCTACACACGTTAGAAAGAAAATGAGTCAGTTTTGATCCTCAGAAAATAATTGCAGTAAAAATCAAAAAAGCAAGAGAATTTCAATCCCTAAAATTTATCTAAGCCGTTAGTGGGTTCAGTTGTTATATTTTTGTGAACACTGCGTATTTTTATTCCTATCCTGAAAGACAGTAACGTCTTTTGAGCGCTTTTTTCGGTTTCTCGTCGATCACACAATTAAAAATAATCGAATCGTGCTTTTTCGTATTTTTTTGGCGGTCGGCACGCGGTAGCGACCGTTGGTGGCTCGACGCGTGGGTGCGAGCGTTATCTTGTCGAGAATCGGCCAGTCCGAAATCGCTCGATGTCGACCTTCGCGGCACGAAGTCATAGTTTTTTGGGAGAGGTGTGAATTTTGGCAGTTTCGGTCGGGGGCGGCGAGGAAGCGGCGCGACAAAGGGTCCGTCGTCGACGAGGGCAACAATCGTCGGCGGCACGAACAGACGCCGGCACTAGATGGAAACGAATCGGTCGGTGATAAAATTAATTCCGTAGATTGGATCTCGCCTCCTGGTCGGATGCACGGGCGAGGGGCACTTAATTACGTCCCGCGGCGGGCGGGGGGCGGCGGGGCCGGGCCGGGGAGAGAGCGGTGACAGTGGCGACCATCTGCTTAGTGGGGCACGTCACCGCACGGCTCGTCTTTCTCTAGATACGAGGTTCGCCGGTTCGTTCCACAATTAGCCGAGTCAACCGGCTCTTCGACGGCACAAATCCGGCCGACCGATCGTTCGCCCCCTCCATCTCGGACGCAGATGCCATATGGTCCGCCGGCGGCGGCTTCGCCCGCAAAAATCGACGGAGATGACGGATTATTAATTCCGAAACGGGGCCGATAACGATCGACAACGGTTTCGGCGGCCGCTCGAGCTCGAGAGGATACGTGGGGAAACCTCGCCGGAATGCAGATTTGCAGGGGCCAGAGGCGTATCGTGAAGGCGAGCGACCGTTCAAAAATCGGACCTTTCGCAATTTTGTGTCCTTTCGAACGCGACAACAAATTACACAATTGCACAATTTCGAGCGCGTGAAGCTTCGCAATCAATTTTCTTACCATAGAACTATCAGAAAATAAAAATTAACTATGTATTTATGCAGCAGGCGTATGAAGCACTACTTTTTCTCACAAGTGGGAAATTTACACGCACGAAAGCAGCGAATGTTTTAATCTTGCCGATAGAAAAAGTTCTTTACGCACAAGCTGCGTACGTGAAGTATTTTACCAGAAATTCATGATGTATTTTCTTTGTTTCTGCACCAAATTAGGGAAAAATGTCCACTTTAAACGAATAATGTAGATTAAAGAAAATAACTGCATAGTTTTTTAATTGTGGCGCAAGATAGTAATTTATGCAACGAGTGCGTAAAGTTAAAGTTTACGTGTGACGGGCCAGTGCGGTAATCTCGTGAGTACGTTTTTTGCACAGTTGTGTGCAATCAGAAAAATGATCAGTATCAAAAGTAGAAGTAAAGTAAAATCGCAATTGTTTTCAATGCATTCCGCGGATTCGACTATTTCGGTGCAAGTATTTGCATGACCATAATGAAATAATGATCGGCTACCTTTTACTCAGTGAAAATAGTGAAACGTAGAAGGTAAGAAAAATGAAAAATTCTGAATTGATCTAAACATAAATAAAATTAAAAAAACAAAGTGTTACTTTTTCAATTTGTTTACGAAGGGTAATTTATTGTTTTAGTTTATTCTTATTTGTGTTTATCTTGTAGGTTTCTCATCTGGAAACTCCATTACCGCTCGATTTTATATTTTCTATTTTAAAACAGCTTCCAAACCATTTTTCTGATTATAAATACGCCAATTTCTGGCAGGAGACGAGTCCAACCTTCTGCGTTTTTGTCGTGCCACGATTAACGCCGCCCATTCCAGATCGTCGCATCTCGCATGATTTATTCCACCGGCAGGGTAAAATATTTTCCGCGGTGACAGTATCGGTCGTTGTAGCGTAAAAATTTGACGAGCCGCCGCTGAACGAGAGCGGAGCAAATTGACACCTCGAGACATCTCTGCCTCCGAAAGGTGCGATCGTGTCCTTTTTTACGGGAAGGGAAAAAAAAGGTGACCGCCTCTCCGGTCAAAATAAAAAATAAATCGGACCGGAAAAAGTGGACCGTCCAGGGTTATAATTGGGGGTCTTATTGTTCGAAAATTGATCGATAGATTGATAGACAGATAAGTAACGTTCGTTCAAGAAAACATGTGATGCTTGCTTTTGTTTCCGTTAACGTGTGGTGTCGCTTCGTCAGCTGTCATTTAGCAAACAAGCATTTGTTTTAATTATTTCTTTTGTGGTGAACAATTCGTTGTAAAAATAACCAGCGACGAGAATTTTTTTGAACGCTCGTTATAAAAAAAAATTCAGTTGTTACAATTTTTATTTTCGAAATTTCGCATGACAGTGGTAAGAGGGAGATTTAAAAATAAGGGATTTTTCCAATCGTTAATTTCTGAAGCAGGTGAGGGTCGTGAGCGGTGAAGATTGGTCCGAAGGAAAATTCGGCAGGAATAAATTCTCGAGAGACCTCGTCTCGAGTGGAGAATCGGCAACGGTACCGTCGGAATGGTAAAATTCGCGAAGCGTGTCCAAGAAGATCCGGCGCGTTCCGAAATTTGTTCGGTCGCGGAGGATCCAAAAACCGGAGCGAGTTCACCTTCGGCTCCACCGGATCCGGATATCGGAGTCCGTTAGAGGTCCGCGCACAGCACATAATCGATGACCGTTAGTGCGGCGCGAGATTAATTCACCGGAACTGGTCCAGTCTCAGCATCCCGCATCCAAGAACCGACTCGTGCTGGACCTGTCCCCCGCCCAACCAACCGCTCCATTGTCCCGCGACGTGAGGGTCCGGACCGGACACCGTAATGGGGTGCCGGATTAATAGAAAATTATGCTGCAGCCCCCCGCTCATCGCGATCTCGTCGACAATCCGGCGCGAAGGACCGGGGGCGCGGGAGCTTTTCTAATTAGTCGGCATTATCAGCGGTGCAGGGCGAACGAGGAACAAAACAATCGTCGCCGCCTTTCGTTGTCGGGTTTTTCCCGTGCGCCGCCTGCGACCCGCTTTCCCGTCATAAGAAGACACGGTTCGCAGATATTCGCGAGCAAAAAGCTCAACTGGAAATATCTGCGGCAAATCTCCGGCAGCGTAATTTGCCAGACGGAGACGGAGATCGAGGAGCAGCGCCGGGCAGGGGCGGCGGCGGGGGCGCGACGCGGCGTAAATTCGCTCCGTTGACGAATACGTTAACCGGAAAATTTATGGCGGCGCGGCTGGGTAACCCTTCGCTCCCGACTTCTTCGACGAACGAAAAAGAATCAAAACAATAACAACACACTAACGTTGTCGACGGTGAAAATCGAAGTTTCAATTAAAAGATCTCGCTTTAAGCCTCCGGCGTTTTGTGGTTCTTCACCATCGAATACGCTTAATAGTGTGTGTAATGAAAATTTTATCCCAAACCATCACATTTATCACACGTGTGCAAAAAAATTCGTGGTCAAGTGACCCGGTTCCCGTATGGCGTATGGCGTTAGCAGTCAAACTGTTAATGTCAAACGTCATTTATTAAGTGAACGGTTGGTGGTGTAAAACTCTTCTTACTTTAAATTAATCATTTAATATACAGTGGAATGTAAGGTGAGGTTATGTGTTGTACGTTAAAGCATATCAGCTTCAAAGACAATTTGTGTTTATAAAAAAAAAAAGAAAGAGGGAGAGAGAGAAACACGGTCTTCTTGATCACACATTTTTTGAACGGTCGTTGCATTAATCAGTTAAAAATGCGAGCGATACAATTGAAAAGATGACGATTGTTTGATTTATTGTAAATAAATTGAAGATCTATCGACACGAATTGATTACATAAACGAGTTATTTCTCGTTAGAGTTTTGGTTAAACGTAAACCTCAAACTACATTATGTATTCAGTGAACAAAAACAAATAACAACCATTGTTTTTCTGGTTTTTTTAATGCGACATGATGGTTTTTACGTTGAAATGATGATCCAGTTGAGGTCATGGACTTGAAGCAAATGTTGAAAGTGTAGGACAGAAAAGAAAAAAAATGAACAACATTACTATAAATTTCAGAAGCTGTCAAGAGTTGAGGACATATAAAATAAATAGAGGTACAATCAAAATGAGGTTGTGCATCTGCAGAATGTGTCAATTAAAAGACCACGTACGTTTCGAAAAGAGAGAGAAAACCGCGGCTCGCTTGACCACAAATTTATTTGAACACTCGTTATAAAAGTACAAAGTGTCAGAACATTTATCAAAAGTCCTGTGGAATTGTGACGCTCTATAATTTTATTATGTTGAACTCGTATGTCGAGTTGTTGAAGCCGTCAAATCAGACGTCAACAGTCAAATGTCAAATTATTAAATCTTAACGGCAGTTGAGAGTTCGACATCTTAGTTGTTTTGTTTGTGATTTTCTTTAGTTTTTCTATATTCTAATTACATACTTTTTATCTTACAATCAGTTTTTATTAAAAACTTGTCATTAATGGACTTACATAACCTCTGCTTTTCTATTTGGTACCACAACATGCTACAGAGCGGCACAAATCAAACATATTCGAATTCCACGGAACTCTTGATGTATCTACGTCCTTTTATAGACACTTTGTATACGTGTCTCCGAAATAAGTAAATTAATTTTAGCCAGTGACAGGTCTCGCCAAGAACCACAAAATTGTTATGTACCATTTTTGGAAATATAATTTTCATTTCAGTATTTTACCGCCCCATAAATTAACGGGCTGTCTATTTACTCGTATTTTCTTCCCAATAACAGTGACCGTGAAATAATAGTTTTTGTAAAATCAGCGCAAAACATTGTGTTTTTAGAATAAAGTTTTTTCGCTCTGCGGCCTAGGTAGACATAACAGCATTGATTACATTTTCAGTTGGTTTTATGCGACTCCAACAGGCAGATGTGTTTACGTGTTGATTCCGTCATTTAAGCAAAAATTTTGTTAAAACGAAACGTTTATTTTCAAATAGTGAATACATTGATATGTGTTGGTGTATGGTGAATCGTGCGGGAATGCCCCTCGAGCTTCTTCTTGTGGGGTTACATGGAGAACTTGGTATATTCGGTCCCAATTGATGCAATTGGCCCCGAAACACAAAAAATCAACTTTGAAGCAATGCCTGTTTTTTGGTTGGTTAGTAGGCAACTAAACGCAGGTCGGTGACATTTTATTTTTTAAATAAGTATAATAATTAAGAACGACATCTCCAGCGAGCTCCTGTTAAGAATGAAAGTATTTGACGTTTTGCCATAAATTTCACAGAAATGCCACCATAACTCATGCCACACAAAAGTCCCTAGAAAAAATACTAAAATTACTATTACCATGAAATGTACTTATAACACTCGTTTTATAAGACGCACTGTGACACTCGTTCTGTTGGGGCACGACGAACGCAGTGAGGAGAGCAACTCGTGTCACAATCAAGATATATGTGATCATGACTGATGTTTCACCTAAACTGTCACGAAACTGCCGCCAGTATCTCATTTTAATAAAATTATGTTAGTGAAATGTACAATGTGTGCGAAATTCCGTGCTCGCCACTGTACAACGTGATCAAGAATGACTGAATCTGTTGATAACAATGAAAATTTGAATGATTTTGGTATCACAGTAATCTGACGCATTTCCGATTGTCAACTTTGACAACATTGACAGGCAAATTTGCTCGTTCCATGCTTTTTTCCTTTGCCTACTTCTCTTAACGACATCCTGTGTATGGCATTTCTTCTTATAGTTTTATCGGTGTTTCTGTCTCTTAACGTAATTCTTATTTTTTGTTATGTATACTTTGTTTCGACTTTTGTTTCATTAACATAAGTTAGACTCGGTCTTACTACTGTTTTTTTTATATACGCTTTTACCTTGCTTTCTTGTCTCACGTATTTATTTCTCCATATTGTGTCATTCACTTGTGTTGTTTTTGTTATTTGGAATGTTTGTCTTTAGGTTTCTGTCGCTCGTTATTTGTGCTCCTAGGCAGTTCTATTCCATTTTTCATCTGTCTCTAACTTACGTATCCTTGGTTCTTTGCTTATTATAACTATCGATTTTGTTTTACTTGTTGATATAATCATGTTATACTTTTTCCCACTCACATTTAATCGATGCCGTAGTATTTGTGATCTGTCCTCGTTTTTGCTATTAACATCACATCATCAGCGTAGCACACGATATTAACATCCAGTTCTCTTACACTTCTTATAAGTTTGTCCATAATTAAATTAAAGAGAACAGAACTCAAAGAGTCTCCTTGTCGAATACCTGTATTCGCAATGGAAATTTCTTTATCGGTAATTAATTTTGTTCGATAATGAAATCGGTATCGAGGAAGGTGAGGTGGCTTTCGGGATGGTTTAACGCGGTCACTCTCGTTTTTACGATCGGTAACGGTGTCCGCGGATCGGATCGTGTCGTGAATCTAAGGTGGCACGGCACTGGCGGCGGCCCCGTTGCCGGTCTGCTACCTAATTAGCGGGATCCTCTGATGTGCGATCTCACGGCCGCCGCTGTTAGCGGCTGTCGCGCCGGACCCCACCTCGTCTGCAGTCGGCGCGACTCCCCGTCACACTCGACGGTCGAAGCCACGTCGGAGCTGGCACCGGCCCCACCTGGGCCGCTTCCGCCGCCGCCGCCACCGCGCCCCGTCTCATCGGTCGGCTAACGAGCCCGCAAAAATAACGCACCGCTAATTATCAATTAGGGCCGGGCGGATTAACGCGCAACGGCGCGCCCGTTCCGACGCGGGCGACATCTGCACGTCGGCCGCCGCCTTCGGCCGGAGGAAATTTTTCGTTGTCGGGGCGATCAAAGCGAGCGGCGGCTCCGCTAATTTGCGCCGCGCGGCTCAAGGCTGGCCGGCGAGGTGATCGCCCCAAACGTCACCCTCGACCCGTCAAAACCGTAAGTGACGGCTCGTCGGGGCGGGACGCTTAAACGAGTTATTTTCGGGGGCGCCGCTCCGGCTGCGGAACGTTTCAATTCCAGTTCCACAATTAACTAAAACTTGGGAAATTAGACGGCCCGAGTCGTGCGTTTGAAATCCGGCGATTCCACTCGCGAAGAGCTCTTAATAAATTAGGAGCTGGCGCGAGATACCTGAACGTCTATCCCCGGGATATATTAACGTTATTTCGTCGAGTCGGTTCGAGACGCGAGTCAATTACCTCCGTGGAGGAAAAAATTAAGCGACGGGGGCGGTTCCAGTTATACGCCAGTCGTGTCGTGTTTGTTTGTCTTCGATAACGCGTGATGGGGGACAAGGCGCGAGTCGGCGGCGGAGGACGGTTAAAAACGCTCGGCGAGGCTCGACCGGCGTGTGAACAAATCCGGGGCGTCATCGTCGGCGAATCGCCGCCGACGGCCGTCGTGCTTAAGGTCGCGATTCGCCGCACCGCCGGGATGCTGGGGTAGTCCCGGTCGGAAAGGGTTGATAGGTCGGAGGTCGCCGCTGGACCGCCGAAGCTGGACGCGACTCCTCCGTCCGACTAAACGTTGTAACGGTTTAATCCAACAGGTTTACGTTTATGGATTTTCCCCGCTAACAAGACTCGCCGAAAGCAACGACGATAAAGACCAACGGCGCGTCAAAATCGAACATGGGCTCGAAATAAATGCAACTTTCCATTAAAACATTTATTTGATCGTATCTATGCTCTTGAAGGCGGCGATCTGCGCGCCGATGTGGTGCAGGAGGTTGGCCGCCCCCTCGACCCGTCCGTCCGCTTTGACGATCTTGCCGCACTCCTTCACGAAGAACTCCAGGTCGGCGTCGTCGGCCTCCTCAGCCGTCACGGCGTACTTGTTCGCGAACTGGGCCAGCTTCGAGAAGACGGAACTGAAGGCCTCGTCCAGATCGAACAGCTCGAGAGGCGGGGGCGGCAGCTCGCGGAACGAGGGAGGAAACACCTGCAAGAAGTAGTCAGCGTTAGAGAGAGACGCCGGCGGCGGCGGTTGAGTGCGGCCGACATCCGACTTAACCAAATCAAACGGGGCGAAGTGCCCAAGAATTAACGAGCGCCCCCCCGATCTCGAAACGCTTTCGACGGTCAGGAAAAAATTCACGTCGGCCGTGAAAATCGACCAAACAGGTGAACGGGGCGTCGTAAATCACACCTCCGGTGTGCCTCCTCGGCCTTCGACACTGCGCCCGTTTCGTTTCGTTTTTTTGTCGTGCTTTTTGCCCCGCACGTGACCCGATCAAATTAATGAGTATTCAGTTTCACCTACCGCCGCCTGGAGGGGCGGCAGCGGCGCTTCGAACTTCGGCGTAATGATCTTGAGGGGTTGATGTTTCACTCCCAATTCGTCGTACAATTTGAGCGCTTCGGGAACTGCAAAACAATGAGTCGCGTTGTAGATCACAGTTGAGTAAATAATATCGCTCGACGTGGCGAGCGAGCCGGCAGAGTTACCCAAATTCGTATTCATCGAGTACGTTTTTTGGTCAAACAGTTGGGTGTAATCTATGGAAATCGTGTGACTTATTGCATCGGTCAGGCAGAGCTTCGGCCTTTCCGCCAACTCCGCCGTGTCTGGTACGATGTGGTGGTCGGAAATCTGAAACAGGAGGCGTGACCGACCGGTCTAAACACTCGCATCGGATATCGCTTGAACTCGATCCGTCACGAAAAATAAAGGAAACGTACCTACGCAAACAAATCCACCGCCACCGCCGCCGGATAAAAATCCCATCCGGTGAAAACACCGACCTCCAAAAATATCCGCAACGGTTTTCCTCGCCGGAGCCCCCGGCCAAAAATGACGCGAGCCGCCGCTGCCCAGGTTTCGCGAGAAAACGACGTTGTACAGGTGGTATTTCGCCCAACCGTGACGTTCGACGGGTTCCGCGAGGATTTTTATTTATCGTTGGCGGCGGTCGGTTCTTTCGAACGGACGCGAATCCAAGCGACACCGCCGCGGGGGCGGGCTCACGTCTATGTCGTCGTGGTCGGACGGCGCGAACCTCACGCTGTGCGAATTGGTGAGAAAGTCGAAGAGCAACTCTCTGAACTTCTCGTTGGCCTCCTGGTCGATGTACTTGTCGGCGAACATGTGACCCGAGCCGACGGCGACCAGGCGGCCCCCTGAAAAGCCGTTGAGACCGCCGCCAGAGCTCCTCTCGCACGCACTCACCGCTGGCCGGGTCATAATGCAGGGCGCCCAGGGGGCGATCCACCGGGAAAGACGCCGATCCACTTGTGAAAGCCACCACGCTCGGCTTGCTGACGTTCATCGTGCAGCCGAAAGGATATACGAGATTTATGCCGACTTTATCCCTATTTAGAGAGGTATTTATGGAGCTGTCGCCGATAAAACACTCCTTGGGGTGGAAATACTTGTAGTAGTGGGTGCGGATCAGCGAATCTGCAAAAATGTTACAACCCCCACAATTTTTCAAAATCCGCTCCTACCCATGTTCGGTACTATTCCGAATTCCTCCAAAAGTATGTTGGTATTGCTGGTGTCGTTGTGGTTGCTCTCCGACAGCAGCACCAGGATCCTACCCCCGTCCTTGACGAACGTCTTCAAGCAGTCCAACTCGTTCTCGTCGAAGGGCTGCTGCGACCCCGCCAGGATCAGGAGCGTGCAATTTTGCAGCAGCTGCGGGCTGATGTCGTCCTTGTTTCTGGACGATTCGTTGATAAAACAATTGATCGTCAAACGTCACCTGTCACTCACATGATCACCTTCCAGTAGATTTTCAGCTTGCGCTGGAATATTTTGTAGTTCTCGTTCAACCTGAACAGCTCTCGCTTGGAGTTGTTGAAGATGATCGTGTTCTTGTTCTCGGCGGAGGCGTCCTGGAAACGGTAAACGGGTCCGTTGCATTTTACGGCGATTTTTACTCACCTCGACTGGTGCCATTTTCATATTTGTTTACATCGACAGCGGGCGCGGTTGCCTGGCAACGAAGGGTTAATGTCGATATCACGGCCGAGGCGCAATTTTCAAATCTCGTTCGAACCTGACGCGAATAAACGAGATTGTTCCGTCAAAATCGTTATTTCTTAATTCGATGACGTTAATTACCTTAATTTCAATTGTGATTTGTAATTATTACGATTACGACGATTATTACCATGACCAACTTCATTAAACTATGTTATGGCCATCCCAAATGTCGAAAAAACGTAAACCAAATGACAAGCCGATGATGGAGATGAAGTGGCGATATCTAGTGAAATTTAGAATAACCACACATTTAAAAAGTTAAGTATCAGGTTATGTTATATGCCATTTCATTGTCAAAAACTGTCAGTTTATACGTTTTCGTCGTGGAACCTGATCATTTCGTAGTAAAACGATGCAAGAATTACAGAAATCGAGGTTTTAAGACGCTAACTTTCCTCTAAATACGTTTTTACACCCGCAAGTATGAAAAAACACAGCAAAACCGCTCTGAATGGGAATTTCGTCGTGGAACTTGATCATTTCGGAGTAAAACGATGCAAGAATTACAGAATTCGAGGTTTTAAGACGCTAACTTTCCTCTAAATACGTTTTTACACACGCAAGTATGAAAGATCACAGCAAAACTGCTCCGAATGGGAATTTCGTCGTGGAGCTTGATCATTTCGGAGTAAAACGATGCAAGAATTACAGAATTCGAGGTTCTAAGACGCCAACTAATTTTTCATGTTCCTGCCATAGTGTCATAAAAGTATAAACTGACAGTTTTTGACAATGAAATGGCATATAACATAACCTGATATTTAACTTTTTAAATGTGTGGTTATTCTAAATTTCACTAGATATCGCCACTTCATCTCCATCATCGGCTTGTCATTTGGTTTACGTTTTTTCGACATTTGGGATGGCCATAACATAGTTTAATGAAGTTGGTCATGTTATTACGACATTGAAGCGTCATCTCGCGCCGAACTGACCGACCAATTCGAATCTCGAGCGAAGTCCGTTTAGCATCTCGAAGTTTTTCGTTCATCTCTCGGCGTACTTCACACGGTCATCAATAGAAGGCGTCGCTTCACGTGCGCCAACATACAAAAATAAACTGTATAATTGTCTTCAGTCCGCTTCAGCTACTTTTTAAAGCGATTCCCATATTTCAATTGATTTGGAAATGTGTGACACGTAGTGCTAAGTTACACTTTTTGATTCTGCAAAGCTTTATGGCACAGAACACTTAAGGTCAGGTCATCAGGTCTCTATGGTAAATTGACTGACATTTATAATTTTTTTGTAATGTTATTTGTTTTTTTTTTAAACCGGGTACTTTGGCAACAACAACTTCAGCGTCCTCTTCCGGCCTGTGGACGTTGCGCACAAGCCAAGACGCAAACCAAGGACACAATTAATGCACCCACTTTGCATTTTATAGTATTTTATTTTATCTACGTGCGCCAACATTAATTCTAAATTCTCGTAAGTCGGTTTTTTGCATTATTGAGAACTATGTACTAGGAAGGCCCCTTTAGAACACTTTGTTTTTTTAAAGGTTTTGACATGTTTTTAAAGCATATTAAAAAAGCCTTTGTTAAAAGTTAAAATTTGCCTTTTTGCCTTGTTTTTTGTTGGGCCCCTTCAGCACACACACCGTGGAGGGAGAAAACTTGTCCAGGACGAAATTAAAAAAAGGCTATATTCTATCTCGTGATTCGGAAGTCACGTTAAGCCATTGGTCCCGGTCTATTGAGTTGGTCATCATCCCCCTCATAGATTTGTAAACCAGTCCTAGACTGTGAAACAAATTTATAATAAATGGAAAACTTTATTTCTGTAAAATAAATGATCAAGTTTTTGAAATTATTCTTAATGAAGAACTTAATTTATTAAAAAAAGTTACAATTATTTTAATCACAAACTTACCTAGTGAAGAACAAAAAAAATTCACTGTCAAAAAGCCAGAACAGCATTAATTGCGTGTTTCTGCATCAGTATCTGAACTAATCAGTAGTATTTGTTGCAAAAAACCAATAAAAATTAACATTTGTTGTTGTCTGAACGTGAAACATCAATGGTAGCAAAAAAGCGTCATTTGAAACGAAAAACACCTGTTTTAGAAAAAAGAACAAAATCAATACCTTTATTCAAATATTTTTATTTTTTAAATTTTTTTACCAGGTTATGCATTTGACCATTTGACTATTTTACATGTATGTTCCCTCTTGGTAGAGGGAACTTATCCCACAAAAATCCTACTACCCTTAGTTCTCGGGGCTCTAGGTCATTTTTTCTAATAACAAGGATATCTTTGCCAGTGAACATTGGATGGGCAGATGCATTAACCTTCCTGTATAAATCTTGGAAAGATTTATTGAATGCTCTTAATGTTAAATTCCTTTTTTTTTAAATGTCTTTGCTTAAGCCTGGCAAACTCTGCGAATCTTTCATGGCGTTCATGTATTTCTTGATTCAATTTGTTTTGATCAAAGTAGTCAAGAAAACTTCTCACATCAATCAAATTTGTTTTGGACATCTTGTCCCAATTGAAATTTGCCTAAAAGATAACAATGACAATTACCTTTATTTTAAATTAATTTTCAACAATCAAAATCACATTAATAGAATATGTGTAGAATAGCAACCGCAACCATATATATACATAATTTTTTCTATTTTGCCGCTTTATACCATTTTATAAATAAAAAAATAAAAATTTTAAATGTAGGGAATTTTGCGGTGGTTGGTGACATTTTTTATTTGGCATAATTTTAGCCGGCTGTGAAAAAAATTAATTGAAAACGTCAGATTTTTTTTATTTTCGCATTTGATGTTTGAAAATGAATGCTGAAGAAAGTTTATCACTAACGCCGCCGCAAATTAGGCAAATTGCCCAAAAGACGTGAGAAAATTTACTGCCGGAGAAGTCCAAATCCCAGAATGAAAATTAAACGTTTTGTTCCTTCTTATTTACTAATTTGCTTTGTTCTCTGCGAGATTTATTTTTTGACGTCTGTCAGTTGACACTTCAGGCTACCAACATCAATACAGTAAATTTACTAGTTATTTTCGACACTCAAAATTTGAAAATTTTCCCCTGTGTGAATCCGTGGACCTTTAAAACGCTCGTTTTACTCGCGTTTTAAATTGGCCCACTCATGCGAAAAAATCCCAATTTACAAACGAATCCGTTAAAAAAACTACTAATTATGAATGAAAAATTTTATAATTGCGTTAAAAAATGACACGCTACACTTTTTTTAACGCAAAATGCGTACAAAGATGAACCGCTATGGCACTTTTTTTAACGGTTCTTGACCGAATCAAAAATCACATATTTTATGAACGCAAACGAATGAAAAAACTTGCATTTTTTGACGGACGTTAAAAAAAGCATGTCCGACATTAAATCGTGTGATCTTTTGTGACTGTATCGATATCGTGCAAAAAAAAACGCTTTGGATGTATACTTTATTAAAATTGATTTGCAAAATATATATCTTTCACGATAAGAGGTGCTTATTAAACCTAAATTCTTGTCGAAGCGTTCCGTCGAAAATCGCCTCAGCTTCGACAACCTTAATTTCTGGATTTTGCTTGAGAATTTTACTGTATTTACTCCTGTTGTTCTCGGACGACACTATAATTAAATTATCAGTGCCGGATTTGGCCAAGTTGCGCGTGACGCATTTGCCTCCGCACGCCTCTATGGCTCCTGAAAAATACGCGGATGCATAAAATGCAAGTGCAATCGTTAAAACCCACCTTTCAACACGTCCGCGGCGTTATTGACGATTAACTGAAAGGTGTGATTCTCCAACTGCTTAGTTTTGGCGCTTCTGTTCAGAGATTCGCGCAGAGAAAAGCTCCACTTCTTCTCTGCTTCTCGATCTACGAGAATGTAATTCCACGGATCTGAAAAATATTCGTCATTTCGGAAACCAACACCGGACCAATTTTTTAAATTTACCGACGAATGAGTACGCCTTTTTGCAGGCTTCCAACCACTTGGGGGAACAGATCGGCTTTCCTTGTCCGACAGCGCACAACAATTTTTGGGATCGCTTCACGCTTTCCGTCACCAGAACTGTACACGCGTCGACGGTGTCCACGACACTTCCTCCTGTTCAAACCACGATTGCAACATTTAACGACAATATTCGTGCGAACCTACCCAATTGTCTGATTAGAGATTCCAACTCTGGGTTGTCCATCATCGTAAAAACCACTTTGGGTTTTGTTTGTCTTTTAAACCTCTGGAAAAAATATTGTGCGATTTATCGATCGACTAATTCGTAACGTACCTCTGGTGTGGTGAGCATCCCGGGAGACGCTTTCACGGCACTCGCTCTTCTCGTCACCGTCTTCTTCTCACCTTTCATTTCTTCCTCTTTCTTCTCACCTTTCATTTCTTCCTCTTTCTTGTCACCTTTCATTTCTTCCTCTTTCTTCAAACGTCTGCTGTTGGCGCTCAGGCGTCTGCGTCGCAGTGCGGATTCGTCGATCGTCGACGACGAAGAAACGTCGTTTTGGATGCTCGACGATGACAAGGCGGTATCCTCGTCATCCGGAGTAATTTTCTTCGCGTTTCTTGTTGATTTTCTCGTGGGTTCTGACGAAGTTTTTGCTTTGGTCGGTGTTGTTTTGTCGGAGGAATTCTGCAGTTTTGGAATTTTCGCCTCGAATTCGTCTCCAGAATCGACGTTCGCCACTTTTAACGAGCGCTTCTTCGGTGTCCCTTTACCTTCGTCGTTCTCTTTGTCGCGCTTCTTATTCCCTTCTTCGGACTCAACCGTTACTCTTTTTTTCGCTATCGGTGACATTTCTTTATTTTCCTGTTTGTCGTCCTTTTTCCTCTTGGATGTTCTTCTGGTGTTTGGTGTTTCTTCCTCGTTGCTACTTTGCGATTCTTTCTTTTTACTTGCATTTGTAGTTATTTGTTTTTGGTTTAGCGAATTTATATTCTCCTTTCTTTTGCTTCTTCTACTGTTCCCACCTTCTTCGTTACTGTCGCTCTTGTCGACTTCCACTGTAGACTCTTGACTGTCTTTCGTTCGTCTAGTTCTTCTTTTGTTTTCGCCCGACTCTTGGCTGTTGTTATCCGTCGAATCTGATCCTTGGTCAACTTCTAATTTGGATTTTTGATCCTTTGTAATATTTTGTTGTCTTCTACTCCGTCTCGTTTCCACATTACTTTGATCCTCGTTTTGATCCTTCTTATTAGTCACCTGTTGTTTCTCCTTGCCTTCTTCTTTACCTTCCATTCTTCCATCGTTACTGCTACTTTTTTCTTTTTTCTTCTTGATTTCAAGACTCAAATTCCCAGTGTCAATTTCCGTGGTTTTTTCTTTGCGAACCTGCGAGCCGGACTTTTTCTTATCATCATTGCTCACTTGACTCCTCGTACTCCTTCTCCCACCTTCACCAATCCGAAATTCTTTTTCGTTCGTTTCGTTCTCCACTTTTGTCTTGCTCGTCTGCCCTTTTTTATCCTCTTCTTTTTCAACATTTCTCTGGACTTCCTTATTACTCATTTTAATCTCTTTTCTGCCTACTTTCTTTTCATCATCGTCTCCCTGACTATTTTTCTTCTTTTCTTCATCTTTACCTTCTTGGCTCTCAAACCTAACCATGCTTTGCTTCCTTGTCTCTCTTTTATTTTTACCAATATTTTTATCATCTTTCGTTTCTGCTTTTCTCACTTGTTTACTCTCTACTTTCTCACCATCTTCCTTCTCTTTATTACTCTTCGCGGTAACTTTTCCTTCTTTTTCGCTCTGCGCCTCCAGTTTATCGTCAGCGTTTTCTTCTGACACACTTTTCACCTCCTTTTTATTTTCAATAGATTTTATATCTTCTTCGAGTATTTCTTTCACCAAGTCGACGCTGATAGGTTCGGGTTTCTTAAAAATCCAACTTTTACTTCGCGTTGACCGTCCAAAGTCTTCCGCAAAACTGTCGTCTACGACATCGTCGTCGTGTGTTGTCTCCAAGACATCCACTAACTGTTGAGTCCCCAACAAAATGTCGTTCTGACTGATGAAAATCTCAGCCAACTGATCCTCGACTTGGTTAAAATTAGAATCGTCCTTGTGCAAAAGTTCCATTGCTTGAGTCGGCGGAAGAATAAAACTGTCATCTTCTTCTATATCTCTAGATCTTGACAATTTTTCTTTTGATCGATTTTTACCGATTCCGGGAGAACCTTCGCTGAGTAGGTGATCTAAAGCTTTAGTAGGTGATAAGAAAACATCTTCATCTTCTTTATCTTTGGATACCAAAAGACGCTCCTTGTTTACAGCCAAAGAATCATTTTTCAACTCCATTAAAATTTCTTCCCCGTGTATCAATTCCAGCGACTGAGTACGCGCCAGACCCATCTCATCTTGGTCTTCTTTTTCCTCCGAAACTGAATTCTCAATTTTGTCATTACCAAGTAAGTCTGCCAATGATTGTGTAGATTGTTGAAAGTAATCATTATCTTCGTCACCGTTCGTTTTGGAAGATGAACCATCATTTAACATTCCTGCTTCTCCTTCCTCGCCATCTCCGTGCAAAATTCTCAGAGCTTGAGTAGGCGGAAGAAAGTCTGCTTCTTCTTTATCTTTTGATCTTTCATCATTTTTATCCAACGGTTGAGTTGACTGCAAATATAAGTCTGGCGTGTTGTGATCTTCAAAATCTAATTTGTCGGCGGTAACAACATCATCTTGATCTTCCACGATTTTCGATTCTTCTGATTTTTCCAAATTCACTTCCCCGTGATTTACAAAATCAAAATCCACCTGTTGGGTTTGTTGATCAAACGCGTCTTCAATTTTTTCACTTCCACCTTCTTCTGAAATATCTTCATTTGTTTGATTATTACTTTTGGATATTTCCAGTTCTTCTCCACGTTGAAGATTCTGATCCACCTCAAAGTTACCATCTTTTTGGTCCTTCTTACTATTCGCAAATTCCGTATCTACTTGCGGAGTTGGCCGATCCGTTTTATCTTCAGAAGATGGACCGACATTATCTTCTTCATCTTTTCCTTCTTCCATAACTACTTTTCCCTCGTCTTCATTTTTCTCCCCTTCATAATGTAGAACATCTATTTCCTCTGAAGACGGAAGATCATCTTTTGCAAGCGTTTCGTTCTCATTTACTCTTTCGTCTTCTTTTTCTGCATCTTTGATTACTCTTTCGTCTTCCTTTTCTGCATCTTTGATTACTCTTTCGTCTTCCTTTTCTGCATCTTTGATAGATCCAACAGTTTCCTCTGTTGGCATTTCTTCATTTCTTTGCTCCCCTGCTTCATCATTAATCTGCTCGCTGACCGCGAGGCTGCTTATTGACGGTTCTTCGCTCGTTTTTTGTTCCCCATCTTGCGTCATCGGTATCACTACATCGGCCTCGTCCATTTCTTTTTCCTCCTCATTTTCAATATCGGTCTCTGAATCGTCACTGATTACGTATCTTGACATATTTTTTTCTGGAACATGTTCAACTTCGTCATCCGTGTCAGACTCGTGATCGCTCTCGATTAATTTTTTTCTACCAGTTTTAACCGGACGTATTTGCGACAGGGGCGGTTCGTCGTCATCAGATTTTAATAAATCGCTGGAATTCACTTTACTCGGCGAAATCTCCGAAAATCCCGTCCCCCGACTTATCATTTGCGACTCGGCTTTTTGCATGGTTGAAAAATCGATCGAGTCGCCACTAGTGTCGTCCAAAGTTTGTATCTCTGTGTCCATCTCATTGAAACTGGTTGCTTTTGGAGTCATGATTTGAGTGGCCATCTCATTGATGCCAATCTCATGAACTTCTGGTAACTCAATTGTTTGGGTGCCGGCCGCGTAAAAGCTGTCATCGAGAATCTGCGACTCCTCCGCATTATTGGTCAGCTTTTCGGTGGCACTGAGTGTCTTATATGTGCAAAAAATGTCTGCGAACTTGATGGAAGCGCCGTTGTCCAGCCGGTACAGTTTTAGCGGATTCAGTTTCGTGTTGTCGAGGATCGTGCCGTTGGACGAGCTGAAGTCGCTGATGTAGTGGACGCCTTCGTCCGTTATCGTAATAATGGCGTGTTGTTTGCTGATGTTCTAAAATTTGAGGTTAGGTCAGTTTTAAATGCGTCGTTACCTACCAGGTGTTTTAGGTTGATGATCGCCTCGGGGCTTCTTCCGACGGTGTTGAGGCCCTCGAATACCGGGTAAATTTTGTTGTTGAGCTTCAAACAGCCGCGCTAAAGGGACTTATTAGATTTGTGTTTGACAGTACAGGTTAAGCTCTTACCGCGATGTTTTCCTCTTCGTACGAATTAGATTTCGAATTCATTTTCGGGTGAGTATTTTTGCAATAAAAAGACGGCTAATCCATAAAAAATAAATAAAAAAACAGATTTACACAACGTGCACAATTTCCATTTTCAAAAGAAACAAGCTGTTAGAATTGTTTATTGTAGTAGTTGACGTAATACACGACAGATGTCTCTACCGCTGAAATTTGACAGTTGACATTGTTACGTCGAGATATGGCGGCCTAGCTTGAATATTTTCTGTTTTAGTTCCTACAACGAAGCTCAAAATTTTACAGGTACTGACTCCATCAGACGAATGTAATTAATATCGACATTTCGTTGTTACAGTTACCGCAAATGATCCCTTCCACGCCGCCATCCTCTGACCTGGGTGCACTCCGCAGCCCCACCGTTCTGTGAGTATATTTTCACGTTTGCAATGTACATTTCTGGTTGGGGGGCTTGCGAGCGGTCATTTTAACGAAGACGTTATATTGAAAAAATCGTCGTCGGCTATGCAACCAACAATACACCGAACCCGTTTGCGGCGGTCGCCGTCCACGATGAAATAATTTATCCGAGAAAAAAATCGAACCCGCTGAAAGCAGACGCAGGTGCATCCGATCTCGGACGTATTTATCGCTGGGCATAAACCACGCGGCGATAGCGAGGCCGTCCTTCGACGGAACAGCCCAGCAGATGCGCTAGTCTCGATGCAAAATTAATATAAATAAATCGAGCCCGTTCGAGGATTTTTTCAGCGGAAAACGTGGACTACCCCGCTGCGTTCGACTCCTCTAAACGTGACCGTGCATCGTTCATCTCTCCGTTGCCTTTTTATTCCATGTTTATTCTCTTCCTTTTTTCATGACGCGCTGCTCAGCCTTGAACGGGGGGTGGTCGAGGCCCAGACGGCATCCGAGCCCATCAATTATCCTGTTCCGCGGAACCGATAATCTGGTCTGCGATTTCGTCTCCGACGCGGCCCCTCGCTCGACAACGACGACGTCGGTGGGGCCCCTGCGCTCCCCAAACACGGCGACCCGGTCGGGAAAAAAGTATTTTTTGCGATGGGCGCGTCACGTGATCCAAATGCCTGCGAGATCGTATCGGAGGCGAACGGAGTTGTAATCTAAGCAGTATAAATATTGATGAGGTAATCGGCTGATATTGTAATAGCGCGTTTGGCATTTTTTTGGGTGGAACTGGCACAAAGCAATTACGTCTTTACAAGGTGGACCCAATTAGCGTTCCCGTTTGAGCATGAGGAGATCGTGACATTCCGATTAAAAGTGAAACCGGGCGGTGACAATCATTTTCACTTTTTCGGCGGAAAAGCGCACGGGCGAGGCTCAGGTATTCCCTTGTCTCGTCAATTCGTGCAACCACGTTTTCCTCAAGCTTTTTTTCATTCGCTTCATCCTTCACGTGTTGTTATTCTGCCCCTTTTTATCCTCCATTTTCCCCCTTTATTCATCATGATCATTTCTTAATTTTATCTCGACTCTCAAACGTAACATGCCTTTGCTTTTACTTTTGTTACTTGTTTATTTTCTTTTTGTCATCTTCTTTCTTCCTTTTACTGGTCTTTGCACTTTTCAATGTTGCCATTACCTTCATTACCTTCTCTTTCCTCACCACCAAAACCACCACACGCAAAAATTCTACATCTCGAGTGGGTGGAAGAAATACGACTTCTTTTTTATTCGTTAATCTTCCACCGTTTTTCTCCACCGGCTAAAATGACCGTAAATATAATTCTGGTGTGTTTTGGTCTTCAAAATACAACTTGTCTGCGCTAGTTACGTCATCCTCATCTTCCACAATGTCAGATTCTTCGGATTTTTCCAAATCCACTTTCCCATCGCCTGATGGAAGATCAAAATCCACCTCTTTTTCTCGTTACAGCCGAAGAAGCTTGTTCTTTTTGTTCTTTTTAAATTCTCTCATCCATTAACAGTTTTGTTTGCTCGGGCATTTTCACTTTTTCATTTGAAAAGTGCCAGAGCCGGTCGGCATTGGTTATCGTCGAGTTAACGATTTAACTAAATGCGCCGCTAATGGAATGTAAAACGTTTCCCTCGCTGGTAATAAGAGTGCAATATTGCTTTAATAAATGGTGTTAGCGCTCGCAAGTGAAATTATAAAATGATACCTCATTTAATTTACCGTAAAGGTCATGTTTAGTAACTGAGAGCCATGTATACCAATTACGGGTGCCTTTTTCCATACCCATATAAGACCATCAACACCCGGCACTGATTACGCTTAACTGTTACCAATAAGCGGGATGGTCGGGACCCTCCGGTCTGACCCGCGAGGTCTTATCACCGGCCGTACCCACGAGAAGTCGTTACCCGGAGGGTTCTTCGGCTTCGTTTTTTCCCGACTTAACGAACCTCATGCTTTGGCGAACGTGCAAAAGCGCGACTCCCAACGCAGATCCCGATCATCGTAAATCTTTAAAAACTGCGGCCTTGACTAGAGAAAGTCCCATTAAAGGTCCAGCAGCCTCAACTGCTTCCTTCCTATTGTCGAAACTCCTAAGTGCAAATTAATTGCAAGGTCTCTGGGTGCACCGCGATCCGAAAAATGTGCAATTCAGAGAACTGTCGACCTCTTTGAGGTGTCCTTGCAGCGCTAATATTAATTAGAACTTGACACCGTAGAAAGTAAACGACGTAAAAGGAGTGGTGGGCTCTGCGGGTTTTAAAACCGATAATTATGAGGCGTTTGTCGGTCATCAGGAACGCCGGGTCTCGGGCATGGGCCCCGGACGGGTCGACTTTCGGGGGAACGCCACGGAAATGCTAACCCGAGGAAGTGGAGGTCCTCTCGCTCGAACCAAAATGGTCAAAGGTCATCAACACGTTATTTTCATTTCATTTTTATCAAATTATCTTTGATCGAGGCAACTATTATAAAAATTCTAAGTTGAAAACGTCACAATCAAAGTTGATAGTTCCTGCTCTTTGTCAGCCATTTTTTTTTCAGGAACAGGGCACTACTATAATTCTACTCGGTCCACCTGCCGCGAAACCCGAAACTGTGCGACATCTTCTTGTTTTTTTCTCCGTTGGAATTCCTGCTGAAATCCGGGCACCCGGACCCTGCCAACTCTGGCCGCGGTAGTTCGTTCGTGTTCCGCCGTGGCGCTGTTTTTTGCATTCGCCGCTGCTGTCGCTCTCGTTGCGGTAGTCTCGGAGTCGATCGAGAGCAGTGAACCTGGTGCACACCGACTCTGCCCAGCAATGTCCTCATAACGGCAGCAATTATCAGAGAACGACGCTGCGCTGATGACTCTTCGTCGGGTTGTACGCTTGATCGCCTATCGAAATCGCCAGTGATCCGATCAGTGAAAGTGGTGCTTCTTTGGTGATCTGTGCCCCCGAGGCGGCCCTCCACGACCCAACAGTAAGTCCCTCGACAGACCGGACCGTTTCGTGCCGGCCTCCCGTCCTGCAACCCGGCCGAATCCTGCCGAAGAGGCAGGACGCCAGTCCCAGAGATTTACGTAACCGCTGGCGTGAGTAAAACCGCCGTGTAAAGTCGACTTAATCGAGTCGGGCGGATTAAATTCAATTAAAAATTACAGTCTTGGGAGCCGTTTCGAAATCGAGTATTGTTTTAATTAATTTTTTTTTTATTCTGCCATGGGTACCGGGTCCCATTGTTGAATTCTATCCGGCGATCTGCGTGGGTTCCTGTTATTAATGTCGAAATGAGAATTATGTAAATGGCGGCGTACGTCGGGTTTTACTTTTTTGACTGCAATCTTTTAATTGCCACGGTGCACCAAGGTCGGCGCTTTATTGCTTATTGGAACCGTTCGATTGCGTCGGCCAAAGTGGTACCGAATTTCCTAGGATCGGTGGAGATTCTGCCGCATGGCAGGAAATTCCATCTTTGGACGGTATTTAACGGCATTCCGATCGGTTTCCTGCGAATTTTTCACGCAGCCCCGCAGGAAACGAAGGTCGCCTCGGCAGGCTCTTCGAAAATTAAAAAAAAATTACTTGCTACTTTGCTTACCCAAAGCAACTCCCCTGGCAACAAAGTTTCCTTTCTCAAGTTTCTCCGACACTTACATTAATTATTATCACACTATGATTGTTTTTTTTTTATGTACTGAACCTACATAGAGAGATATCGACACAGAACATTTTCATTTTGGTATTTTTTGGTTTCGTCCGATTTAAATGAATATTCTAACAAGCCGTTGAAAGTGTTTTTGCCAATGTAAAAAAAATACAAACCCCATTCTTTACGGAAAACCCGAATCTATTCGCCGAAGATGATTCCGCGAAACGAGAGAAACACTTTTGAAATGTCTTCAAAATGAGTGTTGCCGCGTGAGAGCGGTGGTTATCTTGTCGGAATTGTTGAAATCGTCGCTTGTGAGAAATTACGTGTTGGCACTTGTTGCGTGAATTTATGAAATAATCGGGAACGTGTTGACACTCGTCGTGACTCACCGAGAAAAATGGCGTTCTCGCTGTGTGTGCGGAGTACTTTTTGGAAATGGTTTCTTGGTGGTGCCGGTGACAGCGTGTGGGCATTAAAATGCAGGCAGCGGCGGCCGCCGCCTTGACACCAAAACCGCTCAAGACTCGATCCTCAGCAACAGCGAGTCGCGTCGGAGGGGAAAAATAGTCGGAGTCCCGCCGCCTCCACCGGGATAATAAATAAACGAGGCAGAGACACGCGTTCAATCAAGCTGCCCGCCTAAGTAATACAGTCTTAAGGTAAAGGACTGGTATAATATGCAAATTGGTCGGTAAATCGCATGCAGCTCCTAACATTAATATTGCCATTAGGCCGGACCATTATTTAACCGATGGGCGATAAATAAGCGGAGATAAATGGTCGTCGGGGCCCTTCTCGGTGCAATTAAGCTTTTACGGGAAAAGTCGACCGGTCGATAAGTGTACGCGAGAGGCAGTGCTTGGGTGGCGTGCTGTAAGTGGATTTTTCCAAAGAGTCGGTGCGGTACGCGAAGTGCGTCGAATTGACAGGTTCGAGACAGAAAGCGAATAAAAATATACAATAATAGGAGTTCTTGTCTTGTGGACACTCCGTTGCTAAGCAATCGCTCCGAGTGTGCTGCAAAAATTCTCAATCCGCCGAGTTGGCTCTTCGTTTGCTCGGCCCTCTCGCTAGGTGATGCAAGGTCTTGTGTACTAAAACTGCAGTTAAAGAAACGCTCTTCCTATTATCGAAGACCCCGTCAAAATCTATCGAGTCGTTTTTTAGTTATAACTGAACATGGGATACATACATTTGTACAAATTCTCTCTTTTATGATATATTCAGAAGAATTCTATTCCTTAGAGCATTTTTGAATAAATGGATGGTCGAAAATACTAAAAAAAAAGTTTTTTGGATGTACTCGTATGTACATATTACGATCGTACAAAAAGAATTCTGGTTTCTGCATAAACTAAAAAATATTGAGCTAGTTCTGGACTGAAAACTTTTTCGATTTTAATGACTCCAGAGATGTTTCACACCAGAGCAGAACAAAACCATCTCCGTTGTGAGTAAATTTTTTGATTGGTCATTTTATTAAGTATCCATAATAAATAAAGCGAGCTCCGTTTTAACCGTTTAGCAGGTTTTTCCCAGTTTAAGATATGTTCTATTGTTGCTCCTAGAAAATTTGTAACTTCTTGTAACATAAATCTCGGCACGCTGACTTTTATTATAAACTGGCTGGAACAATGGGTAGTTTGCTTAATTTGAAGATATTTTGATTCCATTTTTGAATCGACCGAAATTAACAAAGTTGTTTTCCACGACAGGAAGACTTGTGACCTCTGCATGACTAACAACATCTCCATTTTATTTGGCTCTAAAAACCATTTTATGTGAGATATATGTATATGAAGATGGGTCCGAGAACACTCCCCTGTGGTACACCTGATTTAGACGTTTGTCTTCTTTCTGAATTTTAAATTGTCGAACTGAGAGACGCGGACTGTACATCAGGCAGTCGTTTGTTACGCCATCACTAGTTCGAATCCGTTCATCGGTTATGATTTATTCCTTCGGGCCGAATTGGTTGTTAAACAGATAACTGTTGCGTGATACGCTAAAGGACAAAATTAAGAAACCATAACGTAAAGTAACTAATTACCATTGGTATACGAAGACGCGTAACTGAGTCCAACGGAATTGAAAATGCAACCCACAATACATTTGCAAAGTTAACGTGGCCTTGAATTAAAAAACATAAAACATAGCTGTGAAATTTCGTAAATTTTGACATAAACGTCATTCGCTTAATTAAAAGAAATTCGGAAAAAACGAAGAGTTTTTGGGGAAATGTTTGTTGCCAACGCAACGGCAGAAGCATTTTCATTACATTCGCCATAAATCCTGAAAAAATTTCCGAAAACGTTTCATTTTGTTTCTTTGTTTTCGATTTGGAAGATTTCCGTCCCATTTTCCTTCGTATAACTTTTTCTTGTTTCGGTTTTCTTTTCTTTCACGTTTACTTTCCCATATTTTCTTTCATGTCCGTTCCGTTCCAATATAAAAAATAAGATTTTTTTTTTCTGCACCTCACAAAATTTTATGAAAAGTAAGATGGAAATATTTCTCCTGAAATCTCGATGCTCTAATTTCATATGACCAAATAAAGTCAAAGAGTGTTAGATCTGGAGATTGCAGAGGGTCTCTTTTTTTAAGAGCTCTTTCTGATAAATTTTCTTGGCAAGTTTTTGTTCAATTTGGAACGAAACAACACAAATTTAGAACACACTGCAGTTCTTTCGTAAACTTCTGTGTTGTTTCTTGGTCAAATTTTGTTTTAACGAACCAGTTGATTACAAAATCGACTTTTTAAATTTCCCAACACCGTCCAAAAAGTACACCGTAAAAATATTAAATATTGTAAAAAAAGTTGTTTGCAATGTCGACAAAATGTACCGTAATCAAAATAGCATAAGTCTGATTTGTGTTAGATCAGCTGTATTTTAATACTGACAATCTGTACGGTCTTCTTGGAAAAAAAATGTATATTTACGTAAGTATATTTACAATTATTGTAGATTTGGGTGAAACAATGAGGGTGAGAACTTTCGTGTTGTAAGACTTGGGGGCCTTGGGCCCCGCTCGATTATTTTTTAATTCCCACCGCTCGTTCCGAAATCGGTGTTAATATTCAGTCTCGCACCGCCCTCCCCCCCGATTTCACTTTTAATAATGTCGCAACGTCTCTAATGAACGATTGTCTGAAGAAATGACTTCTTAATTGAGTCGTATCAAGTGAAAATTCGTCAAGCCATTGTCGCACGCCGGCGAATTCACAACAAACATTGACCCCGATCCCACGGCGCGATATCCTTTTCCACAGGAAAAACCGCTACGCTCCTGTCGAGGACGATTACGGATCTAACTGTTCGAGTCCTTCCGCTCCGACGATGTGGTGCTGCATTTTTCGATTGCTCAACATCTCCGTCGTAAAAGCCGACGCGCAACGCCCGACTTCCATCTCCAGCCGATGGTGATCGCTCCTTGTGCAACAAATGCTGTTATCTAATTATGCAGTTCCCCAGTTTCCCACATGGCCGTTCGAAAACGGCGATAAATCACCAACGGCTCACCGTAAATCGCCTTATCTTCCGCGAGAAAATATAAATCCGGAGTCGATTCGTTTTGCTTTCGTCGGAAACGGAGACGGTTTCAGGAGCCATTTTCTGATCTGCACCAGTTCGTACAAAATTTTTTTTTCGAACGTTCAGATTATGAAGGAGGCGTCACGGTTGCGCTCTTGCTCTTAATTAATTGGATTTTAATGCTTTTTCACGTTGACGACTAATTCAGCGCTGAAATTTTAAACGCGGATTTCACAAAGAAAGTCGACTAATTAAAATGAAAACGACAGCGAATTATGATAATTTTATTGTTTCGGTGTTATGCCGCCCGGCACCGTGATGATCACAAGGATTTTTTCTTCGCCAGAGACGTCGAAGGTGTGCTGTGAAAGCTTACGTAAACAATAACAAAAAGAACGGAAAAAATTAAATCATATCACAAATGAATGTTGTTTGTATGTATGTACGTATCCATTGTCCGCTTATAATTAAAAAAATACTGAATGTATTTGGTTGGGGTCTTCACTGATGGTTAGAGCGTTTCTTCAGCTCAAATTATAATTCACAAACCGTTCACGAGCGTGCGGGGGGACTGAGTGGTAACAAAAAAACAAGTAAGCCGAATTGTATTTATTGACAGTGAAGTAAATTTTACTTGTTCATTTTATAATAATCACAATTGTTCGGTTGCACAAAAATGTTGTGTATACACCTTGACCGCGAAATCCTTTAACATCCTCGAGATTGTCTTGCCTCGGCCGTAAGCGGCCTCGGCGACAATTTTTCTCTCGGACGTTAAAGAAAGATTTCGCGGCCTTGATATACAAATAAGTCAAATAACTATTGACGTTGTCAAGTTTTCATAAAAAGTAAGATGTTGTGTTGTTACTTCGGCCGTTTTGCGATTTAGATGTTGATTTTTTTCCCAATTTTGGACAAATTTACCACAAAAATATTTCTTTTATTTGTGGAATTTCGAGAGAGCACGGACCCCAAGAAAACCTCCGGATTCTGTTGATATTTTTAGATTGTTTGTTTATTTCCTGGTATTGTTGTTTATAGTTTTTTATGTAAATCCGAATAGTGTCGAAGAATTGTACGGCGGTTGTTAAAATTTTTAACAGTAATTAGTAACGTCAACGTCCAAGAATGGCACAAGGCTGTGACGCCTTGTCCATATGTATTAGTCTATTTAAATAAAAATGTCGTAAAAATTAACATGCTAATAATGTTTTTGAGATCGTTATTGGAATAATTGTCCGTAGAGGCTTCCATTATGGTCCATATAAAGCGTCTCATTGGTTGGGACAACGACAGTGAGTGAGTTATAAATTTCCCGACTCGTTTCGTGTTTTCCCTACTAATAAATTTTGTTTAATAAACTAATTAGCGTCCAATTATTCGCAATAACGAAGTAATTGGTGTAGTCAACAAAGTGATAAATAATCTGTTCCGACGAGGAACCATCGAAACCAGAAATTTTGAAATTTTTTTCGAAATTATAGCGCGGTGGCGGAAGCGACAGCGCCCGTCAGAATTTCACTTGCCCCATGGCGAGGTTACCCAACGCGAGTCTCGCCACACTCCTGGTACATACACACTCCATAAAACAAGTATGAACACCTACACGTCCATTTTGTGCCGACCGAATGCCTTCCTCTAGTCACAATGTCGCGTGATGTAATTGTAGATACATCTACCTCCTCCCATTTGCACGGGCCTTAGAAAAGAGGAAACAAGATAAAAGATGTTGCATCATCGAGGAAACGTACAACGACCATGTAAATATTCCTAGAGAGACTTGTACTACGTTTTAATTGTGCGAGATAACGACGACAAAGCAAAAATCGAACAAGACCTGATCCGACGGACGAGTCGGAAATCTGTACGCGATTCCAGGAATCGCAGATATCTACGATCGATCGCGAAAATTTCAAGTATAGCGCGTTCGTTTTAGAAGCGGGGACCGGTCGCAGGATCCAGTTCGTGCCGATTTCGGGAGTGGCGAACTATAGCGTGTTCGCCCTAAAAGCGGGTACCAGTCGCAGCATCTGGATTCGGTGCGAACTGTTGCGTCGCGGGAACCGCTCGACGGAAGCGGAAGTTGAAGGCCTCCATAAGCGCCGAACAATGGCGACTTTTCGGCGGTGCCTTGAACCTAACGGTGCGTCAGCGTGATCGGCGTCGAAATTTCCACCGTATTTGGTGGAAATTCGCCGCAGGAAATCGATCTTCGCCCCGATCGACTCTCTGTAACTGTAAAACGTGAACGGTAGCTCACCGGCCTCGGTTTTTCGAGCGTAGGTGCGAGCTTATCTCGGCTCGAATCCGCGCTACCGTACGTTCCGCGGGGCAATTAATCAAAGCAAAGTCGACAAATCCAAATCGTCGGTCGCTGCAGCAGGTTCAGCAGGATCCTGGACGGGTACTCGTAACTGTAAAGCGAGCTCTTCTCACGGCCGGCCCGTATCAGCAGGTTGAGATCGCTTAATTGACGAAATGGGGGGAGGGGGGGCAGGGTTTGTTCGCCGAATAAGACGAACACGACAAATGCAACAGATGTATAGGGGAACAGCTGAGGGCCCAAGTCGGAGCCTTGCGGGAGCGCTCTCGAACAGTGTGGAGATAAGTCGCCGCCGCCTCAGTAAATCCGATGGATCGTGGAACAGATGGCGGCGGTCATGATAGTCGAGGACGCCGCCGACCGCGACGGGGAAGAGTCCCCCGACCCACGCGCCTCCTCGTTAAAGAGCCGAAGTGTCTCACGAGCAGGGGTCAACGACAAAAGCGACGGAGGTGACCACCCGGAGGGGTCAACGACGAATCGGTCGCGTCCACATTTTTCCCCGGCGATCGATCGATCGATCGCTCGCTAATGAACGGTCCAATTTAATCGATGACCGTGCATCCTCCAGCAGGTCTAATTGATGCCCCCCAATTAAAGATATCCGGTACGGCCGCGCGGATTATTATTACGGTACATTCCTGCGGCGTTTGGCCGAGACAAACGCTGCCGTAACAGTAAGCTGGTCAAAAAACGACATTTTTTTCAGTGGGAATCAGACGGCGGATGCAAATACATGCATGCCTGAGAAAAAGCGAGGGATTTTTCGGAAAAAAAAAAAAAACTCGACGAAAGGGATATCGGCGGCTAACTGTACAACGGCCGCTTTTACAAATTATCATAATGCTAGATCCTCGTCTTCGATAAAGGCTCGAGATCGAAAATAATAGCCATAACAGTCCATAAATTTATATGATTCGGAATTGTTTTAACGGTAAGACCTGGTCGGGTGAGGGATCGCTAAAAACGTGAGATATTGGACGGAGCATCGTTGTTATTCACAGATTTTTATTCGCATTTTTTTTTCTAATAATACGTGATAATTCTTCAGTTCTTCACTGATGCTTGGATCTAGATATCATCTTATCATTCTTTATTTGTCTGCAACACCGAAATATGTAGTTATTTTCATATGAGTAGCGCTGTCAGATTACTTTTCAGGTATGAGGCCGAAATTTGAAGCACGAGGCGGTAGCCGAGTGTTCAAAAACAAGCCGAATACCTGAAAAGTGACAGCGCACGAATATTGATTAAGCAAAGTCTCCAGATGAGCAATCCAACTGTCATTTGGCGCTGTTTTAATATTCATCCGATGCTATTTTTTTTTCTATTAGCAAATGTGACGATATGTTGGCTAAATGTGAATTTAGGAATCTTTTTTAAAAATAATGAATGTAAATACATACAAATTATTTGATGATACGTTCGATAGATGCAAATTTAGAGATTAGAGTAAAAATGTGTTAATTATCTTGCTGTCGACAAAGCTAGGCTAATGATATTCAATTTGTTCTGTAGCTCGCTTAACGCTCCGTTTCTGTTGGAATAAAGAAATTATTTTTTTATGTTGAGTGCTTAAGCAAGAACGTGATCATCTACCAGGATTTGAAACTGGAAAACTGGAAACTGACCGAAAAATGTGAATTTTTCTGGTTGGTGGATGTCTAGAATGTTGCACTCACATCCTTTAAAATACTCCCTAGTACCTCGGTCGTATTTTAAACCCGTTCGTGCAATAAAGGATAACTTTTTACGCTTATATCTTAAATAACTATTCTTTTTTGTTGGAGATTCTTAAAACAAAGTCGAAGTTTTTTTTATATCTTGTGGCTTTTTTGGAACAAAACAAGATTCGTTTTATAATTTTTTTAAATACATACGTCGATGTAAATTCGGAGGAAGTTGGAGGGCGTTTGTCGCTGGCTTTCGGTATAAACAGTCAGTTTGGTAGTTTGAAAGTGTGAACTTTTTGGAACCCTTCAGTGCCACCAAACGTTTAAACTTCGCGATGGAAATTGTCGACTTTGAACGAGCCTACATCGGCCAGGTGGACCTGAAAACGGCAGCTTTCTTCCGCGATAAAAAACCAACAAAGTCATTGACTTCGAAGTGTTTGTCTAGAACAAACTCCGACAGAGGTCTTATTATTTTCAAGGTTTATTCGTTCTTTTGTTCGATGACATAAACGTAAACAAGTCCCGGAGAGGACTGAATTTCACAATTTTAATCGAACGGCGGCCGCATCCTCTTCTCGATGACGCGAACGAGCTCGCTCCTGCGATATTCCTGCAGCGGAGAAAAGGAGTGCGGCGTTCCCGGTGCTGCCGCGTTCCGAAACACCTGGACACGTCGGCGACCGGTTCGAAGGAAAAAAACTAGCGAAAAGCGATCGGCGATTCAATCTCCAAACGACTTAATTGATGGGTGGCGGCGAGTCGAAAATCAATTGCCCATCGATCCGATAAATAAATTCCCGAGTGATTGTCGACCTCTAATCCTGCTTTATGGGCCTCCCGGTGCAATTACGAGTCGATAAATTCCGCACGTCGCTCCGCAATTTGCGCGGTCCTCCGGGAGTCGAGCGCGCGCCGCAGGGAAAAGGGTGGCGAAGAAACCTCACCAGTGCAGGAACCCACAGAAATGACGGGTTTCGCGAGGTCACCTCACGAAAAATAATGATTATTGTGCGCGACAAGGCTCTCCGACCTAGTCGACAGGAAAATGCCATCAAGAAAAGTGTGTTACTGTGGCAATAAACAGTATTACGCGTCCGTCGTCACATCGACATGCACTTAGCGTACACGCATCTTCATTGTCACCGCGAAGAAATTCGATTTTTCCTTTCGGACGGTCACGCCGAGAAAATGCGACAATGGGTGATGACGATGGACAGAATAGAAATCGACACGATGTGACAAGAATTGCCAGCGAATCAGAGGTCATCCAAAGAAATTGACACCACTCGTGTTTATCAATGGGCTCTAACGAAGTTTCGGAAAAAGGATGAGAAAAAAAAATTAAGGGCGAAGGGCAATCCAACCGAAGAGTGTTGTCTTCGAGCCGCCAGATCGTCCGAGATTTGTTATCGCAAACCTGGTAACACCAAAGGAAAAAATCACAATCAAAAGGGAAAGAAAGCTTCATCAGAATATGTTAAAAATCGGTTACAATATACCAGGTGATACCGAAGAGGTAGCAGAAAATCCAATGTCATCAGTAATTCCGAAAAAATCAAAAGCAAAATACATATAGGAGTATGTACAGTTGCGGCCGTTGAAATCTCAGACAGGAAAGATTTAAACACTCTGTATAAATTCCGAAATTTGATTAGCGTAAACAGGATTTTCATCAAGGATTATAAAGTCAGTGTCAGTATTTGACATATTAGGTCAGAATCGCGCGTAACTTTTGAAATGCCGCAATTATCTGATTTGCAAAAATGTGTTTGACTGAGGGACGGTGTGAGTATAAGAGCCATTGCGAGAGAAATTAATGTGGATAATGTTTGATTGACATTTTGAGAAACGTCACTTTCAATACCATTTACAAAGCTAAAAGTTTGGCGTTGTCAAAGTGTCTCGAGTTTTCAACGGCCGCAACTGTACATACAGTGAGTTTTTTTAAAGACTGGCCATAGGGTTTTACATGCTAATTTTTCAACCCCCTGTTAACTTTTGTTCTGATGAAAATATTCAAACCATTTTTGGAACAAAGTTGGAAGATTTTTCAAACTATCGGATAGATTACAATTCAATATCCCAAACTGTCGAAAATGTTGTGAAAAAAATATTTTTTAGCGCGCCGAATGCGTCCAAAAGTGGAGATCGTCAGGTGCTGGTTGAGCCGACAATGGCGCTACTCTGGCGGCCGCTCGACGTACTATTATTTCAGCGCCCTAAAAATATTTTTTTCACAACTTTTTCGACAGTTTGGGATATTGAATTGTAATCTAACCGATAGTTTAAAAAATCTTCCAACTTCATTCCAAAAATGGTTTGAATATTTTCATCGGAACAAAAGTTAACAGGGGGTTGAAAAATTAGCATGTAAAACCCTATGGCCAGTCTTAAAAAAACTCACTGTATATGTTTTTATACAGGGTGTCTTAGCTAACATTTTCGAGCCTCATAACTCAGTTATTTTCCAGCAGATTTTTGTGAAATTTAAAATGCAGATATTTTAGACGGTGAAGAATAAAATCCCATTAATGCAATCACCCAAGTCTTAAAAACGTAATTTTTACATGCCTTTTTAAAATGTTTTATTTCCACCTTCTAAGTAAATGACACTTTATAGGTATTTGTGGTAACTAAGTAAATGGATAATTACAGGCAGAGCCCTGTAATATTTAACAGGCACGTAGAAGAGACCTGTAAAGACTTTACAAGGCTCATCAAAAAATAAATAATCAAAACTAATTAAATTATTTTTTTTAAAAGTTTATTACAAACACAAACAAATTTAACTATCAATTGTTGCAATTACATACGTTAATAATGCATTTTGATCCGTTTCGCAAGTCATTTTCATGTCGCTCCTGGGATCGAATCAGTAGAGAGCCGCACTTTCAGCGTTGGTAATTTCGTTGTTATTTTCTTGCATTTCAATAAAATCGCCTTCAAAGTCTTCATCGGGCATTAAAGCCACTCTTTCTTTTCTTTCTTTTTGCAACAAATTTCACAAAACTTCTGACAGTATTTTTGTTGTTTATCTCAACACCATGACGACGTAGGTATAATTGCCCCACCGCCTTTCATTACAAAAATTTTATAAACATAAATAACAATTAAAAAACGAAATTTAAAGGCTGAAGGTGGAAATAAAAGTTTGTATGCAATTCGCTTAGCAATTAATCTTTACTGGGCTTACTGGCTTATAGATACTCGTTCCTTACGTCACTCGTCCAACAAGTGCCAGCGCGCCCGTAAAGATTAATTTACTAAGCTCGTCACATAAATAACTAGAATCAATTAAGATCGACATAAAAAATTGATCGTCAATAAAAAATGCTGTAGGGAAAAACTCGTCCTTGAAAGACGTCTGGTTTGCAAGAAAAAAGCGAAAAACAGTGTTAAACGTGGCTGCAAATGCAAAAACGTAGACGCGTATGAAACAAACGCGCAATTTTGCAGAATTTTGGTCATCCCTTTTCGCAGAAGCGCAGGTGACATATTTGACGTTTATCTTGCTAACCTTACAAACACTTACAAAGTTAAAGACAACATTTGGACGTAATTTATTATACTGGATGCTTTAATTCTTCCATAAAGGACTAAAACACGATCGGGATATTTTAGCAAGGTAATTTAGTTCACGTACGCTTCCTGTGTCTTCAAATAAATTGACGACTCTCTTAACCTTACATTTTGTAAAGCCTACATTTGGATAGTGTTCCACGAGAAAACGAACTGTGTCATTGAAGTTCTTACGACACTCTCCGTAGGCAAAAATGATTTCCTTTTTCAACAATATTGAAATTTCTGCCGCTGTAGTCTATTTTTAGAGTATGTATTTTCAATAAATTTTCACAATTTGACGTTTCTAATAAAGCGCGCCCAATTTTGACAGACTTTAAAGGGTGTACAAAATGTTGCTTGGCAATTAATCATCAATTGTTTCAAAAGGTAACTGCTCAAATACCTTAAAATTTTACATTAAATTTTTAACGACAAAATCTAATCTTTTCGTTGAATCCGACAAGTGATTTACTTAATTGTTTGTGTAGACCCCTATTTTCTAATGTTTAACAATCTAATAATAATCGCGCATAATTTTCGATTAAGGAAACATGTGTTAAAATTACATTTTTTCACTTGAGGTAATTTTATTATTATTACTAATTGAACCTTCACGGTCTAAAATATCTGCATTTTAAATTTCATAAAAATCCGTTGGCAAATAACCGAGATATTAGGCGCGAAAGTCTTAGCTGAGACAGCCTGTATATTGTTTGTGTTGTATCATGCGTTGATTTAAATTTATCCTCAAAGCTGACGTTGAAGAGTCGATTGTGAACGCACCACTCGTGTAAAAGCGTAAGATTCAAACAGCTGATCCGTAATGCGTAGTGCGTCCACAATCGACTCTTCAACGCCAACTTTTAGGATAAATTTAAATGAACGCACGATACCTAACTAGAGAATAACCAACCAGCAATTTATCTTTATAATGAAGACGCTTAAACTAAGAATTCGCCCAATGGCATTCCATTCTCCCTTTCTGGTGGAACTACAGACTTTGCACTTTTTTTTATTTCTCTTAACCACTTGCGACAAGAATGACGTTTAGAGACATCGATCAATTATGAAAAGTGACACGTTACACACTAAGATCAGAAAAAATAAATATTGTAATTAAAAAAAAAGAAAGTGATGATCAATGGGGTCCATAGCAGAATGTGTAAATTACTTCCTCTGTTTATAGGTTTTTTTAGGAATCATAATGTTTCCTGTGTCGCTTTTTAAGAGGAATCAGGTTTTTAATACTGCACCCTGTATATGCGTTCATTGTTGAATATTGTTATTCATTATCATTACACACGACCGTAAGTAATGACTCATTACTCTATTGTGACCAATTGCGAAATTGCATTTGCAAATCATCGTACGGAATGTAAAGTTACTGTGATATAATATTCATGTGTCATAATTATTTTGAAATGTCATAACGTAATTTACGAGCCTGTGCACGCTGTAGGTTAAAAAGAAGTGATACATTATTATTAATTATGGTGGGGAAAATGATAAAAGTTTGAACGTCGCAGAAAAACATCGAATTCAACTCGCATCTGATGGCCATTACACGCGAGTGTAATCTTGACCTTACTCAAAAAATGTCGATGTTCAAATCGAAACTTCAACATTTTTATTTCGACGGATTTGGTAAACGAGATAAAATCACGACGAGAAATAGATTTCTAGTTGCATTTCAAGTCGGACCGTTACGAAAGCAAATCACGAGAGCACTTCGTGTCTCGCTTTGCGTAAAACGTGGTGAAAAATCCACGCACCTAGGGTGAAAATGTGCATTTCGAACGCGCCATCGCTAAATTCGAGATCACGTCAGATTTTTCTTTGAGCGATATGACCAATTAACCTTGAGAAACAATATCTAGGGAAATTACATGTTCCGCAAAGACGCGGATAATTTATCGCGGCCAGGAGTGAACAACCGTTCCATAAATTAAAATCGACCTATTGGAGTTTCATAATGGAACAGCAAAAATCACAGTATAAAAGAACTGCGTAGGTTGAAGTGGTCCAGATTCTGACCAGCACGTGTTGCACATAAAATAATTCACGGCATTGTAAAACTCCAGACTCCAAAATATTATTTAGTCCATATAAAGCTTTTAAACAGCAAGGTTGTGTCTTATTAAAATCCCAACAGGTTATGGGCCCAGTGCAACGCACAAGTAACAAGTGATTAAAGACGGTTCCGGTTCCCAGTATTTAATACACTCTGAGAGACGCGCGTGTAGTGCACAAGTGATATTTGTGACACAGTGCAGTGTACAATGGATGCGTCGAAGCAAAATAAAAGAAACATTCAACCCTTTCAAGGCGAACGTTATGCTACATGGAAGTTTAGAATTAGCGCACTACTTGAGGAACTTGACGTCGCAGTAGTAGTAGCTCAAGATGTGCCAGCAGTACCGACTGAAGAGTGGAAGAAAAAGAATTCGCTGGCCCGAAACACCATAATAGAATATTTGGGCGATTCGTTGCTAGGTTTTGCGAAAGAACAAGAATTTGCTAAGCAAATAATAGCAAATCTAGACACCATTTATGAAAGGAGAAGTCTTGCAACACAGCTCACTTTAAGAAAAAAATTATTGAATCTCAAGACAAAACCAAATGAGAATTTACAAACACATTTTACTCGATTCGATGATCTAGTAACGGAATTACTCGCTGCGGGGGCAAAGCTAGAAGAGATGGACAAGATCTCACATCTATTATTGACTCTACCGTCCGTTTATGATGGAGTAATCACGGCACTGGAAACGCTCAGTGAAGAAAGTTTAAACTTAGCTTTTGTAAAGACACGACTTTTGGACTACGAAATAAAATCGAGGACAGACGAGCTCACTGTGAAAGCGTTAGAGACCAGCGGACACTCACCATCTAAAAATGACTATAAAAAGACAAGAGGACTAAGATACAACCGAGCTCCTAAACAAAACAAACAATATTTAAGCAGTAAAACTAAAGGTAGAAGAACGTCTTATAAGAAGCAATCTGAATTACGCTGTTTCCATTGTGGCAGAAACAATCATTTTCAAAAGGATTGTTTTTATTACAAACGAATGATAGAAGCCCCAAAGAGTGCTCAACAAACGACACAAGCCAAGGCGCAGGCAACAACCTCCAGTTTCGCATTCATGATCGGACATTATATGGACAACACAACTTTGGGTAGACAAGAGAAGTTCATTATCGATTCTGGAGCGATCGATCACATTTGTAATAATTTAAGTCTGTTTGAGTCTTGCACAGACTTATCAACACCAGTACAAATAGCAGTGGCTAAACTCGGAACGACGGTAACAGCTACCAAGAGGGGAACCATCAAAGTGACAACTACCCAAGGAATGGAAGGACAACTTGAAGATGTCCTGTATGCTCCAGATGTGCAGCACAACCTCATATCCGTGCGACGGATTCAAGCCAAGGGTATGACAGTTATATTTAGTCCACAAGGGGTCACAATTCAAAATGGTAAACAAACCATTCTAACAGGTAAGCCATTTAATGGATTGTTAGCTGTAACTTTACAGATTAATAAAAGCATGGTAAATTATGGAAGTCAGGTCCATGTGATTAATAACTATCAAATATGGCATGAGAGACTTGGTCACATAAGTAAAACAAATTTTAACAAGTTAAAAGCACATAATATGGTAGAAGACATTAATCACATTGACCAAATAAAACCAACTGATGAACTGTGTGAAGCTTGTATTTACGGGAAACAAGCAAGACTTCCTTTCAATAAAAATAAAATTAAAAACCATGTAACGAGACCCCTGTTTAACGTACATACTGATGTATGTGGGCCTGTAACACCTCCTACTATAAATAGCAAAAATTACTTTGTCACTTTCATTGATGAGTTTACACATTATACAGTGACATATTTAATTACATTTAAAGGCGAAGTGAAAGATGTCTTTCAAGATTATCTGCTCAAGGCAAATGCCCATTTCAATTTAAAAATCGTAAATCTGTATTGCGATAACGGCAGAGAATATCTCTCCAATGAGTTAAAAGACCTATGTGCTCAGCAAGGAATTACATATCACTTAACTGTGCCCTATACACCACAACAAAATGGTATAGCAGAACGGATGAACCGTACAATCACAGAAAAAGCTCGTGCGATGCTGGTTGCTTCAAAATTAGCTTCATCATTCTGGGGCGAAGCTGTTTTAACAGCCACATATTTAATTAACCGTTCTCCCACAAAAGCGTTAATTAATAATAAAACCCCATATGAAATGTGGTATCAAAGAAAACCAACATTAAAATTTTTGAAAGTATTCGGTTCCACTGTTTACATCCATATCAAAACTAGTAAAAATAAATTTGATAAAAAATCAAATAAAGGAATACTAGTGGGATATGAACCCAATGGATACAGAGTGTGGAAAGAAACCGAACAAAAATTTATTATTGCTCGAGATGTTGTGGTAGATGAAGCAAATAGTGAAGCTACGAACGTGAATATGTAAATGTTGGAGATTCTAAACACTCTGATAGTAGAGATCAATTAGAAACCCAACAAGTTGAGCAGAAAATTCCTAACCTTGTTCCAACAAGTGAAAAGGAATCCGAAAGGTCTGAACTCAGAAGGAGTGAAAGACATAAAAATCGTCCTATAACAAATTATGATGAAAGTAAATTAGATGAATTGTATAACAGTATTTTAAGTACTGTACATCATCAAATCAGAATTCCTAAATCTGTGAAAGAAATTGCAGAAAGGGAAGATAAGATTAAGTGGGAGCAGGCTATAAAAGAAGAACTTGACTCGTTAGAAGAAAATAAAACATGGACACTTGTAAAAAGACCTATGAATGCTAATATTGTTGATTGCAAATGGGTTTTCACTCTTAAAAATGATGAGCAGGGAAATATTTCAAGGTATAAAGCCCGACTGGTGGCAAAAGGTTTTAGTCAAAAATATCTAGAAGATTACGATGAAATTTTTGCACCAGTAGCCAGGCTTACATCCTTTAGATGTTTATTAGCGTTTGCTAATCAATTTGATTTACTGATCCATCATATGGATGTGAAAACCGCTTTTCTAAATGGTATTTTGAAAGAAACCATTTATATGAAAGTTCCTGAACGAGTAAAGGCTAGAGAGGGACTAGTTTGTAAATTAAATAAAGCAATATATGGTCTTAAACAAGCTTCTCGGTGTTGGTATGAACGCTTTGATGAATTGTTAAAGTCAAAAGGGTTTATCAACTCTCAAGTTGAACACTGCATCTATTTACTCGATAATGGAGACATCTCCAATAACATTTATGTATTGTTATATGTAGATGATGTAATCATAGTTACAAAAGATGCGCTTAGAATGTTGAACTTCAAAAAGTTTTTAATGAAAAATTTTAAAATGACAGACTTACGAAAGATTAAACTCTTTTTGGGTATCAAAATTGAACGCAACAATGACACTTTAACGTTGGATCAAAGTCTTTACTTGAAAGCAATTTTAGATAAATTCAATATGACAGAATGCAAACCTGTGAAAACTCCCATAAATATGAAAATAGATTATGAAAAATTAAATTCTGAGGAAGACAGTAGAGCACCCTGCAGGCAACTGATCGGGTCTTTAATGTATGTAATGTTATGCACAAGACCAGATCTTTGTGTCACAATTAACATCTTAAGTAGGTATCAGAGTAAAAATAATGCAGAATTGTGGACCAATCTAAAAAGGGTGTTAAGGTACATTAAAGGGAGTATTAATTTAAAATTAATTTATAAAAGGAGTAACCCTGATTCAGAAATACTAGTGGGTTATGTGGATTCTGATTGGGGAGGTCATGAAGACGACCGAAAAAGTACGTCAGGATATTTATTTCAAGCGTACAAAAACTGTACGGTGTCCTGGAATAGCAGGAGACAAAATACAGTAGCTGCTTCTTCGACAGAAGCAGAATATATTGCCCTTTTTGAAGGTGTCAAGGAAGCAATTTGGTTAAAATCATTATTTGAAAGCATAAGTATTAAAATGATTAAACCAATTACGATATTTGAAGATAACACAGGTTGTATAAATATTGCAAATAATCCCATAAATCATAAAAGAACCAAACATATAGATATAAAATATCATTTCACACGAGAACAAATTCAAAATAAAGTTATCATAGTGAAATATCTGTCAACAGGTGACCAATTGGCTGATATATTCACAAAGCCGATACCAGCACAAAGATATGTGGACATAAGGACAAAACTTGGCATAGAATAATTTTTTTAAATATTTTTTTTTGTTAATGCTAGATGTTTTTTTTGAATTTTTTTGTTAATCTAGCTTAAGGTTTTTTTCTTTCTCGAATTGGAGGAAGTTTTTTGTTAAGATTTTTCTTTCTCACACAGAGGAAGTTTTTTTGTGAAGATTTTTCTTTCTCAAATCAGAGGAAGTTTTTTTTGTTGTTAACATTTTTCTTTCTTAAATCAGAGGAAGTTTTTTTTTGTTAACTTTTCTTTCTCAAGTTAGAGGAAGTTTTTTTGTTTTTCTATAGAAATAAAAGATTGTAGGGTTGTAAGATAAGTACCTACTTATAATATTTTTATGTAATGTAAATCTTTACTGTAATTTTTGAGTGGGAGTATTGGAGTTTCATAATGGAACAGCAAAAATCACAGTATAAAAGAACTGCGTAGGTTGAAGTGGTCCAGATTCTGACCAGCACGTGTTGCACATAAAATAATTCACGGCATTGTAAAACTCCAGACTCCAAAATATTATTTAGTCCATATAAAGCTTTTAAACAGCAAGGTTGTGTCTTATTAAAATCCCAACACGACCTTTCGTCGAACTTGGCGAGGAATCATGCGGCACCGAGATGCAGCCTGCAGCAGGAGCGGTGAAAGATTGTCGGCGGCGGCCCGGGGGACGGCACCTGCCGCCCCGAAAAGGCCACGCGCTCGGTCGCCGCCAGATCGGGAGCGATAAAGGAGATCAGACGGCAGCGCCGCCCACGCGAACCAGAATCACGCGTTCCGAAGTCATTGCCATCGTGACCTTGGCTTAACCCGTGCGCCTCTGCCCTAAGCACGCGGCCTTTGTCTGTGCGGATTTTTTCCAGGGTTTCCACCGAATTCGACCGTTAAGCGGCGGCCAATTAAATCCTAACTGTACCGGAGGCGCGCGCTAATCGATCATTTCTGTCGCCGATCGACAGAAACGGCTCCGGGTCGTCGACAACGTCGGGGATAAAAGTGAAACTTATCCGGCTGCTGATAAAGGTAACGATGCGTGTAATCAATCCATTCGGGAGACGAAACCGGACCAAAAAAATCACCATCAGCTGGACGGGTCCGCGACCGGAGCCGTTGACTCTTCACATTTCGGTTTTTTCATCGTCGTCGAGTCGAATGTTTGTCTAGCGCCCCGGGCGCGGGCGTCCCGCCGGGACACCGCGGATCGAACCCGATCGGAGTTCATCGGCGCGGGCCCGGGGCGCAGCCGCCGCCGGCCGCCAGAGCTGTCGGTGCTTGTCTCGACGGTGCCGTGGGTGGAGGACTCACCCAACATGTGGCGATCCGGAAACGAATCGATGCCGCTCTCCGTCGCTGTTCCTGCACTCGATTAATTACTCCCGGACCCGGACTGACTTGTGTGGACGCGATTTTTGATGGTTCAATCCGCACGACCCATTGTCCTGTCAATAACGAATCATGACGGCTTACGCAACACGTGACTTATGAAAGATCGGGTTCAGATCATCCCGAATCATGTCGGCCGATTGGCTTTCTCTTCGACCAGCTTTTGTCTGATGTCATCGTCACGCATTCTCCGATTCGATTGAGCCGTCACGTCGCAAATTACGATTTGGTGTGTGGTGGTCCGGACGAGGTTCGAATTTGGCGCTGTTTTCGCACTCGCTGCCACCTGGCGGTGCGACGGAGAAGCCGCCAGAAACAGGAATCCGCACGGGTGTGTGCAGTCGTCCGTCGGGCTAGGTCAAGAAACGAACCGAAAACGAGCCAACAAAGAAACCACAACAAGGAAGCTGATGAATATTAATGAGCAGCGTGTCCGAGAAAAGCCCTCCTACTGTTTTTACTTTTTTCCCGCCGATAGTACGGAGTCGAGACGAAGGCCATTAATTGTGCATCCATCCGCCAGAGGGGGCGAATTTTGTCGGGTAATTACCGGTGGCGGACGAAAAATCGAAATTGCTCGCATAAATCTGTCGACGGACGCCGGAGACCGAAATTGCATCGCCATTTTGCACTTACTTGGAGGATCGCGGAGATTCTGATTCATCTAGATTCTAGAATCACGAATTGTATCAATTAAATAAACTGCTTTACTCTTCATCGTTTGAGCACGGCAGCACACCACCCACTTTTTTCTGTTTTTCTCACAGCAGACGCGATAAAATACAGCTTTATTTCCTTGCAAGGCTTATTTGGCACTTCTTGCGCATCCTTGATTATCCTGCAACTTCCTGCTCTTCCATTTTTGCGTAAATCCTTTTTTGAGTTCTGGTAACACTTCCACGATGAATATTTTTCCTGTTTATCATCCTCTTCGTAATTTCCTCGAACAACAACAATTTAACGAGGTCGTTGTAGAAGATGACAGTTTCCGGTGTTTCTTTTTAATTTCTTTCCTCACTGTCATTTGGTGGTGGAGTGTGCTGAGCAGTGTGACATTTCTTGTTCTTCTCGTCTTAATAAACGTTCTTAGTGCCTGTTTTTTACATCTACTCCATTAAATTTCTTTGCTCCATCAGGTTAGGTCAGGTCAGGTCAGTGAGAAGCGTAGAGGGATATGGAGGGAGCACTCTTCAAAAAAGTGGATACGACCGCGCTTTTCTGTAGACCTAATAAAAGGTCTCCAGGATGAGCCGAGCGAAACCGAAGTAAACGTAGATATTTCATCTTTCCAGTGGCGTCCCTTTAACTTTTTTTCTGGGGACAATTTTTGTAGGAATTGTAGGAAGACGACCGTAAATATTTAGTTCAAAATAAAAACAGATCAGAGTTATGCAACTGAAAAAATACAAAGACAATTCACCAACCGGTTCACGTGTAAAAAACCAAATCCCAGTAAAATGACGGAACACCGACGCCTATGAAGCATCTAATGCCCAACGACCCTCGTCACGAAATTTCACGAAGTACTGGCGGTCATTTTAAAAGGCGTCATAAAAGGTCTCCGCACAGGTCTCGCGACGTGCCGCTTTCTTTACATTGCCAGCATAGGCAGTGCTCCCTCCATATCCCTCTACGGTGAGAAGCTTTGGTTCTCAGGAAAATGACCGTACCAAATGGAATCTTCTGTGAAAATTTCTTTCGGGCAAAGAGCTCTTTCGGCCAACATAATTTCTACAGGGTGTCTCAGCTAAGACTTTCGAGCCTAATATCTCGGTTATTTGCCAACGGATTTTTATGAAATTTAAAATGCAGATATTTTAGACCGTGAAGGTTCAATTAGTAATAATAAAATTACCTCAAGTTAAAAAATGTAATTTTAACACGTTTCCTTTATCGAAAATTATGCGCGATTATTATTAGATTGTTAAACATTAAAAAATAGGGGTCTACACAAACAATTAAGTAAATCACTTGTCTGATTCAACGAAAAGATTAGATTTTGTCGTTAAAAATTTAATGTAAAATTTTAAGGTATTTGAGCAGTTACCTTTTGAAACAATTGATGATTAATTGCCAAGCAACATTTTGTACACCCTTTAAAGTCTGTTAAAATTGGGCGCGCTTTATTAGAAACGTCAAATTGTGAAAATTTATTGAAAATACTCTAAAAATAGACTACAGCGACAGAAATTTCAATATTGTTGAAAAAGAAAAAAAAAATTGCCTATGGAGAGTGTCGTAAGAACTTCAATGACACAGTCCGTTTTCTCGTGGAACACTATCCAAATGTAGGCTTCACAAAATGTAAGGTTAAGAGAGTCGTCAATTTATTTGAAGACACAGGAAGCGTACGTCAACTAAATTACCTTGCTAAAATATCCCGATCGTGTTTTAGTCCTTTATGGAAGAATTAAAGCATCCAGTATAATAAATTACGTCCAAATGTTGTCTTTAACTTTGTAAGTGTTTGTAAGGTTAGCAAGATAAACGTCAAATATGTCACCTGCGCTTCTGCGAAAAGGGATGACCAAAATTCTGCAAAATTGCGCGTTTGTTTCATACGCGTCTACGTTTTTGCATTTGCAGCCACGTTTAACACAGTTTTTTGCTTTTTTCTTGCAAACCAGACGTCTTTCAAGGATGAGTTTTTCCCTACAGCATTTTTTATTGACGATCAATTTTTTATGTCAATCTTCATTGATTCAACATTTTAAAAAGGCATGTAAAAATTACGTTTTTAAGACTTGGGTGATTGCATTAATGGGATTTTATTCTTCACCGTCTAAAATATCTGCATTTTAAATTTCACAAAAATCGGTTGGAAAATAACTGAGTTATTAGGCTCGAAAGTCTTAGCTGAGACGCCCTGTATAAGGACCTTCAACTCTTCCAAGAATATGGACTATACCAACTATTCTCTTGGAGTTGTCCTTGAATCTCCACTTCTCATAATCTTTTATGGGGAAGATCTGCTGATGGATCAATTTTTGTGATCTTTCAAAGACTTTTTTTTGGTCATTTAGGGCACCACCGTGGCCCACGAAACCTCCTGCAGGAGTTTCATTTGATCGCAGCCGTGGGGGCCTAACCCTGGTGTAATTCGATTTCATCCGGACCATCTCGGTCGTCCCTCCCCGTTTTCTCGATGGGACCCTTCCGCGGTGAAATTGGTGGCCGGCAATAAATTCCGAAAAGGCTCGTATATTATCCTCGCGGCGAACATTCACGTCTGGCGGCAGCTGGTAAATTGCGCGGATTTTTCCCGACCATCGTGGTAATATTTATGGTATGCATTTCGCCGTTGAAATAAAAGTGGACGATTTTTTCATCGGTTTAGTTAGAGCGTTTCTTTGTTTACTCACGCACACATAGGTGAGCAATAGCAGGTGTTCGTTCATTGGGAGTAATACACATCGAGTGAAACCTGTATTGGGCATTTTTTATTTTTCTAATGCTAGAGGTATTGGCGGCGAAAATCCTTGAGCGAGCCAAGAGGTAATGAGGCCGCTTGTGCGAGCTCTCCCATAACGCACGGACAATAATTTTATTTTTTTAGTGCGCAATCGATTATGAATCACGGGCCGAAAGTGCATCAACGAACCCTACCATAAATGGACGTGAGGGTAACAATCTGCATTGTCGCAGCGCAACGTGCACATAATCGAATTATGCAACGTGTCTCTTGGAATTTATGGCTTAATAAAATTTTATTGGCGAAAATAAACAGACGATATTCACAGCGGGCGGACCACATGGGCTGCTCGCTCCCGTACCCAGATTTTTTCGGCGAAATTTTTTGACATTTCCAAGTCTACAGGGGCGGACTCTGAAGGGAACTAGTTCTTGCGGTGGAATGTTGGAAGCGGCAAACGGGAAAGGTTAAGACGCGGCTGCTGTTTTTCGCGTTCAAGGTTCAAAATAATTTCAAAATTGGATCGAAAAATAAAAACGTCAGCTTCGAGTGTCAGTTTTGCTTCATTTCATAATCTAATAATAATAAACTTCGAAAAAATTAATTAATTTGGTTTTTTTCCACTTTTGAACATTACTTGAATGTAACAACGTTCGTAATAACAAATTCTTTGTTTTTTTTTTCCCGTTGCGTTGTTGTTTACAATTTTTTGACGCAGTTTCCTAATCTCGAGAAGTTTTTTTCCCCGAGACCACAATTTGGCGGAATTATCTTCGAATTTGACACAAAAAAGATTCCACCATCACCTTGAACCGTCGTCGCGTGTTGATCCTTCGAGCTTTCCCAGATATTTAAATTCTCCAAACCACGACGACCATGTTGGTCCTTATCTCCTGTCGAATCGCGACGTGCAAGGTCAGCGGGAGTCGCCTTATCTGGATCCCTGGGAGCTTCCCGTCGTCAGATCTGCGCGATTTTTCAAATTCCCTTGCTCCACTTCCCGCGGAACGTGTCGAAACGTGGAAAAAAGCGAAAACAAGGTTGCGGCGTCGTTTCACCGAGCCAACAATAAAATATGACAAATGTTGTCGCCGTTACGAAACTCGTTTCGTGCATTGTTATTGTAAATTTTACGATTCGATAAAAAATCGCGGTGAACACATACGCGGAGTAATCAAGGACGCACGTTTGGCTCGCCACGTGACTCGTGCGGTTTTTCTTTTTTTCCCAAAGAACGCGCAACCTTGGTGATTCACGATCGAGACCTTGCGCGAGTCCCACAATAGACGATTAAGATTTTTTTTTCGTTTCGGCCACGACCAGAGAATCCGAAATCGATTCGGATTCTTGACGTTTGTTTGTCTTCGGCTCGACCTCGCCGTCACAATGGAGAATTGATCGTTCTACTCTTTGCAGACGATGTAGGAAGCCGTCCGACCTCGCCGACCACGCAGAATGTTCACCAACACGACCCTCTCGTCCAGGAGCAGCTCCAGCTGCAGCCGCAACTCGTCGATGCCGTCCCTCAGGATGCGCAACCCCCTGTCGCCGAAGACGTCGTACAACCCCCTGTTCCGACACTCGGACGCCCTGACGAGCTTCGACGCCTCGCACTTCGTCTTCCAGGAGCAGAGGCGCAAGGACAAGAAGAACCCCGTCCTGCGCCGGTACCACTCGCACGACTCCCACCACAGCTTCGACGACCCGAAGGACACCAAGGACGACACCCCCGACTCGACCAAGAGCCGGGGGAGCACCGGTTCGGAGTCGGGACACGAGTACGAAGCCAGGGACTTCCTGGAGCGGTACTCTCTGCCGCGGGTGGTGCGAGTCGGGGGCGGCGAGCCGCTGCTCCTCTATCGCTGCTTCGACAGCTTCACCAAGATACAGGCGCGGGGGATCGTCGGCAGGAAGGGCAAGGAGAAGGCCGACGGGAACGTGCTGCACTTCCCCGAAGGATACTCAGGTCGGTCGAGTTGGCGCGTGCAACGTCTTGTTGCGCGATCTCGTGCGAATTTTCATACGCGATTCGTGGGAAATCGGCTGGATTGTTTTCGATGGGAGAATTCGCAACGCGGTGTCGAAACGCCCTTCAGAAGTAGAAATATGGGAAGCGTTTAAGAAAAGACGTAAGAGTTACACAACTGATGCCGTTACCAGAACAAGCGAATTTTTTCTGATGATTTGCATGTCCGTGACGTATTCCGGTGAGACCTGGTGCTCGCTCCATCGTGCAAAGAGTACAAATTTGATTCGTAAATCGCTACAACACATTTCGTCCAAGAACATTTATCCCAACCAGTCAAGATTATCTAAGGAAAATTCTTTTTCACCGAGGAATTTTTGGGATTTGGGAATTGATGAAAGTCAAAGGGAGCAAAATCAGGCGAATGACGTGGATGTGGTGTAGTTCTCTCCAGTTATCCTTTGATCCTTTGTAATAATCGTTGATTTGATGATGCGTGGAACCCGTACACTTTCTTGCGACCCAAAATTTGACCGAATTTTCTCTAGAACTGAACCATAGAGAAACAAAACCGAGTTTGGTGTTCATTTCCTCGGTTTCGCGGTTTCGGCAACCCACGTGCCGCGTAAAATTTTTCGCGGTGGTGTTTTTGGTGTCGGCGCGTAGAAAAACGAAATTCCCCCAGATTCGTGATCGCCTCCGCCATCTTGATACGCGCGGCCTCTCCATCAGCTGTGCCTTTCGCGATTACAAAACGCATCTAACGAACTGTGACGTTTCGATGATCGACTATTAATCCAATGTCCGGGCTTTCGTCCGTTTTTACTGCCTGCGACGATAAATCACGAGACATGTGCGTGGGCCGTACTCGCCCCGTTTACCATTCCGTTGCACAAGCGCCAATTCGCGCCACATATCCGACGATTTTTCACAATTTCGCTGGGCGATAAGGCCAGCCATGCGGGCAGAAAAGCTGCGACACAAATAGACCGACAACGAATCGTTAAATTTTAATCGACGATCAAGTTACGTAAATAACTTTCGCTCGACGGCCGAAAACGGCAAAAAAAACACAACACCAACAAACAGAGAGTTGCGAAGACGCGAATCAGTAATTTATGGTTTTTCGCCGGAGCTAACAGTACGGCGAAATTTCGAAACGGCATTTTTTCGAAAGAGTCAAAAGTCACATTAACGGTAAAGGGGATTTACATAAAAATCCAATAAAATCGGTTTTTATCGAGGAAGAGCCGGTGACGGATCCGCGTGTCCGGAGATGGTCGCGGAGATAAGGGGCGGGGCGTCAGAGACACCCCAAATGATCGGCCAATCCGAGTCGTTTCCTACCCCTGCTGTGTTGCCAGCTCGACCGGTTTTTCCCCAGGTGTGCCGATTTTGACACACTTCAAATTAAATTTAAAAAAAAACAGATCTGCAGAGCATCAGTCAAGAGAACTGGCTCGCCCAGAACCCGACAATTACGTAATTCTAGTGAGTGGAGATTTTTAATCAAGCATCCAACAAAAGACAAAGTCGAAAAAAAACTGGCGAAAACTAGTAGAGCAGACGTTGACGTGCATTGTGTCTCGAATTTAACGAACTCCTCTCCCATAGAAATCCGTCAAACCGAACGCGATTAATTGACGTTAATGGTTCCGAAATCGGCCCGTTGTACAGTTAGGCTATAGAGTCCGTTCTTTTGTTGCAGGCTGGTTCTCTTTGACGAACGAGAGAGGTGAAAAGAGCGCCGTGGTGCACACTTCGATTCTGCAACTGGTGCGAGAGCAGGTCTGCTCGTTCGTGAGCATGCAGCCGTTCACGGCGTACGCCACCCAGACGGCCGACCTGACAGGTAGGTGGTCGTTCGGGACGATGGGAATTCGACGTGCGCCGCCGATTCGGTCTGACGAGAATTCGATGTTGCAGACGGCAGCGGCAAGGTGCAATATCTGAAGACGCAGGCGAGGGCCGGCCAACTGTTCCAGCTGAGGGCGGTGTTCCAGCACCGGGAGCGGCTCGACGGCGGCGGCAAGAACTCGACGAGGTCCTCGAGGATATCGCGAACGGCGAGAGACAAGGACCTGGCCAATCGTTACGCTCAGCTCGTCAGCCAAAACAATCAGGTGAGGCGGCGGTTCACGGTCATCGCTGATCATTACGGGAACTGGTCGAGACAAATTTCAATTATTTATTGCATAACGGCCGCGTTCCCTGCTTCGGATTGGACATAATTTATTTGGAGAAGACGCGGATGTTTATGGAAATTGCATGATTTAGATAAAATATGCAGTAGGTGGAATGCGGCAAGAGGTGATTTACCCCGGCGGGTGATGCAACGGTTGCAATCGACAGAGATCGATTTGCGACAGGTCTCAGTCGTTTTTTCACACGTTCTTTGTCGTCTTTCGCTATTTTCTTCTTCATTATTGTATTGTATTGTATTGTTTAAATAGTTTTTTATTTTCCGTTCGACCAAAATTTCTTTTGTTTTTTTCAAATGTTTTAAATTTTATTCTTAGGATGATTTATTTATTGTTCTGCATTATTCCTTCTTAATCACTTTTTCTCCATATGTAAAGGTTTTTTTTTTAAATTTCATTGTTTGCTGTTGTTGTTTCGTATATTTTTTATTGTATTTCTTTGCTTTTTTTATTACATACTTACATAACATAGTTTCTTTTGTTTCTTGTAACCACAGTTGTTTTTTTAATTACAATATTATTTTCATAATTGCTTTTAAAATTTTTTGAATTTTTCCGTTGAAAATCTTATTTCATCAATTCCTTTCGCTTGAATTACGTTTTCCACTCTTTTCGTATTTTTTTTTTATAAACCTTGATTATTCTTAGTTTCGTCATTTTTCCCCCATTTTTATCTTTGGACAAAATATTTCTCTTTGTTTTCTTTCAACCTTCATTGACCTTCGTTTTTGTAACTCCACGAATCATCATTCGGTCGATTGGTCTTTCGGGGATTCGGCCATTCGAGATTTTGAAAATTCGACGTAACATTTCGAGCGTTTTACAAATGGAAATGTCTGTGTTTCGTTGCAGGAATTGTACGTCCCCCTCACCGCAAAAGGTGAATTCTACGAAATTCACAGTTCGATGAAGGCGCGGCTTTGTTTTCCGGGAATGCTGGACAAGACCGGACCGCTGGCTCTCGACAGAGACTGTCTTTACAGAATAACGCACTTGTTGAGGCGAGTGGCGCTTCCGGTCAAAGTCAAACTCATCACGGGACCTCTGCCCCAAGGACTACCCAAAGATTTCACAGGTACGCTCCCAAAAACGATCGAAAGTCTGACGCAATCGAGCTTCCGAGATGCGGTAACAGTTACGACACTTACGAAACACCCTCTAATTGGTGTTAATCTTCATTTATGATTCTGCCCGTGGACGAACTCTGGCTCTGACAGGAATTTCGAACACGATTTACGTTCGTTGCGACATTCGAGGGTCCCGTTGGCCGAAATGAACTCACGTGACTCGCGCGGATTTTTCGGAGACGTCGATAAATCGATTTGCATATTCATCGATTTTTTTTCGAAACGTCTGCGTCTATTTTCGGCGATTCACCCATATTTCGCACAAGAGAGAGACAACAGTCGCGGTCGGCGACGGCTTCCTTGCGGGACGCCTCGCGACCAGACTGCCGAGTTCACTCTTGATGGACTCCGCTGTTAGAGGATGTTCCGTTTAGTTTTTTGTCACAGTCAGATTGATGTTATAATAATGATGTTGGAGAAATTCAAAGAGGTGACTGCGCGAAGCGAAATTGCATTTCAATTTGTTTCTTACGGACGCGTCCGCTCGCTTATTATTATTGAGTTGTTTTCTGGCGAGAGCGACAATGGAACGGCAAGAGAAGACGAGACGGGGAGAAAATAAGAACAAGAAGAAGAGAAGAAGATGTAGAAGGCTGGACAAGACGAGCAAAAAATTAATTGATAAATGCTACTAGAGACACGGGGTTATTATAAATGTTTCTTACGTCGCAGTTGGCTGTGAAATTTGCCACGTAACGTAACTGTACTGTAAATCCATGTGACTACTTGGTTGCCTAAAAATGGGGGTAATTAATTAAATTAAAAAATTGTATAGAAATATAAATCGCAGCCAATTAGGTGTATTATTTTTTGGAGTCGATAAATTTAACGTAAAAATAAGACGAAGTCGTTGGTTCGTTTTTGCAGACACCTTCGTCCTGGAGAACAAGTTCCAGGAGCCTCTGATGGTGACGTGCACGCTGCCGCCCCCGAACCAGGACGCGATCCAGCACCAGATCAGCTGCATCAGCCTGAACTCGACCGTGAAGCTGTCCAAGAGCACGTTGGGCTTCGACTCGGAGAACCGGCTGTTCAAGTCGCAACGCCTCCAGGCGGCTTTGGCGTTTTGCCACAAAAACGTCGAAAGCTGGTACAGGGAGGTGCGAATCGCGCCCGACTTCCAGCAGGAGGAGCACTGCGCCGAGTGCAGGAAGCTGGCGGGCACCTGCGACGCCGCCTGTCCCAAGACCCAGGAGCCGGACAAGCAGATCATCACCAAGGAGGTGCTCGAGAAGTTCCCCAAGCCGAAGAAGTGGTACAAGCACTTCAAGCTGCTGGGCAAAGGCGAGGACGGGGCGCAGCTGGGCGACCCCCTCGACGGCCTCGACAAGAGCAAGAGCATCGACCGGTACAAGGACATGTCGAAGCTGATCGAGGAGAAGTTCGGCCGGAAGAGCTACAACCCGGTGAAGAAGTCGGCCAGCTTCATGTTCTCCACGAAGCGGATCGACCTCGACGACGGCCGCCGCGGCAACCCGGCGCTGCTCAAGTGTCAAAGCCTCGACACCCAGCTGTATTCGATCGCCGAGAACCAGAAGGCCAGCCAGGAGCGCGGCTCGCTGCGCAGCTACGACTTCCAGATGTGCATCTTGGACGAGAAAGAGGACGAGATCGTACCGCTGCAGCAGGAGCTCAACCCGAAGAAGACCAAGCCGGACTTGATCCCGACGCTGCCGAAGGCCGACCACGACCGCGACCACTCCTACATCACCGAGCGGCTCTGCAACGAGTTCCACGTCAAAACCAAAGTACAAAAAGTCAAGTGCGGTGGCAAAAACGAGCGGTCGAGCGGGAGGCACCAGCAGAAGGCGTGCGAGCCGCAGAAGGTGATCAAGTCGGTGGTGGTCCAGGTGCACCACCAGGTCAAAGACGACGCTTTCGTCAACGTCGAGGATATACCGTACAGTCACGTGGCCGACGAAGTGTGCCAGAGGCCGAACGGGAGGAAAAATTCGGATGAGAATATTTACGCGGAAATTTGCGAGAGCGGGCCCTGTTGTGATAATAATAGTAAATTGTGCGAGAGGACTAAAAAGGAGACGGAATATTGTTACGTGAAGTTGGGCTCGAACGGCGACAGTGTCACCCAGTCGGATTCGGACGAGGCTATCTATAACACGTTGAGATGAAGAAGCGCTTAAATCTAATTTAATTATTTTTTATTAATATCATGAGTAATATTGTTTTCCTACCAATAAAATATTTAATACATCGAACACGCTGTTTTATTTTCAATTCCAATTTAATTCAAATACGATGATGCTACAAAATGGCTACATCGATGATTTCCGTCAAACGCATTGACGTCGAATTTTATGTTCGAATCGATGTAATCGTAATTTGACTGGTTTTATTGAATAAATTGGGATAAATGTTGAATTCAGGGGTTTATCGACAGAACTAGGGTCAAAGGTGAAACGAGGATCACCTCGGCCAGAGATAACGTTATCTCTGCCTCGGTTAACGAAGAAGTTACTTACATCGATTTAGGGGACATTTCGATGAACCGAGCCTTAGCGGCGTCATAACCTCACTTTTCCCGAAACATTAAAATGGATCAAGAATTGTTGCACCAAAGTATGAAAAATCCTGTAAATGTCATGGAACTGTTCGAGAACAAAGAGATTGTGAAAATTTGCGCCCCCATGGTGCGCTACAGCAAGTACGTGAACACCCCAAACTCTCTCGCCCCGTGTGTGACTCTTGTTTTTCAGGCTCCAGTTTCGCAATTTAGTCAAAACGTACAACTGCGACCTCTGCTACACCCCCATGATCCTCGCGGACTCGTTTTGCAAAAGCGCCAAAGCCCGAAACAATGAATTCACCACCAACATAAGTCAGCCAGTTCCAACTGTGACCTTTTAAATTTTGACCAAACAGTGTTGCAGACGATGTTCCACTGATCGCGCAATTCGCGGCCAACAGCGTCCACGATTTCGTCGGCGCGGCACACATGGTATCGCCGTTAGTACAATAAATTTCAATTTGAGGTTATGTACTGATGCCAGCTTCCAGATTTTGCGACGGCGTCGATTTGAACTGCGGATGTCCGCAACGGTGGGCCAAACAGCAAGGTTTGGGGTGCATCTTGTTGGAGCGACCCGAATTGATCCACGATTTGGTCAGGCAGTGTCGGAATTTAATCCCGAAACCGTTCACGGTCAGCGTGAAAATGAGGTTACAAAAAGACTTGAGGTAAAAACGATGCGTCGATCGACTCCCGATTCACGGTAAACTTGCAGAAAAAGCATCGAGATTTGTACCCAGTTGGAAAAATGTGGGGTTAGTTTTTTGACAGTTCATGGTCGCACACCTGACCAGCTGACAGGTGACGTAAACGTGGAAGCGCTCAGAACTATCGTCGACGGTACGACTGTCCCGATTGTGGCGAACGGGGGGGTAAAAACGTTGCAAGAATGTTTGAACTTGCAAAAATCCACAAATTGTAGAGGTGAGATTACAGGAAACTGTAATTGTTGGTTGATCGTTTTGTCGCAGGAGTCATGGTAGCCAACGGTCTTCTCACCAATCCTACTTTGTTCACCGGCACCTCTGCCACCACCACTGAATGTGTGCAGAGGTGGCTCAATATTTGCTACAACACCACACTTGACCACAACGCACCCGAGTTGCAGACGATACCCGAAAAACCCAACAACTTGACGTTCCAGTGTTTCCACCACCATTTAGTTTTCATGCTGGAAAAAATTTTGTCCAGGACGGAAAAGCGCATTTTTAATAATTTACAAAGCTTCGAGGACGTCTTGAGTTTCATCAGAGACAGATTCGCGATTGTACCAGAGTTGTTCGACGATACTGAATTCAGCAAGATTCGTTTGATTAACTTAGATTACACCAAGAGGGATGATGTTTATTTTGAGCTAAAACCAAATCGCGTGAAGGAGCGTTGCGACGACTTTTTGTACGACGATAGTCATGAAGGACAATATTTTAACAGCAGGGTCAGAGACGATTGTGATTGGTCTGATATTTTTTTAGAAAATGGATGAAGTAATACCGTTGTTTTTGTATATATTTTTTAATTAAACTTATTTAGAGTCCATTTTTCGCAAAGAAATAATTACATAAATTTCGATTTGATTTTAATTTTTATTTCTTTTGTGGAACGGTCGAGTATCATGGTGTTAAATAAAATCTACCAAGAATAGTGTACTTTTAACTTTTAATTGAATTATTTTTTTAACAACTTTTTAATTCCAAGATGGAGGACACCTAGACATCTATTTATCTTTTTTTTTTCGCTTTATTTATTTATTTTCAAAAATTAATATACGTAAAGTTGGTATTACTGTTTATCCTTTATCAATAAAAAATTCTCAAAACAGTGAAATTATTGATTAGGAACACCACAAAGAAAAATAATTATTTGAAATGCACGGGTGTATAACTGGTTGCATAAGTCAAGTTACAAAATAATTTCTCAATTTAAATATTTTTTTAGGCCCATATTCACCAACGCCAGTTAACGTTAACTGTAGGTTAAAATGCTTCGTTACTTTAGTTACCTATTGTTGTAACAATGCTTTCGTATAATTTAGCCTACAGTTAACTTTAACTGGCGTTGGTGAATACGGCCGTTAATCATTTAAATTTGAGCACCACAGTGATTTATCATCCAGTTAGTGTAACGAATTTTTATTATTAAAATTATTCCAATGCATTTCTTACACGCACACAATTCCTGTTAAAATAATAGCCCGTTCTGGATAGAAATGTCATCCTTGATAATAGGATTCCCATAGATAGGTATGTCAAAATAATTTCTTTACGGTGTACACTATGCCTGCAAGCAACTCTTCCAGAAACAAAAACGAATGAAACGTGAAAATTAACTTGCGTTTCATTTTTATAATTGTACAATTACATCTGTCGCAACCTTTGGGAGGCGACCCTTGCCCTATCGCCCCTGCCTCCCGTATCGATCAACCTCCAATTACCAACTTTTCCTCGTTGCCCGATCGAATTCTTCCCGAAATCTCCGCGGCGCAAAAACGCAATAATCTCTCACGCCGACATCCTTGAAGGACGTTTTTCCGTGTTGTTTTTCGGTCCTCCTCCGGGACCCCCGAAAACAGGCCCCGCCCCGTAGGCGTGTCCACTCGCACCGGGGTGTGTTGGACTTCCTTTCCGCCCCACCTTCCCCATCTGAAGCCGTTTCCCATCAACCCTCCCCTCCAACGCCCTTCTTAGTACGGCGTCCTCGCGCCGGGACCAGTGGCGCTGTCGTCGTCGTCGGCAAGTGCCGTAAATTGTAAGCTATATCGGCAAAGCTTGTAATTTAATTGTTCACTTAAAGCCGCTAATAACAGTGTAGATGTATTTATTTGACTTTTAAATTGGACCGGGGGCTCGACGGCGGCGCCTATCGGGTTACACTTCGACGTGTTTTTTTTTTTCGTTTTAATTTCGTTAAATTATCGGATTGTCGACGGATTTTTTTTTCCTGAATTATAAGTAATTTCTGTGATGGTTTGAGAAAAACTCTTCGCCAACCTGATTGGGTCCGATGTTGTTCAACATTTCAACGTATTCTGATTACGCGCTGCTACCCTCCTATGATGAGGTAAGTGGGGTTTTTTAATACAAAATTATCGTTTCGGGGATTTCAGCGGGTTTGTTGATGTTTTTTGTGTTGAGTTGTGCAAAACGCTCGTATGTTTAACAATCGATTGGGGGAAAAAAACTGGCATAAACAAATTGGAAAATTCTGCAAAGGCAAGGTTTTTTCACATTAGTATCAAACATAAAATGGATGAAAGCGCAAATAAAATTGTGGACAATTTTTCAAGTGTTTTTTTATCGCCGATCGTTAAACAAAAATTGTTATTAAATCAATGGAGTCAACATTTTGGATAATTTCAACATTATTTTTCGATAAAAATTTTCTGACGGATGACGTAGAGACGTGTCATACCTAAATACAATAAAAAAAAAACAAGATCATCAGGAGGAATCATCTACCACGAACGAAAATATTTTTGACATTTTTCGTTATTTTTTCGTTCGACTTTTTCCAAAAAAAGATTCAAGACTTCTAGATTTTTCCTTCCGAGGAACATTGTTCAGGATTAAACTTGTTCGAGTGCCAACACTTGCACACTGTTATGTTATGATTTGCAAGAGAAATTGAAAGTTTGTCAAAAATGAAACAGATGTGGAACTGTCTGCGAAAACAAGAAAAATATCGCATTTCAGGGGTGAACAAATTTACCAACCAAACGTCCATGCTTCCAAAATTTACAAACAACACACAAAAACCGAAAAAAAAATTGTTTTCGGCAACAGAAATGTTTTTATCGGGTGGTGTAGGTAGCTCTGACAGAATTCCAGTCAACAAATCTAAGTTTTGTATTTCACACAACTAATTTCATGTCTTTACTGCCATCTTTATTTCCAATCTGTGTCAGCAAAGTTTACTTTTATTTCCCGACTGTCATTGTTGTTTTTCGTAAAGCCCAACATTTTTAAAGAACCTGTAAAGTGCAATTAACCATGATCCTCTCTTATTTTAAATATCGTTTACGAACAATAAAAATACGTTGTTTTGGCATAATGGGAGGCCATGTTTTACTTTTTTAACGTTGGAGACACTGTTTGATTTCCGTCACTAAAGCAAACTAGTAAAACTGACAACAATGCACAACATTGACGCTATTTATAACCTTAAACTTCGAAAAACATAACCTAAACAGACAGTTTAAAATGCAAAATTTCCATGGCCTCCCATTATGCGAAAACAACGTGAATGCATTTTATAATCGAGATTGAACGCTGTCAAAGCGGTGTCAAACGCCGAAAACGTCAAACGAGATTATTTGCAACCACGAAATCGCTGCCGTGTTGGAATTTAGATCACAGATACCAACCATAAAACACCAAACTACAACTTACTTTTTATCAAGTGGACGAACAGTAATGAAATTTACTTTAAAACTTTGACAGTTTAGGAGTTTTATTTGATATTTTTATACAACAGGATGAAACATTGTAAATGTAAATGTGAAGAAGGTGAGAGAGCTTTTTTGAAAGATACCTACAAATACGACACCACGTGGTATTTTAAATTCATTCCTTGTCGTTTGGGTCCACAAACCGTTAGTGTTGTCCCACATCTTTTCAATGGGGTTCAAATCAGAATGTTACGAACGACAAAGCATTACTTTTAACAAGTTTTGATAAATTATTGTCAATTTGTTGAAACTGGTAACGCAGAAGCATTTCAAAACTATGAATATCGATTCAACATATTTTTGATTTTGTGGGGCACGTCGCGTGACAACCCGTTGCTAAACGCTAATGAAAACTTTGTAAAAATGTCCGTCTTATTAATTTTAAATAGGTACGGTTAGATTAATTTCTCGCTTGAAATATAAAGTATAAAACAAATTTGAATAAAGCCATAAAATTATCTATTTAGTTGATGGTAAGAAGTGCTATTTGTCCGTTTTAATTTAACAATAACAGATGTCTCGGGTTTTATTGTAGAATTCAAAATGAAAAAAAATCAAGGACTTAATGATATTCAAAGTGTTCCAAGATGATTGTGGTATCATAATAGATTTTGACAATTTGAGTGTTTTGAATTTTGACGCATACTAGAAAAATGATACCAACTATGTACAGTCGATGGACAAATAAAACTGGGACAAAAATGACAATCACATAAGTCAAAATTTACAAATTTGCATCGTTTAAATACGGCTTTGTCACAAATAGGTTAATTTTCGTATGACATATTCTATAGATACTGACAAATATATTGACAATTCAATGGTCTGATTTACATAGATTAAATTTTAAGTGTCCCAGTTTTATTTGTCCACCGACCGTACCAAGAACCTTCACAACGACAGGTATAAAAGAGGTTAGGTTTATCAACCAAACAATATTAAATAAATCAGTTTGTAATAATTTTAGAGTTTTTAGACCAATTACAACTGCTTAGAATAATAAAATGTTTTGATTAGTTTTTGTTGGGTAAATCCGAAGTACCTATACTTTGTCCAGCGAGAGATTGGTACATAAAAATCACTAAATTCTACCGGGTGATCAAAAAGGACTGTTTAAGTTGGCAATACAATTAAAAACATTTTGTTGTTCGGCTGTTTGCAATACTGTAACCGGATACGTCTTTTGACAGATATTTTACGTGAAATCAACAGCGACAAAATTGTAGGTTATGTACCGGGGTCCCATCACTTGTGTCCCGTAGGAAAATGACTTTAAAACTAAATTATATTTATATGAAGGTATTATAGATGCATAAATACTGTTCACCGCCACAAAAATTGGGTATTACTTTTTTGTTAAAATTAATTACCTAGGTACAGCAGGCAAAAAACTATCACTTTAAAAATTAAATTTTGTTCAATGCAGTTCAAATTTAGTATACGTTTTGAAAAAATGGTAGAGCAATAAAATCCGTGATTAGAATTTAATTAAAATGTTTTGATGTAAAGATATTTGGTTAAATTAATTTGGGCCGTTCTACTTTATGAAAATTTATTGCAGACGAAGATTTATGAGGGGTTGCAGTGTGTTTGACGTCGTACACAGGCAGGTACCGCTGGAACCCTCTTGAATGGTCTTCGTACCATAAATTGCGGACAAGAATAATACCCACAAACTTAACTTTGTCTTCCATAAATTTTTATAAAGTAGAAGGACCCAAATTAAATTAACCAAATATCTTTACATCAAAACATTTTAATTAAATTCTAATTACGGATTTTATTTCTCTATAACTATTTCATAACGTATACTAAATTTTAACTGCATCGAACAAAATTTAATTTTTAAAGTGATAGTTTTTTGCTTGCTGTACCTAGGTAATTAATTTTAACAAAAAAGTAATATCCAATTTTTGTGGCGGTGAACAGTATTTATGCATCTGTAATACGTTCATATAAATATAATTTAGTTTTAAAGTCATTTTCCTACGGGACACAAGTGATGGGACACCCGGTACATATAAAAATCAACGGTACAAAGAAACAACTTGAACTGTCCATGTCAGTGTGAAGTTGTCAACAACCGGAAGTTACTCCAGTTATACCATTTGAAAGTAAAAATCAATACTGCCAACGTAAACAGTCCTTTTTGATCACGCTGTAGATTGAGAAAGTACAACGTGATCAAGAATGACTGAATCTGTTGGTAACAATGAAAATTTGAATGGTTTTGGTACCACTGTAATCTAAACGCATTTCCGGTTGTCAGCTTTGACAGAGTTGACAGGCGAATTTGACGTTTCCCATCAAAGGGTCATTTTTGTAATAGCATAAACATAACCGACATAACCAATTTTTTTTTTAATGACGTGTCAAGTTAAAACATCCGGTCAGTGCCTTTACGAAAGCAAGCAGGAACATTTTTGCCCTAAAATTATGTTGTAATTAATGTATTCTAGTGCATTTTGTAATGTTGGGTTGCAAGTCTACATTTTAAAACCTCCCAATTTCTCGCTGGACAAAGTACAGGTATTTTCATATTTGGTGGCAGAAACAAAAGACTGAGAAATGTCACAAAATTGTATTGTCAGTGTCAAATTTCTCATAAACGCTTTAAAAAGGAATGTCTAGGTAAATTTAAATTTTCGCTAAATAGACTGAAAAAATAAATTCTAAGGAAACCAATTTTTATCAGTGGTTCTAAAGGAAAAGTTATTCTCATATAATCAAACGTATTACAAATTATTTCTCTAGTTCGACGATGAATAACTTTCTTATTGCCAATTTGCAGCATTTCTGTCGAAATCACGAACGTCTTTGAGAAATTTGACACTGACAATACAAATTTGTCACATTTCTCAGTCTTTTGTTTCCGCCATCAAATCTGATAATATCTCTACATCATTTCACTCTCTTTGAATTTTTGACAACAGGCACTGAATGACAGAAGTCATATTTGACAATTGGTTTGGAGGTTATGTTTGGTGTAATGTAGGTGTCGAAAGGTGGCAAAGTATTTTTTCCGATGCGCTATTATTTTGGAACACTTTGTACAGTGTGGAATAAAATGATTTACATCTAGTTACCTTTGGAATTTTTGCACATGTAAATTTTCCTGTACCGCTCTCCTTTTTTTTCGAAGTGCCGAACTATTAGTTCTGTCAATAAATGTCATCAATCGAATTGACAATTGTTACAATTTATTATATTGAATTAACAAACGTTGGTGGCCACTTTCGACACTAGCTGTGACTTGCTTTTGTTAGCTCCTTCTTAATTTCAATCTCAACTTTGCATTCATATCATCCCTTTGCAATAAATCACATTTGGAATTTGGATATATATTTTGAGGTTAGGCTTTCTTTTTTTTGTAGAGCGGCATTTCGTATTTTTACTAGGGTAATGCAAAGGTAACTAGATGTAAATCATTTTATTCCACACTGTATAAGTTTGTACAGTAACTGCATCGACTTGGGAAAAATCAAGGGATGAAGATGTCACGTGTCTACATAAAAATAAGAAGATTAAGAACGCTTTGAAAGCATGTCCAGCACAATATATTATCTTTAGCCAAGCGCCAAACCACTCAGTGTTGATCTTTTGTTCCATCGAATAAACGATTTCGTAAACTTGTTGTTTTGAAAAAAACTGCTTTTAATAACAACAAAGAACAAAATGGAAAACAAAGACACTTTCACAAATTGGAGGTCGTGCGTCGAGAAATAAAGAAAATTTGCGATAAAGCGCTCTTGATCAGATTTTTATTGGGCCACCCGATATTCTCATTCGTTTAACAAACTGTTCGTTTCTTGTGAGCTATTCCGAACATGTAAACACGGAGAGATCCCGGAACGCACCGTGACAGGTGTCTCTTCGGCCACATTTCCAAACACTCGAATCTCAAAAAGCGAAAAAATGCTACAATTCGTACCTTTGTGGACGTTTCGATCCCTTAATCACCCCATCAGAGCTCGAAAGGTTTTGTACGACCACCTCTGATTGCCACCCCCGCGTCTCAATTTCGTCGGTCGAGCGATTCGACCGTTTCGGTGAAACATCGACGAGACTTCGATGCGCCGATAAACATGATTTAAGCACCCCGGGGTCGGTGAGCCTCCGTCTCAAAAAATTCAAGCGCTTGTGGATGCGTTAAAAAATTGTGGTGTCTTCCTAATAGCACGCTGATAGTTTATGTGGCGTTAACCCCTGATTTGTAGGAATTCCTGGCATAGATTCGAGTTTTTTAGGCATCTTCCTGCACCTATGAGCGTGTGATGTCTAAATGTGAGCGCGTATCAAGTGACATGCTGACGTTTATGGCTATATATAAGAATCGGTGGACATAAATACGGCGTACACTTTTGGCAATGACACTGCTGCCATAGCCCAGACGATTTTTACAATCTGGAAAAGTTTTCGACGACTCCGCCTCCGACCGATTCACACCGAGCAGCTGTCTGCGCACTTCTGGATGCCTAATTTATGACCGGACCGGCCGCTGGGGGGCTCGTTACGCCACCCCATCCCCCGAGGAATATTTTTTTATCTGATCTACCGATCCTCACAGTCGTACATTTTAAACCGACACACACACGGAAGTCATAAAGGCCGCTCGCTCTTCAGCTTTTCTATTTATCGCTTAATGATGTCGTCTATCATAACTGCCGGGGGCCGGGGACGGCGGCGCTTGTTGACGAATTCCTTCCGCGTATCGCGTTTGTCCCTATCGCGAATCCACCGAGTCACGCCGCGACAGTCGCGACACCAAAAGAAAGAACCGGGAACGAGTCGCCGCCCCCGCCGGTGGTTGACATCGATTTCTTGATGACGACGTCCCGTTTCTTCGTCGACGCCTGTTCAGCAAATTGCGGATTCCTTCGGCAGCGATAAAGAGTTCCGCGGAGTTTTCTGTTTGTTTCTGCGGCGAACTTCGGGAGGAGCTTCAAGGTTAGCGGGACAGTGTCGACAAGCTCGGGTCGCGACTCAGCTAATCAGAAATTGCTGATCGGACTTGTCGAGGTGAAGTTCGGCATCAGCAGAATGCGCGAAGAGTAAAAATTGCGACGATGAGGGATTTCGCGGTGTCGCGACGAGGAATGTCGAGGGGAGGCAGATCGGGACGGCGCGCTGCCCATTTCCGCTCCAATCTAGGCTAGAGCTAGAGGAAAGTATTGTTTCACTGCGACAGCACACGGGCCCAAGAATTAAGACTTTGCTTTAGATACTTTTTTTTATTGGTGATAAAATAATTGTATTGAAAATTTTGTCTCAATCCACAGAAGAAACTACGTCTAATCTTGCAGTTTTTCATTTTCTCTACAGTGCTCGCTTGGTTGAGAGCTATGACAGCTCATATTTTACAAAATCTGTAGAGAATTATTTAAAACACACTAGTGCGAATGCTTTTTGGATGATTTTGAAACACTAGTGCGCGAACGTCGATTTTCCTGACTAGTGTAGTGAAAATTAATCGCTATTAATTCGATTGACACTTGGCAAGCGCTATCTATTCACAAAGGGTACATGACAAATCAGACATAATGTTCGTTTTAAAAAATATTGTACGAATTTCGATGCGAGAAGACGTATTCGGCACATTCGCGCAAATGAAGCACTCGCTCCTTCGTCGCTCGGCCCCAAATGTCTTCTCGCACTCATTTCGTAAATAACTACATACATACATGGTGTCTCAGCTAAGACTTTCGAGCCTAATAACTCAGTTATTTTCCAGCGGATTTTTGTGAAATTTAAAATGCAGATATTTTAGACGGTGAAGAATAAAATCCCATTAATGCAATCACCCAAGTCTTAAAAACGTAATTTTTACATGCCTTTTTAAAATGTTGAATCAATTAAGATTGACATAAAAAATTGATCGTCAATAAAAAATGCTGTAGGGAAAAACTCGTCCTTGAAAGACGTCTGGTTTGCAAGAAAAAAGCAAAAAACTGTGTTAAACGTGGCTGCAAATGCAAAAACGTAGACGCGTATGAAACAAACGCCCAATTTTGCAGAATTTTGGTCATCCCTTTTCGCAGAAGCGCAGGTGACATATTTGACGTTTATCTTGCTAACCTTACAAACACTTACAAAGTTAAAGACAATATTTGGACGTAATTTATTATACTGGATGCTTTAATTCTTCCATAAAGGACTAAAACACGATCGGGATATTTTAGCAAGGTAATTTAGTTCACGTACGCTTCCTGTGTCTTCAAATAAATTGACGACTCTCTTAACCTTACATTTTGTAAAGCCTACATTTGGATAGTGTTCCACGAGAAAACGAACTGTGTCATTGAAGTTCTTACGACACTCTCCATAGGCAAAATGTTTTTCCTTTTTCAACAATATTGAAATTTCTGCCGCTGTAGTCTATTTCTAGAGTATTTTCAATAAATTTTCACAATTTGACGTTTCTAATAAAGCGCGCCCAATTTTGACAGACTTTAAAGGGTGTACAAAATGTTGCTTGGCAATTAATCATCAATTGTTTCAAAAGGTAACTGCTCAAATACCTTCAAATTTTACATTAAATTTTTAACGACAAATTCTAATCTCTTCGTTGAATCATACAAGTGATTTACTTAATTGTTTGTGTAGCCCCTATTTTTTAATGTTTAACAATCTAATAATAATCGCGCATAATTTTCGATAAAGGAAACGAGTGTTAAAATTACATTTTTTAACTTGAGGTAATTTTATTATTACTAATTGAACCTTCACGGTCTAAAATATCTGCATTTTAAATTTCATAAAAATCTGTTGGCAAATAACCGAGATATTAGGCTCGAAAGTCTTAGCTGAGACACCCTGTATATTGATATTTCCAATTTGATCATGAACATCAAGCTAATTTTAAAATCATATTACGATTTTGTTTAACACATCATGGTTTTGTTTTTCTTTTCACATTTCTTAGTCTCATATTTTATTTATTCTTTAACATTCTTCACTTGATTCACACTATATTTACTACCCATTAAATTTGCATAATTTAGTCAGAGCTTTGTCCTATAATTAGTTTTGCATACATGTGTTATTACAAATGAAGTGTTATTATTTTTATTATGATGTTCCGGCCAATCACATCCAATGACACGGGACTTCAAATTGTCTAAAAAGGAGTCACGGCATCGAGGGAGAATTTATTTATCACAACGTAATCGCGCGTTCAAATGAAATCCTGGGCTGAGTAGGCGTCGGAAAAATTAAAAAGTGCTTAGAACAGTCTAAAGTTTGAATTTCCCGCCGTTTGACAAGAATGACATTTGTTTATGTTTAATCAGGACATAATTAAACATGTTTGTTTTCAGCAAAGGGTGCCCTTAGATATTTGCTTCGAGAATAGGAATAGTTAAGTTATTCTCTTTTTAATGTAAAACGTTGCAAAGAAAAAATTTTTGGCTCAAAATTTTAGGTTAGCTGTCAATATGCTCCAATTAATCTACGCTTTAAAAAAGCACAACAATTGACGGTTTGCAACGCCTTCCCAGCCCAGGATTCCATTTGAACGCGCAATATTTTTCCATCAAGAAATATAATTCCTTTGAAAGCACAATTTTCTTCACATTATCATTCATTTATTTTACGCCCACATTTCACAACAACATCCAAGTCGTAGTTTGTTCATGCGACATTACGGATCGCAGATAATAACGAAATCAAGCGAAGTATTCGAGTTACAACGCGGTTCCCGCGGCGGCCGCCCATCCAAACTTCGACCACACCCGACACTGCTCTGCTTCACTTATCACCGTTTACTATAAATTGCCTTTGCATCTCGAGCGAGCGATTTCCGATCGTCTCAATTAAAATCGGTGAGCAATTTAAATCGAGCGATATCTCGCAGACGATCCGATCAAAATAATCGATGGTCCGTCGTTTCACGCTTAACGGCCAACCTGTCCCGAAATAATCTTCCGTGATATGTGGGAATCCTCCGTCCCGGCCTGTGCGTGTATTTAATTCGTAGATAAAGTGATAATAAAGTGAATTTATGCGTTCCGTAAAGGATTGAATGACCACACCACACACGACCGGCAACATCACCGGTGAAATATTGTTTGGTAGTATCGCATGACAAATTTGTGTGTACAACAATTTAAATACCTATTGTCGTGTTTTTAGGTGTTGGATGACGCGTCACCGTGATATGCATTTGTTTGCTCGTCGACTTACGAAGTACGTCTCACTCGCCCCAATTAATAACTCCACCGAACGCCGCTCATTATTGCATATTTCCGTGCGACGTAATCAAAGATGCAAATTTCGTCCGTCCGGACCTAATCCCGGTCGATTGTTACAGCCCCCCGATCTTGACCCCGATTTCCCACAGGAGCACTCGGTGAATGCGTGTTCTGTCAAGTTTTACATGCGGGACAAAAACGCGATTGTCACCGAAAGAACGGAAACAGTTGTCAGTGTGGAAGCTGGCGGTCGCTTGGACGTGTCAATCATGTCGCTGTCACTTTCGATGTTGAGATTTACACAGCGGCGTCTGCTTAACCGCCTCTGGCTGCGGCGCGTCTCGTTTTGTTCGCTTTTATTTGGCGGAGATGGAATTCCAGTTCTTTTCCAGACGGGAAAGTCGGTGGCGAGACCGCAACGAGTCGGTGGGCCGGAAGGAGGTTGGAAGAATCCGCTCGAATTTAACAGGACGATGGAATCTGACGTGAAGTCTCGGCTGGAGGAGTTAGCGACGCTCCAGCGGGTCGCGGCTCTCGGAAGAGCGAATTCGGAGGCTGACGGAGGTCTCGCCGACGCTAACATTTTTAACCGAATGAAAACACGAAAATTTTAAATTTAATTTTGTTTGCCAACTCGTGAGGAAAACCGTTGAATTGTTTAGAGAGAACGAAAGTGAAGAAAAATCGGTAGCAGAAGAATAAACAAAAGAACAGCCGAGGTAGTAAAAAGACAAAGGAAACTGTATTCACGTTCTTTCGATGGCTTTAGTATCATCAGGCAAATAAAGAAATAAGTAAAGACATCCGCTTTTTTGTTCGCAGCCTACTTTGACTACTTACTTTTTTATCTTACTCATGTAGTCACAGAAATCTCTTTTTTAATTAAAAATTGCAAGGAGATAGTTACACCATGATTACGTCACCGTAACGGAGAATAGTGTTTCACTGTTTCTGCACCTGATTATGTAATCCGATATTTATTTACCATTAAAATCATTTCATTCACACGAAACGTCCAAATGTACAGTGTTTTTCAATCAAAATTTTCTAACATCTGCTCGAAAAAATGTGATGCATAAAGTGACGCAGGAAAAACGTCTCCACACATGACCAGGAGCGAAACACCGAAAAAAAAATTATACAGGGTGAGTCGGGAGGAACGGCCGAAACTCCATGAGTGTATTCACACGTGAAAATAATGTAAAATAAACCCATATGTTCTTATCCGATTTTCATTTGTTTTCAAGTTACAGCGTAATTAAAAATTTTATCTAGCTGAAAACATTTTGTAATCAGAGTATGCCATGCTTGAGGCTAGAAAGCATTTGGCTGGTTGAAAAATTAAGACAATTCAAAAAATATCTGTCTATTAGGCAATACGATTTTTTTTTTAATGTGACGGCTGGCAGGCTTTATCTTCATCTCTTCAAAATTCACAGAGAAATCCCAAAAACAAAGTTTCTTTTTTCAGCACGTACAGATGAGATTTTCTTCTGCATTAAGTAAAAAGTTTCATTGCGATCAAGTTTAATCACAGTTAAAAGTTACGCTTTGTCAGACAAATGTTCGGATTTGCACACTGATATCTTATTCTTTCTACAAAAAACATTTAAAAAATAAAATGTCACGTGAAATTAATATGCAGTACGAAAACAAGAAAAATATTATATTACAGTGAGCAAGCTAATTTACCAACCAAATGTCGTAAGAGCGCCATTTCAATGTTTGCAACATTCAGAAGCAAAGCAAAAACCAAATAAAAATCCTTTCGACAAAATAAACACAAAAAATGTTTTTTTGTGGTGTCAAAAAAAATTCCATCCAAGAGAATCGAAGTTTTGCATCTTAGTTGATTCGTTTAAGGTGTTATTATTATTATTTTTAAGTCCACCCTATATATTTTCAAAAGTGAACGAAGTCGGTTTTAAAATAATGGGAGGCCATGGAAATTTTGCATTTAATTTGATAGTAAAGGTCTCTGTTGAATTAAGTTATGTTTTCCTAAGTTTGAGGTTATAAATAGCGCCAATGTCCAGTTTTACTAGTTTGCAATAGAAGAATACTCAGATATCGCGAAAAATTCAGCAACATGTTTATATTCGTTTTGATGGTCCGCATGACAGGCACTTTAGTGATGGAAATCAAACAGTGTGTCCAACGTTAGAAAAATAAATCATGGCTTCCCATTATGCCAAAACAACCTGAACTGTGTTTATTTCCAGGCTCTCGTTTTTATCTTTTGCCGTGACAGAGCCAAATATTTTAAAACGATCTGTCAACAGCAATGTCACATGAATTTCTCTTCATTTAATATCGTCGACAAAATAAATTGTGATCAAGATTTGACTCTTGCGGTGCATCGAACACAAAATTCATGGTTTCATAAATATGCATAAAACGAGTTAATCATATCTAAAACGGATTAAAAAAGATTTCACACATGTTAGTGTCAGTAAATGATTTGTTCATTAATCTTTCATTTGTCACTCAGCGCCTTTTACATATCTAGACCATAGACAACAAATGACAGACCACCCTCGCAAGATAAGTTTTGAATGTCTAAACTGGATGAAATAAAACGAGTTAATTAAAGTCCATTCACAAATCAAAAAACCATCAACGTCGGATTTTCCTCGATAATTACTATCGGCAACTCTGTCTGGTGTAAAATTTGGTGAGACTTGTAATTTTGAGGTTAAATGTTTATTAAGTCATAAGTGTTGTTTTTCTGGGCATGTTTAAGTAGAAATAATAAGAATCAATAAATAAATGAAACGTGCTGCTAATAAAACAATATGAACGAAATTCAAAGCAATTAAATTTTATTTCGAATCAAATATGTAAATGTCATAATTTATAGTTACCGACATAGTATGAAAAAACATCTACCTAGGGTTTTTTAAATTTTGAATGGACTTTAGATCTAAAACGGATTGAAAAAGATTCCACACATGCTAGTGTCAGTAAATGATTTGTTCATTAATCTTTCATTTGTCACTCAGCGCCTTTTACATATCTGGACCATAGACAACAAATGACAGAACACCCTCGCACTCGCACATCAACAGTAAGATAAGTTTTGAATGTCTAACTGTTATAAATGAATGCTTTTTCTGGTCGCCCTGTAGAAGACAGTCGACAATGCCCATCATCAAAAAATTACCTTCTTCGCCACGCTCGACTGTTCTCATCGTCGCTCCACAATCGCCAAAGATGCGAAAGATATCGCAGCCAATGCGCGTTTGTCACATCGTGCTCCTGGAAATAAATTTCACGATCCATTCTGTTGTGCCGAATGGGACCATCCCGACTGCACCTTTATACGCAGATAATGAGGGATTTTCAGATGGGACCCGCGATAAAACACAAAGGACCGGCGACGACACATTTACTCCCGAAAAATGTATATAATACGGTCCATTTAAGAGTGGCGATGCGACAAGAGCGCCGCCCAATTTCGCCTTATTAAAATTCGTACACTTAAGCCGTAAAAGCTTTGTCCTAATAACGTCAGCACTTATCGCCCGGGATAATGAAATTTGCCACTGGATCTGATACACAATTATAAATTCCATTGCAATTGGATTTCCTTGTAATCGGAAACCTCCGTAGCGACGCTGCGCGTCCCCGTTCCCGCCGCCCCCATCGTTGCCGCTTCGAGGGGGTGTTACGGCGCGCTCCTTGTTATCTACCACAATTGAATTTGCTAATATTAGGCGGATGTTTTGGATACACAACAGATGTATGGCATCCACTCGACGACTTGATTGCTCAGACGCGAGACATTAATTAAATCCAGACGAGCATAAATTTAAACCGATCCGATCGAACGTTGTTTTTCCAAAATTTGACACAAACTCAAAATATTTACACAAGTGAGATGTCAAAACAGCAGACGGACCCGGAAGTGCGCCGCATTCGACCGCTGCAAAATTTTCAAAAATGGTCAAAATTTTACCAAGCTTTTTACGAATTTCCAAAAAGCGTCAAAATGTTGCAAAATCTAAAACCATTAGCTAATTCTCGAAATAATTCGCCGCTAATTACATGAGACACAGTGAACAGTGTAATAAGAAGCAATTCTTCGACTCGGAGCTCTCTAGGTATTTTTCAGAATCCCCAAAAATCGTCAAAATTTTACGAAATACTCGTAATTCGCTTCAAATTAGTTGAGACACAATGTAATGAGGAATAATATTCTTGAAAATTCTTAAACTTTCTGTTCCTTAATTATTTGGAATATCAAAAAATCGTCAAAAATTCGAGAAATACATAAAACCATTAGCAATTGTGAAAATAATTACATGGACTCAAATTACTTGAGCCACAACATAATCGGCACTAATACCTTTGAAAATTGTTTCACTCAGTGATCTCTAATTATTATTTTTAAATTTCCAAAAATCGTCAAAATTTCACAAAACCTGACAACAAATAATGAACAGTTCTCAAAATAATGTGACTGAAATTTGCGTTCTCGGGCCCGACATTTTCGAAAACTCTTCGCCTTTCTGCTCTGATCATCTGTGCCGCCACCTGCACTCCTCCCGCCCTCGAAAACCCCATTTCGGTCGCAATTTGTAGATTCCAAATTTGATAGGATCAGGCCCCGGTAATTCGGCCGTTCGGTAATTCGATCTATTTTCGAGCATCCTCGCGATCACGCTGCGCCTCCATTGTGACGTCTTTTTTGTCGAGCCGACGACAATGGGCCTGTCGATGGCTGTCTCGCTAATAGTTTAAATAGCGTGTTCTTGGTATAATCGCGATTTGCAGGTTGTTACCTCGCATTATTTTTTTTACCAAAGAAAAGTGCAAACTTCCCATCGTCGTCCTCGTCCGACATAATGGCCCTTTGATTGTTGTTCATTTCTGCGTCTTTTGTGTCGGGCCGGAGGATGTAACACGAGTCGATGTTCCTCGCCCTATTGATGTTTTCGGATATTTAGGTAAAGATTTTTTTCCCTTTTTAATCACAATAAGGGCGGCTCGCACCGTTTTAATTACAACACTTCTCCCGTCCCGACGGGACCGGTGTAATCATTCTTGTGATTTAATTTGGCCCCTGCAGACTCTATTATGTGCCATTATTGGATAGACACTTTTCAACCCTCGCGAGGGCGACGCCACAAAACATAATCCACCCCTTCATATTTTTCCTGCAACAATCTCAAGATTGTTGCTACCAAACAACTTTCGCTCACGCTTCAGTTATCCCGACTTTGTTAAGATTATGGCGCATCCCTCGGATTAAGGAGGTGATTAAGTCGGATGAGAGGGGTGGAAACTAATAAAATAATTGTAAGCTGCACGTGCCGTTCGGGTAAATAACTAGCATTAGGATCTGTTCCAATCAACATCAAACACCTTGGCAACTGTTACTAGGGAAGGGTGTTACGACTCGTTCATTAACATCGGTGGTTATTAGTGATAACAAAAGGGGTGGACAATTCTCGAATTAATTATGTCGAACCCGAAGACCGTTTTTGTACAAGAAAACATTTCACAGAGAAAATTGTAACGAGACAAAAGATCGAAAAACCGAAGTGTTCATCATCCGTCGCCGCTCGTAGATTACTTTTAACGAGGCCGGTCCGGTGTCGTGACGAAGGACCACCTAGGACCCGCCCAACACCACGGAAGCCTTACGCTTTTAATTTTCGACTGTTCGCCGGAGCGTACCATCGGAAGCCCGTCAACCGGATGGGGCCCACGCACCGGGAAGCCCCACGAAGAAGATCCACTTCCTGGGGGCGGCGGATTACACGTCGCATCGCGACACACGCAATCGATCACCCCGTCCGTCGTCTACCTGGAAGGATTAGCCGTCAGCGAACATTGCTCGTAAACAGAAGTAATGCCATTGTGCGGGGGCATCTTCCGCCCGGCTGCCCCCGGGCTCGTGCTGGCGCCCGCAACGGATTACCGAGGAATGTGGGAAAAACTGAAATGTCGCGGCGTTGCCGGGTTTTTGGCGGCAGTTTTCGGGAAAAGCCGAGCTTTTTGTTTTATTTTTTAAGTGTTTCAGCTTGAGCGAAACACTCGGTAAGTAGAAACATTCTGGTTTCTACAAAAGGAGTGTTTGTATAACAGAAGTGTTTATTTAACTACAAAAACATCCCTTCTTTTTCGCCCGCGCTGCTGATGTCTTTTCTCCCCGGTGTTTTTCGGGTGCGGGGCAGGGACGGCTCCGCAGAAAAGCAAGCCGAGGCGCCACGAATTTTTTATTATCTTCGCGTTTCGGTGTCTAAAAACGGACGTTTTAAAAGGCGTCAGGTCCTCTCGTGAAATTATTAAGAATTGAAATTTTGGGTTAAGTATCGCGTGTTCATTTTCCTTCTCAAAGTTGGCGTTGAAAGTCGATTGTGAACGCACCACAGTCTGCAGAATAAAAACACAAACAGCGCAAAAAGTGAGGTTAGATTGAAACAACTGATCCGTGCTCCGTAATCCGTCGTTTTTGTTTCTTTTAATTTTCACATCAAAGTAGCCGTTGAAGAGTCCATTGTGAACGCACCACGGATTACAGATCAGATCACGGATCAGCTGTTTAAAGCTAACCTCACTTTTTGTGTTGTTTGTGTTTTTACTGTGCAGATTTCTGGGTGCAGACTGACGAGTGGTGCGTTCACAATCGACTCTTCAACGCCAACTTTGAGGTGAAATTTAAAAAAAACACCCGATATTAATTTCTTGATAAACTTCTTATAGCTATCGACAAAATCTTCATTTATCCGTGACAGTCGTTTGTTTTTAGGTGGTTCGTTCGCTGTCGCCTCCACATTTGGTCCGGCCCTGTCCCTCCCCGGGTATATATAGCCGTAGTAACACGAGCCCCGACCAGATTATTTTTAAAAGTGAATTTTCAAACATTACCCTAATTATATCATACATCCATTTTATTTACTGGATAATATCTAAGAACGGAAATAGCCCGCTCGCGGGAAAAAATCGGGCCTACGGGAGGATATCGGGTTTTACGGCCCCGGTGGAGATAAATAAAAAACAACACCCTCGCGACCGGGAGCCTCAGAATCGTTGGGGCCATCCGGGGCGACTTGACTTAATTTCTGTTTACTCACGGCCGCTTGCGCCCCATTCGAGCCTCATTTCGCAAAACCACAATTTGCTCGAGAACGCGTAAAATCCCCGGACGAGTCAAAATACTGGTGCATTGTGGACGGCTGTTGACTGTTCGAGAGCCCCAGGTAGCCCCGACGCACAATGCCCACCACCGGTGGATGTTTGCAGAGGCCGGGGTTGTTGACTCGCGTCGACCGCAGAAAGACCATCATTAGCATTGTTCGGGGGCCATCTCGGAGGGTTGTTGGTATTTTTTTTTAATTCGGATTTCCGTCGATTTTCCTACAGTCATTATCCCGTTCACATGGATAACGGGGGCACCCCCTGCGATGCGTACGTTCGACCGTCGTCGCTGCTCCTGTCGGACGTTCTCTCTGTAAATAGGGAGCCGCTCGCTGATATCAAATTACCCCATTATTCTGCTCCGGCCACCCTTACCTGCCTCTCTCTGCCTCACCTTTGCACACGTACGCACCACCGATGCTCATTTCTACAGCATCGATCATCGGGGGATCGATGCTGTGCGTCATAGGTTATTGCTTCCGAGAAAATTCATCAACCTATATCAATTTATGAATGGAAAAAAATTCGTACACTCTCTAACAACCCTACTAATATCGCGCGTTCAAATGAAATCCTTGGCTGAGTAGGTGTTGGAAAAATTAAACCGTTTATTAGAACAGTGTAAAGTTTGAATTTCCCGCCGTTTGACACCACTGATATTTCTTTATGTTTAATTGAACAGTTTGTTTTCAGCAAAGGATGCCCTTTGATATTTGCTTCGAGAATAGGAATCGTTCAGTTATTCTATTTTTAATGTAAAACATTGCAAAGAAAGACAAATAGAAAGATTTTTTGGCTCTAAATTTTAGGTTAGCTGTCAACATGCTTCAATTAATCTACGCTTTAAAAAATCACAACACAACGCCTTCCCAACCCAGGATTTTCGATATTTCGATAAATAATCATGTCCCACTTTCTTCTGACGCCGTGACGTCATCGATCAAATTACAATAATTTGGAGGCGCAAAAAATACACAAACCGAATCAAAATTTCATAATTTCAATGATTTTTTCCAAACTGAATATTTTTGATTGTCTGTGTTATTCTCCATTTGTCGAGAAATAAACTTTTGATTTGAGTCTTGTTCGTTGATAACAAAGCACCCCCCTGCAAGCTTTCGGTTTTATTTCCCGAATTAACACAGGAATTTCTTGAAATTTATAGATTCGAAACGTGAGTCACTCTGAATGCGTGTCAAATATTTAAAATGAAGGGTTAAGAGAGGTATTTCACCCTTCTCGGGTTGTTGTAGAATTAGTGGTGAAACTGGAAAGGCGCAATTCTTGGTTTGTTCATTGTGCGGTTTGCGGAAAGGGTTGGAACGGGTTAATTTCATTATGTAATGTCGGGAAATGTCGGTTTCGGGCCTTTCTCACAAATTGTTGGTTTGATTTGGTTTCTTGCCTTTTTTCATTACATTTTTCTCACACGCTTGACGCGGTGTGGCAGGTATTGAGACCTGGTGAATTTATTACGCCGGTTCCGTTATGGATTTACATCGGCAACCCTTTACAGGTAATAAAAATATCGTTATTATGTCGAAGGAAAAAATCCAATACGGCTTTTTTATTTGCCAAACTCGTTCCGTTAAACGTAAAATTATTAAATCTGCAGTTGGATTTAAAAAAATGGGAATTTGGAAATTCAGCTGCGGTTAAAGCAAAAATAATGCATAATTTTCAAATTTATACATAAAAAAAATGAATAAATCAAAGATTTCATATGAAACTTACCAGTGTAAATTTTGCATAAACAGCGTTGACATTGTTTTATGTGGCATAATGGGCGGCCATGATTTATTTTTTAACGTTGGACACACTGACCTGACCTGACCTGACCTGACAAATCTCTTCTATTGCAAACTAGTAAAACTGACAACAATGTACTAGACTAGACATTAACGCTAATTATAACCTCAAAATTTTCATGGCCTCCCATTATGCCAAAACAACGTGAATGCATTTTATGTTTTATTTGAAAACGTTTTTTGACACATCATAAGAAATTTCTTCTTGTTTTTGGAGTGGTTCATCATTTGTTTATTATTCCTGACATCTAAATAAGTAGCAGAGTACTAAAAATCTTCACAGATATTTAATTCTCAACGTGGTCACATCAGAGGTACTAATAGGTTTGGGGTAACGATGCTGAAGAGGTGCTTTGTTGCCCTCAGAAAGAAATTCTTTTGGTCTGGTGCATAATACGTTCACGAGATTTCTGCCAACTTTAAAACCTTTGGACAAGTTCTTAACCACTTGAAATGAATAAAAATACAGATTTAGGTACCTGATACTTCACTCATTTAAACAAGCCTGAAAAAAGAGACTTTGTGGCTTTTTTATGATTTGTTACCGAATTTTGAAACGAACAAAGAACGTAAAACTTGTTAACACCTTTGAGATTCCACACTTTCTTATGCGTTTGTCAAACGGACAGATGGAATTTTTTTAAATTCAAATTGCAACAATTATATAAAATTTCTGATCCATTTAATTGGAAATAATCAATTCGGTTCGAGATTATCGAAATAAATTACGTAGAAAGAAGTAATTTAATCGCGAAAAGGCATCAATCAATAGAGACAAAAAATAACAATTAATTTTCTTGTCGGTGTTGTTGATTGGATGTGGAGGATGCAAGAAAGTGCTCGAGAATTCTTGGTACGTGGAGAAACTTTTTCTTTGTCCCTTTGTTTCACCAAAAAATATTGACGAGCTAGGTGAAGTGTTACAATTATTATCTTGAAAGGATACCAAATAGGTTTTAAATTCTTGACGACGTAACGTTGCAATTTACACAAGTTAATGTCATTTCCAGATAAATAGTAAAATCAAAATATGTAAACTTTTTAAGACAAACAAACAAAAAACATCAAACCAAAGTAATTGTAAAAGGATAAAATAATTAGATATTTACACGCTACTTTTTTAGAACTGGAGTTTTGTAATCCCACGTGTAAAAAAAAGTTTTGTGTACAAGTTGCATATACAGGGTGTCTCAAAATTCGCGAATTCCGAATTCAGGGCGTTGTAGGGGATCACTTCAGTAGTCCAAATATGGAAATTAAAAAAAAAATCAGGACTCCCCCCACAAAGATACATTGGTCTGAAGTTGCACTCTTTGAAGTGCGTTTTCTTCAAATACAAGCTGAAAAGTTCAGTGTTTATTGTTATTTATGGTGTAGATGATTGTGGAAAATAATGACGTAAAACAATTTTTTGAAAAATAGCTTTACTTTGGGATAAAAAAAATCTTAAATTTTTGTAATTTTTCTTAAAAATGGAACGGCAACATAGCGAGAATAGTATTTTGTCACTGTGGATATGAAGGCTGCTATGTATTGAACAAAATTAAAGTGCTTATATCTTCTTCAGGAAGAGCGAATTTTTCTTTTCAAGTATTTTTGGAGCTCCACTGGGTCCTTTCCTACAACGCTCTGAATTCGGAATTCGCGAATTTTGAGACACTCTGTATAGGTACTTATTGCAACATCTGCGTCTCTTTAAAATTATTGCGTAAAAAATAATGAATAAAAGTTCAAAACATGAATTTTTTGGCATTGTAAAGATAACTTGTAACTTGCTAATAACTAAAAACTTGAAGCGTGCACATTTAATAGTTATTTTCCTATGAGTAGCGCTGTCAGATCATTTTTCAGGTATGAGACTGAAATTTGAAGCACGAGGCGTTAGCCGAGTGATGCAAAACAGGCCGAAAAGTGGCAAAATCTTAAAAAACATTGATAAATTGTAAATTTTGACAGATGTCAAGTTAGTTATACCGGGAAAGGCTTTCAACTCTTCTAAAAAAATTTGATGTACGATGTTTACGATTTTTTTTAACCATGATATTTGCAAAAACAAAACGAAAAAATCGTCCAATGTGCCTCAACTTAGACGTTTTAGGCGTTGTGAAGGCGAAGATGTTTTTGAAATAAAGAAATTCCCCAAAAATATTGCTATTTGCCAAACAATTGGGACAACAAACAACACTTTTAAATTTCTGCAAACATTCGGTTATGTCGGCCTTTCTGGTGGCGATCTGCATCATTTACAAAAACTCCACAATTTCTCATTACACAATTGTTTTGTTTTTTTTCTTCCTTTTACTTTTCGCCATCAAAATGTTTGAATTATTCTTCTCACGATTTCCTCGTCAGTCCATCAGCTCCGTCGCACCGGGACCCTCCTGGCCGGCGCCGCTCCCGAGCCCTCGTCATCGTTAGTTTTGCAACGGTTGAACACGTGTAAACGCATTTTCGCGTAAAAAAAACACGAATAAATGGCAGAAAAAAAGGCGTCACCTTGCAAACCGCCGACCGCAAACGAAATAAAATCAACGCGTTGGTAATCCGACACCGCAGCAACTGCGCAACGAGGGTATCGGACCATTTCAATTACCACCTCGTCGAAACTAACCCAGATGATTGTTCCTGTCGACGAGCAAGGGTGAAAAAGAATGTTTCGGCGGAAAACTGCCCCGCGCGATTGGCGGGATCGCTCAGACCAAACAATCGAAGAGTTCCTCCGTTGAATTGGCGGGTGTCGGTTTACTGCACACGATTCCGGCAAAATCGAACGATAAACGGCTGTTTTCGATGGGAATTGTTGCGAGCGCGATTCGGTTTGCGCAATTTGTCGGGCGATTGTTGTTCTCGGCCGCACACGCTGCCCACCGAAATAGATTTTCCGAGTGGAAATAGTTTTCCCGAGTCGATTAATCCGGAGGGAAAAACCTCATCGCTTCCAGCTCGCCGTATCGATCTGCCAAAACTCCAGCAGTTTTCAAAAGCTGACAAACAAAGCTAATATTTGTTGAGAGGGCGAGCAATAAAAGCATTTCGTTCGCATGGATCTAGAGTGCGTCGCCACCTCTGTCCGTCTCTGTCTGGGGCCGCCGCCCCCGTGCGTCCGACAGAGACGCCGGACCCTCTCGGCCCCGACCGTCTTCCGAGCATTATCTGTCAAGTGACAGTAGGTCCATCTGCCTCCGTGGCCACGCCCCTGCCTTCCCCTCTCGACTCGAGAGGGGATGAAATGACATTTGTCCGTCGTTTTGTCCTGGGGATTGGTCGATCTCCGGTTGTTATGGTAACTGGCGTCGTCGGGGTGGGGGTCCAGACGAATTGCTGGTTGTGGATTTTCTTGGGGTTTTCACGACACCCCGCGGCTGTTTATTTTAACGCGATGATCATCGACAGCCGGAACGCCGACATAATACAATAACCTCTTTATGTAAATGGCCACTCGTGGTGGAGAGCTCCTCCAGGGTAACGCGATCCCACAGACCCGTCTGGAATACGAACGTGACCAACATTCGACGTCCCAAAACTCCACACACTCCTTTTCTGCAAATGCACCGTTGCGAAACACTTCGCCTTTCCCACGATTCTGCAAATCTTGCACTTACCGCAAAACCGCACCTCCGTAATAAAACAAAAGCACCAGGACGTCGATTTGTCGCTGGAAAAAACGGTTTAGTTTTGTAATTTCTGATAGCTTCAAGGTTTTAGAGCGGAGCGATAGAGACGTATTGGATTACTCCTGTTTGGAATATTTGTGTAACTAACTTCCTGTGAGAATGGTGTCGATTTGACGTTTCGACGTGCGATTATCGAACTTTTTTCGAGATAGATCGTCGACCAATCGGACCACCGCGATAATTAGCCTGATGACGTGACGGATGGTGATGGGTTGTGAAATTCAAACACCCCGTCCCGAGGGGCAGATTCGTTATCTGGATCGGGGCTGCATTCTGATGTTTTCGAACCAATTCGTAGATAACGAGAGAGATCGATTCGAAATTCTGCGTTTGCATCCGTTTTCTATACGTTTTTTTTCCTTCCGATTTCTACCTTTTCGAGTTTGGCAGCTGTTAAAAACGAATCAATTATTGCCCCTTTCGACGGCGGTCAACGAGCCCCTCATTTGCTCGCCATGATTCCGTAACCCCCGGGGAAAAACGCTCTCAACACAGCAGGCTCGCTACGAGACATATGTTAAAATTGCTCTTTTCGTTGCGTGATTAGCACTCGACTTGATCCCGAGGGTGCTCGAATAAATGCAATAAACGATCAGATTTGCAGCCCCCTTAAGAAACCCTTTAAACGTGACATGCTTTTCTTTGTTGTCTCATGTCTTACTAAATGTCAAAATAGAAATATAGTGCAAGCAAATAAATACATACTTAGGTACCTAATTAAAAATGTGACAAAACATACAGGGTGTCCCACTAGTCCCAGAGTTGCGAAAAAGCTCCATAACTTGTTTCTTATTAAAGGTATCTACTTTTTCTTTTTTCTAAATAATAGCTACGCTTCTACTGCATATTCGGAAAATATCGCGGTATATATACAGGGTGTCCCAATATTATAAAAACACTAAACCTACCCAGTTTGATTTCATTTTTGGATTCTATGCAAAATTGTGAATCAAATCTACACAGGTCGTTTGTACTTATCTGCCCTCGTTTTTGGTCAATGGCGCTTTTTTTACCAGAATTCCGAATTGCAGGGGTCCCTTCAAAAATTCGTACCTTCCAAATAGTTGCACATAAATTAAAATAATTAAGGCTGTTTGATTCCTGAATGTTTGCCGCATCTGTTAAGTGTTTACTCAATAACGTGCTTAGTCGCATATGCCTACTGCGATTTTTTAAATATAACAAACTAAAAATGCCAAAAACTCATTTTTTTCAAATGGCACCCCGCATTTATTATTGCACTGGTCGAAAGCTTTTTTGACAAGCTTTCCAACGATATAGTGTTTGTATAGTCGAATGTGAAAATCTAGGGTGCTATCTTAAAATCTCTAAAAATCACTAAAATAATTAAATGTTTAATTGTTAAACACTGTTTTGTTAGTTGATTCATCTTTATGGATTGACCATATTGTGTGATTATCTTTTTTAGGCCTACTAGATTTTTGTATTGTCTTTTTAACGGAAAAATTGCACCAAATTTAGCGATTTTAGGATAGCACCCTAGATTTTCAGATTCGACTATACAAACCTTATATTGTTCAAAAACTTGTCAAAAAAGCTTTCGACCAGTGCAATAATAAATACGGGGTGCCATTTGAAAAAAAATTGTCTTTGACATTTTTAGTTCGTTATGTTTAAAAAATCGCAGTAGGCATATGCGACTGAGCAGGTTGTTCAGTAAACACTCAGCAGATGTGGCAAACATTCGGAAATGAAACAGCGTCAATAATTTTAATTTATGTGCAACGATTTGGAAGGTACGAATTTTCGAAGGGACCCCTGCAATTCGAAATTCTGGTAAAAAAAACGCCACTGATCAAAAACGATGGCAGATAAGTAAAAACGACCTGTATAAATTTGATTCATAATTTAGCATAGAATTCAAAAATAAAATAAAACGGAGTAGGTTTTGTTTAAAAAACATAACTTTAGTGTTTTTATAATATTGAGACACACTGTATACTGTATATACCGCAATATTTTCCGAATGTGCAGTAGAAGCGTAGCTATCATTTAGAAAAAAGAAAAAGTTGATATCTTTAATAACAAACAAGTTATGGGGCTTTTTCGCAACTCTGGGACACCCTGTATGTCGAAAATTAAATGAAGTCTTAATTCATTCACAAATTGACTGAATACTTTAAGTACCTAATGTCATTTTGGGACTCCATCGATTGTCCAAAAATATATCGAAATCTGATATATCGACAATCCAGAAAACCAAGTTTTAAATAAATAATCGTTCACGTCCTAAAAAATTATTTATTATGACAACGACATAAATAATTTTGAAATGCAACACCTGTAGGCTATTAATTTTGGTGTTTTTACTGATATCCATAAAATAAATTAAAATTATGAAGATGGTGTAGCGACAAAATTCAAAACTCGTTTCTTATGGAACGACTTTATTAAAAAGGGAGATTTAACAGAAAAGTTACTAATAAGAAAAGTCTTGAAAGATAAAAATTTCAATTTTCGAAATTTTATGCACCATAAAGCATGATTCAGATGGATTTCGGATTTAAATTTGGATTCATCACTTCGATTCAAAACCAAAGTACCAAATTACTTCCGCAGGAAAAATTATGGCGACAATTTTTTGGAATCCAAGATTTTAGATTTTCGACTTTACAAATACATAATACAGGGTCATTATGAATAATTGTAGTCCAAGTTGGCGTGAAAACTGAATGTAAAATTCATGGTTGCCGCTCCATATGAAAATGATCAAAATTACGTGAATAAGAATACACACCTTTCACACAATTGACACTATTGACAGTTCACGTCCCATTAGAGTTGTGTGACTACAATGTAGAAATCTTTTTGGGAAATCTCAATAAATTACTGTACCTCACGGATTTTTTTTATTCAACACAATCTCCTTTTAAATTGATGCACTTGATGTACCACTCATAACAGTTATTTATGAGACATGGCACTCTTATTTTTAACAAGTGGAAAGTCTACAGATAGGAGTGGAACGAGTGTAAAAAAGTGTTTTATACACAAGTTGCATATGTAACCTTTTCGCAACGTCGTTGTCTCTGTAATATAAAATTATTACGACAGGAATAATTGATAAAACTTCAAAGTATTAATTTTCTACAGTTATTCCGTGACTTGGGTAACTGGGTAAAAGTAAAAAACTATCACCAAGTTGAAGTGTGCACATTTATAGTTCTTTTACAATTATTTCCACAGAATGAATGAATACGGTGTGGACAGTGCATTCCAGAGGAAATTCATTTTGTATTTTCGCTAATTCTTTAAGAAATTAAGCAAGGCTTAATTATACTGAAGTGTAAAATAAAGTTCTCCAAACTTTAAATGAATAAAGTGAATAAAGTGTTTTAGATAGCGTTTTATCCACGCAAGAATGTTTAAACGCGAGACGATAGTCGACACACTCATTTACAAACATAATCGCTGGAATTTCACCTGATTTTATCAAAAAATGATTTGACATTTCGCTCTACAGCGGCAAAAATCATTGAAATTAATTTAAAAAATATCGGGAGGTGTTGAATGGTTGCTATTTATTTTCGATTGTTTATCGACTCCATTTGTAAAAATTTGTGAATTTGGTGAAAAATGCAAGAAAGTTATTCTGTTCCTGAGATAATCCTTGAGGAAGCTGAAGAAGCAACTCTCCAATTATTGCCTGCGAAGTCCATTACGAAAAAGTATTTTCTGAATTTAATGAGTGGAAAGAAAAACGGGGGGTAATGACAATAAATGAGGAAGTCCTGTTATCGTATTTCTTAAATTTGAAGAAGAAGTATGCTATTTCATTTCATTTCATTTCTGACAGTGCCGAACAAAATAAAATGTGATTGATTTAAGAGTAAGTATTTTTCATTATCCCACTAGTGCAATAAAGTAACTTCATTATTCTATTAGTGGATAAAGTGGTACTTTAGACGGTTCATAAGTGTGGATAAAACTTCAATTATAAGGTGATTGTGGATAAAATCTTTTTTCTACTCCTGTTGTATAATATCGTAATTATGGAATTGTAAACCGTCAGTTTTTGTCTAGTAATGAAACTTATTTATCAATTTCTCTTCATAGTCATAAAAAAAGTATAGTATGTATCCTACTCGCGGGTAATGGCTATTACTCACTCGGATGAATTACGGCATCATTACTCACTCATTGGATAATATATTATTATTTTACACAATGACAATCTGTCATGTTTTCTTTAAAAACTGACAAAAGGCAACAGGTTTAATTCCAAATTTGGTGTAACCCAATCACACTCGCTTCCATCGAGACACTTCAATTGATTTTTGTCAAGACAAACGCTTTCTAACGAAACATCGATCAAAATTGATCGCGTTGAAACTGGAGCGATATTATTTGCTAATTAGAGTGCAGATTAAATATTCCTTGTGTTGCTAAATATCACCTGATGAACATGTCCGCAATTCTTTTGACGCGAATTCGACACCACCACCTCTCAAATTCTAACAACTATTTTATATTAATTAATTATTAATTTGAAATTAGCGGCGATAATTTGTTTGATTGTCAATTATACTATAGTATCAATCAATCAATGTCGACAGAAAATCAATATTGACCATGAAATTACGTATTTGATGTTACTTACAGCTCCAGCATTATAGTTATTACAACAATTAAAAACCTACACGATTAAAATTTAAACAAATATAAAATTTTATTGACCGATTAAATCGTAAAATCGCGATTAGATTTTTGCCTTGTGGGGGTAGGAATTGCACAGTTAAAAAATATCGTCGTCCTTCGTGCCGCATCGATAATTCGAAAATGGAAACACGTGTCTAGCAACCCTGTCGCACTGGCGGCGATAAATTAATCAATTAATTACGACCGGCCGCCACCATATTGGTGCATGTGCCGTCCACTGGGACGAATAAATTTTTCCATCATTTAACTTTTATCGCGCCTCATTACTTAGCTTGATGCCGTCATTAGTCCCGTTATCGGAATCGGCGCGAAGAGACGTTCATGGATCGCATCAAACCTAACAACAGTCGTCGTCGTCCTCGTAATCGTCGACGATAAATCATCCCGCGATATTGTTTAAATTAGCGGTGGCACCGTGGGCCGCTCTCGGCACAACATCCGTCCAGATAACTGCTTGTGCTTTCAGAAAATGCAAGAGCCAACCGCTCGCGGACATGATGCAGTATCGTGTCATCCGAAACTCTCGGCGAAACACGAAACCCCAACCGCATTTCACTACCTCACTGACATTACATTACCACTGTGTACTGTGTTACCGCGTGCCGGTTCTCACATGGCGATACACCACTTCAGGGAGAAAGGTTTCTTTTGGGGTTGCGGGACTTCCCGCGAGAAGTGGACGTCACGTGGTCGCGGCCCGACGCGAATCCAACGCCGGACGGGCCGCGCCCACCCCTTTCTCGCGCGCTTCATCAACGTTGCGCCTAATTACATCCATTCCACTCGTTATGGGCAAAGAAGTGCTAAAGCCCGACTCCTGACCCGGACCAGCCATCCGTCTCGCGCCACCCCCGGCCCAATTAGCCCCGCAAACGTCACACAAACATGCGAACCCGAGCCGAACCAGCTTCGAAACGCACATTTTTTTTCTGCGGCCCCTCAAAAAATAAAACTGTCAAATGTGCAACGGTGGTTTTACGAGGACGGATTTTTTATTGGCCTAAATATAGAGCCGTAAACCCGCGAACAAGATTAGATTTTATTGTTTAATGTTTTTAAATCGAGATGTGTAATAAATTTTGGTTGGGCTCCGTAACGCGATCCAGCTTCTTCGACGACTCCCACACTCCTGCGCTCATTATTATTAGGATTTTTTTCGGTGTGGATTTGCGTACGACGTTTCGATACTACTATTTAAATGGGGCGGCTCGGCTTACAACCAAAATATCAAATACATACAAGGTATCGCGTGTCGTCGTTCATTCATATCAGCGATTTGAAACTCGACCAACTCACCGAATTAGAATTTGTCAACTTCATTCATAAATTGCCGTCGACACATGGCATTCATGTTTGTGTGTGTGTGTGTTTTTTTTTAACACCCGACCGGAGTCAATTACATAATTGATGTAAATTGGCCGGGCTCTAATTACGCTAATTTTTGTGGGAGACGCTCCAGGCCCCATCACGACTTTATTTAGACGCAAAACCATACCACTAATTAGCCGCCGTCACATTTTTATTCACTCACCTGACCGCCGCCGCCCTCGCTCCTCTGCCCCTGCAACAAAACATCAAATAGTCAAACAACAAAAATTACACTGTGTACTAAACATAAAGAGAGAATTGCACAACTACGCCGTGCAGGGAGCCGCATCATCTTGTTGAAGAACAAATAAATCCTGCCCCTTTTATAATATGTATGTAATTTTTTAGGCACCCATAATGAAAACGGAAATTTCACGTACTCACAAGCGGACGAAAAGTAACTCTTTTTCGGACGCTAACCCTGGGGCCATCTGTTGGTCTATTTAGTTAGCAACGAAACCGACAGAATCGATAATTGTCCTGTCACCATAAATTATGTAAATATTGCAAATAGTCAATTTCTAGTTTTGTTGGCAAGATGATAACAAATACTAGAAACAATTGTTAATACAGGGTGTCTCAAAATTCGCGAATTCCAAATTCAGAGCGTTGTGGAAGATCACTTCAATAGTCCAAATATGGAAATTTAAAAAAAATTGGGTTTCCCCCCACATATTTTAATACATTTTTCTACTAGAAAAAGGTAGATCCAAAATAAAATTGTAATTTTCCAATGATGTCTTTTGCTTTGTAGTAAATTTAATATGCACCGCTGCCAAAAAGTGCGTTTTGTCCTCGCCTGTTGTCGAGCCTCGGCTGCGCCTCGGCCGAAAAAGATGCACTTTTTGGCCTGGATACACAGATAACTATGATGATAAATAAAATAATGTTATGTTTTCACACGAGAAAAATAGTTGCGAATGTGTTGGAGATTAAAGCGGTAAAGGAGAGATGAGAAATGTGGGTAAACAGGGCGTAATCATTGTTTGTGGGCGATAAAGTAGAGGCATGTCTGGCAGACATAAGACATATCCATATGTATTGACGACATAGCGCGACAGTGTCGCTGATAGTGTCACATTACACGATGTTTATGGCATCCGAGTTATAAACAATTAGCAATATCTTATCCTCTTGTACGTCACAATACCTCGATGAAACAAAATGAAAAAGCAAGCGTTCGGGAGTCGAAAAGCGAATTTCCTCGGTACGTGCTAATCGCACCTACGTCCTCGTTGCGCAATTTCACGGAAGCCAACCCCGGTCCCAACAAGAACAAACATCGACGCCAACACGACAAAGAGAAAAGGACGAGGAGGGAGCGCAAGGCCAATTATTTATTTTTTATGTTGATTGAAAACGAGGTACGAGTCGAAAATTCGTCGCGGTTACGGTCTTAATCGAATTCGCGATGGTGAAATTTTAATATAAGCCTCGGACGAAGGCGGACGTTTCGGACGATTTCGGTTGTTGATGATGGCCACGATGGCCGGACGAAGTGGGACGGTCCCGGCATGGACGCCGACCAAATGTGACATGTGACATCTGGGTCAAATATTTTAATGTTGTCTCGACGCGGGACACGCACAAAAAGTGGGAGCCGAATGCTGAAATGAAATTTACGAGGTCTTCCCGGTCGCGAAACGAAGACGGGAACGACGAGGAAGAATCACAGTTGCCGAAAAAGGAGCAACGCTGGGACGCGACCACGAAAAAGTGGGTCTTTGATGGATTCATGCACAAATTAGGGAAAACACAAAATGTAATATTATTTTAAACAAATCTATAAAGCTATTATCAAATAAATTTGAAAGCTAAGTAAGCTATGACAAACAAAAGTTGATTCGTAGATTGGTTCGTACAGATCTAACACAAATCATGTGAAATTTTCAATATAAGTATCTCTCTTTTCTCTTTTCTCTACTTTTTTTTTGATCAAGATTGTTGAATTCATATTTTGTTTTCTTGGACACTCGACAGTCCTTTGTTATGAAATCAGTTTAGGAATTCAGTTGAGTATCAAGAGCCTGCAATTATTTAAAAAAATATGCAGTACTTGGTTAAATTGTTGCCTCTTTGAAGTTTCTCTGAAAAGAATTTGAAAAAGAAAATTTAATTCCTAAATTGGTTCATGCAGATCTTTCACAAAAAACAAGAAAAATATTTTTCTAATTTTGACATATAAAGTGACACTTTTCAAAATTAACTGACGTTGGGAAACGTCACACTTTTCGTAACTGGTTACGAAAAGTAAAATCTTTCCTAACTGGTTAGGAAAAATTTATTGTATCATCAATTTGACACTGTCATATTTTTTGTTTTTAAGCAAAATAACCGTGCCTACTTACCTACTTGATATTTTAACACAATAATAATGTATTATTAATGAAATTCATTACTTCGTTTAACGTTTGAAGAAACTTTTTTTTGTCAAAATTAGAAAAAAATCTTGTATGTAACACATTAGGAAATGCAATTTTGTGTAACTCGTGTGATTTTGCGGGATCTCGCTGCGCTCGTCCCGCAAATATTCCACTCGTTACTCAAAATAACGCATTTCCTAACTGGTTACATAAATAGCTATTGTAACATGTTCCCTTCACGCTATGTATTTTAGAAAATTTTTAAGGATTAAGAAAATTTTGGCCAACCTTTATCGCTCTAAAAATTTTATTTATTGGATACTCTTTTATTAATTAATTTTGTAATATAATTGGCCATGAAGAGTTAAAATTAATTCGTAGATTGACTCTTATACAGTGTGTCCAAAAGTCTGGAAAGACCCAAATGAAAACTTAACGCATAATTTTTGAAAAAAATCCAAAAAAAGGTCAATTAATGTTTTAAAAAAGATTTCTGCTGATGTTTTCTTTTTGGTCTTTTCGATGACCTTGAAAAAGTTATATGTATTATTTTTAAAAAATCGGTTTTTTCAGGAAATGTAAATTGAAACTTTTTTTGACCGTTGGGCAGATCTATTAAAAACGGCAGCAAAAATGCGACGTTGCCATTTAAAAAAACCTCTGATGACATCATAACTCTTTCAAGGTCATCAAAAACAGCAAACAGATACCATCAACAAAAAGCTTTTTGAAAACGCTAGTTCACCTGTTTTTGCATTTTTCTCGAAAATATTTGGTTTCGATTTTATTGGGGTTTCCAGACTATTTGGACACACTGTATGTAACTACATATTTTACATTCTACAAGAGTAAGAAAATTTCAATATTTTTTTGGGGTGAACAACCTATCTTCCGTGAATGTATTGGCTATGATAGAGAACAGTAATTTTGCAAATAGGTCGGTAAAATTTTATACAGGGTGATTCATACAGTATCATCCAAACTTGAACCGGTGGTAGATTCCAACCCCTAGACACTCTTCCAAAAATGTCTAGGTTCTAAGGTTAAAATTGTTGAAGATAAAGCATGTTGAAGAGTGTACTACCACCTTTTAAGAACTGGAGATAAATGAAAATATTTTACGTTGAAGCAAACTGTCAGGCATTGTTGTGAAAATGAAACTAAAGCGAACTTTAGAATACCAATATTTTCTCTATAGCAATAATTGTTTGCTTCTATTATGACATTTATGATTGGATGTAAAGTGGAATAATTTAGCGAAGAATGGCATTTACTAATAGTGAAAAAACCGATATGGTAATTTTTGATGTATGACTCAAAATTGTATTGTCAAGAGCCTTTGGAGACCGGAATCTGCCACTGGTTAAAATATTTATGAAACTATATGAATCACCCTGTATATGTACATATTTTTCAATAAACTCAGATTTCACCTACAACACTTTCAAAATTTCAAAGAAACGAATACATTTTTTATTGGTCAAGTTTGTACATTCATTTCACCTTCATTAGTCAAATTTAAAAAGTATTTGTGAAAATGAAAGCTGAGTCGTAGATTGACCCGTACAGTTTTAACTTTTTAATACAAATCAATAGAATGATGGAGGCTTTTAATATTTTGCATTTTACGACATTTTTTTCTGAGCAAAAATTTTTTGATTTTGATCTTGAAGCTTTTCACTCGAGAACGAAAAATCGACTCTTAGATCGCCTCGTACACTTTTAACTGTCAATTAAATTGTTGCTAGTAGTAAATGGGGGTCTTTTGTCGGACAATTTATCCATTGACCCGGTCTGCACAACCTGCCTTCCAGTTCCTCCGCGCGAAATCGAAATTACCACTTGAATGGCGTGGAACTTGTACCGGACCGATGGGCCAAACGGCCCTCGCGCCGACCCGATCTGAGCACATTGTGTGCACTTCCGGCGCTCCGGAGGGCGAATCGGAAGGGTCGTCGAACGTGTCACCGTGTTTGTCGAGATGTTATCTTGCGCGTTTCGGTGGCGAAAAACAAGATTTCCCCGGATTTCGACCGGTCGACCATCTGTCCGGCGATTTTCCCCGGCTCCTCCTGACCCTCCGAATAAATTATCCACAATAAAACGATAATTACCGGCTCACTATTGGATACCTGCTGTTCGGTTCAGTAACAACCGGAGTATCATTGCCATTGGTTCCGAAAGCTCCTCGCTAGTTCGGACTCCTTCCACTAGAGGTGTGCGCATCGCCCCTCTCCTCGTTTCAGTACGAGGGCTTTCAGTCGGCTGCAAACGGCGAAGGAGCGAGTACGAGGGGTCGGTGGTGCTTTTTCGAGCGAAAAAAATATAAATCGGCGCCGCTTTCCGGCGATGTGACGGTGCGAGTGCAAGAAGTGAGTCTCGATGTGAGGACTTTGGGACTTGTCGCGTCCTCGACTCCGGGGACTTGTCTGCAGATTTTTTTTTTTGGGACTATGGCTTGTTCGCTGTGAGAGTGTAGAGCGAGCGACGGTGACTACCATGGTGACTATAATGCCTTGCAATTACCTGAATGCCCAATCGACACGATGCGCGATAATCGATAAGATGTGCGAACCCAAGGTACCGGAGTCCCGCTCTTCTCCCGTTGAAATTACCGCATGTCGTTGTTTCAGGTGAAGCGGTCAAGGCCCGATGCGACTTCGGACCCATCGGATCGCGACCGGTAAGTCCCACTTTACACACGGTCACTCCCGGGAGTCCCGGTCTTGCACGGCGCCGGCTTTATCACAAGCCTCGGCCCCTTGTCACCCGATAAGGCCTCGTTAGTCGCCGCTTTGACAGAACTGCGTCGTCCGAGTTCTTTTTCGATCGGCGGGGGCGATGTTTATTGTTTATTGGTCAACCCTGTGGAGTGTGAAGTCTGACCTCGGTACAATGTACACGATTCAGAGTATCACGGGGATTTTTCTCTGCTTGAACACGCGCAATCATGTAAATAATCCACAGAATGCTAAATGTGCTGGTCATTTATATCGCCGGTTCGCTGAATGGGATGCAAGTATTTACTATACCGCTTTCTTGTTGAGTCTACGGACGGAGGTCACTTTCCGACGGCGAAGTGATGGTTCGCCGGAGGACCGACGCGATTACCTTTTGTTTTCGATCTTTAAGGGCCAAATTTTGACGGGGTCGAGGGGGTGTGGCGCGACCGGATCAAAAGAAAAGCGGGGGCTCTGGCGGGACTTCGGCTGTGAAGTTTTCACCGCCAGAAGGTTTAGTAAAAATGTGGAGGAAATCAAAAATTGCAACAAAAGAAAAACGAGACCGAGCCCATTTATTATATGTACTTTAATAACGCGGCGCGGCATCCAGGCCGGATTTATTTATCATTTGGGAAATTTCTATCAAGGATTGATAATTCCTTTGAAAGCACTATTTTTCAGGCAATACTGTAATGAAGTATTAGATAATCTGACCTATTATTACTATTATTATTAATGCAAGTTAAGAATTAAAAAAAAATCATATTAAAATGTTTTGACAGTTGACCCTGTAATAATTAAATTAGATCTGTAAGTTTTATTATGACAGAAAGCAAATGTTTCCTCCGTTAGCCAGTGAAAACTTGGAATGGAAAAAAAAATCAACAAAGTAAAAAGCTACAAAATTTAAAAAATCCAAAACTGTTTTGAATTTTGCAGACAAAGAAATAAAACGTCGACTACAACGTAATTTGTGTAGTCTTCAAAAGCACGAGAGCAAATGTGCTTAGAAGTAAAGAAACTTATCTCCTTGATTATTTTATGCATTTTCAGTTTTAGGTCAATATACTCCGTGATGCTCTTAAATCATTTTTTCTACTTTTTATGTTTTCTTTTACTCTGGTATGTCTGTTTTTTTTGAAAAGAGTTAACTTCTGGCAATAACATTTAAATTTTAAAGTTATTTTGAATACATAACGGATAAATCTGCAAATAAAATAGTTATTTACATTACATATGCGGTAGGCTACATTTTACAGCGAGAGGTTTTTAGATTGAAACACGACCGCGCAGCGGGAGTGTTTTAACAAAAACAGTGCGATGTAAAATGCCTACCGCATTAGTAATGAATCAATCTTTTTGGTCGCCGACCCATTACTTGTTTTCTCAAATTTGAAATTTGTTGTAACCAAAAATTTTGCAAAACCTGTCAATTAATGAAATGGCAGAAAGTTATCTATTACACCGATAACTGACACGCTTACGATTTACACCACAAGTTGGCGCCATCAGACTTCAGAAGAAAACAATAAATTTCTCTTCATTTTTGAAAACTGAGCGGATTAATAGGAACGGTATCTTGTCTTAGTATAAATGGACTTTACTTGTGATACGCTAAACATTTTTTTGGAGGTTCCAGAAAGCTTAAAATTTTCTTGTTATTTTACACACTCCGTGCGGTAAAATGACAGATAGTTTGGTTAGTGTGTAAAAATCAAGATACCCTAGCTGCTCACAATGTGTAAACATGTCATTTAGAGTTGAAGAGGCCAAAAAGTATATTTGTGGGTTCAGTTTGCGCGATGAAAAATGAAAGTTGATTCGTACAACATAAATGAAGAGAACTTTTTAGATTTTTTCTATTCACTCTGTTTATTTTTGACAAAATAATAATCTGTTCTCCAGGACATTTAGAACTTTTTTAGATTTAAGAATTTTATGGTGAAATCTCTGCGCCTTAATAATTTTCTGAATGAATTTAGTGAATATTCTATGGATCATTTATTGTCAAATTAATTAAACGAAAAAAAAAACTTGACACCTAAATTGGTTCGCACAGATTTAAGCCAAATCAAGAAGATATTTTCGGAAGTAGCAAGCTTTGATCAATCAAGTTTTGAATTGATTTCTTTGGATACTTAAACAAATTACTAGACTATGGAGAAAATCATAACACTTGGTTGTCAGAAAATTTTGACAGCATTTTCTGCTAAATTGCTTTTCAAATTTTTAAGTTACTTTTTTGTGTAAATAATATCTTGAAAAATTTTTGACTTGAGGTGATTACGTTTTGGAAAAAAATACCATATTGTAACGAGTGTTCATTTAAATTTCCGGTCAAAATTGGCGTTGAAGAGTCGATTGTGAACGCACCACGGAATACAGATCACGGATCAAATGTTTAAATCTTACGTTTTTACACGAGTGGTGCGTTCACAATCGACTCTTCAACGCCAACTTTGATCGGAAATTTAAATGAACACCCGATACTTTTAATACGAATTTATTGTCGAATCGTGGCATTTTAAACAAATTTTTTTTGTAGAATTTTAAACAGGAATCAAGCCCAGTGCGTTAGGTAGAAAATACGTAAAAGATTAAGAACTTAAATTTTCTACAAAATACAATTATTGCGTCCTTTTAGTTTAGTACTGATACATTTCCTGTTGGAGCCAAATCGGGCCAACACGTTGACACGGGAATTTCGTTGTTAAGTTCGTTCAACTGAAAGTAAAGTGTGGGGGATCGCGTTATCCTGTTGAAAAAACCCCCCATAAGTTCCGAATTGTTCAATGTGTTAACAGTAAATCTCTTCTGCCATTATTTCATCAGTTGATAATAAAGAAAAATAAAAAGAACCATGACACGATATAATAATTTAATTTAATCAGAATTTTAGTACCACATAAATATGAGCGGTGTCCTATTTCATTATCAAAAGTTGCGCTCATTTTCGACGAAATAATCGCAAAAATAAACAGTAAATAATGTGACTTCGTGTAATGGAGTGCGCATTTTTGTCTATCTAATGTCCCATAAAATAAAAATTTCTTGGAAACATTTTGTTTCCACACTCATCTGCTCCACTCAAATGATATTTATTTTATTAGAAATGCGACGAGAAATTTCCAATGTAATGTAAATTACAAATTCATTCCTCTGACCTTTTCGTCGTCCATTTAAAACTCTTTTAGCTTTCTTATTCAAAGTACAATTTTACCATATTAATTGACCCATCGTGCATAATTTTTGGACGAAAATCAATTCGGAAACTCAATACCCACTTAAATATTTTCCTAATGCAGCAAATTGCTCATAGATGTTTTCAATTAAGTCGCACTTAAACAAACATTTTCAAAATCGCTCGCCACGTATTTGGGACACCTGGAAATGGACGAATTTTTCTACTCGACTGATTCATCTCTTGTAAATGGTCGATTTTTCAGGAGTGACACGTCGCTAACGACGCTGGACGAATGCCATCACTTGCCGCATTTAAATCCGAAAAAATCCCGAAACGCGAAAGACAAAAAGATCGCAATTTAGCAAGTTTACGACGACTCGCGCCAGTTTGACAATGTTCCGGATAATTAATTGGGGATTCTTGGCGGCGGCGTTGTTTTGGCCCGTGGGGCGGCACGTGCCTCGAATTTACGATTTTCATAATCGACAATCGCGATACTGAAAAATGCGCGTCCCAAATATTTTCGCTCTATTTTTCCCCCGGCTGCTTCTAAATCTCTCAGATGAGCGCGAATTGCAAGAAACGTGTTTCTAATTGTACCGAAATATGCACGACGCATCGACGTTTTACCAATTAAATAGACCACGATAATTATTTTAAAAACAAACATGAAATTCAAATATCTGGAGCGATCGATGTTTCGCAGGATTCAAAACTGTCGCGGTTCCAGGAAGTGTTCATTCTTGTGATTTTGTAACGTCGCCGTTTTTTAACGACCGAATAAAGCTGCTGAATATTTATATTAGAAATAGAGACGTCAAATATTGTTTTCTCTTGGTCAAATGTCAACGTCGGGCAGATATTTTCAATCTGTTGGTAAAAGTCGACATGACGGTTGGTGTGTACAGAAGGCGTGCACCTATTTGTGTATTCACCACCGAAATTGACATCTATTTTCGGTTTATTTTATTTTTGAACGTCACTTTTTAAACCGTTGATGGAAGTGTTTCAAAAAGTCGCAAGAGAAATATCCACTCATCTCCAGATGGTTTTCTTTGAGGTGCCAAATGTTGAAACACGTGACATTCACACTTGGATCTTTCAAAAGTTGGGACAGTGCGAATTCGTTACAGTTGTTTAGAATTATTGTTTAGGTTTTCTGATGGTTTCACGGTTCAAAGACATTTTATAAAATAGTTATTTACGAACCAAGTGCGGGAAGACGATGTTCTCGCATGAGCGCATTTTTTAAAGCACGAGCGACGAAGGAGCGAGTGCCTTTAATTAATGCGCGAATAAACGGAAGATGTCTTCACGCAAGTGGTTCGTACAATATTTTTTGTACGAAAATTAAATTAAAATTTTTTGTTTTAATACATTAAACATAAACGAACATAAAACCAAGTAGGCAGTGATCTTTGGTTATTGGCAACAATTGCTTCACTTGATATTTCAATTTTTGCAATAATTTGTGAATTTTGTAGGAACAATTTTCAACGATTATAAATCTTTCCGTAATTTTTTAATGGAGGAAAACCCAGGGAAGTTGTATTTCATGAACTAAATGTTATTATTATCAAGACAGATTTATTTTTGAATGCCTCAAAGGGCCAGTGTTTTTTGCAATTTTTACATTCGAGTCGACCGGGAAGCACTCGTTTCGGAACGAGCGTTGGATGTTGGAAGCGTTGCTTTCAAGGCTATGAGTACAAAAACATGTTTTGACCCACCCTTAATGAAAACGGTAATTTTACGTACTCACGAGCGGACGAAAAGTTCCTTTTTTTCGGACGCTGACCGTGGCGCCATTTGTTGGTCTGTCTAGTAAGTTAGCAACGAAACCGCCAAAACCGATAATTGTCCTGTCACCATAAATTATGTAAAGAAGTACATTATTGTATTGCAAATACATAGTTAATTTCTAGTTTTGTTGGCAAGCTGATAACAAATATGTACTATAAAAAAATTGTTCATTTGTATTAATAAATTATTATCTGTGTATTAAAAAAAAGATGTCTTTTGCTTTGTAGTCGTGCGGTCGCCTAAAAAATTTAATGTACACCTCTGTCAAAAAGTACCTTTTGTCCTCGCCTGTTTTCAAGGCTCGGACGAAAAAGATGCACTTTTTGGTCCTGATACACAAATAAAATAACTGGATATTATATTTTGTCAAAAAATCTCAAAAATTTTAAATTTTTTATGTACAGTTGTCTTAAAAATCTCTCATCAAAGTCTTTGCCTTTCCAACGTGTTCTTCACAAATAATGTTTCTAACCTCAAAATTTGCAAGACGCGAATTCAAGTTGCGACGTAGTTTTAGGAATATAAAATGTGGCAAAGCTAACTTTGATTGGAAGTTTTTTTAAGAAGCTAAATCAAATACAAAAATGTTTCGCATTCGTGATGAAACCTGTTTTTTTTTCGTGACCATCTTCTTTTTTTCATTTGAAATTTAGAAAACTCAATTAGGAAATGCAGCTAGAAAAAAGCGACTTCGTGTCAGATGATACTGTCAACACTAGAGTAATTAAAGTCACTTTTTCCTGCGAAGGATGGTCCCGTATCATATGACTGACTTTTAGAACCATCGTAGGTTTTTTCGAGTTTAGTTCACAGCATCTATGGAAAATGCTTACGGTGGGAAATCATGTTACTATATGGAATGTCTCGTTGAAACCTCCGGGGTTAGTTTCATTGAGCACACCTGAATAAAACCAACACCTTGACGGTTTCTAATGACAACCTGTAGAACCGTCACTGCAGTTCTTCTTTGTGATTTTCATTATTATTTGCCACATGCGACAGTTACAAAGAAATCTATCACAAATATATTTTTTTCGACCTCCGTCTAGAAAATAGTGATTTTCCATTCGTCTAAACTGTCTTGAAAATGGAATTTCCTTGGCTTGGCAAGAAAATCGAAACAGGAATTTTTAATGAAAGATTTTAGGTTGGCTACACTAAATGTCAATGTCATGTGGAATTTTTGTACAATTTTTTAAATGTAAAATATTGATGTTGGGTAAATTTGCATCCTTTATCGCAAGCTGTACATTGTGTATAGCAGAAGTCGAATCAGTGGAGTCCGAGGGGGTTATCAGACTTACGGGCGCGACGATGGTTTTGAATATTTGAGGAACTGATTGACTTTCGACACTTTCGTGGTGTCACAGTCGCTTCTTGGATTTTTTTGTTGCGCATCGGCTGACGCCTCTACTCCACAAACCGTGCTCGCACTTTAACAATTTGACACTTTTTTATGTAAACATCAGAACAAAGTACTGTGTGACAACACCATCCGCCATTTTTTGCCCAATCAAGCGAACTCTAAAATCGATTTTTTTCTTAGATTTTCCCCGAAAAACCATTTGTTTTTGTTGTTGTTGTCGGTTCCCGTGTGAAAACGAAACTGCGGCCGTAAACGATAAACCGTTCGAAACAATGTTGCCGAACATTTAATCGCCGGACTTTGTTATTTTAATAGGTTATTGCATAAAACCTATTCGGTGTTCGTTTCCGTTTCGCGGAACAGACGCTTTTTAACGATCGACGAAATAAAACGGCCTACCCACAAACGTAAAGATCCCGAACGAAAGCGATAAACACGTTTTCTCGCCCGTCGAAATTTCCAAAATAGATGTGGAAGGCTTCGGGAACGATTTTATTCTCGTTGGGATAATTAATGAAAAATTCGAGATGCTTCGGGTGTGTTTGAATATCGAGGCCCTCGGCTGAGGAAGAACCACAGACAACTGTGTACTCCTCGCTAAAGAAAGCTTGAGGCTTACCCAGTATTGTTAGAGAAGCTTAATGAAACAATTGTGAAGAAATATCGAGTGTCCAAAGGTGTCTTACATCACGACACACACACCTGGTCCCCAGTCTTTAATTGCCTTGCAAAAATTAATTAATTAGGCCTTGAATTAATAAACACTTAACCTCAAAATTACAATTCTCACCAAATTTTACACCAGACAGCGTTGCCGATAGTAATTATCGAGCAAAATGCGACGTTAGTGGTTTTTTGAATGAACTTTAACTACCGGGTGATTTTAAATGATTGTAACTTTTTTTCATAGGTTGGTAATATTATTGTTGGTTATTCTGGTTTTTAATGTGATAATTGACATAAACATAGGCGTCCTCGCCTATTTGACACAATTTATTAATACATACATAAAATATCAAAATGACGTACGTACGCCAATGTGTTGATCAAGGTATCAAGTTAGCCAAAATAATTTATGAAAAATGTTCCCAACTTAAGAAAAAAAGTCACAATCATTTAAAATCACCCGGTAAGATCTTTTGAAAGATTGGGAACGTCTTAAATTAAAAATCAAGATGGTAATTAAAAAGCATTAGAAAGATTAAAAAAACTGTTGTATTTAAATTAAAAAGGACAAGCTAAGAAGTGAAAAAATATTTGTTGCCAAAGATATTTTTGCCTTTCACAAGAGCAGTAGGTATCGAGCGTTCAAAGAATTTCTCTGGCCGAGCAAGCCGTGGTTTTCTCTCTTTATTACAAAGGCAAATCGTGTTTTTAGCTGGTTTACTTTGACATTTCCTTGAGATACATAACCTCACTTTGATCATGCTTTTAATATGAATTAAATCGTTAATAGAAAAACCATCAAAACCAAAACAAACCTTGTTGCTTATTTTAAAAAAAGAAGAAATAAAAGCACCGGTTCACTGGACCACAATATTTTTTGAACGCTCTGACGTCAAATTGTAGATAAGTCTTACTTGTGACGTTGTCGGTAAAACAGATGTTAATTTTTAAATAGCAAAATTTCGGGCTATTGTTAACACTTTTAATTAAGAGACACCATAACTCATTTGATGAATTTTCCTGGGGCAACGTACTTTGCTCACAGGAAGTAAAAAAAAATGCAAATTACGCTGTCAGCCACGCCTGCTATTTGCGTCTTGCAGTGTTTGGTCAAAATTAGAGTGTGGTGGTTTAAAAAATAAGCATCTGCGACAGCCGCATTAGCGCCACGTCCAAGACAAATTTAAGCTTTGAGAAGAAGCATAATCAATTTTTGAAATTTTTCGTGTGAAGAAAAAAGGTGTAAATCATGTGGTAATATTGTGGATGTCTTTCTGGTATCTAGAATCTGTGTTTAAATTTGATGAAGCGTGTCTGGCAAAACGGCAAGCTTTTTCTTTTTCTTTTTAAAACGTTATCGCCCCGCCACTGCTCCGCGTTTTGCAGCCCGTCGTTAATTGACCAAAAATCGAACAAAACCCATTCCGGTCGTCCGGCAAAAGAAAAACGCTCATACACCATAAAATCCGAAAAAACCATCCATAAAAAACTTCATCCATAAAAATCATAACTCCACGTCAACCTATCGCAACCAACTCATCGAAATTAATATTTATCGTCGCCGTAGCTCGCGCCACGCAGCTCCGGAGACATTCCCAATTCATCGAAACACCTATTAATTTCTCGCCGCCTCTTCGTCTCTTCGGCTGCGGAGTCCCAAGCTGGACAAGGAGGGGACGATCTCGTCGAATTTTTACGGCGGATGCCAAGTGACACGTTAAAAGATACGTCGTATGCCTCCTCGTGTCAGTTAGTCCATAGACGTATTCTTTATGCGACAAACTGGCGAAGTATAATGAACCTGCATATCTTCAAATCTTCATTATCGTCAACGGACGCGCCGTGGGTGTTCCGGAGAGGACGACTCGCCAACTCCGGGATGGGGGTGCGCTATCGCATAGAGACCTGTCGATTTCTATCTGGACAAATTTCAACTCGTCGACTAGGAATTTTATAGGCGGACGGCAAAAAATTAATAGACGTCGAACACTAATTAGCAGATGATTATCGGGACTGTGGCATGCGTTTTCTCCGAAAATCTCTCCCGAACGGGACATTTTCGTCAATCGTCACTTGGCCACCGATGAGGTCACCGACAAGAATTACTGTTACCCAGGAGCTGGACCAAAACTCCAAAAGGTCTCTCTCTGGATCTTGTCACGACACTCGAAATTGTTGTGGGTGTAGACAACCATGTTTTTTGCAAGTGGGAAGCTCACATACACGAGCGCAGCGAATTTTCTAGCCGCACGCGTAAGAAAGTTGAGTGTACTACATATTACGATCATAAAATTTTGGACATCAAACTTCTGTCACATTAAAAAAATTACTCTAAATCATGCTTTATTGAAACTGTCACATGAAAGATGAAATTGTTGTCAATTTGACACCGGTTTAAAATATATTTTTTTTAATATGCGAGTACATTTGGGTATTTGTTTTATATTTTTTATTAATTAAAACCTCGTTCTATTCCATTTGTCTGATTTTTACAACTTTTTGAATATTTTCTCGGTAAATCTGACATTCACATTTTCAAAATTGACACAATCAAAATTGAGGTTATTAATACATAAGGGTCGTTTTAGAATGTATGACAGCACGATGACATTAGTGACCAACATTTTTTGATCGCAATAGTACATCATATTGGGTGATTCAAAATGATTGTGGCCAAGTATGGCAACTATGTACCAAAATTTATGTGGCAACTGTGTGGATGAGGTAGAGTTGTCATTTGTATGACATTTCATAAGCGTGCATTTGATTTTTTTGATATCATTACACATTGATTTGACAGTTTTCAAAATTGCGCGACTATGAACTGTCAAAGAAATATCAACTCTATCCTACCCACACAGTTGCCACATAAATTTTCGTACATAGTTGCCATACTTGGCCACAATCATTTTGAATCACCCAATATTTGAAACGTTATTGTCTCTGAAAAATTACAAATTAATCATGAAACTGCAAAACAAAAGCTAGCATTAATTTTCTACTGTCAAAAGCAGCTGCCACGATGTGTGCACATTTTGAGTTTTTTTTTTACAATGATTCCAATCAAACGAGTTAATACGGTGGTGACAGTGACATTGTCATCCAGAACAAAAAACCTTAAGGCAGCAATTGTTTTTGATCGTGACGTCACAGTAAAGGTTTCATCGAAAAACGAATTAAACGTCCAGAATTTAATAAAAACAGTAATTTTTTTTAGTAGAATCATGTGTTGCGGCTTTACAATTACTGCCTCGTGGAATAAGATGCCATTAATGACGCGAAAATTGTCATTTATAAGTGAGGTTAAGTTTGTGTATTTATGTTTTTGCGTAATTTTTACTTTGTGAATCATTTAAACAACACCAAATCACAACAAATGCTTCTTACATCTTAATTATTATATGTAGCAAATATGTTTTCAACTAAATTGTACTTACGACTTACAGTCACGAAAAAACAAATTTTGACGTTTGGTCTTCCTCGTGACGTCACACGCTGTCTGGTGTTCTAGATGGCAATGACAGTGATAACAACTTAATAACAACCGCTGTCAAGTATTTTACCATTTTGTATTTTTTTATTTCTGTAGCAAATCGAGCAAAACTTGATTAAGTGCGAGTGTGCTAAAGTGTGAAATTTAAAGTGCTTTATTTCACGCTGTGTAAAAAATGCCCACTTTGGACGTATAACATTGACGAACAACTTTTTTGATTAAAAACCAATTTTCCAGTTGTTAATCCGAAAATGTTTATTATTTGAATCTGTTGTTTTTTTATTTCCTCCACGCCTCATTTTTTAGCTTGTCATATTTTCTCCGTGCGTACCATTTTTGTTGCATTTACATATTTTCAATGAAAAATTATTCAAGGTCATCATACGAGGGAATATTAAACTACGTTCATTCATTTACTACTTAGAAATCGTCGACTTTTTTGCTTCTGTGTCGGAGACAATCAATAATAATGAGCCGGTCATGTGAGTTTTTTAATTATTGTTGAAAGTGCGAATAATTTTAGGATTTGCTAGATATTTATTTAAAAATTTTAACTTTCAATTTTGGATTATGTTCAATTTTGTAAAAATTAGACAAGTGTATGATTTTTTAAACTTGTAGTTAGAAAGTAAAACAGAGAATCACTTAGAGTGAAAAATTATTCAAGGTAATTTTAGTGAGCGTAAAAATTGTTTAAACGTAACGTGCAAATTTTAAATGTCAATTTGCTAAAAATAAATTTTCGGTTAATTGAACCTTTCAGTTTCATTTTGGATTTTTTAAATTTTCCTCGGAACTTAAAAAGGAATTTATTTCAAACCGTATTAATTTAAAATATTTTCTATTTGTCAATAATAGAAGTTATAAAGTATCGGGTGTTCATTTAAATTTATCCTCAAAGTGGGCGTTGGAGAGTCGATTGTGAACGCACCGCGGATTACGGATCACGCATTAGCTGTTTCAATCTAACCTTAATTTTTGCGTTGTTTATGTTTTTACTCTGCAGACTGACGAGTGGTGCGTTCACAATCGACTTTCAAAGCCAACTTTGAGGATAAATTTAAATGAACATCCGATATTAATATCAGTAATAAGACAAGCAACGTTATGCGTGGTCCGTGTTTGGACGGGTGGCCGGCGAGGAGGGAAGTCGCATTCCATTATAACTTCATTACTTTTACTTAGTATTTTCTGTAATGTCATGCAAAGAATGGGTGTATAGAAAGTAAATGATAATGTAAAAAGAAAATGTGCTTTCAAAGGAATTAATTATTACTTTATGTCATAATTTTAAATAGTGTAAGTGGAATAAAAACCTGTATTAACTAATGTTCTTGTTGGATATTCAATGAAAGAATGATATCGTATTTTCATTCTACAACGGCAGATCGCCAATCGGATGCGTTTTGTAAATAATAAGTCGCGCATCGATTCATTGTTTTTTGTTGGTATAGTCGTGGATTAAGTATAGTCTTCAACTCGCGTATAGTGGCTATTATTCACTCGAATGATTCCACCACTCACCTAAGGCTCGTGTTGCAATTTTCATCATCTTGAATAAAACCCATCATTATGCGCTCGTTGAAGAATGTACTATTCTTTTGCAACAAACAAACCTAAAAATTGAAAATGCCAAGCAACTAATTTCTTTGATTTGACTTTTTCATGAACTGTTTTCTAGATGAGAACAAAATTTTTGTGGCCGGATGTCATGTAAAGATGTAATAAAATGTTTAAAACCTATACATACTTTTAAGAGATTATATCGCGCTTTCAAATGAAATCCATCCTGGGCTGGGAAGGTTTTGTCAATTGTTGTACTTTTTTAAAGCGGAGATTAATTGGAGTATGTTGACAGCTAACCTAAAATTTAAAGCCAAAAAATCTTTCTTTTTTTCTCTCTTTGCAATGTTTTACATTAAAAAATAGAATAACTTAACGATTCCTATTCTCGAAGCAAATATCTAAGGGCACCCTAATATTCAATTATGTCCCGGTTAAACATAAACAAATGTCATTTGTGTCAAACGGCGGGAAATTCAAACTTTACACTGTTCTGAACGGTTTAATTTTTCCAACGCCTACTCAGCCCAGGATTTCATTGGAACGCGCGCTGTTTTGTATACATAATTATATTTCTATTTAATTTTTTTCCTTAGTTTTTTTATTTGTAATTTAATTTTTTTGCTATGCAAAATTTAAATTGTTTCATCTCATCGTTTTCCTTAGCGGATCACTCACATCTGGAATTTCAATCAAGATCCAGGACTATCGATAACATTCCAAATTCTTTGATTTTTTTTTAAATAAATCTGAATTCTCCCCTATCAGTTTTCACGTGAGTTCGTCCTGTTCGAAAAATATTTCTCGACAAATTCTTGACGTGCAGACCATTTTTCGATAAATTCGGGGGGAAATCCGAAAAACGACGTCGCATCGGATGTCTGTTTACCAACGGGAATAAATCTCAATAACGATATTTACCTTTTTTCGTGGATTTACACCGTCCCATAAACAATTCCAAGTGTTTTGAAGTTAATATTTGAAATTTCTTTCGGTCGTGTTTGTTGTTATGCGGGAATTTTCATGAATTACGACTTTTTTCATGTAAAGATTGCATCGAAAATGTTTACGACAAGTGCTCATAAATTAGAACGTTAAGAGTTTCGGACATTTACATAAACAACCTGCACAATACAATTTCTAAAATACACAAGGCTCATAACGAGGTAATCACCTGAAATAAATCGGACACCGGGGCCGATTCGAATCACTCGATAAATCTAATTTCCACCGACGACGACTCCTCGCACAGACCGAGATCGCTTTGTGTTTGTTTTCAAACACTCATTAAAGTGGAAATGATTTTTTCCGAGCGCAACATCTGGTCAACCTTCACATTTGCCCATCGCATCCCATTATTCTTCCACGACGGGACAATATGGTCGCACGGTTACCCAAATGTCGGTCATTTTTATCATTACGTCGTTAACTTTCTTGTTTTGCAACGTTTTCCGCATCTCATTCGATCTGGACCCTAATCGCCACCTCGTCGACCGGATCTGACCACATGGAAATGTCGTAGATCGCGTCTCAATAAACCGCGCCGCATAAAACCGACGAGGGTCCACCCATAAAAGAAAAATCTTCGTCGAGCGGACATTTAACTGTCGTAGTTTTATGCGTTTCCTTGGGTAATTTATGGGCGCGACAGGTCCCCCCCAAATCGGAATATCAAAAATCATTCGTCTCCTCCACAATTTGTCTCGTTCACTCTTAATAATAATTAATGTACGCGACCGCCTCCGAGCTTACTCGATGGCGTTACAAGATAAATTATCTAAAGGAGGTGGCATCTAGAAAGTGTATAACTCAAAGACTAAAACCAGAGATGTTTTATAAAGACCAGCACAACTACAGGTGCGATCTTATCGCTTGTTGGAATGTAGAGGCCTGTCTCTCTCAAGATTAGTATATCTAACAGCACATAAACATAATTGTCAACGGAGCACGGAGGCAAGCACTAACCCTTGGCGGCGCGAAAATCACAAAACGTGTCGAAGAGTGTCTTTGTCACCAGCAGCGCCCTCCTTTTGGGACCTTCGATGGACCAAATAAGCCGATCATGGGGACGGGGCGATGACATAATTGCGACAGTGGCGTCCGTATCTCCACCTTGTCAAGCCGGGATGATAAATGTGAACCGGTGATTGATTAAGGTCGGGGGGCGCGTCGGTGGAGGAAAAAAGATGTGGGAGACGACTATGTGGGTCAATCGTGCGCGACACGCAACACCGAAATTTTATCATTTCTCAAAAAACTAACGATATTCATTTTACAACAAGCAGATTGGTGAGGCCATACAAAATCGATTGGCGTTAAATTGGGACGGCTTGCTGGTGACAGGGCGCGTTCTAGATACGGAGGAGCGACCAAGTAATAAATAATTTTCTTTTGTGAATAAAGAATAATTGTTTAATAAAAATCTACAGTGAGATGCTTAAAATTGCAAAAATTGTTAACTGTGTAATTAGTTCTTGATGGGATTTTATTTCCAAAGGTTTGTTGTTTTTAAGTGTCAACATTTTGTATTGCTCAAGAGTTTTTCATTTTTCTGTTCTGCACAGATTTCACCTTGGTTTTCAAGAATTTGCTATTCTGTTCTCTTCTCTTTGTTGTTTTAACGAATTTATCATATCCAGTATTACCCAGGTAATGCAACAGAAACTGTCTCCTGTCATAGTTTTCACTTTTAATTCTATTTTATTTTTTGTCCTTTTTCATATATCACAAAATTCTTGTCACTTTGGCGTCCAAAATATTGAAAACACAATAAAAATCTTCTTTCGCTTTGCTTTTCCTGACAAGAATTCCTATTTTTACTTCAATTTTTTGATTTTTTTTCTTCCAATTCACTCAACTTCGTCTCGGTCTTCAATGTCTGGACTTATCACAAAAAGACTCACTTCTACTCCTAATAATATCGGGCCTTCAAATAAATATACATATATTTAGAGTAGGCGTACGCGACATTCTAATTCTGTTAACATTGTGAAGTAATTTTTGTAGGTAACCATTTATTCTCCGGAGTTACACAGGTTACATAGTAAGCTTTTTCCCAACTTCATATTATCATATTCTGTGGAGGGGGAATAGGGAGAATGTACTACAAAAATGAAAAATATTTTCTAACCTAATTTTATTTCGTTAAAATGTCAGACGTTTCTTGTGTCATTGTCTACGCTGGAAAAATGTTGCAAACAATTGAATTTCCATAGGTTGCTCTTAATATAAATTTATTTGAAGGCCCTTTATAATCTATACATATTATGTATCTTAAAAAAATAGTTTTTTCTGTTTCCTAATTTAGGTTTTCAATTCAAGATTTGTTTTTTCGGCTCTAAGCACACTTATATCGATTAACTTTTTTTTTTCTTGAGCAGAACTGCTGAAATCGTGGCAGCCATTTGGCAACTTCTCTTCGCAAATGCAGCTAATCCCTTGTATTTTAACTGTAATTCTATTTGTTCCAAAAACACCTTGACTGTTTATTAATATTTGCCCGTCGACTCCAATTATTCTCGGCGTCCTCGAAAGATCGCAGTGGCAATTTAACAGAATCGGTATCCGCTCCCGAAGCAATAATCGGCGACCTCTCCGTATCAATCATCCTTTTATTACCTCGGGCACTAACATCGTGTTACGATCCCAGTAAAGCGCCCATAAAACGGATTTTTTGTGCGATCCACCCAGCATCCCGTCCGTTTAGTACTTTGAAAAGCTCAAAACACCATTGTTGTTGTCTGCGGGTAGTACGTGTCCCCCACAATGGCCCAGCGGTGCTCCTTGCACCCGTTTCCTCGACGGCCCATCAATGACCGGGAACACACGCGTACCATCTTCCTCTCGACGGCGTTTTGCGTGACTGGGCCCTAGTCGAGCGAGCGTACCTGTCAAAATCGAGTCGACGATTTTCCCTCGAAAAAATCTGCTCCACTGAACAATTAAAAAATACGGAACCTAATCTTGATCAATTCGTTATGGTTGTTTTGTCACATAACGCGCCAGACCTCCTGGTCGCAGTGTGCCCTGCCAGCCCACCTACCATCGCTTGTTTTATTATCTCCATCGTTTGACTTTTTTTTTGGGTTATTCACACAATCTCGGCAGGCCGGGATTGATACCATTACAACTAAATAAAACTGGTCTTATCGTGGGACGATTTGTAAAGATCGGTGTTCGTCGAGTTTCGGCTTGATAATTGACCGGCATCGATAATGGCCGTGTTCTTTTTATTGTCCGATGGCGGAGGGATCGATCGCGGGGGAGGAGGGGAGGGTGCGACCGCTTGTGGACAAAACTGGAAATTTATTCATCTTGTCCATTGATGAGTACTATCTTGTATCAACAACAATTTTTATGGTTTTATCAAATTTTAATCTTACAAGACGGCAATTTATAACCGGCCTTAAACATCCATTAACTTAACTAATGGATATGTGTCAAATAAAAACAGAACTGGCTTGTAAGCATTTAAAATATGCAATATTTTCACACTCTCGCACGGTACCTACACCTCGACGGCTGCAAATGATGGAAACTACCCACCAAGAAAAATCTCCACTGTCGAATCGCCTTTCCTCACTCAAACAACGGTAATCCTAAACATTTTATTTGATGCCATTTTCAAAACAAGGTGTTTACGTAGTACGCACGGGTAGATTCTATATTTATCCATTTTTGAAATAAAAATAAATGATATTTGTTTTCTTGATCATGAAAAAATACTCGGATTTCTATCAAATAATATTGGTAAAGAAACAGTTGTATGAAAGTAAACTAGGTCAGGTTAAGCTGTTGTTCGTTAAAAATTGTATCGGGTGTTCATTTAAATCCCTCGAAGTAGGCGTTGAAGAGTCGATTGTGAACGCACCACGGATTACGGATCAGCTGTTTAAATCTAACCTCACTTTTTGCGTTGTTTGTGGGCAGACTGACGTATGGTGCGTTCACAAGTGACTCTTCAACACCAACTTTGAAGATCAATTGAAATGAACACCCAATATTTCTTTGTACAAAATTGTTGAAAATTGTTACATCATGTCTAAAATAAAGAAAGAATTTACAATGTGTTGACTTTACGTTGATATTTTTTAATCAACATCTGTAAACCCAATCTCAGCGTTACTAAATCATCAGAAAAATGTCTTGGGGCTTTTTGTTGGTTCAGTAAAAGTTTTAATTACTAACTTACATATTGTAATTCTTTTTTTGAATATATTTTTTTTCTTTTAAACGCCCGTTGTCTCCTACTTTTACACAGTAAGGTCTCTACTTCTAAATATCTACAATTTTTTCCGTACTATCCACCAGTAAATGGTATTTTATTCGATGCCTCCTTTAAAAGTGAGTCTGTATCAATAGTTACCAGTGGGTGAAGGTTTCTCTTTCATTCACTTCACTTTCGCTCATCGTTTTTCGATCACTGTCTTTCACTCACTGGTTTTCATTCACTCGTAAATTTTTCCAATTCTTTCTGATTACGTAATTTTGATTCTTTAGGCAACATTTGGTACCTCGCGGCTCTTGCCTCTTCCAGGACATCATCAGGAACATATAACTCTTTATCGTCCATTTCCACAATTTCCTCAACGTCCACACAACCACTTTTTTGACGTTACAGAACTTTATATTTTGTATTTATATATATTTTTTTCCTTAACAACATAAAATTACACTCACTTTCCGGTGTATCGAACAAAACCAAATACAAATACAGCACTCAAGAGTAAGGCCGCTTTCGTTCACTTGAATTGCATTGTCCACGAAACGCATTTCGCGTGAACGAAATCTTTGCCTCACTTTTACTGTAAATAACTATGAATTTCACTTATTATAATTTTGCTATTTTCCCAATTTGTTTTTAAAATTTTAAATTTGTCTATTTTTGAGTCTTTCATTTTCCTCTTTTTGGATATTTATAAAGCGGTCATGATTTTTACTTTGAACCTTAAAATATTTCTTGAAAACCATTTCATTTTATTTTTCTTTCCACAAAAGTATGTTGGTTTTTGTTTCTTTATTTTCTATCATAGACCAAAAAGATTTTGTTTTTTAATTATTTACCACATTCAATATTTTAACATTTGAAAAATATCAACTTTGAGTTATTTCAAAAATCTTAAAAACTGAAAATCTTGGGGGAATTGTTAAATGTGAACAATATTTACATCGTTATGAAATGGCAATTTTGATTTTTTTTCCTACTAATCAAAAACAAACTGAAATTTTCCAATTTGTTTCTATGTACATACTTATTTATCTTTCTGAATTATAGTTTTCGTTCCCTTTAGCCACCTTTTTACTTTCTCTCTTTGGACGAGTGTTCGCAAGAGCGGCCACAATTTTCATTAAATCACACATTTTCTCGGGCTTACGTTCTTTTATTTTAAAAATCTTGATTATTGTAATTCCTTTGCGCCTGCTTTAAATCCCGTGGGGTGTTAAATTTCAACCATAAAATATTAAGTGACACTTCCATATCCTTCAATACCGTTTACTAGGTTTTTCATCAATACAAGAGGATTTATTTCATTTTTTCATTTGCGATTCAGATTTTTTTTTGTTCTCGTAAAGGATAAAAAAATACGTAAAATCATTTCACGCGCAATATCTTGACACTTTATTATCTATATTCCATTTTAACCTTTAAAAGCACATACTATTGTTTATGTTACGTAAGTAGCCAGCGTTCAAAAAAAAATATGACAGGCCGTGGTTTTCTCTCACTTTCACAACCGCGGCTCGTTCTTTTTAATGGTTACGCTTTGACATACCCTTCTGGTGCGTAACCCCACTTCGATTATCATTTGACTGCAAATTAAATCATCGTAAGAAAACCGGGACAACTCTCCGTTGGTTAGTTCTTGGATGAATTGGTTTTTGCAGAGGAAATAATTCACACCATTACCGCCTCTTCGCTGAATAAATGGCGTTTGACATCTATGAGTTCACAGCTGCTGAAGCGCTGCGCCATATGTTAACGGAAACAAAAGTAAGCACCGAGCCAATTGACCACACAATTTTTTGAACGCTCTTTATTTACATTTTTTTTCCAAGTCTGTTTGTCTTTTTTGATGGTTTGGTACTCGGCAAAGTTTTAATTGTTTCTGTTTCTTTCAGCGGCCTTTTCTTCCTTCAACCTCTTGAATAAACATTTAAACAGTAAAGTCGGCACAGGGGATATTTGTTTGTATATTTTTTCGTTTTACATATTATAAAATTCTCTATCTTTAATCGATTTTAACAATGTTTTATGTTGCCTTTGTTCATTTTCAATTCAGATTTTTTTCTTACTTGTTTTTTTTAAATACATATGTATGAAATTACGTTCTCTCCAAACAATTTAAATTCTCATAAATAATAAGAAATATATTTTTTCGTGGGTACAAAATAATGTCATCACTACATCGCAACAATTATGCGAACCCTGTTTCGTAAATAGCGCTTTTTTTTTCGTTCCGTCAATCGGAAACGTTTTTTCCAATCGCCGAATAAATTTCCCGGCGATGATCCCAATTGTTTATTCGGTTTTATTTTTTCCACATCCATTCTAATTATTCCTGTGTATACTCACAGCGCGTTCTATTTATTCACATACACGTAAAATGGTGCACTTTGAGTGGTTTTTACTACTATTTTACAACCAGCCTGCGACCAGCTTGAGTAATTTTTAAAACTTCAACCCTTCTTCCACTTCCTCGTCAAATATCCACACATATGCTCCTCGTCTCCGCTTCTTTTCCGTATTCATCATATTGACGTTAACGATACTCTCTATTATTAATGTGGCCTCCGTTTTCGGATTGTTTGCAATAAAACACCCAAAGACCCACATCCACTCGACATCCGTCGGCTCGCACGCCAAAAAAGAGAACGTCGACGCTACCTACATCGACGAAGTCTGCGTTTTCAGGTAGAGCAAGAGTTTGGTGTCGCTTCCGGACGATTTGTGAAGAATTTTCGCACGATGATTTGTGGGTTCTTTTGCAGCATATTTGTGGGAGTGCTTGGCGGATTCGATTCGTAATTAAGCGAGTCCCGGGGCGACGTGCATGTCATCTACTCCGGCTCATGATAATTACTGGTGTTTGTCTAAGGCCAGCTTCCTAAACTAAAAACTACCGAAAGAAAATGGAACATAATGAGTATTCTTCACATCGAAAACATGTGTGAACCAAATGGCGGTTCTCTCTTTGTCGAACCGTTCGACGCGGTCGGACTTTTTGTCTTCGTCTATTCCATCTTCGCAGCACCATTAGCTCCCCGGTTGACACTTGTTGTTTTCTATATGTTAAAACCTGTGGCAGTTTAATGTGTTTTCACGAAACCCTCATCGATCGACTGTTTATTTGTTGGGCGATTGTCGCGCGGTGGCGGCGCGACCGGCCCCCGAATCTATTCGTTCTAGTCTGACAGGTCGACGAAAATCTGGCACGGTTAAAACGGGACACGACGAAGAGAAAAAAATAATCGGGCATATAATATATTGGACAGGGGACAAAACACATAAATTTCTCGGAAAGGCCGGGTCGTAGTGCGGGTGTCGGAGCGGTCGCTCCGGACCGACGCGCTCCCGGAGGCGGCGAGAGGGACAGAGACGGACGTAGCGCGGGTGTACCCGTCGAGGGAATTTTTAAATGACAACTTGCTGGGTGTGACACGAACGGTGACATACGTCTTGTCAGGTTGGCACAGGCCGTGAGTTACGGCCGCAGCCAGCGAAGGACGAGAGAACTCGACAACGTCTGGCTGGATATTAATCGGCGACGAATTTTTTCACACAATCCGCGACGTCTTCATCGACTTTTCTGTTGCAGACTGGCGGTGGGCGAGACCGCCTGCAGCCCCCAGAGCGGCCACTCGTCGTCGACGTGCAGCTCGCCCCCGGCCACCGCCTCCACTGCCACCAACCACGCCGACGTCTCGTCGACGACGTCGACTTCGACCTGCGTCCCCGCCAACTTCACCTCGTCGTGGTCGCTCCTCAACGAGACCGCCACCGGCATCAAGAGCGAGATCCGCAGTCCGGGACTGGCCGACAGCGAGGTCGCGGCCCTCTCCCAGGACCCGCTGTCGTTCTACGGGACGGCGGCCGAACTGGGGAACCTCTACGACAAGGACTATCCCCAGACCTACTCAGCTCAACAGTATTACAATAGGTGGTTTGGCTTCCGGTGCCAGTCGCTCGAACTCATTTGCGCCTTTTCAGCATGCAACAAGCCTACGGCACAACGAACTCGGCGACGTCCTCCTACATTAATCCGGCGTCGTCGTTCTACAACGCCTCGTCCTACCCCTATCCCTCGCTGGGCTCCTCCAGAGGGCTGAACCCTTCGTGCAAGGCCAGCTCGGGGTACATCACCTCGCCCTACTCGTCGCCGGCCTCGCCCTTCCAGACCAGCGGACAGCCCAGCCAATACTCGCCCTACGCCTCCTACACGACACCGGCTTCTTCGACGTTTGCACAAGGATTTTCCGCACAGGTCAGTCAACATGCGCAACAATCGAACCCACGAATAAAACTAATTGACTCGTTTCAGGGAGTGGAATATGGATCGTACGGTACAGCTTACAGTGATTCACAAACTTCTCAATACGCCTCAAGTTATTACGCCTCACAAACTTATTCACCCTACGTCAGTTCGCCGAGTTCGAGCGGCAGTCTGGGGGCTTCCTCCTACCAGCTGGCGGCTACATCGCTCCCAGGTAAAGCAAACGAAAAAAAAGTTGACTGTGACAGTTGACATTTAAAACATTCCTCGATGTGACGTCACAGTTTCCAAAGGTGCAACCAATAATAAGCGGCGACGTACTCGACGATCTCCAGTAGTGAAACTTAATAATAAACTCGTTTTTCAGTCATTTTAGACATTTTGCAAATACCATCGCGTCATGGCAATCCGACTGAATCGTAACTTACCAAAATTTAAAATTTTGTCCAGGTTCGTGGCCCTAAATGAGACTTTTGTCACGAAATTGAAAAACAAACAAAATAGACCACTTTTACAACACTTTTCACCACTTTATTTCATAAAACTTCGCACAATTTAAAACTTCGACATTTTCAAACCCTGTCGCAACTATCATAAATGCCAACAGTACGAATATACAAATGTTCAAAGCATACATTACGATATATTGCGTTTACATAATCGTGCTTATGAAAATAAAGACAGATGTGTGTGCATTATCTTGTTTTTATCTTGTTATAACGAAACACTCCCATCTTAGGATTTTTTAAATTGTTTCTGATTATGTCTGGTGAGAATTTCGCCGGTGCGGCCATGTTTTGTCGCCCTCCCTCACCTCACCTGTCATTGTAAATAAACATAACCCAACTTTCGTCCAAATCCCACAATGTTGTGTCCCTACAGCGACACGAGCGAGTCAGACTCGGAAGACGGTATTCGCAGCCCACCCCCAACTAACCCAATTACTGTTGTGGCTTTTAGACAGTCCGTCGAACGGCATCGCCCTGGCCGACGGCTCCACCTCCCCTTTGAAGGCTGACAGCGCGCGGAGGTCCCGAGAACCATCAGCTCTGGGCCCCGAACAGAGGGGGACCCGAGGCAGGGGCAGACGCACGAACACGGTCTCACCCACGACCCCCGAATCGAGCACGGACCGCGTTTTCATCTGGGATCTGGACGAAACCATAATCATATTCCACAGTCTCCTGACGGGCACTTACGCCGCTAAATATCAAAAAGATGCTCAAAGTGTGGTACAGCTCGGGCTCAAAATGGAAGAGATGGTTTTCAATCTGGCAGACGCGCATTTCTTTTTTAATGATATCGAAGTGAGTGGTTGTGAGAGGGTCGTTTGGGGTTCTGTTCGATCAGAGAGTTTTCAGGAATGTGATCAAGTGCACATTGACGATGTCTCGTCAGACGACAACGGCCAAGATCTCTCAAACTATAATTTTAGTTCCGACGGCTTCCACGCTTCCACCTCGGTCTCCGCGGGGAACTTGTGTCTGGCGACGGGGGTCAGGGGCGGCGTCGACTGGATGAGAAAACTAGCCTTCAGATACAGGAAAATCAAAGAGACCTACAATAATTACAGAAATAGGTAATCCACCAATTTCAAATTTGTTTTTTTTTTTTATGTAACGAGTTATTACAGTGTTGGGGGGTTGCTGGGATCCAATAAGAGGGAGCAGTGGCTTCAGTTGAGGGCGGAAATCGAAGCGGTGACCGACAATTGGTTGACTTTAGCCAATAAATGTCTGACTCTGATCAATTCACGAACAAACTGCGTCAACGTGTTGGTAACAACCACACAACTAATTCCGGCGTTGGCCAAAGTTCTGTTGTTCGGTCTGGGCGGCGTTTTTCCCATCGACAACATTTACTCCGCTACAAAAATAGGTGAGAAAAAGGTGTGTAAATAAAATTGAAAAAACTAATGAGTCGTCTTTGACAGGAAAGGAAAGCTGCTTTGAACGGATAGTGGCGAGGTTCGGTCGAAAGTGTACATACGTAGTGATCGGGGACAGCCAAGACGAAGAGGCGGCAGCTAAAGCAATGAATTTCCCCTTCTGGAGGATAACAAGTCATAGTGAAATAGCAGCACTGTACAACGCTCTAGACATGGACTTTTTATGATTCGATTTTATTTCGAGATTTTTTATATTTTATGTTTTATAAAGAAAAAAACAACAACATTCTTTATATGTTTTGTGGATGTATTATAAATGTACATAAATAATAAAAAAAAAACCTGTAATAAATGTCAGATATTCTATTGGTCGCGTCGAAGATATTACGAAAATTGGATCACATATTTGCGTAATGTCCTCGACTTGGCGTCACTGTGCTAATAAAGCAATTATTTTATACTTCATGGATTAAGTGCACATAAAATAAACAATGTACTCGATACAAATGCATAAAGCAGGAAATGGAGGATACCAAAATGATATTCATAAACTTAAAACATGCTTCAAGTGTAATTTTAGATTGTTTTCATATAAATGTATAAATCTAATAAATTGTATATAATACACGACGCGTGGCTTGTTATTTACCTGTGTGGCCCCCTGTGACGAGACGCCCATGTCCATGATTTCTCTTAGCGAGTGACAGTTGTGTGACAAAAAGTTTGAGGTTATGTCAGATTGTGGTGAAGAGTTTTCGGAAATAACACTCAATAGAGGAGCGTAAAGTGTTGACAAAGTAACGATGTGATTATCTCGAGATTATCAGTCGGAGATTTAATCGGGTGGACAGTTTAGTTGTGGAAGAGTGTAGAGTGTAAATAGGTCAGCATGAAGACTGATAACATGGCCCCGGGCGACGTTATTTGGAACAATAACGAGGACCTGTTGACAGACGAAGTGAGTACCCCTCCGTTTGAGAGTTTGAGTGAATTAATTCGGCCCGTGTTGTAGAATTGTCTGTCGGTCATCGGTAATTGTCAGATCTCGTCGATCCTGTCCAACCTGGACCCCCCCAGCGACAAACCCGAGCCCGCCGCGACCGAAGACAAAGACATCGGCGACCTAAAACCGACCCCCATCCAAAACAACTACATGATCCTGAAAGACAGCGGCAGCGACAAATCCGAGACGGTAAAAAAGCCAAACTCGCTCAAAAATGGCATCAACTTCGAAGAGATGCTGTATTTCGTGTGCAACCTGTGCCCCTTTCTGTGTACCAAAAAATCAAAAATCCACGAACACCTCGAGAACGCTCACAAAAACAAAACCGTGCGGAAACTGCCCCACTTAAAGTGCCCCGCGTGTCCCAACGTTTTCTTCCACAAGATGTCGCTGCGGTCGCACCTGATCCACGACCACGGCGTCGGCAACTCCGACATCAACCTGGTCATCCAGACCGTGGTCTACCAGGCCAACAAGCCAAAGAGCGGCGAGAAAAAGAGCGCCCCCGTCAAAGACGAGACGGCGTTCGAGGAGAAGCGGTACGAGGCGAAGAGCGTCGAGCTCCCCAAAGTGGACGTGCCGTCGATCAAAACCGAAACGATGTTCAACAAACAGGCGATCGGGAAGCTGACGGGGGCGAAGAAGATGCAAACGTGCGCGGTCCCCACGTGCAAAGTGGCTCTGCAGAACGTCGACAACATGAACTACCACGTCAACTGCCACAAAGACTCGGGTTTCGCGTGTCTGGTGTGCAGCGAGTTCTTCATGTCTTGGAAGCAGCTGACCAGCCACCTGTGGAGGCTGCACAAGGTCGACATGGAGCTGTACTCGTGCGACAAGTGCAGCTACAAGTCCGTCAGTCTCGCCAAGCTGAACAACATCCACAAGTTGATCCACGGAGACGTGAAGGCGTACGTCTGCACGATCTGCAAGAAGGCCTTCAAGAACAGCAAACAGCTGGGCAACCACAAGATCACGCACAAGAACAAAAACGAGTACGAGCGGCTCAAGCTCAGCTGCGAGGTCTGCTGCAAGAGCTTCTCGGACAAGCGGCAGCTGAAGATCCACATGAACGTGGTCCACGAGAAGATCAAGCCGTTCTTGTGCAACTACTGCGGGTACAAAGGGTCGTCGAGGAGCTCGCTCAAGATGCACATAAGACAGCACACGGGAGAAAAACCCTTCACGTGCGATTTCTGCTCGTACGCGACGTCCGACCACAACTCGTTCAGACGGCACAAGCTGAGACACACGGGACAGAAACCGTACAAGTGCTCGTATTGTTCCTACGCCTGCATCCAGAGCAGTACTTACAAAGTCCACATAAAGACCAAACATCCGGGACAAGAGAAGGATCTGATGTTCACTTGTCAAGAGTGTCAGTTCCGATCGGTCAACAAAGAAATATACATCGCTCATATGATCACGGTGCACGATCAGAAACCACAAAGTTGAATAAAATTATTTTTATCGATTTATAGCGCCGAATCAAGAGAGTTTGGGGTTGTAGCGGAACGCTAAAGTCACGTCTTGGCTCGATTCGGCCGACGATAGCGCCACGCTTTGATTCCGAATTTTATTGGTGGAGTTTGTTTGATCCAGTGCACAGTCCTAAACATTTATCATTACGAAATATAATTTCTTACCCGAACAACCCATGACATTTGATGCAAATAAATTAAATTGGACTCCTCTTTTTGAATGGGTTCTTTTTCCCCAAAAAATTACACTTGGTCGTTTAGCTTTCGAAAATATCGAGATACGTGTCTAAAGAGTAAATAAATCGCTTCCTGAATATCGGGCTTTTTCGTTTTTCGCTTGTATTTTGAAATTAAAAAAAAAACATTTTTTCGCTCTCCATGACAAGGTGCAAAAGCGAAATTAAAAAAAAAAACATAATTTTCGTCTAAAAAAACATCTCTTGGTCTACCTACATCATCTTGTTTGTTTTCACATGTATTTTTTTTTTCATTTTAATAAAAAGGCATCAAAACAAAAAATAAATATGACACTACATGACACTATTAATTCGAAAGATAAAATTAAAAACTAATTCTTATGAAAATAAGAAAGATGCTGTCCCAAAAATGATGTTATTTAAAAAATATACAAAGTGTATAAAAGAACGTATACCTACCTTATATCAAGAGTCCTGTGGAATTCGAATATATAATAGGTATTTGATTTTTGCCGCTCTGTTGCTACAGAATGTGATACCAAATAGAAAAAACAGAGGTTATCGTAAATCCATTAATGACAGTTTTTTTAAAGACTGTTGTAAGACCAAAAGTAATTAGAATATAGAAAAACTGAAGAAAATCACAATCAAAACAACTAAAAACGTCCAACTCACAACTGACGGTAAGATTTAATAAATTGACTTTTGACATTTGGGGTGCGTTCATAATTGGATGTGTGCTGCCCGATGACGTCACTTGACGGCTTTAACGGCTCGACATATAAAAGTTCGAAACAATAAAATTACGGAGCCGCACAATTCCACACGACTCTTGATATACGTTCTTTTATAGACACTTTGTATATTAGAACCTTCTTTTTTGTATAACTTCTCGTTTACATATTCTTTCTTCTGTCTCATTTAATAAGTGTAAAAGAAAGAACGCCGATGTTCAGGAATTGATTTCACATTTGTGATTTGCATCTACGCACTCAATTTTCTGTAAGTCTGTACTGACCTACAAAATACAAAAAAAAAAACACCCAGATTCCGAGAGTACTGCGACTGGATGTTTAAAAAAATTGCAAAGCTGGATAATATCATTTTATTGATTGATTTACAGTATGGAATCACAAAACTTGGCATTGTAACATAAAATAGGTAAAAGTCAATGACACCGCTTCAGTCTGAATTTGATTGGTCTTTGGTTGATCTAACGTACACTCCTGCGAAATCTTGAGTGTCCCTGACTTCCTCTGTTTTGTACAAAACCCATTGAGAGGAACCAAAATCTGGGGTGAAAGGTTCTGGGTCAGTGTGACGTCCTGACCCGACTCCCGGACCTATAATAAAGACGAGGTCTCCCTCGTAGCATGCAATGTACTCTCTAAACGCTTTTCCGTCGTTGAAATAACAAAAAAGGAGGGCATAATCTGGGGTTAACATGTCGGGGGTGGGAGGTAGTTTGGGAAAGTTCAGTTTGATAAATTGGGGGTTGCTGTATCGACTCGACCACCACTCTTCGTTGACTTCGTAGCCGATCACTGGCAGTCCTAGGGTTCCAACCGTTATGAATTGTTTACATATCTGACAGAGTTTTACCGCTGTATTGTTGCAACAGCCATTCGAAGAGGCCGCAGCCGCATCCGATAGAAATCACCCCTTTCAAGCCAAACCCTTGGACGACCGATTTGATCAGTTTTAAATTGCTTTCGCTCGGCCACACCCACAGCAGCTTCCGAGCTTCCGCCACACTCTCCACTCGCAAATCCAACAAGTCCTTCCACTTGTTTTCTCTGTACAAACACAAAACCCTATCGAAAAAATCCACCTCCATTGCCGCACTTTTAATACTAGTAGCTTGCCAAACTTTTAAGCGTGCGTCCTTCGAATGACGCAATTTTTTCCTTACATAATCGGGTCTCGAATAAAAATCCCTTTCTATTTTTAAAAAACAATTTATTATACTCGCTACAGTTAAAAAAATTTCACACCCTGATCTTCGTCTGACAGAATAAGCTCGCACTTTCTCTGATTTTCGAGGACTTGCAGCGCCTTGATTAGCACGTCTGTGTGGATCCCCGCGAAAGCCCTACCCGCGACGTCGTCCCCTTGGGATAGCTCGAACAGAGTCAGCACGCTGTTCTGCATGCCGTTCTCGCACACGTAATCGTAAATTATCGACGCCCATTCTTCTAACGTGTGCCAGTAAATCTCCCATCGATGTTTCGGCTTGTCGAGGGGCGCGGCGTTACCTGTTTTTGACAGCTCCGACAGGATCGAGACTACCACGGAGGAGTCGAGCTTGCGGTTGATGGCGGAGTTGTTGAACAAGGGCAGCTGATTTGCCTCCCTTACGTCAATGATGTACAGTTTGCTCTTTTGGCAGTACTCCAAGATGAGGCTCTTCCAGGCCGAGACCTGCTTGGAGCGGGTCTCCGGGTGGGGCTGTAACGTGAAGAACGGCGGGAAACTGTACTGCCACGGCCACTCGATCTCGACGTCGGACATTGCGAATCACACACGATTTATCATCACAAGAACTTTGATCTAGTCGTGAACACCAACTTTGAGGTTAGGGAGTCTGTTGACACCGTTGACAGGAACAGCTGTTAGCTGTCAATGTTTTAAATACTTCAAATAACTGTCTACGTTATCAGAATAATGTTTTTACAGAATTAACGCAAATATACTCTTTTTGTCAAATTACCGACGCCCAATTAATTTGTAAAAATGATTTATTAACGTTTTAATTGTCTCAGCTGTAATTTATTAGGTTGGGAGCACTGAGTGGTCAATGTCAAACCGGCGAAAGCTATAAAAAATACAGAAAATCTAATAAAACACAATTTATACAGTTATTGGTGTGTTTTTGTGTGTTTAATTCATCAAAACAATGACTGCATTCGAAGGTAATTTTGATTGTTTATTAGCTTCGAGGTTATGTTACTTCTTTTTAGAATTTGGGGTCCTGCCGGAGATCGGCAAAGCCATCGACGAGATGGAATGGACGTAAGTTTGTTTTACCCTTCGAATTTCGTGCACTCTTTGACCCTTATGTAGTCTTCCTACAGACATACAAGCTGAGGGCATCCCCCTGGTTTTAGGTGGGGGCGATGTCCTCATGGCTGCAGAAACCGGCAGCGGTAAAACCGCCGCCTTTTGTCTACCGATAATTCAGATCGTTTGGGAGACCTTGAAAGACATACAAAGCGGGAAAACTTCAAAAGTTTCCACCAGTTCATGTAACAACCACCTCTTACTCCCCTCTTATCAGTGCTAAAAAAAATGTTACAGCTACACCTTGGACAATGTCGATGATAGACAGGGGAAGCGCGTTGGCGGTCGCTCCTGGCGGGTTGCGGGTACAATCGCGGGAGCACCGCGAATGGCATGGGGGTAGGTGCACCAGGGGCGTGCAAGGCAGCGGGAAATACGCCTTCGAGGCTACCGTCACGGACGAGGGTCTGTGCAGGGTTGGCTGGTCCACTTTGCAAGCCAATTTAGATCTAGGAACCTGCAAGTCAGTTTGAATTATCGCAAAAAATAAATAAATTCATTTTTGCTTCTCAGAAACGGGTATGGATTTGGGGGTACCGGGAAGAAATCCAACAGCAAACAGTTTAACGACTACGGAGAGCCTTTTGGCAAGAGCGATGTCATCACGTGTCTTCTCAATCTAGACAATGGGGAAATTAAGTTTTTGAAAAACGGGAGCGACTTGGGTACTGCTTTTTCGTTTAGTAAACAGGCACAGAACTGTGCGTTTTTCCCGGCGGTGGTGTTAAAAGTAGGAAAAAATATTTGATTTGTTTTTTCTTCAAACAAAATTTTTAGAATGCCGAAATGGCCTTCAATTTTGGGGCGGAGCCTTTCAAATTTCCTCTCCCGCAAGGGTATGTCCCGATAAAGTCGGCCCCGAGTGAGAAAGCGGTAGTTAATAGCAACAGCGGCGACGGGGGCGGCGAGAGTACTGTCAAGATAATCAACAACGCCCCACAGGCCATCATTATCGAGGTTCACACCTTTGTAAATCTTGGAAACATATTTTTTGCATGTCGATTATGAAAGTAGACTTTTTTTGACGAAAAATCCTAACGAAAGTAGTACTTTTTTTAATCTTGCATAACCCCTTTTAGGCCAAATTTCTTAACTAACAACAATATGCAAAAAACATGTCGTTTACAACACGTTATGAAAGTATCTTTTTTCACTCATTTGCTTGATTAACTCGGGCTTCGCCCTCGTTAATCAAACTGCAAATTCATGAAAAAAAGTATGACTTTCATAACTCTTTGTAGAGAATATTCCATTTTGTAACGATTTATTTCAGCCGTCAAGAGAATTGGCAGAACAAACTTCAAATCAGATAAAAAATTTCAAAAAGTATTTGGAATCTCCCTCAATCCGTGACTTGTTGGTAATCGGAGGTGTCAACGTCAAAGAACAAATTTCTACTTTGCAAAACGTGGGGGCCGACATTATTGTTGGCACCCCTGGACGACTGGAGGATCTGATACAGGGTGGATACTTGGTGCTGTCAAATTGTCGATTTTTCGTTTTAGACGAGGCCGACGGTCTCCTCAAGCAGGGCTATACAGAGTTGATCGAAAGGCTGCACCGACAGATGCCGAAGATAACCGCCGACGGTCGAAGACTGCAAATGATCGTTTGCAGCGCCACCTTGCACGCCTTCGAAGTGAAAAAAATGGCCGTAAGTGAAGAAAACCTGTCAAAATTAAAAAAAAAACTTATTGCGTATCTGTAGCTTGTGAGGTGCGCAGTGTCACCAACTGAAATTTGTTCATAATGTCGCAGGAGAAGCTGATGCACTTCCCCACTTGGGTGGACCTGAAGGGCGAGGACGCCGTCCCCGAGACCGTCCATCACGTGGTCGCGATGGTCGACCCCCAGAAGGACAGATCTTGGCAGAATCTCCACAAACACATAATGACAGACGGGGTGCACGCTCAGGATGACGTCAGACCCGGCAACAACAGTCCGGAGACGTTGAGCGAAGCCGTCAAAATGCTCAAAGGGGAGTACTGCGTCCGGGCCATAGACCAGCACAAGATGGACCGCGCCATCATCTTTTGCCGAACGAAAGTGGACTGCGACAATTTGGAAAAGTATTTCAAGCAAATCGACAAGAATAAGTACTCTTGCGTGTGCTTGCACGGCGACAGGAAACCGCACGAGAGGAAGGGCAATCTGGAGGCGTTCAAGAAAGCGAGCGTAAAGTTTTTGATTTGTACGGATGTCGCCGCCAGAGGGCTCGACATCACCGGCTTGCCTTTCAGTAAGTTTATGCAGTGTGCCGTGCTGTCATTTGTGACAGCTGTCAATATGACATTGTCGATCGGTTATCTGGTTAATTGCAGTGATCAATGTGACTCTGCCGGACGAAAAATCGAATTACGTGCACAGGATCGGCAGAGTGGGGAGGGCGGAGCGGATGGGCCTGGCCATAAGTCTAGTGAGCTCGGTTCCGGAGAAGGTAAGAAAACCGTCGTTGTGGGTCAAAGATTTGGGACAATGTCGCAGGTTTGGTACCACGGCGAGTGGTGCAAGAGTAGAGGGCGCAACTGTTGGAACACCAACCTGGTGGAGCAAAAAGGCTGCTGCATCTGGTACAACGAACCGCAGGTTTGCTCTCCGGCGGTGGTTTGAGTTTTGATAACGGTCGAATTGCAGTACTTGGCCGACATCGAGGAACACTTGAACGTGACGATCCAGCAAGTCGAGCCCGATCTGAAAGTGCCGTCGGACGAGTTCGACGGCAAAGTGGTCTACGGACAAAAGAGGAAACTGCAAACTAGCATATACGAAAACCACACCGCACAGATGGCGCCCATAGTGAAGAGTTTGAGCAAGTTGGAGAGCGACGCGCAGCTGCTGTACTTGAAGAGGTATCTGTGCAAGCTGGCCAAGGCTTAAGAAGAGACAGTTTGAGGTAATAATGCGTACATCAATTTATTGAGATAAACAATATAATATAAAATACAATAGTTGAAACAAATTAGACTAGTAAAAACATGTTTATTGTTGCAAAATTCAAATAAATAAAAGTTCCCCAAAAATTGCATTGTCAACGTCTACTTGTAAGATAAAAATTATTTAATATATCTCTTGATGATTACATCGTATTCGTCTATTTATCAACATCACTAATTTTTTCCCAATCACCATCCGTGCTACTGTTACTACTAGTCGTGTCTAAACTGATCGCCGAGTCAGCTTTGTTAATGGCTTTCTGCGAAACTTTTAACTCTTGTTCTAAATTCGGAACTTTAGAATTATTATCACAAGGATCTGGAATTTGTGGAGACGGCGTGTCTTTTGTTGTTTCTTTACTAACGGTCTGTTTGTTTTTAATCTCGCTCTCGTATTCCTCTAACAACTTTATCTGCTCTTCTTCTGTCAGTTCAATGTATGGCGCGAGATCTTCTACAATTGTTTTTTATCTAATTTAGAGCTTCTCTCGTTTTCAAAAAAAATCATACCTTGCTCCCACTTCACAGTATCCATTGTCATCGCCTTTTCTTTTTTTTCCTTCTTCTCCATGGCCTCCTCATGCGCAATATCATCTTCAAGTAGAGCTTTTTTAAATAGATACCTACAAAAAAATGCTTGCACGTGTACTCATAGTCCCAACACCCATTGTCTACCTCCAATCCAGACATGACATCATCCTGGTAATCTGACCTCAGCGATTTTTTTTTTTATGTAACGCGACCAGATTACCTGGACAACACCAGCGGGACGAAATTTTCGCGACTTTTACCTCTTCCAGAATAAAATGTGTGGCACAGTCTCAGGCACGAGTTTCTCATATTGATTCCTAAGGACAATGGAACTTTTTAAATGTTTGTTGATCCTGTCTTCGGACAGCTGATCGTCTACGATTTCCAACCAACATTCGAATTTTTTGGACAGTTTGTCGTCGGGGTCGTCGGCGTAGGTGGCGTCGTTCTTTTGCAACTCGTACACGGCTTTTTGTAATTTAGTGAGAGTGACGGTTTCGGAATCTTCGACGATTAAAATGGCTTCGGTGTCTGAATCGTCTGGACTGGGGTTTAGGACAGTGTTCATTTGACCTGAAGCGCCAAAAATAGAAACAGTTTGGGCCGAGGGCAAAGTCATTACCAAGAAAAGAACTGAAACTTCTTTTCATGGAACTGGCAGTTGAATCTGGCGAATCCAGCTAGACAAAAACTTTTTATCGGTCTGTGGTGAGTCACACGTGCTGTGTTTATTGTTTTTGCGACTTAATCTCGCGTGACAATTTACAATGGCGCTTGTAAATTGGCTCGAGATAAAATTGATTAAGTTGCAAACAAACTAATCTCATACCTTGAGAGTTTTCTCGATTACGTTCCCTGTGGAGGAGACGACGCTGCTCGCCTCGTTTTTTACCACGTTACCGAACTCTTCCAGATCTTTTTTCACAAACTCCAACACTTTAGAACTCTAGAAACCGACGGTTTTTTAAAATTAACCCAATTTCTCCAACCGCGCTCACCTTGTCTTTCGCCGCGCTCAGCCAACTACCGAACCAGTTATCATCCCTGAAATTACGCAACATTTTCTTTAACAAATTTATTGTTTATTAACAAACAAAACAAATTTCAAGTTATTGTTATTACATATGGACGCGAATAATTACGGTTGTTCAACGACTATGACATGACAAGCGTCTGGTACTTACTGTTCTGCCATGATTTTGTTTTTTTAACGACACAATTAATATTTCACGGGAAATTTTGATTTTTTATCGAGACAAACAGCAAATTTTGACGTTTTGTTTTCTTTTATGATCACAACTGATGCCTTGCAGCCATATTGTAAATAATGCGACAGGTCGGTAATGTCATTTCCTGTTTTCTTGTCAGAGTTGTTGCCGACGAAACTAAAAGATGAGGCCAGCGGCATCCTTTCAACCCATTTGTGCCCCATTTCAAACGTATTACCTCTTAAATTATCCAATTTTACAAATTGCTAACCCATTTCCTCTTTTTCAGCGTTTTCCGCAACAAATAGACCGCAACAACTGTCAACGATCCCAAACGCAACCAAAGCTAAGTGACTAATTAGACGAAATTTGCATGAATTTAGACCCGACTTGTCTTTTCTTGTTTCTGATTTCTGCTCCCGAGACAGTCGATTCACCGTTTCAATAATCGGTGACTTCTATTTAAATATTTTACCATACAGGAATTTATATCGTCGAATGTTGGCAACACGCAATGCACTTAACCTCATACTTGACATTTTGAATTGTTTCAAATATATTTTTGCAAATTCCATAAACGTGACGAAAAATGCAAGAAACGGGGTTTGTTATTTGCTTTCTCATTTTCAATATTGTACATTCGACGTTGTAAATTTTATAATTTACTTCGACCCGTCCCATCAGATCAACGACGTGCCTTCCAGGAGTCACAGCTTAATCACATAACCACCAACGCTGGTCTAGATCTTGAACGTAATTACGATCTGATTTGTTGGAGACTGCTTGGGTTCCATTGTGCCGCGGAAGGAGACGAACTCTCCTTATTACGGGTGAATAATACACGGCACCATCCCATTTGCATAAAGTGTTAATACACAATACCATTGAAATAAATTCATTAATTCGAAATGGAAATGCGCTCGTACCTACGTCCAATAAATAAAAGGATGAGCGCACAGTCGATTACCTGAAGAGCACGCTCGTAATCGATCTCCTGGATTTATGAAGTCGCATTTAAATGTTAATATCCTCGTTCCACATTGTGACGCAACTGGTCGATTTCGGAAAGAAATTTTCGCGGTCCGTCCGCCTTGCGGTTGCACATTGCGTCCACCACCGGCGAAAATTCTTATGTAAATTCGCATCGGCATTTAATTATGGTCTCCTTGACGTGTCCAATGACTCATGAAGCCTAGGCAATGATCGGCGGCGCGTTTTCGCCGGCCCAGCCGAAGGAAAAATTCCGCTTCTGCAGATTGAGGTTCATAGGATGTATGGATCTGTGGTCGGTACCTGTATATGTATATGTAGATAGTGCGTGGTCAGATGGCAGTTCGCAAGTTATGGTCGCGAGCGATCGCATACCGCTCTAGACTGAAAATCCGATGCCGCCACCAGGCCCGGACTAGACAACAAACTCGAAGAAGAAGCGGTCTTCCAAGTTCAACCGTTGCGGACAAAACGCTCGTGTAATTATCGATAATTACTACGAGTCGTAAAATGAAACTACTCGCTTGTCCCACTTGGAGGAGTTTGTAGTTTTAGGAGTGTGAAGACGGCTGTAATTAGTGAAACTGGAAGAAGAAAAGCGTTACAAAAGAGGAGGTGGTGTTAAAATTTTATTGACAATTAAGAAACTTCTCGGACATCAGCCAGACAACTTGCTTTCGATTTTGATACTCAATGTTTCTCTTTCTCTCGAGAAATGAAGCCGTAGTATCGATATTTTGCTTTCTTCCAATAGAAAATTGGAAATTTGGCAAGATGGTGCAGGTGGGCTAAAAATTTGACGCAACAAATTGATCGACTTGGATTTATTCAACGAAAATTCTTTCGATCGAGTTTGATGAAATTATTGAAACTGTTAGGGGTGACCCGATCATGGAATACCAAAACAAAACTTAAAAAAAAATACGAAAACGAAAATTGTAGAATAATCCCTTTAGCAAGAAAAATGTTAATTTTGAAAGACAAATCACGCATAAAATCACCAAATTCTCCCCCAGAACACTCTGTATACACCATTCTTTGCTCTTATGATCACTATGGGTTAGAATGAGAAGCAGGCGTCAAGATCATGGGGTTGTAACACAGATAGAAAATCGTCAAAGGATCTGGATGACATAGAAATTTTGTCAACTTTGGATGAAGAAGGCGAGTCAAATTATGGTACCTTCTTTTGGAGGACAGCAGTATTCCCTGATAGGAAGGAGCTTACTCTCAAAAAAAGTTAAATCACTCGATAGATCTTTCGACGATGAGTTGTAACCATGAGATATTGTTTTGGAACAAGTAACGGGTCTTCAAATAAATTTATATTTAGAGCAACCAATGGAAATTCAATTGTTTGCAACATTTTTCCAGCGTAGAAAATGACACAAGAAACGTCTGACATTTTAACGAAATAAATTTAGGTTAGAAAATATTTTTAACTTTTGTAGTGCATTCTCCCTATTCCCCCTCCACGGAATATGACAATATGAAATTGGGAAAAAGCTTACTATATAACCTGTGTAACTCCGGAGAATAATTGGTTACCTACAAAAATTACTTTACACTGTTAACAGAATTAGAATGTCGCCTACGCCTACTCTAAATATATATTTATTTGAAGTCCCGATATATTAATATAAAATAGAGCAGCTCCCGTAAATATGGCGAGAAAACTTTTCTTGTCTCTTCTGGACGTCCGCGTGTTGCGTAAAAATTCAAGAAACGAGTCGTGCTTATTATTTTAAATATGTCGCCATTCCACATTAAAAACCAATTCCATAATCGGATCATTTCATCCAAGAGTGGTGTCATAAGCGAATCGTGAAGAGTTGAACCTGGCGCCACCTCTTCATGTTGTGACGAGCTAGAACATTGCATTCGCATAATTGTGTTTCTCGTTTCCATTCGATAATTGTGCAGAACGAAGAATTACTGAATAATCACCTCGACGATTGAACTTATTAATTTTCTACAACAGCTTTTGCCGAGTTTCGTTTCAGAATGTTCCGTTACGACCCTGTGCCACTGTCGCGACTATCTCGGACATATATTAGCTCTCGCTGTCACCCGCTACCGTGCTGACATCTGGCGGCCAATAGTTGCTAACTAACTGCATCTTACCTGTCACAGCCTCTATTCTCTTTTTGTACTAAACAGTCTCAGATTCCTAAATCTTCCGACCGGTACGACTAATACGAAATACATTTTAATTGCCGTTTTATTTTCGCCAATTTTGTCGCTCCCGTAATGAATCACTTAACGGTAAACGTTGAAATGGTATGCCGGTGAAATTACGTTTGCGGTTATCACACGTAAACGGTCCTTAATCACTGCGGAATCGGATCGGCGATGTGTGTGTGTGCGTCGAACGCTTGACTTGGGTGTTGGTGGTGTTGAAATCGACGTATGCAGGTGTGCATGGATAACAAACCAAAACATCTTTTCCAGATCTGCAAACCCATTTAGACTTGCCTTGATTGGTTCATGTCGTGTGGAAAATTCTTGCGGTCGGCGGTGTCCGTAGGCGCAACCAGAAGCCCAAAGGATTGGCCGCTCCGTTTCCCGTATACAGGGTGTTTGAGAAAATATTTTTCCGACATCAGAATCGAACGAATGATGATCAGAGAAATGACCGAAGGGAAAAAATCCCATCGGACCATCTGATCTAATAATGAATCTTACGATATAATTTAGAATGTCACCGCGTCCCCAACAAATTACAGATGCAGCATGATTGTGTAGAAACTTTGACTGGAAGTTCACAATAATAAATTATCCATTTGGCCGGCGGTCTCCTTAAATATCTCTAAAGACGATCGCCGACTTCGAAATTTACTAAAGTCTATTCCTGCTGCAGCAGGAGAAACGCGCAGCGCCGCATCTCGATCGTCGCAGGTTTTTTGTTCGTTCGGTAAATCGCCAATTCGGAAAGTCGTCAAAGTGTCGTCCGGAAAATGGGAGTTCGCCACCTGATCTGCTGTCGAAATCTCCGAATTATGGACGCGGAGCGGTAGGGAATTTAACCCAGATCGACGTAACTGTACAATTAAAATTGCAAAAGCACCACTTCCGCTCGGAATATTTAGAAAAACCGACACGAGTGTGTTTTTTACGGTTAATTAAGATCGGGCGAGGAAGAAGGCAATTGTTGGGATCGTGGGATAGGTAGTCGAGGACCCGGTCGGAGCGTTGCGGCAAACAGAAATTAATTTGTTATTGTTGAATTAAGAAGGGAGATGCTGCGACCATACGTTATCTCCGTTGAAAGGTGTTGGAAACGGCTTCGACAGGATGGGCTTTCCTGATATTAATATTAATCAACATACGTCAAAATGTCACCGCTCTCACAATTGATATACAAGACGTTACCGACAAGCCAACTTTTACATTTGTATTTTTGTGGGATGCACGAAGACGACGATAATAAATTAATTCGGAATTACTCGTGGCCTTATGCTAATGCACCCTCCCCGAAATTCGACGTTCTTTCCGTTGAATATTCGATCGACGACCACCTGTGCCGCCGTGGATTTTTCCGGCGCGTCAGAGGTGCAGCGCAATCGACGGAGTTTCTAAATTCTACGGTTTCTCATACGGTCAATTTGCATACGCTCTAAAAACAATCCATGCATAAAGCGAACTCGCCATCTTGGACCCAACCGGAAATATTCAGATATCATCTCTCTACTTGTGAACACCATTCCGAGATATACCTAAATAACTGTAAAACTATCAGAGATCTCCGCACAAGGGCCCTATAAATAACTGTCGTTCCTTAATGGCAGCCGAGATGGACGCCACGAAAATATGCAAAGCGAGGTGAAAATCGCTGGTAAAAAATGCGCGCGGAGAGATGTGGAACAGGCACTGGCGTGGAATAAGAGCAAATTTCGTGTCGAGGCGGAGGAAGTGGCGAAAGAGGCGGCGAGAGGGCCGGATTTCAGTCGTATCGAACATTGATGGAACAGAAAATTTTTGACTGGTCGACTTGAAAAAGATGAGATGTGAGGATATGGTGTAACGGTTGAAGAGCCAAGTCAGATTGAAATCGTTAAATTTTGGTTCGGGACGAGTCAGGTGTGATGTGAAGAAAAAAAGAAGCAAGAAATCTTCAAGTTTTTGAAGAAAGAACCCGCAAGAAGTCCGGATTTCAGTCGTACTGAGCGTAAATGCGAAACAAAAGCAGCAAGGAAATGTGAACAGGAAGTTGGTGGTTTGAGAACGATTAGACATCAAGTGTCATTTGTTATCCAATTTTGGTTTAAAGATAGAGGAAATGATGTGGCGACGGAAGAGACAGCAAGAAATCGGGTTTTAAGTCACACCGAATACGTACATGTTATGATTAATGCACATTTGTTATGTTTTGTTTAAACATCAAGAAAAACTGCGAATGGAGAGCCACCAAGACGTTCGGATTTGAGTTATATCGAGTATATTTTGGCTTGAGAAAGATCGGACGGAATGTCTGCAGAGAATTTGGAAAAGTAAAAATAAAAAAGAAGCGTAAAAAATACAAACAATTAAATTCATGAAAAAAACCTGTAATATTGTTTGCTTTTCAAACAATTTTTAATAATACACGGTGTTTTCGAAGTTGAGGCGTTTCTTTTAACATGTGATGGTATGCGTTGTTTTAGCCAAAATCATCTTAGTAAAATATGTGCGGCAATGAAGATACAATTTTTTTTTTAATTTTTGAAACCGGTCCTGCTGAAATTTGTGCTGATTTGTTAGAAATTAGAATTGACAAAAAAAAGAGAACGGACGCTAATCAAAGATACTGTCAGAGTTGTCATGTAATTAGTCGAAATGGCTTATCACTACGAAGATAACGAGCTCACAGATACAGGTGTCGCAAAATTAAAGTATTTCAAATCGGGGGTCTTGTAGGGAAAAATCTCGAGAATCTCGAAAAAATAAAATAAAAAATATGGGGGGGTCTTTACAAAGATATATGGGTCTGAAGGTTCAAACTTTTCATCATGTTTTCTTCAAATAAAAAATATAAATGGTTGACATTCATTTTGAAATATGGTGAGGATGATTATGTAAAATATTAAAATATAAATGAAAAGACATTTCTTGAAAACACAGCTTTATCTCGAAAAAATAAGTTTTATTTTTACAATTTTTGTTCAAAATGGAAGTACAACATACAACTAATATTGGCAACTTTGATATTTTTTTCAAAGTGACAGCAATTTTTTTTTAAACATTTTTACTTAAGACACCCTGTATATGGGCAATGCTATCAAAATGCAGCTGCGACGTCCAGAGAGTACGCAGAACGATTTCCGGAAAGACACCATCCAGGGCCACGTCAGTTTATTAATCTAGTACAGCGGAGAAATAGAAAGGACTGGAATTAAAATTTTAGAAAACTATAAAAATATACAATAAATTATTATCTCCGTTAAAACGTTAAAACAAACATTTTACTGAGAAGTTTAGGCTAGAATTCTTAAGAATAATGTGTAGTACCTCGTGTTACAAGAAACGCCTCAACTTCGAAAACAGCCTGTATGAAAACAAGACATTTTGAATAAAAAGTTTTTCGTTTTAAGCGCATTTGCTTGTACAGGGTGATTCAAGTTTTACCGCCCGGTCGAAAACACCCACTTCTAATCTATTCAAAATTTTCAAAAATTCAGGAATGATTGTGTAGATACCGCTGTGTGTAGAATATTCTGTTAAAATTTCAAATTTTTTAATGAAACAGGTAAATATTTCGTTTTAATTCAATAACCACTAGGTACATTAATTTACATAATTTTTCACTGAGAGTCCTATCAAAGATTTAGGAAAAATTTGGTATCATTGACATCTTGAAAACGTCACCGGTTTTTGAAATAAATGGAATTTGACATTAAAGTCCAAAATTTATCTAGTTATGATTTATTATTAAGTTGGGCGGTTACTTCGACAAAAGAAGTAGACATGGTACCCTTTAGGGACTAAAGAATTACTGGAAAAGTTCTCAACAGATGTTTACCAACAATGAGGTACATATTTATTTATGACACTGTAGTTGTAAATCTTGGTCATTTTTCGCTGTTGATGTTAAAATTGGAATAATTAAAAAACTAATCATTTTATTTTGATACGAATTTCATAAATATGTTCTTTGAATTAATTTTAAATTACGAAAAATTTTTTAATAGGGTAAATCGTGCGGGCGGTAAAACTTGATTTACCCTGTAATTGTATATGTTGTCCTGCTTTGTTTTAAATTTAAATGATGAAACACCCAACAAAGAGTGCAGGTTTGGGTCACATCCACTAAAAGTGGGCCACAGAAAGTGCAAAATCTTGAAGAGAAATGTTTTCCTTTGAAAAATGTAACCTAATTTTTGATTAAACTTGAGAGAAATGATGTAGGTACTCGTATTAATGGAAGAACCAGAAACGATTCAGATTTAAGTCGTATCAAATTTAAATATAATCCCAAAAAGAAAGACATTTTGAAAAGATTTGAGATTTGTTTTCCGGTTTGGTTTTAAAGTTGTCATGGACGAGCCAGCGGGAAGTCCGGATTTGAGACACAAGGAGTAAATTGAGAAAAAAAGAAGTCAGAAGAAGACGTTTGTATTTGAGTTATGTCGAATACATTTAAGCTTGAGGATTAGATACCACTGGGTGAAGTGATATTTACAGGGAGTTCACAAAAGCAAGAATAAGAAAGAAGAATAGAAAAAATAATGAATAGGTACTAAAAAATAAATTCAGTTAAATCATGACATTTTTGAATGACAAATTTGAAAGAAGTGGAGTAATGATGAAAGAGCCTTGAATCGGTCATATCGACTCGAACTGCAAGATACGAAATCTTGCAAAGGAGCTTTTTTAAAGATTACGCGAAATTAAGATTTGTCACCTAATTTTGGATTAAACTCAAAAAAATTAATACATTTATTTTTTCGATTTCCAAAGCTTCTAAATTATCTATTATGCAGGATTAGATATTGGTAGTGAGTGATCTTGTACTTTGTGATAATATGTACGATTAGAGGTAGCTCTCATGACAATTTAATACATATATTTCCAAATAATTGACTTGTTAAGTGCCACTTTCGAAGACCGCCAAATCAGCAAATAAGTCCAATAGAATGTTTTACACATTTTTCTGACGTTTACGATAATCTCTTCTACACCGTAGTGCACCGTTAGTACGGCATTTTTGGGACACCTCTATATTAATGAAAAAACCAAAATTATTCGCATTTAAGTTACATCTGATCTAAAGAACAGGAATAAATCTTGAAAAGATAAATATTTGATGGAAATTGACATTTGTGTTCTAATTTCGTTTTAGACTTGATGATCTAACACTCAACAAAAAGTTCGAATTTAACAACACAAAAAACTAAGAAACCTTGAACTGGAGCTTATTGATCCGAAAAGGATTAGAAGTAAAGTCACACTCGTTATACAATTTTGAATAAAACCTTGTTTATCTTACCTACGTAAATGTACAAATATGTATTACGTAGATTGGATCTATTCAGCATGCTTCTTAAAAATATCAGATTAAAATTTTCGTCATGAGGAGGTGCGCACGCACCGTTTTGTTGAATTGAAGCTAAAGATATTGTACAGATCTTAAAAAAGCCCGAATATAATTATTTTTGTCGACTTTAAACGACAGATTATTTGTAGAAGTTGATTTAAAACATCCAGATATGAGAATCTTCTGTTTGAAGAATTTACTTAAAGGACTTGCGAGTCGTGTGAATTAATATTAATCTTTTCAAACAAAGATACGCTTTCGAAATGATCCAATTAGTTGGTAAGGTCATCACTCATCACCTGAATTTTCCCTCTCAGAATTCGCAAGCGCCGACACTTTTTGGCAACGGAAAAATTTCGAGCCTTCACGGCCACGGAAAATATTAAATTTGCAAATGAGGACGTAACAAGCAAAACCAGATGAAAAAAACCTTCCCACGAACGAGCGGAAAAGTGAAGGATCGTTATCAGATTTCCACAGGGAAAAAATCGCCGTAAACAAGGCAAAAGACGAAAGCGTGTTGCGTCACCGGGAGGATATGAAAACGGTTAATTGCGAGTGATAAATGGCGAAAGAGAAGAAGTCGTGTTGGCAGAAAGATCACCTTCGAGTCAGGTTTAATGAGATCGGACGTACGTGGTAGTCTCCTCACAAGACATTTCTGCATATTCTATGAGACTGGAGGAGGAGGAGGGTCGGGAGTGAACGAAAGCGCTTTATAATTAAATAATGATATATTTCCCAATGATGACGTTAACTAAGTATTTACAATTTAATAGCCGATAACTAAAGTACTATCATACATAATTTACAAACTTTGGTTTTTTTGTAAGAAAATCTCTTTCACATAGTTAAATAGGTATATAAACAGCTTAACATCTAGATCCTATTTAAGTTGTGTGAACAAATATTGGTAAAACACTGAGATAAAATTTTCATAATAACATAAGTGACGTGTCTCGCGCTGATTGTCATTGTTTATTTATTGTCTCGACGTTTGATACAAAAATAGCCAGTCTTAATTAATATTGTACAAAATATACTATATATGTTTTTTCCTTTGCTATGTACGCCTATGTATACATAAAATAATTTACACTAAAATTAGGCGAAAATTTACATCAACTTCTTTGTAGATAATATCATGATAAGGCACTCTGCGAAAATAACATACACCTAACTTGAGAACAAAGAGTGTCATCTCCAAATAGTTGTGTTAATGCTATTATAAGATCTTCTCGGAGTATTTAAAGCATCTGTTTGCACACCACTAAAAATTATTACAAAACCGTAAATTTAACAACCTAATCCGAAATGGAAAATTAAACAGCACACGACGAACACTGCTGTGTACATAAGAATTTACGTCTAATCCGAAATTTTTAGGTTATTTCTTGAAAGTTATCTGGTTGACGTCATCCGGAGCATTAGAGCAAATCGCACAACTCGTTTCAACTGGCCATAGAATAATTCGAATATAAAAAAAAAACCTAGACATCAATTGCACATTTTCTGTCAGTTACTGTAGCATGTCTTTCGGACGTCGGCCAAAATCTCACTAAAGTCGTCGTCGTTCTTGGGAACGACGCCGTTGGGGGCGATGTCGTACACTTCCGGATAGTGTCCCAGCAACGGTTCCGGCTTCACACTGGTATTGGGTAGGATCACAGACGTGTGCTGGGCCTGGAAGTTGTAAGTCACGTTCGAATTGATGCTGGTGTCGTTCCTGTGATAGTTGTGATTCGAATCGATCATATTCGATTCGGCGTTGCCGTACTTGAGGTACTTGTCGAACTCGCGGGTGTCGACGTCGCTCTCGACGTCGCTCCTCTCCTCCTGGCCCATGTACGACTGCACCATGGTGCTGCTCGAGTACTGGGGCTGGTAGGAGTCGTCCAGCGCCGGCGACTTGTAGTTGTTCATGTTCTCGGCGTCGCTCTTCATGGGGCTTTGGTAGGCGAGGAAGGTCTCCGGTTTGGGCTGCTCCTGGTCGTACCCCGCGTTGCTGCTGGGGTAGTACTGCTGCATCGACGTGTTGTAGTAGTGGATGTTGGTGTTGGCGATCGTGTTGAGATTGTTCTGGCTGGAGCCGAGGAGCTGCTGGTCTTGGGAGGTCGCCACTGGGGGGTAGAAAGTGCCGGTGACGACGTGTCCCTGCTCGACTGAACTCTTGTTGGCGCACATCACGTACATCCCGTTGGCCATGGGCACCGACGTGATCGGTTGGGTGTTGGTGTAGTTGGTGCTGTTGGGTCTGTAGTTTTGTACTCGGGTGTTGTAGCTCTGCTGGGCGGGGTTGACGGTGGTGTTGGCCAGGCTGCTGGTGTGCTGTATGCTGGAGACGCGCTTCTCCTCGAACTGCTCGTGCTCCATGGGGCTCAGTTCGGGGGTGGGGAGCGACGCGTTGTCCTCCCTGGGACTGTCTTTGCTGCACTCTTGGGGACTCGACGGTCCTTTGAGGGACTTGCTGGGCTCGGGACTGTGCGCGGGGGACGCGTCCGGCGTGTGGATCGAGTAGGGACTCTTCTGGTAGTTCTGCTGGTAGCCCACGTAGTTGTACTGGTTGTACTTGTAGCTGTCGGGGCTGTAGCGCTTGTCGGGGGTGGGGAACTCGCCCCCCGTCCCCGGACTGGGGAAGTCCATGCCGTAGCTGTTTTGTTGCTGGATGCTGGGCGAGAGGCTGGCGTTGGGGATGTAGCCGGAGTACCGCGGCGACATGTTGGGCAGGCTCGGGCTGGGCAGCGAGGTGCCCACCCTGGGGCCACCGGCACCGGAAGTGGCCCTCTGCTTGTTGTGCTTCCGCCGTCGCGGTCGGTACTTGTAGTTGGGGTGCTCGGTCATGTGGATCACTCTCAGTCGTTCGGCCTCCTCGACGAAGGGTCGTCTGTCTTGCGGCGTCAAAGAGCGCCACTTCTTGCCTGCGAACAAAGGGACCGTTTTCAAAATTCGTGGGTGGAGGAGTGTGGACCGATGGGTCCTCTCGTTAATGAGAAAATATTACCGCCGGGATGACAAATGCGTCGTTAAGACGGCCATTGTCCACGATTTGTGCGACGGAAATCGGTGTCGAGGATGTTGGCCCCGTTTTCGGCTCGGTCTCGACGTTTCGGTTTGTTGGTCGACAGCTCAACAGCTTTATTTTTGACGTAATTAAGAAACCAGACGCACAAGCGGATAAATCCTCGCCAATTTGAACACCTCGTCGGGAATATAAATTAATTGTTCATCATGTTTATGCATGGGATAATTAAGAGAACAATTTATTGCTAAACTCGCTGTGTTAACAACAAAAAGGTTTTGCTCCGTGGTACGTACTTCTGGCCGGCGCGATCAGATAAATCACCCGGCTATCTAGTGATTTATCATTTATTAATAATTAATGGCGTTTTGTGTTGTTTACTAATTTTCCACTATCTGCTTTGCAGATCTGTTGGGAATTTTGATTTATGGACCGCATTTATCGCTCTTTGATCGCTTAATTCCCTGGAACCCGGAATCGGAAGTCTCCAGACTCCACACGGTTGGCAAAACAACCGTCGACGGCGCCACCTCCGCTCGACTAACCTCAAACGTCAGTCGACATTTTTTCGTCCGCCGTAATCGAGTTAATTTTTTCGGGAGGCGGATTTACCGGATAAATCCGTAAAAGCTCGATTTGGACGCTTTCTACCGCCCCCCTTCGCTCCACCCGGATGACTAATCGATCCACGGTGACACCGAAAAAAGTTGCGGTCTCATCCGTCGCCGATTCCTGCCGCTCACAAAAGAATCCGGACCTGTCCCTTTCCGATCCACCAGCATTTTCGGGTAATCCGTTTCTGTGAAGCCGTGCCGTATTAGTTGGTTGACCGGCCACCCGCAGCGCTGCAATCGCACTGTCAATCACCAATCACGCCCCTCAATAATTAATCATGCTCGAACATAGTTATACCACTTATCTATCTAAAGGCGTATGCCGGACCTGCTTATTCGCTTTGTACAGAATGTTTAGGCCCTATCTCGACTACCATCTCGTACCTCTATGCGATCCCGCAACCTTATTGATTCTCGCGGGGGCGGCGGAGATTCTTCGCGTTTCGTCCGGACGGAGGAATAGCACGGGGCCCTGCGTCCCTCCGTCCGGTGGGGCTTTTTCGATTGATTGATGCGGCCTGCCCCCGGGGGGCCTGGTTAATACTCGGCGCGCGGCACGGCGCCACCTCAGTTAGGTAGCATACCTGCGGGTGATCACACTGGCACACCACGAGGAGAGGTGACTTTTATTGGGTAAAGACTGTCGTTTATTGGTCGTAATTCTGAAACACGACACTCGGAAGCCACCAGTTTTTCGGTAATAATTAAACGGTGCGATGGGGTCGGCGGCCATATTTTCGTCGTTAAAAATAAAAGAAGCGAGCTGGATAAGAAACGATTATGACAAGAACAAGTGCCGCACCCTAAACAAAACACTGTCATCCAGACAGCAACAGGGAATGACGAGCAGTGCATGATTGGTATTAATAATTCATGCTTTCAAAATCGTGTTGGTGGAACATACTTTTTAAGCCGAACTGATGTACAGTTAATACATAACTATTTTTTTTTTACCATCTACGACTCGACTTGGTCAAGCAGGCGATGACTAAGTTGGAAGAGGAGGCCAGGTCGAAATTATGAATCCTTAATGATCCTCCGAAGGGGACGGGCGAGGAACGATCGAGACAAGACTGTTGAAAGACGCCCAAAATTCTGCTCTCCTCTCTGAGATTCGTGTCCGAATTGATCGACGACGTGCGTCCCAGCAGATCGAACAATGTCAACCGAAGAGGTTCTCAGAAGAAGCGATGCAATATGTATGCGGCGGTACCGGGAAATCCGACAGGAACAGCGCGTCGGAAGAAGATTCCGAAAGGAGGGAAGAGTCGCGTCGAAGCGTGAAAAAAATTTGTGGCGATTTGACAGCGACGGACGCGTTTTACTTCCGATGATGTCAGTACCACCGACGAAACACGTGTCGGTGTCGAAGTTGAAGTTGAAAAAGTCACTTTTCGCTGATTCACGCCAGGGATTTTTACATAAATAACGTCGAACAACGCGCATTTGGTCTTAATTAGAATAAATTTGAATGGCATTTTCGTTTATTTGGGGCGAAAAATCGCTTTTCTTCGTTGCCGGAATGAGAAAGCACCGAACTGGTTCGGGCGGTGTCGGATACGCGGTTTTCAAATTTTTACTGACGTAATAGGAGTGCTGTCAAAGGGGCAACGTAGTAAATATCGCGCGTTCAAATGAAATCCTGGGCTGGGAGGAAGGCGTTGGAAACCGCCAATTGTGCTTTTCTACAGCGTAGATTAAGTGGAGAATGATGACAGCTAACCTAAAATTCAGAGCCAAAAAATCGTTCTCTTTTTTCTTTCTTTGCAATGTTTTATATTAAAAATAGGATAACTTAACGCTTCCTATTCTCGAGGCAAATATCTAAGGGCACCCTTTGCTGAAAACAAACATATTCAATTATGTCCCGATTAAACATAAACAAATGTCATTCGTGTCAAGCGGCGGGAAATTCAAACTTTACACTGTTCTAAGGTTTTTTCTTTTGTATCGTATTGACCAACACCACTTCATGCTAATCTACGATATACAGGGTGGATATTTATTTTTGGGATATGCATTTTTACCATAGATTTTGGAAGCCATCTTAAACATTTTGGCTTATCTAAGTGTGAAATTATACCTCTTTAATCCAAAATTTTGGATTTCTTTCAAAGTTTTATCGTTCTTGAATTTCGTTCGATTCCAAATGTCAAAACTTTTGGGTTGGTTCTGTTGATTTAAAAAAAAAATCTAGGCCAATTAAATCAAAAACATATTCTGATTTTAAATTTTAGCCAAAAATTATTTAAACATTTTGACATTCGTGGGTTTTTTCCTTTTAAAAATTTAAAAAACCGAAAAGGATTTTTACATGTTTGCTTGTTTTTCGTTTCGAGTTGGTTCCGACCGACACACTTTTGTTTGTCCGTCAATTGTTTTTCAGCGTTGGAGACCACTCGATAGGTTTCCAGAATGAAATTACCGTTCATTTCAAATCCAAAGACACTCTCGTTGGCATGACTCAACACCATCAACTTCGAGAAATCCTGCCGGAGGTGCGGGAGAACGTGCCGCATATATCGATAATAATGCAACAGTGCATATTATAATTTTCAAGGCCACTCTGTATTATTGTCGGACGGTGCAGATACATACATAAATACATGTGTGGAAAATAGTTGGCGCGCGTGTTTGTGGTCCCCCGACACACAAAGGGGACATCAGCCAGCACCAGCCAGCCACATTTCGGTACGGCGCGATGCTAATAATTTTTGGTCGTTGAATCCTGTTATAACAGTAATGAATCTTGAGGTTAGAGGAGGGCCGACTGGCGATGTCTATTTTTGAGGAATAGGTATATAATTAAGATTCATGACATGAGCCAGGGCCGCCCGCGACTCTGTGATTGTGATGCAGAGTGGGTCTGTTAACGCGTGTCGGCCCGCCTGGCCTGGGTGCGGCTCTCTTAAGTACTGCTAATACCTCACATTGTCCGTTCGTTTAGCCAACATTATAAATTTATATCCTCACCGATAGCTCCGTTTCCACCGAAAAAAGAGGACCGGACGCCCACCCGAGCGATCCGCGTGCCGGGGGAGTCCAGGGGGCGCTCCCGGTCGTCGCGGCCGCCGCCGCCGACCACGCTCTTCTGCGTTTTTCCCTTTAAAACTATGGAACCGCAATGGTGCGTTCTCCAGACCCTTGCTTTCTATGGTACGAGTAAAATGTTGCATTATTACATAAACAGGTCATGGCGGTATTTTTACCTCGCGGCCTTATTTTATTGCAAATGTCGATTTGCGTGTAATGTCTTACGGTATTTCGACGACGAGGTGACGGAATTCGCACACGCCAACGGAAAAAATCGAGTGGTGCAGGTCTGGGGAGTAACGTGCTAGCGGGTTGCTGGAGGTTTGACGAGGAAAGGTGTCACTTTGGGGGCAAGAGTTTTGTGTTGATTTAAAATTTTAGACCAACTATTTAAAGTATCGGGTGTTCATTTAAATTTCTCCTCGAAGTTTGCGTTGAAGAGTCGATTGTGAACGCACTACTCGTCAGTCTGCAGAGTAAAAACACAAACAACGCAAAAAGTGAAGTTAGACTTTAACAGCTGATCCGTGATCCGTAATCCCTGGTGCGTTCACAATCGACTCTTCAACGCCAACTTTGAGGAGAAATAAAAAAAAAAACACACGATACATTTTGATATCCTGTCAGTAGAATGAATCAAGTGGATCAGATGTTTTAATAAGAAGAGGAAAGTACAACATTTTTGACAATTGACATGTTGACAGTTTGAATTTTTGCTTCAGATTTTGCAGTTATTTTAAAAATGTTCTTTTCTTTTTCTCTAATCTTGTCTGATATCAAAATTCAAAAATTTTGATTAGCTGAAATTTATAATTTTTGATACTTTGGGCCAGTTTATACAAGCGAAATTAAGTTAATCGTAATCAAATGCCAGATTAACTGAACACGTGACCAGATTGAACCAATCGAAGTTTCGGATTCATGGGTTAATCGCACATTAAAATTTAAATCGAATTAAATATTTAATTCTCTTTCTATAAACTGGCCCTTTGAGTGTTTATTTAATTATTATTGATGAAGTTTTCATAATTACAATCCCAAGAAAATAATTAATTAAGGTACCTTATCTTATTCCAAAAATTTTTTTACAATGACATTTTGGGTAGAACTGTCATTTTTTACTTCAAATATGAACAATCCTATATTCGTTTACTTTTTTTATTTTTTTTACGAATTGTGACTTTTATTAGCAGTTGGGAAAACCCCAACGATTTTGCAAAAATTAAATTAACTGCAGATTAAGATTTTGAAAGTTGCCCAAATGCAAAAAAAAAATTATATTAAAACGAAATTATGACTTAATGTAGATCTTTACTTTCAAGTATTTATTCATCTGATGAATTAGTTTTTAATTTTTACTTTTTAAAATACTCTTTCTTGGTTTTTAAATTGAGCGTAAAAAAAAGTACCAAGAACATTAAAATAATCTATTTAGTACTTAACAATTTGAATGTACATATAATAGTAGTAAGTGGGCCCCCGTTCAGGACACAATTTTAAGGTAAAACACCCCGATTTTCAAGGGTAAACTGAAAAGCAGAAAAAATCGTGAAAACACCCCCGTTTTAAAGGTATATTTTAAAATTAACATTTTTATGGAAAAACACCCCGATTTTCAAGGGTAAACTGAAAAGCAGAAAAAATCGTGAAAAACACCCCCGTTTTAAAGGTATATTTTAAAATTAACATTTTTATGGAAAAACACCCCGATTTTCAAGGGTAAACTGAAAAGCAGAAAAAATCGTGAAAACACCCCGATTTCCGACGGGGGTAAAACACCCTGTCTGTAAAATTGATGTTAAAACTATTTGTTAATGAATAGGATTAGCATAATTATAGAACTACATACTTATATCAAAAATAGATGAAATTTATTTAAAAGAATCATGAGTTGGAAAATTCGGTGTATACCCAAACGGTATACGCTTCAGAAAATGACCAAGTTTTAAAAATTCTACAAATCATTTGCTCGAATTTATGGGATTTATTGATGATCTGACGCGTGGGAAAGTTTCCACTCGTTCTTGAAGGATAAAAAAACGCGATTATAAGAATCACAAACGATTAATTAGTTTTATTATTTGATCGACAAGACCACATTTAAAACCGAAAACTGTCAAGCCAAATTTATCAGATTTAACTAATGTATTCGAAATATCATCAAATTCATAAAACATTTTATCTTTAAAGAAATATAAATTTCTATATCTGAATGCTCTGCTTATATTTGGAAGTATTCCAGCAAATAATTCTGAAATAAGGCCGTTTTTCTTTGATCTAAAGTGTAAATGGTTAGTTTCTAGAGATCATAAAGGATACACAGCTATTGCACATTATTCTAAAGGTTATGATTCTTACTTTATTCTAAAATATTGCGTTGAAAACGGTATTAAACCTTTCTGCGTATATAATGGATCTAAAATAATGTTAATGGAAATAAAATCAATTAATTTAAGAATGATTGATAGTAGTAATTTTGTTCAAGGACCTTTAAAAAACTTCCCCAAAACATTCGGTCTAAAAGAACTTAAAAAAGGATATTTTCCACATTTCTTCAATACAACAGAAAATCAGAACTCTATTGGAAAAATACCTGATACAAAATACTATGGTGTTAATTCTATGAAACCAAAAGAAAGGGAAGAGTTTTTAGAATGGCATAAACAAAAAAGAAAAGAAAATTATTTGTTTGATTTTAAAAAAGAACTTTATGATTATTGTAATTCTGATGTTGATATATTAAGAAGAGGATGTCTTGAATTAAGAAATCAGTTTCTAGAAATTGCGAATATAGATCCTTTTAGATATATTACTATTGCAGGTGTTTGCTTGGCTATATATAGATCAAAATATATTAAGAAAGATACAATAGCTGTTGTTGGTAATCCGAAAAAAGATCAATATTCTCAACAATCAATTTCATGGTTAAATAGTTTTCATAATCCAAATATAAAAAACGCATTAAACAATGGTGAAGTGAAAATATGTGGATCAAAAGTTGACGGATTTGATAAAAAATCCAATACTGTTTACCAATATCACGGGTGTTTTTGGCATGGTTGTACTAAATGTTATATTTCAGATTTTATTAATAATAAGAATAAAACAACTATGGAAGATCTTTATGAGAAAACAATAGAAAGAAGCGAGCAATTAAAAAAAGCTGGTTATAACTTAATAAAAATGTGGGAATGTGAGTGGACGAAGTCAAAAGAATATAAGAAAGAAATGAAACAAATTGAAGAAGAAATTAAGGAATTGGAAGAACTTAATCCTAGAACCGCATTCTTTGGAGGAAGAACGAATGCAACAAAATTGCGCGTTAAGGGGAAGAAAATGAAATATATAGATATTTGCAGTTTATATCCAACAGTACAATGTTACGATGATTATCCAGTTGGACATCCTACTAAAATATTCAAACCTCGTACGTATAATTCAGATTGGTATGGTTTAATAAAATGTGCAATTTTACCACCAAAATGTTTGTATCACCCCGTTTTACCTGTTAAGAATAAAACCAAATCTGGTGATGAAAAACTAACATTTCCATTATGTCAATTGTGCGCAAAATTAAATAATCAAAAAGATAAATGTTCTCATACGGAATCTCAAAGAATTATCAGAGGAACCTGGTGTACCAACGAAGTAAAAAAAGCAATTGAAAAGGGTTACAAAATAATAACTATTGATGAGATTAGAGATTAGAAACAAGCCCTTGGCAGGATGATTTTGAATCAGAAGAAGAATATAGGAAAGCTGTAAAAGAAAATCTAGGTATTGAATTGGGTAAAATAGAAAATAACCCTGGAAAGAGGGCTGTTGCGAAAATATGCTTAAATTCCTTATGGGGTAAATTTGGGCAAAGACAAAATATGGGTGCAACAGAATATGTTACAGATGTTAAAAGGTTTTATGAAATTTTATTAGACGAGAAACTTGATAATATACGTATAAACGATATAAATGAAAATATGTTACAAATTGATTATAAGTTAAAAGATTGCTATATGTATAGAAAATGATTTCAATACCAATATATTTATAGCTGCTTTTACAACTGCAAATGCTAGACTAAGATTGTACGAAATGTTAGATAAATTAGGAAAAAGCGTAGCATATTATGATACAGATAGTATTGTATGTATAGATAATGGAAAAAACACTGTTAAAACAGGCTGTCTATTGGGAGATTGGACAGACGAATTAGGTAAAGGCGTATGGATAATAGATTGGATACCAACAGGTCCAAAAAGTTATTGTTATAAGACCAATACAGGTAAAGTAGAATAAAAGGATTTACGTTAAATTATGAAATGTCCGAAAAGATTAATTCCGATAGTATAAATAATATTTTAGAATACAAAGACAAAAAAATCAGTACACAATATAATCGAATTACTAGAGATTCTAAAACTGAAGAACTTTTAAATAAAATAGAAACAAAAGAATTTGATTTTGTTTATGACAAGAGAGTTATTCTAGAAGACTTTGATACAATACCATTTGGATATTAATTATTTTATAATAAATTAAGCTCTTTAATTTAGAAACACATTAAACACAAAAAAATAATGCTGAGGAAGTGAGGAACTATTTTATCGTTCCTATTCTATTGTAATAAAAAATGCTTCCGCCAAAGTGCACGCATGCGCTTGTGGTTGGCTTGGACCCTTGGGTTTTGGTGGCCATTAGGCCATTGATTGTGGTTGTCCTCGTCTGACTGTGTTGCTCTGCTGTGTTGTGAGTGAACGCTGCTGTCTAATCGCTAAAATTTTTATTTATAACAAAAAAATGGAAGATAAGACATATGGGATAAAAACACACCTTGTTGAGGAATTTAAACAGTTTAAAATTAGTAGACACAAAAGAGAGATGGCTTTTCTAGGCAACTGCACTTTATTAATAAACGCAATCCCTATGAGAACCAGTGTAACGGCAGCAAATGGTGTGATCTCCATTAATCCATTCCCGTTAATAGCAGGTGGCCTCGTAGGATTTCCGATTCCTCCACAACACCTAAATTTGGAGGTCCATTGCTGTGTTCCAATTACACTACATTCAGCGCTACATATCTTCTTGATTTTCGACTCGGACGAGCAAAAGATGGAATTTATTGCGCATCTTAATTTGTAAGTTAAAAAAACGGTAATTGTTCACTTTATATTGGTTGTTTTGTTCTTGCAGAGCTGAACACGGTACTTCGAGCTCGGATGAAAGTGCTTCTTCAAACTCCAACTCGAATGCGTCCCAAACTCCAACCACAGACTCAGGTTTTGAGAATGTACCGTAAAACAAAAGTTTCTAATAAAAAAATTTTGTAATATGGAAATTGAGTTTTGATGAAGTGATGTTTTCCCAATCTTCAAGAAGAGCATAAATCTTTTTGTTAACAATTATAGTAGATATCTACTTATGTAATAAAAAAAGATTTTCGCGCTTAAATGGCCCCAATAGAAAAACAAGACAATATCTTTGAAAAAATGTTAATTTTAAAATATACCTTTAAAGCGGGGGTGTTTTCACGATTTTTTCTGCTTTTCAGTTTACCCTTGAAAATCGGGGTGTTTTACCTAAAAATTGTTGAGTGTCCTGAACGGGTCCACTTACTACTTATAATGGCGCCTGACGGTTTGATTAAAACTGATGAAAGCTTCCTGAAGAAGCAATCGGTTTTGAAGCTTTCTGCATATGTACCTAGGTACATATTTTCGCGTGATAAAGAAAAAAAGCTAAATTAAATGAAGTTCTGTTATTCATCTGTGGCACAAAGGTATGTACACAACACTCGAGCATGTTTACTTAGGTGGTTCACTCGATCCATAGCCAATCACAAAATCGGATCAAAATCAATCCAAAGTCGAAGCAGCTTAACTCGGACGAATTCTTGATGGTTTTTTAATTTAAAAAAAACGAGGCTTTCGCCGTGCTATTTATATAAAAAGACACGTGTATTTTTTGTGCTGAGCACCACACAGCAAATTAAACAAATACTACGATAAGCCGAATTTTTACAACTCTTTACTTCTTCGTGTTTACCCATACTTACGTACCTCAAATATTGAATCAAAGAAGTCGTAGGTTAGCCAGGTTTTTCATCGTAATCCTTAAAAAAAATCGCCGGGCGCACAACAGAATAGTTAAATCGGCAATAATATTAATTGCAACGTTTTAAAACGGAACAACCGGCGATAAATTTTATGAGCGCATTACTGTTAATTATCTCGAAAACGTCGCTCCGGGGACGCGGCTCCGGGCTGCGCCTCGTGGAATTTCAAAATTTGCGCCTTATTGAAATTTATTATAATAATTATGATGATTACATGAAAATCATGTCGTGTAGCATAAAAGGGGGACGAAAAAGCGGTCACGATAATAACATCACGATGTTTTGATGTTGATAGTTGTTGGACTAGAAAAATATTACAAAAATATCACGCCCACGACTACTTTTCTTAATTTATAACGTAGCGGGGCTTTTATATAAGGCGGTTGATTAATATCTCAAAATCATTTAAAAACTTAATTCGGTTAACCTCGTATTAATTAGTCAAACATTTTTATGTGGGCATTAATTAATTGAACATCTCACTTTATTTATGACGACATGCGGTTGGCAACACTTTTTCTCCGATTTTTTATCGCTGCAACTCTGGCCTGACGAGACGGTTTCGATTACAAAAAAAAAAACACGATTCAATTTGAGGCTAAAGGGGCGTGATTGATACATGATCTACCGGGTGATTACTAAAACGAGCAGCACATTTAAACATACTTTTTTTATTTATTTAGAAAGAACACCGACATGAAAAGTAAAATTTTATTTTTAAGCACCCTTCACGGTAATTTTACGTAGTCACAAGTGGACGAAAAGTAACTCTTTTTCGGACGTTGGACAGTGGCGCCATCTATTGGTCTGTTTAGTAAGTTAGCAACGAAACCGACAAAACTGATAATTGTCCTGTCACCATAAATTATAAAATAAGTAATTGTATTGCAAATATTGCAAATATGTAGTAAATATCTAGTTTTGTTGGCAAGCTGATAAATACATACTATAAAAAAAATTGTTAATATGTATGTATTAATAAATTTATCTTTTTGAACAAGGTAGATACAAAATAAATCTGTAATTTTTCCAATTATGTTTTTTGTCCTCGCCCGTTTTCAAAAGCCTCGGCTGCGCCTCGGCCAGAAAACCTACACTCGGGCGAAAAAGATGCTCTTTTTGGTCTTTAAAAAATTGTTAATAATCTACCTATGGAAGCAAACGGTGTCAAAATTCAAGACTCCCTTCCTTTATTTCAAATGAATTTTGAATATTATTTTTGGAATTTCCAGTTTTTGTGGTATTTTTTTACTAGTTTATCGGCGAAATCTCAAAAATTGGAGAATCTCAAATGAAATAAACGACTGTTTCAAGAATGTTTCACTCAAGAATTTTATAATTGCACAACATAATAATAGGAATTTACCCCACGGGCAAAAACTGCAGAATCATAAGAGTAGCAAGAGTGGTACGGCAGACAATTTTCTGTGACATTGAATAAAAACAATCTAATTAATACGGCATCATTAACAATAAATTAGAGTGTGCGGACCTCCCAACCCGTACTTAACCCCGTCGATTCAGCAAGTGACGTCCCCATTCCATAATTATGGATTTTGTAACGAGCCAAGTTCGGGACAAAATGCGTTTCTGCATGTGTGCCGCGTAAATTATGTCCGTTATACAGGCCGCGATGTGGTACAAAATGTTCAATGGTAATAATATTCACACAATGATGAATGTTATTATTTATTACATGTTTGTCTGTCAGGTTTATTGATGTCTTTAACCTCGACAAAAGTTGAAATCTCGTTTGCGTTCGGCGCGCGCTACGGCCCCGACGGCCGCTCGACAATCCACGCACGCAGACGATTTTTTTTCCAATCTTTTCGTCAAATAATCAGATCGGGACGCGACCAATCCCCGAACGCTCATTTCAAGATTCTAATATAGATAGTGCGGCCGTGATGTATTAGGTAGCCGGTGGCCGCACGGGGTGTGTTCCTCCATCTAAATGGGCAACGACGACGACGACGACTCTCCGAAATCGTTTCGAAAACGGCACCGGATACGTGACGTCATAGGAAGCGTTGTCCAAGTTATGCGCGCACTCATAGCCCCGACACACCTTTTCGCGGTACGTTTAATGATTTTAACAGCAAACCACAATTTCGGAACAATGGGCTTTCGAAAGTGCGATATTTCGGCCGGGTGATTAGTATGGATCGGGATCGGGGGGCTGACGACCGGGATTCGTCGACGCCGGCCTTGATCTGACGAATCACACGATCGATAAGCGATCCCCATCGAAATTTGTACCGGGACGAGATAACGAAAAAAATAAACAGTTCATTAATTCCTAAATCGACTTGTAAATAGAACCGGCGCTTGGGTAAACGTTAGATAATTAGAAGTATTTTATTTATTTGATGTTGATATTTATTGGAGCACTGGAGCAAGGTTTATTTTTTGTGTGCATGGTGTTTTGCTAGTGATGTCATTGATTGTTGTTCAAGAGAGGGATTTTTTTTTACGTGGAGGTACCAAGAACGGTCGCGCCGTTGTCGAAGCGGTGACCTCAATGGATCACACCCAAATTGGTTAATTTTGTCGAGTTCGGCCGCATACCGAACGACTCGGCTATCTAGGTATTTCGATTTGATAATCGAACACTGGATGCGATTAGAGTCGATCGGTGAGATTAGGTTTGTCCTGGCACGTGGTAAACACTTTTTTTGTTAGATTTGTTCGTCTTGAGGTATTTGTTGGTTGGTGGCATTTCCTGTACGAGCACACAATGACAAGACGAGTATGTTAATGGTCGGCAAAAAATCGACGCAATTTCAAATGCAGATTGGGTCTCTATTAATAAGATGGTGACCAGTTCATATTTCTGCCGACTGAGGTCTTCCAACTGCTTTGGTTGTTCACTTGAAGCTAACGCTAGCAGGACAAAGGATTTTTTGGAAACTTTGTTGAGGACCGATTTTGTACTTGAAGCTTGTCAGATTACTTGATCGAAAGATAGAAGCGGAAAAAAACTGTTTGAAGAATTCTTTTTAAGATTTCCGTAAACTAAATATTTTTTGCATCGCCATTTCCAGATACACAAAAACTTCTGGTTAATGAGTTATTGAGTTGCAAGATGAGCGCGCCCTCTATGGAGCGTTAGGTATTTTAGTACTGGCAATTTTGTCTGCAGAAGTAAAGAACGAATTTAGTGGCAAAATTCTATCGCACGTTCAAATGAAATCCTACGTTGGAAAAATTAAACCGTTTAGAACAGTGTAAAGTTTGAATTTCCCGCCGTTTCACACGAATTACATTTGTTTATGTTTAATAACATAATTGAACACGTTTATTTTCAGCAAAGGGTGCCCTTAGATCTTTGCTTCGAAAATAGGAATCATTAAGTTATCCTAGTTTTAATATAAAACATTGCAAAAAAAGAAAAAAGAGAAAGATTTTTTTGGCTCTAAATTTTAGGTTAGCTGTCAACAATTAATCTACGCTTTAAAAAAAGCAAAACAATTGACGGTTTCCAACGCCTTCCCAGCCCAGGATTTCATTTGAATGCGCGATATTTCGGTACTTTGACAAGACTTAATTCATTATAACTAAATAACTGTTCCTCAGCGTTCATTAATTCCTATGCTTTTGTTCTATTTTTTTAGTTACTTGAGTTGGCAAGGATGGAATGATATCCAAATGCTCTACTTACCAAATCAAACTTCGTCAAAAGGAATTTTTTTTTAAGTTTTCAAATTTCAAGCTAATTCTACACAAATCAGTTCTTTCGTCTTTTAACTTCTATTTCGTTTTTCTGTTTTTGCACTTTTTGGATCAATTCTTTCATTTTTTAAATTCTATTTCATTTTTCTGTTAGGTACAGTTGATGGCAAAAAAATCGAGTCATCAAAATCAAGAGCACTGAATTTTCCCATCTTTTTAACACACGTAAAACATTCTATTCTGACTTTTAATTTTTACTCGATTTTTTTGCAATCGATTGTACAGGGTGATTCAAGTTTTACCGGCCGATCGAAAACACCCACTTCTAATCGATTTAAAATTCTCAAAAAATTTAGGAATGACTGTGTATCGCTGTAGAATATTCTGTAAAAATTTAAAAATTTTTAATGACAGGTAAATACATACAGGGTGTTTAAAAAATGCCGCACTAAAATTATTGTACGGTGTTCAGGAGCATTTGGTAGGTGAGGAAAAAATATTTAAAACATTCTTGGACTTCATTTCTCAATTGGAGTTTTGTGTATGGATCTTTAAACGTTGTTAAAAATAGTTGTAATTATTATGACTAAATAACACTCAAAATGCAACTAAAATATGCGGAATAGAAGGTTGATTAGCGATTTACCTCTTTTAATTATGGAAAATTATACAAAAATTGATGAAACTATTTCAATTTTTTAAAGGTAGGTACTGGTAAGTGCACGCAGTTGCCAAATTTACCATAAAAGAAACCTTCATCCATGTGCAAATTTAACACCAAGCATTTTTTAAATATTTTTCCCTCACTTACCAAATGCTTCCGAACACTGTACTATAGCATTTTTTAAACACCCTGTATTTCATTTTAATTCAATAACCGCTACATTAATTTACATAATTTTTCATTGAGAGTCCTTTTAAACATTTAGGAAAAATTTAGTGTCATTGAAATCGTGAAAACATCGCCGGTTTTAAAAATAAATGGCATTTGATATTAAAGTGCAATATTTAGCAATGATTTATTACAAAATTGGGCAGTCACTTCCACAAAAGAGGTTGACATGGCTAGTTTATGGTATGGTACCCTTTAGGGACTTAAGAATTAATAGAAAAGTTCTCAACAGATGTTTGTTGGCTGTTTACCAATAATGAGGCATTTATTTATGACAATGTAGTTGTAAATCTTGGTCATTTTTCGCTGTCAATGTTAAAATTGGAATAATTCAAAAACTAATAATTTTCTTTTGATGCGAATTTCATAAACATGTTCTTTGAATTAATTGTGTATTACAAGCCTGTACGAAAAAATTTTTTTTTTGATCAAAATCGATTTTTTAAAATGTATAGCTCTGAATGAAGTGATACGGCAAAATTAATAGCACAATTTAAAGCCTTATAACAACTCTAACGTTTCTTAATTTTTACTAATTCCATAATAGGGCGGTAAAATTTGAATCACTCTGTACCTCAAGACAATAATTATTTGCACATAACTCCCTTGTTACTGAATTTATTGCTGAAATTTTCACATGTAATTCACGAGTGATAATGAGTCCGACGGAATTGAAAATGCAACCCACAACACATTTCCAAAGTTAATTTTATTATCATTATTATTTATTATTTTAAATATCGTATTGTTTTAAAATGAAATTATGAATCCACGATGGCTTTGCTTCGAATAATTTTATATGTCACAACTGACATTTACGAAAAAGATAAAATACGACGATTAAAGTGTGTTCGAATGATAAAATTTATGGCGAATGTAATAAAAATGCTTCTGCTGTTGCGACAATAAACATTTTCCCAAAAACTCTTGGTTTTTTCACAATTTTATTCAACCAAGCGAATGACGTTTATGTTAAAATTTACGAAACTGCACAGCTAACTACGTTTTGTTTTTTAAATCAAAAAACACACATCCACGTTAACTTTGCAAATGTATTGTGGGTTGCATTTTCAGTTCCGTCGGGCTCATTGTCATTCGCGAAATACCCTGTACAGATGCATTATATTCAAGGTTAGTCTTCTCAGGATTCCTTTTTGTACTTTTTCTCCATCCAATTTAGAAAGAACAAAGAAAACCCAAATGAAAAAAAATGAATGTTTGTCTCATTCGTTTAGGTAGAAATCTAGAATTTTTTTATTAAAAAATTTCACTTTTCGCAAATTCAAAAATAATTTGTAAATGCTTGAAACACCACGTATTTTATTCGTTGATTTTCTTCAAGATTCAGGCAGAGATCTAGTGTTACAGGTTTTTGAAATTAATTGCTTATCTAGTTTTCTGTCACATTTTTAATTCATTTTTTAATTTATTCATTTTCACTTTTCAGTTCTTGACAAAATCAATCACAATCATCTCACCGTCAAAATTTTCTTTATGGAGAAAATTAGTTAATTTCCTTAAACAAAATCAGTAATCAGTACCACTTTAACTTTGTCCTATGCTTAGATTTTTTATTTTTATTTATGTTGTTTGATAATCTCCCTGATTATCTATAAAATTTTGTTAGCTCTTCTGGCAATAAATTCTAAACTACAATTTTTTCTCGACCCATTTTAAACATATTGTATCCAGCCTGAGTAAATTAAAATATAAACAAAAATTTACGTTTAAATTCGTCTCAAAAAGTCAAAAATTGAAGATTTTGAAAGAAAAATGAATGGAACAGATAGAGATATTATTCATTTCATTACTTCTGAGAATTACTTGAAAACGTGCCATTTATATCTCCTGAAATTTTTTTAAACAAGTGCTGATAAATTATATCAAACTAGAATGATTTTTTTTTCAAAACAGTCCATTAAAATGAAAAAGAATTTTTTTTTTGTGCATTTTTAGATTACATATCAATTTTATTTTCTACTTGACACTTTGTGGAGTGCACATTTGCTTGTTTTTTAATTTCCATAAAATATTTGGCGCTCGTGATCCTCTCGAATTCTTCCGTCGACAATTCGGCAAATTTTTCCCCGTCTCTCGAAAATGACGAATCGGCCGTCCATCCTCTACACGGTCCAGAACAGGCACACCGTGATGGACGGGTATTAATAATGATATCGATGGCCGGACACGGACACGATTCCTCCGGACAGCTGATGAATGCAGTGTCAAACCACTCGGACAGATACATATAGCTCATACTCCATCCGGAGGACCCCGGACCCGGCCCTCACCCCACCGGAAAAATTCCCCCGTACGGTTTTATCGTTGCTGCGTGTGGCGGCCGCGCAATATTTATCGATATATAAAATAATTATTACTTCTGGAATAGAAAACACAACTCGTAAACAAAACATTTCTCTTTGTTACGGCCTCACCACTGTTTTATGTAATTTTTATGTCACGTATACCAATAACCCATTTTATTGCGCGCATTTTAAAATGCATCGTAATCGGAAGAAAATCGACGGCCACTTTTCTAGATCGTTGGTGGTTTTCGTCGATCTTTACCAGCCAGGATCGACGAGAATCCGGTGTCGTTCCGAGAGGTTGCCGGGCCTGTCCGGAATGATAAAGCGATTTCTGTCAATTTATTTCAGACGAACGAATAATTTATAATGTTCGTCGGTTGTAATATTTTTAAGATTTATTCCCGATGTGTCGATCGCATGCCATTAGCATCGTTTCGTGAATCGGGCGCGGGCTAATGACGATAAATTACAATTAAGAAGAACGAACCGCGACAGGTAAACAACTGAATATTCATAGTTTCTACAAAATTTATGTACGTCTACGACAACAATATTTTCACCGGATCCATCGATTTTAATTGATTTTTCAGAACGTGAACGATTTTGTGAAATTAACAACGGTCCTCAGATTGCTGGAGCAATTAGTAAAAACGCGGTTGTTGTCGTTTTTGCTAATATTCGCGATAGTGGTATCTGTTAATTAAAAGCTTTGATGTGTTTACGCGTTTTGATTAATTGATAATTACGTACGGAGATTCGGAAAGTGGGACAGTAATTGTGACGGGCAATTTAATAAAAAAATTGCTTGCGAAATGAGGGTTTTGTTTGAAGATTTCGATGGACTAGTCGGAGATCGCTCTCATTTAGTCAGTTTAGAAATTCCGTTTTCATTATTATAAGTGGGTCCGGGTAAATGGAACGGTAATTATCGTTTGATAATAAAATGCATTAATCTCTGTTCATTTTTAATTTATGGATGTGTCAGGAGCGCCATTAAATTTCGATTCAGCCGATGTTTCCTGTGATTAAAAATGTACCGAGGACAGACACTGTCGACTCTAAGTGAAATTATACAGGGTGTCTCAAAATTCGCGAATCCGGATTCAGAGCGTGGTGGGGAAGGACCCAGTGGAGCTCGAAAAATACTTAGAAAAAAAATTGCTCCTCCTGAAGAAGATATACCTAAGCACTTTAAGTTTGTTCAATACATAGCAGCCTTCATATCCACAGTGACAAAATACTATTCTAGCTACGTTGGCGTTCCATTTTTAAGAAAAATTACAAAAATTTTTCAGCCTGTATTTAAAGAAAACGCACTTCAAAGAGTGCGATTTTTTTTTAATTTCCATATTTGGACTACTGAAGTGATCCCCTACAACGCTCTGAATTTGGAATTCGCGAATTTTGAGACACCCTGTATATATTTTATAATTTCTGCTCCGTTCTTTGAAAGAGTTGGTCTTAATCGTATCCTTGATTGAGCCATCTAACAGTGCTACATATATGTTTTCTGTTAGTTTTAAATCAGGAGCCTACGGAGGCAAACCATTCCTTCTTCGAAGTAGTTGGTATTTTTTTCAAACATTGGTACTCCCAAGATGTATTTGCACATGATGAGTGTTTTGCTTTTCGTACTATGTTTGCACAAATAAATAGTTTTTGAAAACTATCATTCGTAGAAGACTATTATTTAGGTTTCCCTAAATACATATATTTCCTGATAATTATTGAATGTTTCACTTTGAAATTTTAACACTGTACTTCTGGACAGAAGATGCTCTTGAAGGCGAGCTCAATACTTTTTCTCAAGATCTTGTACAAGCTGAGATTCAGGCAGATTTCCAAAGGCGATTTTGCAGACTAGATGTCCCAAAATATAATCACAAATAACTTTCTTGTTGTTCATTTTTTGTGAAGTTTTCACAGTGTAGATATATTTTGGCAAATCCTTTTTAAGATAAACTCATTAACTTTGTTCTACATCTTGCAAAAACGTAGGTCCAGATAGGCGATCGCTTTGAGAAGCCTAGTAGCTATAGGCTTCCCACGATATGCATACAGACAAATTTCGTGTTACTCAATATTTCTTTTTAAAAAATTCTCACTGTACATCCGGGAAAATGCTCTTTAAAACAAACTAACCATCTCAGCCAAATTCTGTGGAAAAAATGAACTAGTACCTTCTTGATGACGATTTTGGAAAACCCATGTTTGGGTGTCTCGTGATATATTTACAGATGATTCACATATTTCTTTTTAAAGGATCTACGTAAATCATCTTTAAGACAGGTCCGTTATCTTTGTTCAAGATCTTGTAAGAGCTGAGAACCAGGTAGATTTTCGATCTTCTACCAATAAGATACATATGTATTGGCAAATAACTGTCATGTTGTTGAATTCTAAATTTTCTTGGATTTTCTCATGGGCTATGAGTCATATCTGCGCAAACGGCGAACATCGGTCTCAAGTAGGCGCTACAAACTGACCGGAATACATCCTCATTTGTTACGTTAGTGCCCTCTCTCCCTCTCTTCTATTTGCACGCAAAGTAGTCGACGTTTTCAGTTTTCATTTACAGATTTTTCACTGGTTTATTGCTCCGCCTTCGCGCAGATATTTCCAAGGTCACAGCCCATGAGAGAATCCAACACGTTTACGTAAATGCTTTTTGAAGAAAGCTGTCAAGATATGTAGCAGACAATTGTTTTGTTTATTAAATATTTATGTAGTTATTTGTGGAAAATGTTTTGTAAATTTTCTTTAATTAAAATAATTAATGAGCAACCACTCAATCTGCATAGTCCAATTATCACAAGTACAATAGTAATAAATTTGCAATCAATAGTAATTATTTATTTCAGGTGCATGAATCAAGCTTCTTGGTAAATTAAACGCAATAAAAACAGCGATTCAACAATTTCGTCATCATCAAGAATTTAACATTTTTTTTCCGTTTTAAGGATTAGTAAAAATATTTTTGTTGTTAACAATTTGGCGATAAATCAAAAGTTTCTAATTACATTAACGTTGCACGAATCTCAGTGTTGGTGGTAAACGTTTAAATGTAAAGTGAAAGATTTTTTTGTGTTTAAAATTATCCGATGATTTGGTATCCGAAGAATTCATTTAAAAGTCAGCAGACCATGATGTGCAAGCGTGAACTTTACAAATTTTTAATTGTTAAACAAGTATTAAATTCTGTAAGACGAGAAAAATTGTGTTTTGAAATGATGTCCCAATAACGCCAACAACACACAATTTGTACGAACAGATTGAAATTTTAATTTTGTTTATGGCAAAAGTCCAACTTATGCCTAGAAAATAAATTGAGTCTCTGACAAAGTTGCGCTCATATTTTATTAACCAATGGTAATGATTGTTTGCATTACCGTCAGCCTTTCGTATAACATTATCATCTATTGTGTTAAGAGCGCCGTCTACTTTTCAATTACTTTTTGTTTTGGTCTCTTTTTTATCCGAAAAAACCAATTAAAATGACGCTTTCGGAGTGGATTTACGAAAGACGCGTCTCCGGGTGCTTGCTCAGAAAGATGTGGGGAAGTGGTCGTCGTCTGGAAAGGAAGCAGAAAGTGTTTCGTTTTGAACACCTTTGCCGCGTTTACAGTCAACCACTTGAGGTTTATGCCTGAAAAATGCTTTACTGGCGTCGATGGAATAGCACTGTTTATACTACAAGCACGGACAGAAAACGCATAAAATGACGTCACATCGTAAACCCTCGCAATAAATTATTTTGATTAGTTTTGCCTGATTGCCAACAAGAGGTGTAACAAGTCCGGAGCGGCACAAAAAACGCTCCGGGGCGAGTCCGGGCGTCGCTTCCGGTGCGCCTTTTTCTGGTTTCGCGTGTGGTCAATTGACACATATCGACGTTCGGTCGCGGTCCCCCTGGGGCATGGCTCACTTTGACGGCACGGCCGGGTCGAGAGCGCGAGCGCAATACCAACACTGGCCGCGAGACGTATTATTATGCCGCTCTGTTATTAAGGCCCGACAGCCTGCCCATTGCCCATACATCACCGCACACACTCTCTTTGATTGTAGGGTGTAAAGTTTGTCATTTGATTTCTCTCAATTTTATTCTCGCCTAAGCGATGCATAACGGTCCGGCCGTTAAAATTTATTATTACCTCTCTTTTTTTTTTATTTACACCGCACCGAGCCACGGACCACGAACTGCCCATCGCGGGACGCCTTTTTTCCACGCCGGGATCTTTATGGCTCTCGGAATGACAGTTTTCGGCGTTGCCAACTCGCACACCTGTCCGGCCGTGACACGCCGAAGGCACGTCGACGCTCGGACCGGCGCGACACCCGACTCCGTGCTACCGGTCGACCGACCGGCGACGCCCGGAAGTCACGTCCGTGCTTGGCGCGGCGGCTGCAACAACAACATTTTCTCGCGAGTTGTCCATTCTGTACACTGAAGACTTTTCGAGTTGCGAAACAAAGTCACATCTTTGATTGAGTCTTCTTCTCCACCAAGAAAATTAAAATGTCATTCAAATATTTTATTCCGACAAACGCTTTCACAACAGTGTCATAAAATGTCTTGTGATAAATTCCGACGTTGTATTTTCCACGATACAAACGATCAAAATCACGTCTTTGATTAAATCGTCGGCTGACACCGTTACAAGCCAAGATTAGACATTAGAAGTTGTAAGCCGTCAGTATTGAAAGATATGTCCTTACTTATGACAATGGTTACAGGATTGTAACTAAAAGTTTCCTGACAATCACTGTCGCAACACATTAATAAACGTCAAAAATATATCCTGAACATCTTGTAAGAGATACACCGACGTTGTCAAGATATGCAACTGTTTTACCGTCATGTTTTTAAATCCTTGGATGAAGATGTCACAAGTCTAGATTATACTTTTGGTGCTCATTACTGCAGTACATTACTACATTTATTATAAACACTTATTTTTGGAGATGTGACTGGTGTATTCTTCAAGATTTGACATACCAAACTCATATCTTTGATTTAATCGTCGCTTGAAGATGTTACAAGTCAAGGTTACTTCCTAGATGTTGTTCACTGTACAATCGAAACAACAACATATTGTCAAAACGTCAAAAAGCTTGTAAGACGTTGTTAATTTTACCGTCCTGGGCTGGAGAGGCGTTGGAAACCGTCAATTGTTGTGATTTTTTAAAGCGTAGATTAATTGGAGCATGTTGACAGCTAACCTAAAATTTGGAGCCAAAAAAATCTTTCTTTGCAATGTTTTACATTAAAAATAGAATATTTTAACGATTCCTATTCTCGAAGCAAATATCTAAGGGCACGCTTTGCTGAAAACAAACGTGTTCAATTACGTCCCGATTAAACATAACAAACGTCATTCGTGTCAAACGGCGGGAAATTCAAACTTTACACTGTTCTAAACGGTTTAATTTTTCCAACGCCTACTCAGCACAGGATTCACATTTAGTGGTGGTGGTGTTTGGTGAATCCAGTAGGCTGTCAATCTCGAAAGTCACGGCCAGTGAGCCCGTTGAGCCTACTGAGATGAAAATTTTTGAACGATGTCCACCAACACGATTAATAAATGTCAAAAATAAAAATGAACGGAAGATTTAACTAACGTATTTTCAATAGATTTTCAATGACACGTGTCAAATATTTAGCTCGGTATATATCTAAAAAATCGTCCAATTTCACGGTCATGCTTTACACAATATTCAATTAAACCGAGACAATTAAATGTCCGCTAATAACAATTATGTCATTTGGGGGAGTGAAAAAACTGGTTCGTCTTTTGGGCGAGTGTCAACTGTTCGAGTGTGTAATTTGGGAATAGCGAGGAGAAACGAAAAATCATCGTCGTTAAGTCGCACCGGGCCGCCCATTAAAATTCCTAAAGTCGCCGCCTCTGACCGCGCGAGTCTGAAACAAGGTGTGTGAAGACGGCTTTAGTGGGTGTTGGGTTTTTTCGCTGGAATTTTTTCTGCCATCGAGGCAACTAGACGGGATTGCGAAAATACCACGGTGCGCTACTCCCATTTTTCGCTAACCTTCCAAATGCCAAGAATCTATCCATAATGAAATATGTATGGCACGCCCACGTGATCTCGTGTCCATGAGTGATCGGGTCGCAGTCGACGGCCCATCGCATGACTTTCCATCTGACGGTAAAATAACATTTGGCGAGTTTTTAATGACGCCAGGATTTTTGAATCCCTAATTCGAGCGATCGAAAATGTCGTGAAAGCGTCCTTTCCGAATTAGAAAGCATGAGATCCAGTCGAGATTAATTAGAATTTTACAACGCACGCCTATGTCATTAAGCGGAATTAATTACGGCGCACGTAGCTCCGCGATGAGGTGGCGGGAAAATTGTCGAAAGTGGACCGGGATTAAATGCCGCTTCGCGGGATTAAATGCGCCTCGTCGGGATTAAATGGTTGGAGTAAATGTCGATAGCGGTAGATTAAATGCAGAAATCGGCGCGTTTTGCGAAATGCGGCGGCAATGACCCCGGGGCCGGTGCTGCCCCCTTGCGCCAAATTTCCCCCGATTACCGCCACGCAGTCCAACGTCCCATATATTTCGAGAGAGCCGCGACCAAGAGAGACTGACAACAGCAACGATTTCTCAACTTCCTGCCTCAATTACCGGGTAATTAGCGGACCCCTCCGGACTCCGACACAGGTAGCACAATGCTGGGAACGCCCCGGTGAGAGGTCGAGGGGTCACATTCCCATAAGAATACTCCCACACTCTATATTAGAGGATTATGTGGAGTAATCCGCTCGACGTACGGTAGCCGGTGCGCCACGCAACCTGCCCAACTTTCCGCGAGGGACCCCCACGTGGCCCGCCAGTGACGTCTGGGAGAGGAGGCGGCGGCGGGGACCGAAACGGAGAGGAGAGATGAAAAAAATGAGGCGGTTTCGTGCGTGCGTAGAGTGTAATCATGAATTACGAAATGGTTTAAATAACCACACCCTCGTGTTCTTTTGGAGACCTCGGGGGCATAGGGGGCAGGGGTCAAGCGGAACTCCCATCCTGTCTGGGGTGCGCCGTACTTGGAGCGCGTTGCCCGCCCGTTTCATCTTCACAGCTCAATACTCCGGGCCAACAGCTCACCGGAAAACGGTACAGTTACGTGCTCGGAAAGGAAGAATGGGCACGACGAGGCGGCAGAGACGACGGGGGTGGACGTGTAGGTCGGGGTGAATTTGCACGTTTCAGAAGTGGGGGCGGCGCCCTACACAGAAACTGACAAAAACTAGAATTCTAGAATTCAATCAGTTGGCGCAAATGGTTCAGTCATGCTCCAACTCACAAGAATTTTGATTTGACATCTGTAATCTAGAAAACGTTGATTTCTGTAATCAGTGTTTGCATTTAATCTTATACTTTTGCATTTCATCAAAACTGGAGTGGACATTTTCCTTTTTAAAAATGTTTTGAAAGTGGTTTCACAGCGATAGTATATCGCTTTGGCATTTATTTCGAGAATACTACAGTTAATTATTAAAAAGTGGGACACAACGTAAAAATGATTCATTTCATATTTTTACTTCTCATAGAGTTACATTTGTTGACAGTTAAGTTATTTTCAAAAAAAATATGTTGCTATGTGTGATTTAGAAAATGTGTTTGACATTTAATATCATTGATTTATTATCAGTCCTTAAAATCTCTTATTTTTGGTCATTTCAAAGCATTGACATCGTTTAATTTCAGAAATTAAGAATATTGACATTTTTAACGTGGTGATTTCGCATTTAATCAAAATCTGCTGTATGAGAAAATATGCAACACTAACATGTAATACTCCATTTAGTCAAAAATGCACTAGGATCATATGTACATATTTAATATTATTTTTGGATTTTACGACATTTGAACGGGAACCTGCATTTAATCCTGGGATGGCATTTAATCTCGCGATTCCTCTTTTTCGCAGTGTTGCGAATTTTTAAGCCATAGGGCTAAGAAGTTTGTTTGTAACGTTAAAAATTTTGGAATTTTGACATATAATCTTGTAGCTTGGCATTTAATCTAAGCGGGAAAATGTGTTTTTCTGTTGCTGGTGAGATAGCAATTAATTGGGATATTCGAGTCGATAGCAATCGTCCGAAGGTGAATCTCAATTAAAAATTAATCGATAAATGTTTTTAAAATGTTCAGCCGCCGCTGATAAATGCGACCGCATTTATCTCGATTTTCCGGTGCAACATTCGGATCGTCGAAACGAGTCGATTCCGTATTTGCAAAAACAGTGGATCTTACGATCGGCAAGTGTTTTGATCGTGTGTGCAGCAGAAGAAGTTTAGAGTAGATCGTCCCACAACCGCATCGCCGACCGTTAATCACTTTTCAGGTTTATAGCTCGGGGTGGGCGTACGCCACTGTCGACGAAATTATCAACGTCGCTACCAGAACAGATGATTTTATTGAATTTAATCAAAATTAAAAAGAAGCTGAGTAGCGAAAAGCCGCGAATAATTTTTCGTGGCGGTTATCGCCTCCTCTGCCTTTTGGCAAAAAGTAAATGTCTCGTTCGAGTAATTCATTTGGGCGTCCCGGTCGATTTTACGAGGCGAGGGGCGAGCGCTTTTACGACTCTGCTATTGATAATGAAATTGCAAATGTAATGAAGATTTTAATTTAACTCGTTTACTGCATCTTTATCTTATCCGGTGTGGGTGACTTATCAGTTGGCCTTATCTGATACGGCACTAAAATCCGTCGTCACAGGACTCTCCCTCGTTTCGAATTTCCTCAAAGGTAATTAATTGTTACGGCTGGCGTACCAACGGCTGTTGCGTTACGCCGACTCTTATCAATCGAGCCTTATCGCTCACCTGTGTCAAGAGGAAACGGACCGTTGTCGTCGATAATCGGCCACGGCGGATTTCTTCGCAAAGAATCTCGCCAAAGGTGGTTCGCGGCCGACTCTCATTATTATTATTATTGTTTTGTTTCTTTACCACCAAAGCGACCAGTTTCGCAACGTACCGAGAAACGTTTCGCTATCGTAAATGGCGTTTGCAAAATTCATGGAAATGACTCTACACAATCAAGGACAAGATAAATTTAATTAATTTATCTTTTATCGTGTAATTTGTGCTCGAGTGGGCACTCGACCGGAACGTCTTATGATAATTCGGCGGCGAAAAAGTGCTCGCCGTGAAAAAACACTCCGGGTATATTCCCACTTTTTGCACATCTTTCAGACGTCACAAAAACGCAACAACATATTTTTCAGGAGCGTAATTAATGTTCCTAATCCCAAACGAAAGTGAGGTCGTGATAAGAGATAACAGTTTTTTGGGTTCATTGAACTACCAAGAAGAATCGTACAATGATACTGATCCAGACGTGTTTTTCAATTTTGTCGCATGAACTCATTTTTTTTAATTCGATGGAATTTCAAACTTATCGATTTGATTTAGCAATCTCTTAATCTGTGCGTGTGGACAAATTCGATTTTTCGTGAATCACTCTTTGTATTTTTCTATTTTGCAAAAGTGAAACTTTTTGCACCATATCTATACTTTCAGAACGATAGAGCTTTAGGTTTTTTATACTTGATACATCAGTCGTAATAATAATTATTTATGCGGCATGGGTATAAAATATAGTATTTATATCACTAAGAGTAGAAGTGAGTCTTTTTGTGGCTAGCCCAGAGATTGAAGGCCGAAACGCAGTTGAGGTCGACAACTGGGCGAGGCACAAAAAGACCTTCTACTCTGAATGATATACTATTTTTCACAAATGGGAAGTTTACACGCACGACCGCAGCGACTGTCGTAACCCCACGCTTAATTAAAAGCATTTTGTACACGAGTTGCATACAGACATTTTTTGCAACACCATTCTCTCTGTAAAATAAAAGCATTGCGAAAATGATAATTAAAAGGACTTCAAAATACTAATCAGATGGTTCTAATTTTCTTGCGTAACCAGCTAAAAGTCAAAAACTATCACCACTTGAAGTGTGGATGTAATTTGACATTTTGAAATCGATTTTATGATACGAAGAAATGTTTAGGCAATTTTGAGGTTCACCTACTGTACCTCGAAGCAGCCAGGATCGTACTCGAGCCATTTGGTCAGTTTTTCTCAAGTACGGACGTGTAATGTTTTAAACGGAACGTTGTCAGAAGAGAGATTTTAATTTGGACCGTCGAGGAAATTTAATCTGGTGTCGGAATCGTTGTAATTCTAGGGTTTCCTCCTACTTCCCGTCTTATCTGAACAAATCCGATCGCTGTCAGATAACAATCACGGTTCCTGCTGTATCAGGAGGTCGTAAATTTTTTTCGTAAATCAGTACCGAACCGACAGCTATCGGTACAATAAAATGGAAAGATCGTTTGCAGGATAGGGAGATTTAAAAAAAATACGTCTCTCCCTGTTGAAGCCACCGAGAGGAAAAAACTAGTAAATTCCTGATAATCTTGCAGATTAGAATTATCAGTGTTTGCTCGTTTCGGCCAGGTCTTAACACCTCCAAGGCCTGTAGAACAACTGGCGGATCGCGGATCGTATTGCGTGTTCCAATGATAAAACAGAATCTCATTTATGATCCGTTCACGAATCAAATCAGGCGAAAAATTAAAACGACAAGAAATTAGCTCGCGATACCGCTGTTAGGCGACGTTAATTTATCTTGTTATTATCTAGTTAATTAAAGTGGGTGCGCGGATTCGGGCGCTGTTGGCGGCGGCGTCGGGGACGGAGGCTCCCACCCCGAAAAATCAAATCTCGTCCAAAATAGCTATTATGCAACGAGTTGCAAAATGAGTGTCGTTTTTGCACTAGACACAATTGCACCACGAGTGTCAACGAGTGGTCCAACATCTCGTGTGCAAAAAATAGCCATTTTGATACAAGATTTTTTCTACTTAATTCAGTTACGAAAAGCACACATTCTGATTAAAATCTTGTTTAAATCTATACTATTTCAATAATTTTCCGGGATAATACTACTAATATCACTAATGTCACTTTTTAACACTAGTGATAATATAATGTCACTAAAGTCACTTTTCAACACTAGTGATAATATAATGTCACTTTTTTCACTAGTTATTAAATGAAGCAAGTTTGACAACTAAAATGACATATCACAATGGTTGCTTTTCGTAATTGAATTAGAAAAAGGTTTATTTTTCGAGCGCAAAGGTGTGCGATCCTGATGGGATAGTTGGTAGTTATAATCGCCGGATTTGCGAACAATTGAAAATTTGTGGGGAACATTTTACGTAATATCAAGATTTAGTGTGAGATGAGCCGCAAGGTCGGGGAAATAACGTGCGGGATTATTTTTGGAAGTTTATCTATTAGCGAATTAATCTTAATTCCATCAATGACTATTAAGGTGCTTGCAAAAAATATTGGAATTAGGTTTTGTTATCAGGGGGACCAAAATAGAAAAAAAAATAGTTTGTGTGGAGGTGTACGGATTCTAAAGGGAACATCCAATATCACAAATCTTTGTACTTTATAAGTAAACAAAATACTTTCTGATCAAGATAAAAAGTGTCAAGTGATTTTTTATTTTGAACGGTAAAAAAAAAGAAATGGAAAACTTTGAGATTTGATCCTGGATGGGAAAGATTTTTCAGTGGGAAAAATTAAAAATATTGTCTCCCCAAGAAAATTAATGTCATAAAAAAAAAACCGAAATATCTATGTTTAATTGAGTACCCCTTTTGGGCTTTATACAAAATTCAAAAGTGTGTATTAAGGTTTTCGAACTCACTCTGTAGTAGACAGATATAGTGCTAAAACGCCATTCTACAGAGAATAATCTAAATAAATAAATAAAATTTATTATCTACTCTTGATTGATTTTTTCACAATTAATCTAACAATCATTTGGAGCTCATATCGGGTGGGCTTCAAGTAATGAAAATTTATATTTTAATAAAAATGAAATGGACCAAGTAAAGGAAAAAATATGTTTGGGTGAATTTGATAAAAAATTTAATTCATACGAAACTTCTTCAAATTTTAGTTTGTGTTGTTTTTTCATTATTTTCATCGCGGTTTTTCATTTGGTTGATTTTTTAAAGTTGTTTTTCTCCTTTAATAACTTTTTTTTCAAGTGACCTGGTGCTTCCTTGTGTTTCGCGTAGGGTAGCTTCGTCAGCTGTCAAGTACAGCAAACAAGAAGTGTTTCAATCTACGTTAAAATGATGATGAGAATGAGGTTATTTATGTAAATGAAGGAAATGTCAAAGCAACTATCGCGGCGCGTTCAAATGAAATTCTGGGCTGAGTAGGCGTTGGAAAAATTAAACCTTTTAGAACAGTGTAAAGTTTGAATTTCCCGCCGTTTGACACGAATGACATTTATTTATGTTTAATCGGGACATGTTTGTTTTCAGCAAAGGGTGGCCTTAGATATTTGCTTTGAGAATAAGAATCGTTACGTTATTCTATTTTTAATGTAGAACATTGCAAAGAAAGAAAAAAAAAGGAAGTTTTTTGGCTCTAAATTTTAGGTTAGCTGTCAACATGCTCTACGCTTTAAAAAATCACTACAATTCTTTTTGAAATCTTTGGAATTTGTTCGTAATAATAACCAAATAACAGTGAATCCCATTTCTAGAACATCTGCTGTTTATTAATCTAAATTTTTGCCGCCCAATAAAACTCTCGTTGATGTAACTCACCAGTTAGCGTCTAATTGTGAGGATAATTAATTAAAATTGTAATTAACAATCCTTGCAGTCTTAATTTTTTGTCCCTAAGATTACGCTCTGTAAATATTTCATTTGTTTATGTCATCACCTTTGTCTTTAATTCACCAAAAAGTTTATTGAATTACAAATTAATTGCGAGTTTTAAGCGAATCGCCAGGTGATAATTTATTGATTAAAATTCTTATCGTCGTCGATATCACTTTCTACTTCTCGAGTCGTCGACGCAGGTCGAAGCAGAAATATTTTAGTTGAACGAGGACGATTCTCTTTTCAATTTCGTCAGTCATCCACGGTGCGTACATACATACATACATACGCACAAGTGCGAAGATGTGGCTCGCTCTATCCCCGTTAGGACGAAATGAATGAACAAGAGTGAATGAACGTATGGAGTCACACGTTCAAACAATGGGCCTTCGGATCTGAATTGTTTTACTTATAACTGCCTCCTTTACAGTTACTTAGCAGTTGTTTATCTTCGACATAGCTCATCAAGCGGAGATTTGTCTGTTATGCAAACACCCGTTTATTGTAAATTAAAGGCGTTTGTATTCAAATCGGGGCCGAAAAACATCTAAATAAGTCATCTTTGGAAAGTCGCCACTTTGGGGTAATCACCGACCGAAGATTGCACACTTGCCGATATTACAGGTAATGACGGGGAATTACAGGTCGCGGCGCGCCGGAAAAATCCGATTCGTTTCGTCTGGCGTTATTGAAAATTATCGAGTCCGGTGTGTGTGTTTTTTTTTAGGGGAACGCATCGCCGAACCAAGACACGAACCCTCTTTTAGTCACGTGTCCTCCACATCCGCTCAGCGCGACACACTGACTTATAATAACGGAAAATCGACGGCTCCGTGTTCCGACACTGTTAAAAATTCACCATACATAACCTAACCCAACAAATATGTTGAATAAAACGCGCCTTTGTCTGGGCGGAGGCACCGGAGTGACAAAGGAAAGGGCCAGGAAGGGAGCGCTGAGTGTCCGCGTTTTGCACGCGCGTTCCGCGATATTTTTCACGGGTGACGTCATCCCCACGTGTATCTCTCCTCTCGAGTCTTGTTTGTTTTTGGGACTATGCATTTTTTTCTAAGTACTCACGTGTAATATGCAAAACCTACAACGTTTCCTGTTTACTTTAATACTTAATAAACAGGTTTCTGTTCAAAACACCTTCGAGATACCATCAAATCATTTCTGTGTACATGTAATATTTATTTGTATCGAGTAAACACACAAAACACAAAAACAGAGGAAAGGGTAGATAATGGAAAAATACTTGAACTCGAGATAATTTCGAGAGAACTATTTCTGATTTTCTTTTATAAAGATTTCGAGTCGCAGTAGTCAGATTTTTCGAAGACTGATATATCGAGTGTTCATTTAAACTTCCGGTCAAAGTTGGCGTTGAAGAGTCGATTGTGAACGCACCATTCGTGTAAAAACACAAAGACCGCAAAAACTGTGAAGATTTATAAACAGCTGGTGCGTTCACAATCGACTCTTCAACGCCAACTTTGATCAGAAATTTAAATGAACACCCGATAGAAGTCACATATGAAACAGAAATTTACAAAGCCAAAAATTAAAATATTATAGGAATGATGTATCTTTTTTCACATTATTTGTTTATAAGTAGGTACATTTAGATACAATATTTTTGTGTTTTTTTAAATATCTGTGATCTACGTAAAATTCTTGCTAATTTGATTTTTTCAATTGTAATCTGAAGACAGAAATAGATTTAAAAAATTCTTCTGTAAAAGATTTAAATCCAATTTTTTTTTTATTGAAAGAGGAAAATTTTAATTAGTTATTAGGTATGTACATATACTAATATTTTTGACGGCCTGTGTAGGTGGTTGCAAAAAAACGGTTAATGAAAGTTTTTCTAATGCAAGTTTGGTTTTGTCCATTTGTCAATTAATTGTCTTTTAAAAATGTCAAATGAATTTTGATCATAATTCTAACCTATCGCTCGTAAGAAGTTTTCACACTGTGTAAAAATGGTAAAAATATGTCAATTTTATTTTGACAGTTCCCGGTTTTTTTTTTGCAACCAACTGCACTTGGCCAACATTTTTTTGACATTTCAAAAAAAAATGATGTAAGCCTATCATTAGTGTCCTTAATAAATGACAATTATCAAAAATCACTTTGAAGTTTTTCTTGTGACATCAAAAAATCAGGGCAATCGCATTATCGAGTAAAAAGTTGGGTTATATTCAATAACGGCGAGTTCACACATATTTGTCATTTAAACGTCAGTTGTGGCCAAGATTCCATGTCCGCAATTGTACCTACCTAGATGTTGATTGTAAACAGTAGAATGTGAATTTTAATGAGTCCTTTTTCTATATTAGTTTTTTACAAAAAAAAAGAAACAATAAAAAAGAAAGTAGGGAACAGACAAATATTTATCTAGATCTGAATCTGTTTATTTTCTAAACTACTATGGGAGGTATGAAATGAAAAACAGTCGTCTACCAGACCGATACGTCAATCAAATTCGAGGAGTTTCGATAAACAATCGTCAGGACGACTGATACTTAATAAAATAGAAGTAAAGAAATAGAATAAGTACCTAATAGGAATAGAAAATAAAAAATATACGATATTTATCTGTAAAAATATAAAATAAGGATAGAACAAATGAAACAAACTAGATTAGATAATGGATAAAAAGAGTACCAAGAAGTAGGTACACAAAAAAAAAATAAAAAAGAAAAGAATTGTGAAAATAACGAAGAATAATGAAATGAATGACGATTTAGGTATTTCTTCTTTTTGAGATACATATTCGCATGATTTGAGATAAGACTTGTGGAGTATCGTGAAAAGGAGTACACCAAAAATCGTAGAATGGAGTTTTTCGAGGATAGTGTGTTTATCCTTACAGGATATACTTAGTGATTCAAAATGATTGTAGATAAGTATGGCAACTATGTATACATATGTACTTATACGAAAATTTATGTGGCAACTGTGTGGTCGGGGTAGAGTACAGTTACAAAAAACGGGAACTGTCAGAATAAAATTGACACATTTTTACAATTTTTTCATAGCGTGAAACCTTCTTACGAGAGATAGGTTAGAATTAACATCAAAATTCAATGACATTTTTTTAAATTACTTGGTAGGTATTGTCAAGTAGACAATCAATTGACAAATGGACAAAATCAAATTTACATTACATATTAGGAAAATTTTCGCTTCCCGTTTTTTTTGCAACCAACTGTACTGGGTAGAGTTGACATTTGTATGACATTTCATAAGCGTGCATTTGATTTTTTTATACCATGGCACGTCGACTTGACAGTTTTCAAAACTGCGCGACTTTGAACTGTCAAAGAAATGTCAACTCTATCCTACCCACACAGTTGTCACATAAATTTTCCTACATAGTTGCCGTACTTGTCCACTTGTTAATTATTTTTTTTGTAAGATTTCTTTGGGTGATTTCAGCTCGATTTCCTTCGACAACGAACACTGATGATTTTCGAGAAGTGAAAAGTGCGAATTCACCGGTTGACGGTTGGTATTTTTCCGAAGGTTCGCCGCCTCTGTGTCGAGATGCGGGGGTTGGCGTCGTCCCCGGCGAAATCGTGCGGACCGTCGGTCGGTCGCACACCTCGATAATAAAATAAGTCGCGTCTGTCGCCGGACACGATAACGTTGCACGTTATCCTATCATTAGATATAAACAAGTCATTCAGCCATTTTCTATGCTGGATGACCTTAAAACAAAATAAAGGGGAATAATTGGAGAGTGGCGTGGATTGGCTGGCCGGTCGGTCGATGCCAGACCGTATCCAATGAGCGGTGAGGGCAGGCCAACCGGTACACTCGCCAAAACCCCATTAATCCATGTCTAATGAGATGCACAAATCTTGCTCGGCCGCGGTACTCGATTACGACCGTCCGCACGCACGCACGGGGACGGTACCGGGACGGGGAGTACCGAAAATGACGCCCTCGATGACGGCACCACGGAGGTGGTACCGCCGGACGAGGAACGGCCAAACGGTTTTTCACTTTGTTCGGAGAGATTCATTTAGTCAACCGAAACGAGTACCGCTCCTCTTACTAGTACCACTCTCTGAATTCTGACGCTTTTTTTCTATTTTTTAAAGAATTACTTGTATAAAATCTTGTGATGAGAAATATTTTATTGTTACTTTTGATGTACCTAAAACTCTGGAAAACTGTCGAAAACATAAGTAAGTACTGCCAGAGAATTGGCTTATTTTGTGAATTTCACGATAGATTTCGGTTAAACACGATTCCACATTGATGTCTAGAAGAATTGTTTCTAATTTCAATGTAAGTACCTACTTGGTACTTCGATTTTATAAAATTGACACTCTTAAAAATAGGCACTAGTGTCAATTCAGAAACCAACGAAATAAATTGTTGAAAATATGAGAAAAAATATGAGTGGTAGTACTATAACTACACTCCATAACCTGCTATACAGGGTGTTTCAAAATTGGTGAATTCCGAATTCAGAGCGTGGTAGGGAAGGACCAAGTGGAGCTCGAAAAATACTTAGAAAAAAAAATTCGCTCTTCCTGAAGAAGATATAAGCACTTGAATTTTGTTCAATACTTAGCAGCCTTCATATCCACAGTGACAAAATACTATTCTAGCTACGTGTTGCTGTTCCATTTTTAAGAAAAATTACAAAAATTTTAGATTTTTTACTCCAAAGTGCACCTTCAGACCAATCTTTGTGGGGGGAGTCCCGATTTTTTTTTAATTTCCATATTTGGACTACTGAAGTGATCCCCTACAACGCTCTGAATTCGAAATTCGCGAATTTTGAGACACCCTGTAGAATGAATGCAACAACAATGATGCATTTAACACCAAACATTCTTAACAGAATCTGGTATAGTTGTCCAGCGAGAGATTGGTTCCCATAAAAATCACTAAATTCTACCTAAGAGAAAGTAGTAGGTACCTAGTAAAATTTGAAATATACCTATCCTTCAAGCGCGGTAACATTTTTGCTCTAAAATTATGCTCTAATTAATGTATTCTAGTGCATTTTGTAGTGTTGGGATAATTTAATAAAATTTAAAATTTCCCAATCTCTCGCTGGACGAAGTTTACTACCAGAATCTTACTTGGTCAAATTATTTGCAGTGTTCCAGGTTGTACCTACTAAAACATTTTTATAAAATTTAGTCTGATTCTTCTTAGGTCCGTTTTTTACAACGCATATTTTTGTCTGAGAAAATAATAGTACCTATAGTACCTACCTATAATTTTTACCCTTTTGAGGTGACGTCACGATTTCCTTCCTCGCTTTCTCTCTATTGAAACGAGAGAAACAGAAGGAAACAAAAAAAGCACCACGTTTATTTTTTGTTGGTTACTTTGTGGTTATTTTATGCTCCTGTCAATTTGCCAATTTTTAATTTGTTTCACTTATTACATTGATTACAAACATAACCTTTCGAAGCAATTGTCAACAAATTTGAAACATAATAGTTATTTATGATCAATTCACATTTGTTTCTGATTATGACTAGATAATGACGTCATTGCAAAAGGGTAAAAATTGGACTCTAGTTACCTTAATTTTTTGCTAAATAGCAAATTTTAAGCTTTAGACGTTATTTCTTGTTCAGATACTATAGTAATTGTTTATTTTTGAATGATTGACTATGGTGTGTAGAGAGCTCAGATCTGCACTTCTTGCTGGCACACCATAGACACCTCTCACATATACGAGCATATGCTCTCAAATTATGAACACGCGATTGTTATTTGAAATGTTAAATCGGGACTCATCAGTAATGAGAACTGACCCCCATTCTCTTTTTCCCTACTGTTCACGACGTCTTTTATGCAATAGTACTTAACTACGGTACTATTGAGCAACAAACTGACTTTACTTAAAAAAAACTCGTTAGAGAACTTAATTTGCAATTAAAATCTCAATTGCCAGACGTTCCATTTCTTTTCGTGTATTTTTTCTGGTTTCTCATTTAGGTACTTTGATTTTGCAATTAGCGTTTTAGTGATAAGAAACGCGAACCAACAAGGGCCCAACATGGCCGAACACGCTGTATGCGAGGTTGTGGTTTTTGAACTCACCCAGCATCTTGCTCAGATCAGCATTGTGGAGATCTGGATTCTCGTCGGCCAACTTCTTCCTTTCGACTTTGGCCCACACCATGAAGGCGTTCATCGGCCTCCTTATCCTCGCTTCTTTGGGCACTTTTTGTCCTTGTCCACCGATTTTCGGCACGAAACTAGTCCTAGCCTGCGTGAACACGGGCATAGTTTCCGCGTAACTAGGCCTTATGTACTCGTTGTTGAATCTGCTCGCGTCGTACCGATAGTCCGCGTAGATCCCCTGGCCCATATCGCCCCACATCTCCTGGGACTTGGGCAACACCTGGGGCAGCACCTGAGACGCGGGGATCATGTCCTGGTCCTGGTAGTCGTACCGCGGGGTCAGCTGGTACTGGGGCGGCAGTAGGGGCGACGGGGAGCTGGACGGGGACAGACAGTTGGTGTAGTGGTTGGCAGTCGTGGGAGACGAGGTCGCGTCGTCCATTATCCTGAAACCAAACGCAAAAATCAGAAAACACCAAGAAACTAGAGCGCTGAAAGTGGTACCCGTGGTTTTGGGGATGCACTGAATGATACCGCTCGTGGTTTAGCGCGAATCATCAAAGTCGTGCCATATTTACAGGTGTGCTAGTTCAACGGTTTCAAACCAAGACGGTACTAACAAATATTTTGAAATTCAGTTTATCGGAAAGGTAATCAATAAAAAAACATAGTGATAAGCACGTGTCATAAAGCACTTAATTGAGTGATGTCGATTCATAGTGGAATAAAAATCAGAAATACATCACGAGTTGTTGGTTCTCAAGAGTAGGTAGGACCGTGTCGTCAGAAATTCTCGATGCGATTTTGTACTTATTTCTTGAACACTTTGTTCTTATTACGAAGCGTCTTTATTAGTTGTTCTTTGGTGGTCTCTGTTTTTCTGAGATTAGATAAAATTTCCATTTTTCCCGCTTGGAAGTTTTTTGCACAGTTGTATGATACTTTGTATAACTTGGAGAAGCTTCTCTTTGATTGGCCGCAAGCGAAGGATAAGAAAGTAGAAAACGACAGCAAAAGCAGAAAGTCAAGAGTCGCTCCCGCGAAGAAAAAATCTTCCTCGCTCTTTCTTAATCCGACGGCTCACGTCGCGTTGTTGCGAAACTCCGACGTCATTATCGCCTTGATAATGATTTTTCTGAATTAATTCGCGAGTTTAAAGTGCGACACGATTTCAAAACGATAAGATGCTGCTGGTTTCGCAAGGGAATTTTTTTTGTTGCTGCTCCTCGGACGTCGTCACGGATCGCCTCGGCCCCGCAGAAAATCATCCGAATTATCGATGAATTTGTGGTCGTTTCGGTATTAATGACTTTTGATTGTTGTAATAATCGTTGTAAAATATTTGTAGGAATGTGTTTTTAATTGAAGAAAACGAAAAGAAAACATTAACTAATCACCTACTTAATATCAAAACATATATAAAATTGGTTTAATGTAAATTATTGCACAATTACACAATCGTAATTAAATTAAATTGGATCGTAAATTGCCGGTTTAAATCAAGATAACCGTTACATAAAATGCACATGTTATTGCCTCTGGCTCTACCTAGACTAATTATTATCAACAATAAATAAATTGTCATAAAATAAACAATTTTTCTTTTAGTGGTCGCATTTATGCAAAAACGATAAACTCGGCAAACGTAAAAACGCAATAAATTACCGATCGAGTCGACTAATGGGACAGGATAACGTCCCGATGTATAAACCAGGCAACAAGTGTCAAAGGCAACTTGTCAATTACAATAATAATTAATCAGCGATCGGAATTTTCTATCTACTACGTGATAAGCAGACTTGTGTCAACATAATTGTCTTGCGAACGAATAATCAAATTTTAAATCAATTTTGACAAAATTGACGATGCCAACAACTATTTGTTTTAGATTTTTGTCACATTACTAAGTGTGTTGTTTGGATCTGCCGTACAACTAACTACCTAGCTGATAATTGCGTTAAGATTGTACAATCTTTGAAATTACTGCGAATTTTACTGTCATTTATCAATTCTGAAGGTAAACTAGTCAACTTGACAGATAGCTACTGAAAATCAAATGCAATGACCGATTTTCAGCCTAAAGACGATAAGATTAGAATTTTTGTAATACATACAGTCGCGGACAGAAAAAAGTAGGACAAGTCTTATTAAGATTTTTAACTAAAATTGAGTGGAGTAAACCGGGCTTACTATGACAAATAAATAGATATTTTAATAGTAACCGAAGAAAGAGTAAACCGATTTACATTAGCGAAAAAACATTGTCCTACTTTTTTCTGTCCGCGACTGTATTTACCGAGAACAGTCCTACCGTTGACCTTTAAAAGACCAATTCCCAAGACTGTAAAAGAAGTGAATTTTGAAAATTTCTTTTTTGGCCTCCTCAACTCTAATGACATGTTTACATTTTTTGAACAGCTACGGTATCTTGATTTTCACACACTAACCAAACTATCTGTCATTTTACCGCACGGAGTGTGTAAACTAAGAAGATTTTAAGCTTTCAGGGACCTCCAAAAAAACTGTTAGTTTATCATAAATAAAGTCCATTTATACTAAGACAAGACTGATCCGTTCAGTTTTCAGTTTAAAGTTTGATGGCGCCATCTTGTGGTGTAAGTCCTAAGCATGTCAGTAATCGGTATAATAGATAACTTTCTGCCATTTCATTAATCAGAATGTCAGGTTTTGCAAAATTATTGGTTGCAAGAAATTTCAAATTTGAGGAAACGAGTAATGGCCAAAAAGATTAATACATTACTAATGCGGTAGGCATTTTACATCGCTCGGTTTTTGTTAAAATACTGAACCTGAAAAGTTCGCGCTGTAAAATGTAGCCTACCGCATTTGTAATTTAAATACATAACTATTTTAAAAACTGTTTTTTTTCTAAATGAAAATTTTAGAATTGATATTTAAAACTGATATTTTTATGATCATTCTTTTCTTGCCAAGTAAAGAAATTTGGGAGAAAGTCTATTTAAATTCTTTTCTACTACTTTAATAGAAAGTGGACATTTCCTCCCTCGTTTTAGGGTATTCTGACCCCATGAGGAAGTAATTGTAATTTACCAAAAAAAAAAATCACAATTTATTTATTAATATGTGGTGTTAATCGTACATTAATAAAAGAGATTCCAGATATTTTCTTTAATCACCCACCGTTGTTCTTAACGTGGTTTATTATTTTGATGTTATCGAATTGGTTGAAAATTAATCTAAATAAAATGAAATGATCCGTACTACTTTTTTTGACATTTCTTTTCGTCATCCATTTTTCAATCAATCATATTATATTTCATATTTTTCTCTAGATTTTTTCGATAAGTGCTATTATGTCGCTTTAGCTTTTCAAGTGTGTTTTTGGGAACGATTTCCAAGGAAAAACGAGACAGAACCAGTGATGAAGATAAAATAAATTGTTTACAAAACTTGGTAACGGCAAGTGTGCTTACTCTCATATTTTAATTTTGGGAAAGTTTCATATTAATTTAAAGGGATTTGTGTTCCTCTCAAGTAATGTGTCATTTCCTCTCTTGTTGTACAAAAACTATTAATGATCAGGAACATTAACGTCACGACAGTTAGAAAGTGTGAAACTTTTCACTTTGTTTCAAATAGCATTTTCATAATTTTCTTTTTTGTAAAAAGCTTTTCAAATTGTCAGAGCTGGTCGAGAAATGATGATAATAATAGATGAAATTTAATTGATTTTAAAATGATTCAAAATCAGGCGACTCTAAATAAAATTACTGCTGAGCACATTTGTTCCACTGTGAATATATTTTTGTGCAAATGAGAGTCTCTCACTAGTGAGGCAAACTGTGGCAATTGATGCCCAATTTTTTTTAGAACAATAAAACAGAACAAAGGTAGCTGTTCGGTAGTCCACAAAGGACTCTAAAAAACGCTTTAAAAAATTTTTTTTAGCCATAAGTAGGATATGTCATAAGCATCGGGTAGAGATAAATTCGATCGTTTTCCTGGAAAAGGTATTTTTTTATTTGTCCTGTTAACATAAATGACGTCAGAAAAAAGTGAAAATTGCACTTTATTGCAATTGCATTTTATTTATCATTAATTTGTAAGAGTTTGAACAAGTGAAAACAAGCGACAATTTGTGCCGCGCAAATAAATGAAAAAGGGCCATCTACCAGGTGCGTTAGTGAATACCAACCTTAAGACGCACCATTTGAGCCCGATTACAGTGTATTTATTTTTTCCTCGCCCTGCATTGACGTATCAACATGTCAAACATGACAACACGTTATTTAGCGAATATTAATTTTTTCTTTTTACTAATCGAATTCGAAAGGAGCGGCGCATTTTTGAACAGTGCAAGTGAGTCGAATTAAAACGGGCGCCTCTAACGCGTACCAAACAAATGAATCGAACTATGTATGTATTTGAAACTATAAAATATCGGTTAATATCCGAACGCCCAGTACTCTATCACCTAAGATGTGTACGTATATATTTTAACGATTTAGTCCGGTCATGACGTACCGGAATTCCATTATTTTTTATGGTTTCACAGTTCTTGTCGTAACCGTGTCGCTACCAGTAGCTCTGGTATCACACAACAGTTAGGTTTTTATCGTCGTTCCGAGATAAGACATTCGATTCGAAGTCATTTTCCATCGAAGCGTTTTGCGTGATTAGATGATTTGGGATCGTAAAGGTGCGTTTTCGGCGGCGTCGGCGCGACACGCTCCCGTCAATAATTCATCGCGCGGCGCGCAAAAACAAATCGCGCACAAATCCCCCTTTCATGCGAAACTCGTTTGTCATACATCAACGTTTTTCGCTCAACAACCGAAGACATAAGCACACTCTTAGTGCGTCTTTTTCATCCGTCAATTGGGAGACGCAACGCGGATGAAATGCCGCAAATAATTGCGAAAAACCGCCGCCGCTCCCCGCGTCCATCACCGTCCATTAACATAGTTGCCGGTTGATTTAAACGTGATATCGTGTAGCAAATGTCTTAATTATTGACCAATGCGACGGCGCGAATCTAAACGGTCTGCTAAAGCCTTTTCAGGAGATCCCAGTTAGCCGGGTCCGGACAAAAACCGGAGCAGTCTTGGGATGGTGCACGTGAGACGACTGCCGAGGATGCATTTTAATGTGAATTATTTCCGATGAAAAACCGTCTCCTTATCGGCTGCCAGTTTTTGCGGCGGACGCGTCTCACTGTTGCGGAATTTTCAGAGGTTTTCGGGTTTCGGATGGGCCGTGGTCGTTTTTGTTTTTCTGTTGGGCCGCGGACCGACACCGGACCGACCGGACCCCGGATTGCTCGCATACCCGGCCAGGACCGGATCGAGCAATTAGCGCAATTAATTGTCCGGTCTTGATATTAATCGGGGAAGGAAAAGCACACTTTTTCTGGTCGTCGACGAGTCGGAAAATTTGCTTCGACAGCGGGAACAAAGAGTTGCAAAGGTTTGTTTGGTTTGCTCCGAAGACGTCACACGGCAATCGCTTCATGTGACTTTCAAAATCACCACGATTAGCGTTGTTTTCGCAACGATTAGAAAATACAAACACGAATATGAAAAATTAAACGACGAAAATCTACCGAGAATTCTATTTTTAATGTTTTACGAGAGAGCAAATATTGTTTCATGAATGGAAGAAAAATAACAAAGAGGTGCAGGACCGTTGGACGCCACCACCAGGAATCGTAAATGGAGGTTCGGAATGACAACGCGATTTTCCAAATTTATTTCATCCGACAAGGATTGTATTTTTGGGCTAATATAGTGCGTCGGCTTTAAAAATGGGAGTCGACCGTAAAACCTGCCTACACTGACCAAAATCGTCAAACCAGTGACAATCAAAATTTTCTAATCGTCCACGTCAATTCATTTTTTGGATATTTTTAATGCACCGGAAAGTTCAGACTTGAATAAATTTGTAAATCGAATCGTTAAGATAATATTTTGATGAATTCATCTAGAATGAGCCAGTTTTTTGTCAGTTTTGTCAAAAAGTACCTAAAAGACGAGCTGACAACGTTTTGTTAAGAAATCTGACAAAATAACGACCGTTCAAAAATTTGTGGCCAAGTGGTATATTATATGGTGCTTGCTTTTGTTTCTGTTAACGTGTCTCAAACGTCATTTTTTCAGCGAACAGTCAGTGGTGTAAAATTATTTTAACTTAAACTAATGATTTAATTCACGATAAAATGGTTACTAAGGTTAAAGCATATCAACCAAAAAGATGACCTAGGTTTGTAAAAGGAGCTTTCTTGACCACATTTTTTTTTGAACGGTCGTTACATATTTTAACCTGTTGAAAATACGATCAACACCACTCAAAAGATTACGACTATTTGATTTATTGTAAATATCGACACAAATTGATTACAGAGACGAAGATAACTTATTTTTGGTTAGAGCTTTAATTAAACCTCAAACAGATGTTCCTTTACAAAAATGTTTGTAAAAATTTTTCGGAACAAGCTTGAGACTCGGCCATCACAATTGCCGGATCTTAACCCAACAGAAAAACTTTGGATGGATTTGATAGGAAAGTTCGTCAATTGTCAAAAATTACTTGTGAAAGTACCTACATTGACGGAGAGTATCTTTTACTTAAACAAATGAAAACGATGCTGAGACATTGTAACACTGGTACAAAAAAGAAATTTGCCGAAACTGAAGTTTTTTAAAATAAATCAAATGTTTTGTCGTTAACTTAAATTGGGTATTTTTTATTGACTGTAATTTTTTCGTCATTATTTTTAATTGGAATAAATAGAGGAGTGCACGATAAGTACTGAATTGCCAACAGATTTTGATTGAAAATGTTTTGTGAAGAATGAAAAAAATGAAAATAATATTTAACGGGTTCAAATTAATCTAAATTAATACACCCAGATCTACAAGGAACGAGCTTTATTTGAATGCCATTTCCAAATTTATAGTTTTGACTATGGCAAACTTGTGGCCTAATTTAAAAAGCAACAAATAATTGGATTTTATTTTTTTGTGCCTCCTTACAAACATTTCGGGCATTAAATTACCTACTTGAAGAAGAACAATTGCTGGTACTCGTGTGGTACTTAGTAGACACTCTTTTTGGTAAATTTTGGATTGCAATGTGCGTACTTTTTTCAGTTTTTACATCAACTACATTTTGTACAATCAAAAATACAAGAAAGTAAAAATTACAACTTTGATACGAAATGCTTGGAAATTTTTCCAACGTTGCGAGTAAAAAAAAGCAATTTGGATAATCGAGGAAAATCATTGAGAAAGCACAATCTCTTCCCAATTGTTTGACAAATTTATGAATGAACGATTTTTTATTCTAGTAAGCTTTAGATTTTGAATGGTTCTCAATGGGATTTTTGAAAATATTTAAAAAAAAGAGACGTTATCTTAAAACATTTACCTATTATTTATTCTTGTAAGCAAGAATTTGGTAGCTCACTGTTTTCTTCTTTCCGGAGTTTTATTTTTATTCGGATTGCATCGTCGATTTTAAAAAGGGTTATTTCAAAAACGCTGTGTATGATAATTTGGGAAGAGCACACAAAAGAGAGGAAGAGGAAGCAATAAAACTTTTCCTAAGAGTACCGCATTCAGCAAAGTTTCGTGTAGAAAATTTGACCGACTTTGATAGTACCAAATTCAGTATTTTCCACTTTGCAACAGAAATTTTACGACGCTCGCGAAGAAAGAGAGGAAGTGAGTGGTTGCGACTTAAATCATCGAAGAATTTGTTGTTTTTGACGTGTGTCTGAGTTTATTGCGTTCGTCGGAGGTGATGGCGACCTGTCAAAAAATCAGTCATTGCGGTACGGTCTTTTATTTGTGCATTTACATACAATAAGCGTCGGCCAAGTTGGAAAAGTGGATCATTTTTTCTGGTGAGATCGCGAAGCACGAAAATCGGCAGTACCAGTGGAAAGACGATGGGTACGACTGTTGTTCCCCGCGGCGAATAAAAATAGTTTGTATATAATAATGGACTAAACAAAGCTAGGTCAAGGCAGTATAGTACGAAACAATTGAATTGTGAACGAAATAATCTGAAACAATGGTACCACCGCCATAGAATTTCCATGATCGGCAACGTGGATCCAGTGCCGATGATCGATTTTAATTGTTGTCGCGGATTCGGTCGCGGTTAGGCCGTATTGGGCTGTGCAAGAATTCCTCGGATCGCGGCACCTGACCAAAATAAATATAAATAAATTGAACGGGTACTTACGGGTACGTAAAGGTACTACTACAATCTTCGTCTGAGGCCATGCTAGTTTTTTAATCTGGGATCACGTAACGAAATCACCTGTCTTTGGAACTCTTTATCACCACTCGATTCGATATAGGTATCAGTTTCGATTGCTACATTCTACAATTTGCTCTCCGCGACGTCTCGTACGCTTTGATTAAGAAATCTCTGTTTGTTCGCCTATTTAACGAGCAAACAAAATCCTCCTGTTTACGTTGAAGACACTTAACCCGCAGTGTCACCGCGATTGGGCACTGATCGATCACTGGGGCGGCGATCGTCGCTCGGACGCCGCGTGCACGCCGTCGGCGCCGTCCACGGCCATCCCTTTCGCCAGATTCGACACCAACGGAGCGTTCGTGGAAGACGTCAACCTGACCGGATTCACATCTATGCACACTTTGCGCTGCCGACGGTCGCTGCCGGAGAGAGAAAACGCGCGTGTATACTCTTACTCGCGTTCCGTCTTACTGAGCGGTGGGCCGTCTACCCGCCATACCTGGTAGGTAGGTAGGGTAAAGGTAAGGTTTACCTGTGTGCAGCGCGCGTGTTTCGCGGCTCGCGTGGCCGTTGCTTGTACTACACGGACGGTCGTTCTCTTTCGGTGTCGTTTTCAGTTTCAGGTTTCAGCCTCCACTAAAAATATACCACGGACGTTTTATAGCACCCGTTGGAACAATAACTAATGCATAGGTTACATTTTTATTGGTTTGCGCTAGCATTTACTATTACCGATCACGTTTACCGACCGGACACGGCATTCCGATTGATGATGGTACCATTCGGGGATGACGGTCGGTGCCGCCTCGCCGAACCACCAGCTTCTCCGACCTGACGGCTCCTCCGAAAGCTCAAAATTGCACAAAAGGATTTCCACTGTACTAGAGCGGTACTACTGCATCGGGTCAGGGGAAAATGTGTCAAGTTGCAAAAACCTTCTTTGGTCAACGAGAGGAGAATAGCGACAGAATTTGGTGTGAGTACCGTCACGGCTAATTTGAAGGATGTGATCTGATTCTTCGAGAAAGAGCTCTTGGGCGAAAACCCATACGATATATTCTCAGAATCTTCCATCGCTGAGGAAGCAAAATCAAGTTCGTTGCAGGTGTTTAATGGAAATGAGAAAAAATGAGTGTACAGGTATGATCAAATAAAGCAGAACATTCGATCATAAAGGATCCAATAGAAAACAACCTAGAAAAGTACCAAGAATGTTTTTAAATGCAACATTGATGCAACTATAGAATGCATACGTATTTGGATGTATTGCTGGGGACAAATAAAATAAAAATAGGTAATAAAATGTCAACGAAGACGTTGAAGGAATGTAATAAAAATTAAGTTATTATCTGGCTCGAAGGACCAGATTCAAAATGACTGGAGTTTATATCATTTTAATCTGACTAGTTAGTTAGTTCTTTTAGGCAAATGTTCCGAATGAACGTTACGAAGTAGATCAAAATAACCTTCAAATGACCAAATAAAAAGCAGTAATTTCAAAAATAATCCGTCTTTGTAAAAGAAACAAGGCGAGAGAGCGACTGCAGAAAATGTTAATTTTAGACAAGAGATTTGGAAGATTGGAAGGATCAAAAGATTGGTTGACTATGCCACTTTATTCGTAGAAGAAAAGAAAAGAGTAGAGAACAAGGTGAAAATAGCACTTTCAAATAGAAATTATGATAGAATATGAAGAAATATATGAAAGCAACAGTAAAATTAATCATAAAAAATGAAAATATGAAGTAGAATTATTTTTCACGAAAAGAAAAAATGCTAGACAGAAAATATGAACTCGTGTGTACAGGATGAGAAGAAATTGCATGTAGAACTTATTGAGGAAAGTAAAGAAAATGAAGGAGAGGAAAGAAAAACATAGAAGAGGTTGTTTTGAAAGAATTTGGAGAAATAAATCGAAAAGAAGAGAATTGGTGTGATCAAACATTTAACCAAAGATTCACAATCTGATCACTATTTGTAAAGATTGGAGAAATTAGTCAAAAAATGCAATTTTGTACAGGATGAGAAGAAAAATCTCTTAAAAACGAGGAAAAAATCATAAAAGCTAGTTTCACATAAATTTGAATAGAATATGAACAAATAAAGTAGGAATGATTTTACAAAGAGATGGGAGGTAAATTTCTGTTCCAAAACTGAACGAAGAAAATAAATAAAATAAGAAGGGAACAAAAAATCATGGAAAAGGCACTTCAGACAAAATATTTTGAAAAATATAAATGAAATCCTGGGCTAGGAAGGCGTCGGAAACCGTCAATTGTTGTGCTTTTTTAAAGCGTAGATTAATTGGAGCATATTGACAGCTAACCTAAAATTTAGAGCCAAAAAACTTCCTCTTTTTTCTTTCTTTGCAATGTTTTACATTAAAAATCGAATAACGTAACAATTCTTATTCTCAAAGTAAATATCTAAGGCCACCCTTTGCTGAAAACAAACATGTCCCGATTAAACATAAATAAATGTCATTCGTGTCAAACGGCGGGAAATTCAAACTTTACACTGTTCTAAACGGTTTAATTTTTGCAACGCGTACTCAACCCAGGATTTCATTTGAACGCTCGATATAAAGGACCAAGACAAGGAGAAGATTTTTGAGAGATTTTGAAGAAATAGATCAAAGTAACAATTGAAATAATAGAACTGAAGAGTACCTAAATTAGAGGTCCACAAAAGAAAAGCAAAAGAGAAAAAGTGTTTTTCTGACAATCTCGAGAGAATATAGAGAAATAAATTAAAACAACTGTTGGCGTGAGCAAACAAAAATCAAGGGTTTAAAATATGACCACGTTTACAAAAATGCAAGAGTAACAAAACACATTGGTTTGAAAGAAGAAGAAGAAAATCTACATCAAAACTGACCGAATTAAATACACAGAAGAAAAAAGAGAAGCTGAAATGGTGCAAAAGCAAGACACATTCGGAAACAACTTTTGAAAAAATATGAGAAAACCAGAATGAGAGAAATCTATTCTAAAACTAGCCGAAGAAAGTATCTGAACAAAATAAAGGTGAGAACAGACGAAAGATAAAAGAGAAACTTTCAGGCAAGAATTCCAGATACGATTTCTAAGAATTTATAAAAATATGCAACAAGAAAAAACTGTATTGAAAAGTGTCACCTTGTAATAAGGATAAGAAAAAATAGTGAAATTGAAATCGAAATCCTCCATATTTTACACGATAAAAGATTAGATTTGAAAACTCCGTAACTTATGATTAAGTCAAATGATTTAAAATGTACACAACAAACAGTAATTATGGAAATAATTTTTGATATTTAAATGTAATACCCACGTCCCGATAATATAGCGAAGATATGGAAAATATAATAATACAAGAAATCATTGTTAAAATGATCATAAAGTATCAACGATCAAAACAATAAATGAGAAGTAGAATAGGTCTTTATTAATGAAAGCTGTTATTATCTGTGTTGCAACCATCATCACTCCACGCAACGTTTCAAGATTTGTACCTTCAAGAATGTACCAACCAACGATTTCTAAATTTTGCTCAACTAAAATTGCAACTTTGCACCGCCGATTAAAACTCAAACAGTCCAAATTGAAAATTGCAGAATCTTGTCGTCGTGGACTCGTTTTATCGCTAGGTAAATTTCTGCTTCGAACAAATTTGAATCACACCTGAGTTTACAACAACTGACTCACACGCTCAATTGTCGAACAACAATCTAAAGTATAAACAAATTAAGTTAAGTTTCAACCATCGTCGACCAGTTTTTGCAGAGCTTATCTCGAATCTGGGCAGAATGTTGAGAAATTCGAGTGATTCGAGCGGAAAAATCGCACTTTTTGCCAGTCCACTTGGAGGCCATCAAGATGCTCATCAAGAAACAGTAACTAGGAAAAATGCGGTAGAGGGAGCGTGTCCGTTCGATTTTCTCTCGAACGTGTGGCGGATTTCAGGTGGTACCGTCGATGGTAATTAGTCCGGTGAGCGGTGACCCGAGACGTCTAGATGGTAAAAAGAAGGCAGTATCGCGGGGGATTATCGGCTCATCTACGAACGGCACCCATCTACCGGAACCGGAAACGGCCCAACACAAGCGTTAACTCGCCGTACCTTCCGACCCATCCTCGCTGGCCAACTTATCCATACCCATGGAGACGTTCACCACCGGCATCCAGGATGGCGAAGGAGACGAGTTCAAAATCTCCTTGAACATAATGTTAATTGTAAAATTTCCGCACTTGCCATGGGAGAATTTCGAGTGTGGGAGCCTTTGTTCCACGACGAACGCAAGGTTACCGCGTCTGGTAACAGTTACAAACTCTAGGAAGGAACTTCGTTTTAATTCGCAATTAACAAAAGTTCACACATATTTAATATATAACTGCGTTTATGGTTTTTTCGCCATTATAGTACACGAATTAAGTCCAGATGGCAGATAAGCCGGAACTGGAGCACGCAATTAGCCGCTCATTTTTCACAACGGACCCATTCCAGGTCTTCCAGAAGACTTGGAAGTGAAAATTTTCCAAAAGGTTGATGGAGTGGTGACGCAAGTTGCGAACCAGTTGCGACCGGTCCAAACTGGAAAGAAGGGAAAACGGCGGTCGAGTAGAAACTTGATATTCAAAGTTGTTTTGAAAACACGATGATTGGGGGAAAGTCTTGTGACTTGGTACCGTGTAAAGTACGCTCTAGATGTCACACTAAGCGCGCGTTCATGGATTTTTGGTTCTTACGGTGTGTGACAATCGCGAAGAAGAGCGAAGAAACGGAAAACGTCCACCAAAATGGCATTCCAAACGATTTTCCCTGCCAGCGCCATTAGCATAATCCCGCCGGTTGAATATGCATGACGACACAGTAGGAGAGCCGATTTTGAGACCATTTGACCGGAAATGACGGCAAAAGGTCGCCGGAAGTCAGGTTAAATGTCAATTGTATGCCGGTGTCATCACACTCGCCGCACAACACAACAAAAATAGCTGAGGCAAAGTCGAAAGCGAAAAGCTCGCACCCTCCGCTCATTAGCCGAATAAAAAGTGACAAAATGCACACGCATGTTTTCACTTTTGCCGGAGGTAGCCGTGCGCGGCAAATTCGTCTTCGAGTTAAATTTGGCGAGACGAGTGTCTCGCGAAGTCCTCGCGCCCCAATAACTGGAAAGATGTGTCTCCTAATCGGCAAGGCTGTGAAAGTTTAGCGGTGTTTGCACGAGAAAATCGAGGCGATCGAATCGGGGCGGAATGGTGGCGTGGTGGTCCCTTTTCCGCTCGTCTTGCGCAATCACAGTCGTCGTGAAGGTTTGATGAAATTACAATTTGCCTTCATTTCACGCCTGACAGAGTCCAGCAAAGCAGAAAAAAAATCCACTTCCTCCCGCATCTGAAATGAATTTATGGTTTGATTCCTCCACACACACACACACGAATTTCTGTCTCAACCACCCATAAAGCCACCACTACAATTATATGCAACAAGTGTCGGGTTAAAACCCTTACACCTGTTCCGTGACGTCAGCTCTAACTTCCTGTTCTCACGAGATCTCATCGCGCCGAAATAATTACATCCGAGCGGACATCGCACTCTTTCCTTCACCAGACTCGGCTCTTATCAAAGATTTCCTCCTGATCAAACAACCGACCAGACGATCGACCATTTACACGGGATCGACGTTTGTTTAGAGGAGAAATTAGAATAAATAGCTATTCCAGGTATTAGATATGCAAATTGCCGCTTACAACCTTGAATAATGACTTGTAAGAATTTAATTAATTTGCCTTCCGACGATAACACCAACATTGAAAGAAATAGTGGAACGGACGACCGACACATGTTGTCGAGGTGTTCACCCCTCGTTAACATGCTACCTGTTTAGGGAGGTCTTCCGAACGAAAGCGATTGGATTCAGATCTGGAGGTTTCGGCGCAGGAAACAGTTAGTTAGTTTTGATGGATTTGGAGCGAGAGAAACGACGGCCCCTCACCAACATCCCACCCGTTTAGGGGAACATCCAAAAGAAAGCGATTGGATTCAGTTTTGGCGGTTTCGGTGGACAAAAGAGTCAAGGTTGATGGGTTTGGAGCGGGAGAATTTCCGTCGACACATGTTCACCTCTCGCCAACATGCCACCCATTTAGGGGAGCATCCAAAACAAAGCGATTGGATTCAGTTTTGGAGGTTTCCATGGACGAAAGAGAGATTTGATGAGTTTGGAGAGAGAGAATCGCCGCCGACACGTGTTCAGCCCTCGATAGCATGCTATACTCCGTACGCTGATAGATTGCACATTTTTAAATTCTAGTTCCAAAACATAACGCAGTGAAAAGTACTAAACTCTCCATTTTAATTGTTTCACGTTATGTAGAAAACCCTTGTAGTCTTGCAGATTAATTCCCGCCACACCTGTTTCTGTGTCTGTCTTCTGTCAAAAAACGTGCAATCTGTGAGAGTACGGAGTATACCCGTTTAGGGAAACCTTCCAAACAAAAGCGATTGGATTCAGGTTTGGCGGTTTCGGCGAAGGAAACAGTTAGTTAGATTTAATGGATTTGGAGCGAGAGAATCGACGGCGACACACGTTCGCCCCTCACTGACATCCCACCCGTTGAGAGAAGTGCCCAAAAGAAAGCGATTGGATTCAGTTTTGGCGGTTTCGGTGGACGAAAGAATCAAGGTTGATGGGTTTGGAGCGAGAGAATCGCCGCCGACACATGTTCACCTCTCGCCAAAATGCCACCCAATTAGGGGAGCATCCAAAAGAAAGCGATTGGATTCAGTTTTGGCGGTTTCCATGAACGAAAGAGTGAGATTTGGTGAGCTTGGAGCTGGAGATTCGCTGCTGCCACATCTTCATGATAGCCGTTTAGGGGAGCATTCAAAGGAAAGCGACTGGATTCAGTTTTGGCTGGTTCGATGGGTTAAAGAGTGATTACACACGTGTGGAGCTGAAAAATCGCTACCCTCGTTGACATCGCACCCGTTTAAGGAAGAGTCCAAAAGAAAGCGAGTGGATTTAGTTTTGGCGGTTTTGGTGGATGAAAGAGTGAGATTTGTTGGTTGTGGAGCTAGAAAATCGCCGCTGCCACATTTTCATCGATCACTAACATGACACCCGTTTAGGGAAGCATCCAAAAGAAAGTGATTGGATTCAGATTTGGCGATTTTGATGGGCAAAAGAGTGAGTTTTGATGAGTTTGGAGCTGGAGATTCGCTAACATGATAGCCGTTTAAGGGAGCATTCAAAGGAAAGCGATTGGCTTCAGTTTTGGTGGTTTCGCTGGATGAAAGAGTGAGATTTAACGGGTGTGGAGCCAGAGAATCGCCACACATGTTCTATCCTCGCTGGGATCCACCCGTTTAGAGAAGTATCCAAAAGCAAGCGATTGGATTCAGCTTTGGCTGTTTCGGTGGACGAAAGAGTGAGATTTGATGAGTTCGGAGCGATAGAGTCGCCGCCGACACGTGTTAAATCCTTGCTGACAACTTTCCCGTTTGAAAAGTTCCAAATGGAAGCCATTGGATTCAGTTTTGATGGTTTCGGTGGAGTGAAGAGTGAGATTTGATGAGTTCAATGCAGAGAATCCTCGTTGATCTCCTACTCGTTTAGGGAAGCGTTCCATACGAAAGCGATAGGATTCAGGTTTGGCAGTTCGAGCGGAGGTCGCGAGATTTGAGTTTGGAGCAAAAGAATCACCGCCGACACATGTTCACCTCTCGCCAACATGCCACCCGTTTAGGGGAGCATCCAAAAGAAAGCGATTGGATTCAGTTTTGGCGGTTTCGATGAACAAAACAATGAGATTTAACGGGTGTGGAGCCAGAGAATCGCCATACATGTTCTATCCTCGCTGGAATCCATCCGTTTCAGCTTTGGCGGTTTCGGTGGACGAAAGAGTGAGATTTGATGAGTTTGGAGCTGGAAATTCGCTGCTGCCACATGTTCACCTTTCGATAACATGCCACCCGTTTAGGGAAGAATCCAAAAGAAAGCGATTGGATTTAGTTTTGGTGCTTTCGGTGGACAAAAGAGTGAGATTTGATGAGTTCGGAGTGGAGAATCCTCGCTGACGTTCTACTGATTTAGGGAAGCGTTCCACACGAAAGCGATTGGATTCAGGTTTGGCGGTTCGAGCGGAGGTCGCGAGATTTGGGTTTGGAGAATCGCCGACACCGCACCGTGTCATTACGACGACTCCCTCGTCGCAGGAAGTGCAGAGCGGAGGTTAATGAGCCGTTGCCGGTCTGGTCGGTGCGTCGAATTTTGGAAAAAACGGTCGGATCCCGTCCAGATTTCGGCTCCGGCAAAGGCCGATAATTAGTAGTCTATAAACAACAATTACCCATTTAATTAAGCAAAGATGGCGATGGTTATCAGGAGAACAATGCAGATATTTCACTGTTGCTTAGTTATGGTAATGTGTACGAATGTGAAACGGCTCTGTACGGGCAGTCGATATAAGGAGCAGTCCGGAGCGGTGGCGCATCGTAAAATTTAAAAAGCGGAAAATTAACGTTGTTTTAGTTTGGTCGATGAAAAGCGGCAAATTTTCCGTCGATTCGGTGGGGGGCGGCGGGCGAAAAGCCGGCCAGCCTTGATTCGGAATGTCGTGCATCAAGATCTCGTATTTACTTATGAAATTTAATGGTCTCAAACCGTGTTATTACCGGCGAGATAATCTAAAATACTTAATATTACACTGCAAATATTAACAGGACGTAATTACAGTAATTTCACGAAATTCTGTGCGGCGACGACGAAAATTGTGCGCCGGGGCCTTCGTCACGTCCACGACGTGTCCAGAACGCCGACTCCAAATCCGTCCAGAAGGAAGTCACTCGAGGTGGTCGACGGCACGACATGATCGATTGACGATCGACCGGACCAAGTTTTAACAGTGTAGCGAGGAATATCTCGGTGAACGTGTGGGAGTTAAAGCAGAGCCTAACAATAAATTGATTATATATTTACCCGCCTGATTATAGTTATTAGAGAAAACATTATATGCTAAGAGGAGTGGTCCCGAGATGATTTTTTTCCTCTTCTCCGTCTTCTTCCAGCCGTGCTTCGATGTCCCCTCTTTAATTGTTTATTTTAGTTTCGAGTCGAGTTTCTTTTCGTGGAGACGCCGCTCCACCCCGCCCCTTCGGTACCGCTTTCGGAAAATTTCAATATTCACCGGTGGGTGGAAAAAGTACCATTATATTTGAGCACGCGCCAGACTGGCACACTGCCTGAATATTTTCCACGACTCGCTCTCTTGAATTTGTAATTTGTGTATTAAACACTGGCGGTAAACAAAGGCTCGCACTCCAGAGAGCGGATTGCTAGGCAAGGAAAACCGAGAAAAGTCGCAAAGCCATCCTCGACAGATGGCGCCACTCCTAGACCGCCAACATAGACAACACTGTGTTGTCTATGACCGCCAAATTTGATGGAACAACCGAGGACTTCTTGTCAGTTTCTGCGCCAACGTTTGGCGCTCGATCACTTTCCGGGGACGTTTTCCCCTCGACCTTTTCGACGCATTTGTCAAACAGTAGGCGAGCCAGCGTCCTTATCGGTGGATCTGGCCCACGAGATGGGTTTATTCATCAAAATTTCGAATGTGTCACCGGTGAAATGAGACGTATTTGTCAATTAAAACCACCACCGTGGTCGTTTGTACATTTGAATCGGGCAAGACGTCGTCGATGTAGACACACAATTTCGGCTTAGAATATTCAATTAGAACCATTATGAGGCGAAGTGAACCACCGCTTTACACGATCCGTGTCTTTTTTACCGCTTATTGAAATTATCGTGGTCGGCCATAAAGGACACGTGTGCCGTATTATAAGACGACATTTACGGAATGATAATCGGCGGCGGTCGAGGTGGCACCTGTTTGTGGTTTCAGCCCAAAATCCGGGTGGAAATCGTCACAATTGTGGAGGAGTCAGGCAACCAACATTGCGCGCGTAACGAGCCCAATAAAATTAATTGTGAAAACATGAATTACTTAGCAACGAATTTAATGTAACTGTTATTTTAAGAGCTGGCACAACATTTTTGCTATCCTATTGCTATGATTAGACGTTAGTTATTTTTTTTTGAGTCATCGCGGTTATCGCTTATTTGGATTTAATAGTGTCAGATTAATCTGAGATATCCTCCAAAGTGATTCGTCTTCGGCATGCTCTTTCCTAATTTTAACGATTTTTTAATAACAGTGAAATTATAGTTGATAGAAATGATTACTGCTTATGTAAAATCAGAACCTGTATCCCTTAATTAATGTTTGCTTGCATTTTTTTAATATTGCATGTTGTTACATAGTAACATTCCACGTGACTTGAGCAACGTTTATAATTAGTAATGATTATAATTATCCATATTGTTTAAAGCGTTTTAATGAAGATCCTGCTATCAGAAATGTTCATTTCTGTATATTTAACATTTTAATACTCGCAACTGTCATAAAAGTGCCAATGAGATTTATTGATGGTAAAATCAATTATTATTTATTTCGATAAACGATAGTGCACACTTACTTTTCTGCTGTTAATCCTTGAAACAGTTTCACGTTTATATAAAAACGGAAAAAATATTCTAGTAAAAAAATCACTACAAAATCATGTCTACATAACAAACGTTCAAAAAATCTTGCGTTCAAACAGGCCGTGGTTTGTTCTCTGTGTTACAAACGCGGTCGTCTTTTTGGTCGGTGTGCTTTGATGTGTCCTTCAGATACATAACCTCACTTTGATCATCATTTTATCGTAGGTAAATTAAATCATGAATTTAAAGTGAACACCGTCATGCAGCACCAAGAAAACCAGACCAACTCCCGCTGGTTAGTTCTAGAAAGAATTGGTTTTGCAAAAGATGTCATTTACGCTACCGTTTGTTGACGCTTGACATCTTCGGTTTAACAGTTGATGTAGCCAACTGGCCACGTCATATACGTTAACGGAAATTAAAGCGATCACCAGGCCACTTGACCACACATTTTTTTGAACGCTCTTTACTTTGTGCCCTGTTTTATGTATTTTGCACATTCTTGCAACATCTTTCATTGAAATTTATTACACCTCGTTTAGGTGTGTCTTTTTTAACCTTTTCTTTTGCGCACTCATATACAGGGTGATTTACGAGGAATAATGAGCCCGACGGAATAGAAAATGCAACCCGCAATTCATCAGGAGAAAAACCCGGACATTTACCGCTACGATATCCGGCTTTTTGTTGCAATGTATTGTGGGTTGCATTTTCTATTCCGTCGGGCTCATTATTCCTCGTAAATCACCCTGTATATTTCTTTGACATCTTCTTTCTTTCTCCCTCATCTTTTCCTGTTACATTCACTTTTCTTTAAATGACTTGAATTTTATTTTCCTTTACCACTGATTCCCAAAAGTTTTTTTTTTTATTTAAAACTAGTATGTAATTAAAATGACTCTTTCTCCTTTTCTGTGTATTTTCTTTTTATTTCTCTTTACAAATTAGTAATTCATACTTTCATCTTCCGCTTAATTTCGATCTTTTATTCTTCCTTTTCTTCCAATTACTTTATCCTTTATCCACTATCATTTGTTATTAGATATCTAATTTTTTCCTTTATTCCTTTTCCTTTTCTTCTCGGCACCTCCTTTAGAGATGTCTGTTTTTATTAATGTTAAATATTTCTCTTTATATCCAGTTTTTTTTTGTATTTTTTCTTTACCTCTCCAGATACCTACACATCTTTTCTTTAATAATTAACTTGTTCTTCACTTCTTTCTCTAACTCGTTCCACGTTATTCTGTCTATATTACTACTATATTTTCTTAATAATTTTATCCGATAATCGTCTTTTTTTTCCTATTTGCAATTTCTCTTCTAAACGTCAGTTATGATTTTTTTTTTTACTTTTTTCTTCTTCACTTCTCTATCTATGTTTTGTTCCCCGGCGGGTTCATACATTTTCGCTTGTTTTTTAAAGTCAAATATTTCTTGCATTTGTGTCCTTCTCAGTGTTTTCTTTTTGAATATTTCTTTTTTTCTTGTTTCCTCCTGTTTTTCCTTCTTATAGGTACATGTCTCAGAAATAAGAACATTAATTTTAACCAGTGACAGATCTCGTCAAGAAGAACAAAATTGTTAGGTACCATTTTTTCGAAATATGATTTTCATTTCAGTATTATACCACAACACCCCCCACCCCTCTGCCGCAGAATAAATTAGCGAGCTAGTTATCTAACCCAATCACAGTGACCGTGAAGTAATAGTCTTTGTAAAATCAGAGTAAAACATTGTGTTTTTAGGATAAAGTTTTTCGCTCTGCGGCCGAGATAGAGAGGATAATATTTTTAGTTAGTTTTATTCGATTCCGCAAGGCAGGTGTTTACGTGTTGATTCTGTGATTTTCGCCATTTGTGAAAATGGCGCGTGTATTTTCGAATAGTGAATACATAGATATTGTGTAGTGTATGGTGAAGCGTTCGGGAGTGCTCCTTCAGTGCAACTTCTTCTTGTGGGGGTACATAAAGGACTTGCTATATTCGATCCTAATTGATACAATTGACGTTTTAAGAAGACAATAACAGAGGTATGTTGGAAAGAGTGGAAAAATCACTGAAATCACTATTGTATAACGGCGGCCAATTGATTAGTGATTACTTTGATTACCTCATGAGAATTTTTACCGATTAGTACTATTAATGCAGTAATTTTATGAAACATTTTGTCATTAGCTTAGGTATGGGTGATTTATTAGCGTCAGTTTAAAATATTTATTAGGTATTAAAATTGATTTTATTTAATATCTACCATACGCTTCTCTTTTTTCTCTTCCACCCTTCCCTTATCATTATAGGTCACAGTAATGGGCGCAGCAGTCAGCAGCTGTGCATAAGTTAGCAAAAAACAAGCGAAAGTTTTCTTGCATTTGTTTTTTCTTCTTCGCTTATCAGCATCGGCGAATAAATGCGGGTAACGAAATTTGTGCCAAATCTTTCAACAATTTTAATTGGATAACTTCAAGGTTTAGGAAAAAAAATATTTAAATATATTAACGAGTTTTGTTACCAGTTAAAATTAATGTACATACTTATTTCTGAGACACGTTGTATGTTGTCTCAGGTCAGTATTTCTTTTTTTGGTATATTTTGTTACGTCTGAAGAATCTAGTGCCTATTATGCGTCCCCGTGTTGCTCCTTAGTTTATCCAAAACATTTACGCGTTGTTAAGATTTTCGTTCCGTCGGCAGTCCATCAAGAACAAAGAAGCAATCGGCGTGTGGACATCCGACCGAGCGACGTTCTTCTTTCGCGTCTTATCTGGTCGCCCCCCCCGCTCCTCGTCCTCCCCCGAACCGTCCCAGTTCTAATTGTCGTCGCGGTCTTATTAATCGCTGATAAGATCTGGCGAACGGTCGTGACCGGTAAATCTTCGCGGTCCCCGATGGGTCCCATTAAATAATCTCGAAAAAAACTGACGCAGTCATCTCCTCCGCACCTAAATCACTTTCTTCGGCCCCGCCGACGGCCGGCTCGCATGAGCCGCGGGTTCCATCCCGCACTCGGTTCGGTCGGCGGCAGACGTCCATAACTTAGCGGTGCGGCACGGAGAAGGAGTCCGTCGTCGTCCGCGAGCAAAAATCTCGACGCGCGGACAAAAACGCACCAACCGAAGAGACAAAAAAGCCCACGGCCAACCCAGCTACAAACGAGGGATATAAACAATTGCGTCGGTAACGGGGTAACCATGGTAACGTGCAGGCACCGGCATCTTTGATTCTAGATTTGCATAGCAGGCTCTGATATGGAAATGCTGCGACGTTCTTGAATTGACTGTACACACAACCAAGAGTGGACACTGTACTCGCGGTAGCCGATGCAGACCGCTTTTCGGCATATACTAAGTTATGTCAACCGATTTTTGCAATTCCCTAAACCGGTGCACCGTCGCGAACGAGCGGGGAAGGCTCGAGCGCGCACACCAAGACTGATCTACCACACCCGAAGACCTTCTTCCGATTGGCGGTGGTCCACGGTGATCATCTTTTCACCAACTTGGACAAAAATCAAAAGAGCTTTGTCTTATCAACATCACCGATCACACCCGGACCCTTCTCCTTCCGTCCTCCCAAAAATTTTCTTCGATCCTCAAATGTTTCCAAACTTTCCGACGTCCTTGCAAATCCACTCTTGTTCATGATTTAATCAACTTTGAACCTGTTTTATCACTAAGGCTAAGCATCTTATCGCTAATAGTTCTTATCGAAACCCATCAGTACCTCATTACCAAAAATAGAGAAAGGGAAAGTTTTTAAAATTTGATTGCTTATCAAAAATCTACAAAGGGTTTGTTATGTTTCAAATCCCATTTGCTGATGGTCTAGATTTGCGGAAAAAGACCAACTTTTGCTTTCCAAACCGAGGCAATTGTATGAATTTTCTTGTTTTGGGGTTAGCGTACTGTGAGGAGTCTCCCTTTTGATGGGTCCAGAACCGTTTCGTCGTTTGTCGCGGTTTTGTTTGTGACGGTTCCGCCGCCTTCTTCCGGTACCGTCCTCGCGTCGGCACCTGTGTAGCGCCTCAAATTACCGGCGAGAGTGCAGAAATGGAGCGATAAAATGTGGTAGGTAGTCGACGGTCAACGGGAAAGCTTGCACAGAGTGTAGATTGGTCGTGTATCTGGTTAGTGTACGACGACGGTCTCTGTTCTGTTCGGTTAGCGAAAGACAAACGGCTACGGCGGGGTTGGGACAGGAGTCAGTGATAGTAAACGGTGGTCGTAAGCAACGGTGTCGTACTCTCCAGCAGAAAGCGGCTTCACAAAGCGGCCACTGACAGGCAGCGCTTCGGAATGCCTCGGCCGCCCGTCTAACTTATGCCTGTCACGTGCGATCACCACTATCTTCGTACCGGTCACCAGCTGGAAGGTGCGGTTTATCGTTCCGTTTTTCCGATTTTGTTGCCTTTTCAATCGACCATTAACGCGACAACGGAAACCGATCCTGCACCGATTGCCGACGAGGTTTTTCCACAATTTTCACGAAATCGTGACGGAGTCTTTCACCCAGAATCCTCCAGAAGCTCCAGTTCTGGACTTCTGGTGCACTTTACCTCTTAGTTCAACCGTTGCGGATCCAACACCAATCGACATCCGCCGATTATTCTTTTTAACCGTACTTTGTGCCAAACCTGTAACGATTTTATGAATTTTTTGAGAAAATTATCACAAAATAATGTATTAAGGACGTCACAATTTGAAAAAACTCGTTTTAAATACGTCAAATCGGTTAGGTTAAGTCAGCCATTAAAAAAATTCAAACTGGAGTTTGTTGTGTTGACTAAACCGCTCACTCAAGACGTTATTTCCAACAAAACATTATTAAAATAAGTAAATTACAATACATTTACGACAAATAAAATGATTTTGTTGTGCAACAAATCAGCAGTATCCATTAACAATCGTTTGGTCCATGGTTTGGTATCACTGTTGTAAATTGTTTGCTTGTGTGGTCATTGAAAAGTTTTATTGGGGCAATTATGCGCAAAATTTGCCATGAACCCGTGACTTGGGGCTTTGGGGGCCCTTTCTAGAATAAAAACGCAACATTTGGTCGTCGTTGTGTAGGAATGTCAAATGTCAAACGTCAAAATTGAATGTCAACAAATGCAATAAATTTCGCTAATTGCGATTTATTTCGGCACTTTGAAATAAAAGTGGTGCAACATTTCGCATTCAATTACGATACGATTATCTGATCACGAAGTGCTATGTCACGACTTTTTTTTCGCGGCCGAAACTTCCACTAACCTCTCCGCATAACGCATAACCTCAAAGCGGCGCGGTCTTTCTCACTACGCAAGTCTTTTTTACAACAATTCCGTGAAATTGCGTAATCATGATATAAAAGTGTTAATCATCGCTGTTAAGTGAAGTGCGTGCCGAGATAAGTTGCAGTACGATACATTCGATAAATCCGACAAGTGAAAATTCCACGATGGAAAAAATCCCAAGTGTTAAAACATGTGTTATTAATACCGGAAACATCCTGTCGCTGAACGACATAACGAGGAAGTCGGGCCAGAATCCGAGCGAAGAAGTGAGGAGTGGTGGTGATCAATACTTTCAGCGGCTAATTTGTATTGATTGCAGTTGACTGAGGCAATCAATATCACCATTAAGGAGTACAAGAATGGCAGCGTCAACGGTACGCAGAACAGTAAGTTAGTGATACACAGGCCTAGTGACGATCTCAGGGTGAAAATAGAGGAACAGGCGCTCGCAGACCTTAAGATAGGGCTCAAGATATTTTTAAATAATGACAGCAAGGGCTTGATACAAGAGGCAATTGAAGAAGGTAAAGCACTGTGTGAGGCAGTAAGATGGTAAATGTGTGGTTTCAGGGTTTGCCACCCTGAAAGTGCCATGTGTCCATAATGTTGTTCTTCAGTATAAAAAAGACAAGCTCATTGAGGCAGGTGATGACATAAGTAGCTTGAAAAATATCTGGAGTGTTCTGGAGGAGTATGTAAAAAATGAAAAGATCAGTCAAATTGGATTGGCAGATGTGGAGGAAGCAACATTTAGAAATGTGTTTGAATGGGCAACCATCAAGCCATCTATAATACAGATTAATCTTGCCACCTGCTGTGTGGTGCCCCCTACTTTGCAATCATTCTGCAAAGATAATGATGTGCAGTTGTTGACACATAGTGATCCTAGTGGTAGGTATTTGTAATAAGAGATGTCTGTACATGACCTGCATTTGTAAATTTCAGAAATTTTACCTAAAAGTGTGATAATGGATTCTCTGGGTGTCCCACTGTCAATTAAGTGGGTCTCAAGGTTCTTGGTACACATAAAGTGTAGAGGAGTGCTTTGTACTAAAGGCTATCTGGTGGGTCTAGGAGACTTTTAGAGCTTTAGTATTAACAAGTGTTGTTGCATTTAAAATATATTTTATCCTGCAAAACAAAATTGCATTCAGTGTAGAGGGTGCAGTATTACTATGAGTAGATGTGATTTCACCCAGTGTATTACATTATTGCAATAAAGTATTTTTATTTTTTTGATGCATACTTTTTCTTATTCAAAAAATGACAGTTGACAGAACGTCAAATACGTGACTTGAACTTGAACCACCTGCCGCCGTACTTCACTTGAACCACCACCAACTCGAGCGGTTTAATTCAATTGTAATGTAACGCGTAAACAACAATCAGTTGCGCAATTATTATCACTGTTATCACGAATCCCGTCAACTGTCAGTCAAGGTGAGTCGAATTTTCCAGTTGCGCCACTCATGTCATGTCCATTCGATTCGCACAACGCCGCTTTCTGTCAAATCAATCTGTCAATCTGCGAGTGTTTCTCGCGCAATTCGCTTAATCTCACAGTAAAGACGCAATTTTCGTAATGCCCGTGGACATTCCAGGCTTCATTTACGCGGGGGCAGTGGCCGCCGGCGGCGTGTTGGGTTATTACAGAGCAGGTGAGGTTTGTGAGGTTATGCGTGGAGGACAGTCACGATTTGCGTTTGTTTATATACAGGGTCGATTCCGTCACTGGCGGCGGGGCTACTGTTCGGCAGCGCCCTGGCCTACGGGGCCTACCAGGTCAGTCAGGACCCCTCCAATTACTCCGTACAGTTGGTCACGAGTTCGATCTTGGCGGGGGTGATGGGGTACAGGTTTTACAACTCAGGGAAGATCATGCCGGCGGGGGTGGTCTGCGCTCTGTCGGGGGTCATGATAGTGCGTATAGCTCTCAAAGCTGCGGGATTGACAGAACGAAAGATCACGTAATTTCAAATTTATGCTTCCGGTTTATGTGTAGTGTCTTCCTTTCTCTCCTCGGTGTAGGTATTAAAATGTGGCAAATCCGTTATATTTAAGGATGTTATGTTTTTGATGGTATTTTTGGTTAATAAATTGTTGTTGTGGCATTTCGTTCTTTAATTGTATCAAATATAATACAAATAACATCTTTACACATGTCAATACAACATAATTTACTATAATTTACATAGCGCTTAGGAACTTAACTAATTTAGCGGGACTGTTTTCGTGTTTTTATTCATTTTTTAAATAACAAACAAGTGTAAAATCTTGCCTTAAAATTAATAAAAATGATTGCACTCTGCCTTTTGATAAATATGGTACAGGAATTACATAAATAATCGTCATCACAATGTTCTAAATGATGCTATGAGATTGGCAGTATATTTTAGACGTACACACTATTTACATTACAATATAAGTAAACTATTTCTTGATGCTACACTACTATTAATTTAACAATACGTTGCTTAAAGTTCGTTTTTTAAAATGGTCGCTCGTCACTCCAGGCACGAGTCAGTCCATGTCGATCCCTGGACCCACCTTGCTGCATTAAAATTTACGTATTTAACAAATTAGGGCCGCTCGGGCTTTTCACTTTCTAGCTGAAAAAAGACGAACTGTTAGATGTGCGACTGGACGAGACAAAATTAAAGAAAACATTGAAGATGAGCTAGTTGCGGCGTAACCGCGCGACTAGCAGAAGAGTGTGATGTGTGGAGTGTTGAAGTCGAGGAAGAGGAGTAGAGTGAGTGTCGTATGGTCGTGTTAATAGCGTCATACTGAGCCAATAAATCTGATACAAAGAGTCGAAGGGGAAAGTTTCACTTTCACGTCGAAACGATTAGAGAACAAAGACGAAGAAGCCATGACACACGTGGTAAACACACGGACATGCGGATTAATCACGACGAACTATGACGGATGGCTGATTCTTACCCTTATCTTCCCCGGTTTACCGCTGCACTTTTATTTCTTACATTGCTACTGTCGCCGTAATAATTGGCGGCGTTGTACGACCGCTTTAGATAATTACTGTTAATGTCGTAATTTCTTCCGAAATTGGCGAAATCGTAAGGGCTCTTAGTCGTCTGCTGCCTCAACTGATAGTAATTCCCGACGTAAGGGTTGGGTGTGGTGTACTGGTGTTTCGTCGTCTGATAAGGACTCTTAGTGGTGCGGGGGCCGAAACGATTAAAATCGTATGGGGACTTGGTCGTAGAGAACTGATAGATACCGGGTCTTTGAGGGGTCGTGAACGGGCGGTAAGGGGTAGGGTTGTACGGGGGTGTCGTGTAATCGCGATTGGGTGTTTCGGGTCTTTGATAATTTACTTCTTCGTTGTCTTCGTGAAACCTGCATGTGGATCTGGTTAGACACGCCTCACGCACGCGGTGCCACTCGGGGGTACTTACAAGGGCCGGCCCTGGGGGTTGCCGCTTCGGATGTACGACGGCGTGTTCTGGGTGTAGTCGGGGATGATGTTCTCGTGCTCGGCCACGCAACGACCGTTCAAGCAATACTGCAACACACAAAAATTGACTTTCTCAGAAGGATAACGCGGGTGTTGGACCAACCTGTCCGTCTCCACACGGGGATCCTTCTGCCGCCGGTCTGTACGCCACGCAGTAGCCGCTGCCGGCGTCAAAACAGAAGAGCTGGGCGCAGACCCTGTCGTCTTTCTGCAACCGCATAACAATAGGTACATTTTTCGTGTTCGTTTGGGCAAAGTCTTAAAAAACATTATTTTATTGTAAATTTTGAGGTTATTTTTGACAGATGTCAAGTTAAGTACATAAACGAACACGAAAAGACATTTTTCACGTTTTCTGACTTACGAAGCATGCACTGGTGCCTCTGTCTCGTCTGCACTGAGCGTCGAGGGTCAGGAGCTTCCCGGGAAGGACCCTCGGCAAGCTGTCGTCTTCGTGGGGCACGTTGTAGAGACAGGTCGCGGTGTCACCGCTGCGGAGACAAGAATTGAAAAAGTGAAGACTTCCGATTTCGGACTTACTTGAGGAAGTGGTGGAAGCTGGAGACGCTGCAAGAGGACCACCAGAAGCCCCTCTCCGTGTGTCTCAAGTCCGACATGATGTAGCCGTCGGTCCATTGGCACTTCTCAGCGCCGGGACCCCCCAGATACGAAGGTGGAGGACTTCCGTCGTGTACTGCCCCCAATCTGGAAGAAAAAGCGTAAAAGGAGAGTCTTTGGGGGTCGGGGCGCTCACAAATGTCCCACTTCGTGGGCAGCGACGATGATCCCGCTGAATCCGCCGGTGTCTTCGATTATGGCCACCGAATTGACTTTCTCTAGGCGTTTGTTGACAACGCAGGCTCCACCCACGTAGGCGAATCCTGTGTCAAGATCGTATTAGTGGCGAGTCTGGCGTCGGGACCTACCGTCACCAGAGTATGAGGCTGCAAGCAGTTCTGTGTAGCCCACAAAACTTTCAACCACCATCAACAACACAACAACGATTAGTCTTGTTAAATGAATTAGTCAGAGTTAGGATCTGTGTGTTTTGTCAGTGGATGGGGTTACAGAGTGGCATAGCGCGTGGACATTGTCGAGAGAAACGGAATCGTGCTAAGAGTCTACGGTTTGATTGAGAGAACGGAAACTACTACAGTGATGTGCCTTTGAACTGTTCGTACCTGCCGTGCCGCGATTGCAAACATCGTTGGGGTACGACCTTCTGCACATGTCTAGTCTGTAAAAAATAGACCCGGTCATGAGTGTGTCGTGTGGTTTGTTGTTATTAAGTCCTCAGCTGCGCTCAACCTATCAAACAATTAATAAAACATGGCGCCTCAACACCACAACTGTCACTGTTTGTGTGTCAGACTAGTTAGAGCGATTAGTTGTTTGGCCTCCGGACCTGGATGTCGTAAATGATCCGGGTTAGTAGCAGCAATTTACACGCGTCTTAACAATCTGAAAGAAGCATTACCAGCTGTTCCTTTGGTGCACCGGCCGCCTTTTCGACGTCGACACATGTCGTACCTAAGTCAAAACGATTAACATCTCTTTGTGCGAAAAACTGACGCGACACGTGCAATTGTTCGCGTTATACTGACTTTGTGATGGCGACGGCGATGTCGTACACCGGCAGTCGCCGCTCCCTGAACAGGTACTTCCCCATGTCGGTCAGCGCCGCCGCCGAGTCGATGGCGTCGCGTCCCACGCGATTCCTCTCCAAGTACGGAGTGGCGTCCCTCCCCTGAAACAATCTCAACTAGACCCTTTGTTCCAGATGGACCAAGTCCTCCAGTTCTTGTCCGAACAAAACAGACCCTTCACCGTCAACGACATCGTGCAAGGCTTAAACCAGCAACTGCCCAAGAGCCAAGTCGTCTCGACGTTGAACAAACTCGTCGAGAAGAATAGAGTCATAGAGAAGAACTGCGGCAAGCAGAAGATATATTGTGTGACCCAGAAGGGGTCGCTGCCGTTGAAAGACGTGAGCGCCAAGGTGCTAGATCTGGAGCGGGAAGGCAACACTCTCGCGGTTAAATTGAAAGATGTGGAGAAAGATTTAGAGAAGAAGAGCGTCCAGTTGAAAAAATTGCAACTGTTGCCGACTAGAGAGGAAGTCCTTCGGAGGAAAAAAATTCTAGAGGAAGAGATAAAGGACGTCCAGTTGAAACTCGAGTCGTTCCAAGGTAAGTCGTACGAGAAAAAAGACAAAGAGAAGATCGAGAAAGAGTACGGGTCGGTGTTGAAAGAGTACAAGAAACGGAAGCGCTTGTGCACCGAGATGGTGGAGGCGATCTTCGAGAACTACCCCAAGTCGAAGAAACACCTCCTGCAGGAGATCGGCATCGAAACAGACGACTCTGTCGGCTTTCAAATTAAACTAGAAATAAAGTGAGTCCCACTCACTCTGCTTATGATGATCCCCGCTATCGATATCCTGATTTTGGGTCCTTTGAGCAGCTTGTACCTCATGTCCACCCCGTTCCAAAACGACACAAAGTATCGTTTGATCTGCAGGTTGTCGCCCCCGTGCAATCTGTACCCGTCGTAGTCGACTATCACCAGAATCTCCGGGTAGATGGTGTAGGGCGCTTCCCGTTTCGTCCTGGAGGGGGCGCTCCGTCTGTGTCTCTTGGCCAGATGGTCGGGCTCCATGAAGGCTGCGAAACGGACAATGCAACAAGCAATGCATGCAAATCGGAACCTAGTTACCGTAATCGCTCATTGTATCTTCTTGGTTTCCGTTCCTTTTGTACACTATGTGCCGGTGGCCTTGGATTTGTTGCTTTCTTTTAATGGGCAGACCCGTATCTATCGCAACTTCCGAACTGAGTTCGCCGTCGACGTCGAGGAACATTTCGTCATCGTCGGTCGGGGGCTTCGATTTGGGCTTGAGGAGTCGCGGGGGCACGGGGCGGATCACCAGGTCGGCGCCGATGCTGCCCTCCTGCAAACAAAACAGTAAGAGGAAGCTCCAAACGAGGCAGCCCTGCAAGTCACCTCGACGCGTAATTATTATGACGGATTAGATAATAAACCATGAATTCTCATTGAACAACTTTACATTTTCTTGTAATGGCGTTCGAAAGTAAGGATTGATCGTGAGTCATCCGCGGATAATAGTAATTAGGTGTTGACGATAACATTTGCCATGTTGTAAACACCTGGTGTACAAATAAATAACAATGAACCTAGAATGAAACCTTGCGGTGTTGTAGTCGTCTCCGAGAATAGGAAAGGGGCCCGAGCGGTTCGCTGAGGCACGACTCAAGTTAAGTCATTCTGGCCGAGTTTTGTTTTCTTTTTCGCGTCGTGGTGACTTTGTTGGGTTTTGGGTGAGGAGCAGTGAATCGAGGCCAATGAGGGCTCGCTGCGTTGCGCAACCAGTTGCAAATTGTCGACGCGCGGTGTCGAAAAGAACCGTTTCCTAACGAGCGTAGTACACACTTCGATTTCCCAATGAAGGCGTCTAATAACATAAATAAACAATTATAGGTCAGTTGTGTTGTCGGTGAGGCCGTTTGCGGGCGCGCATACATCAAAAACGCACCACTCCACGTATTCTGGTCAAGGTGAAGACGCTCAAAATCGCATTGTGTTTGGAGAGATGAATCGGGAAAAAAGTGTCGGTCTTCGTGAAGACAATAACGCACCAAGACCTTCACTTGCAGCCGTGACTTTTCTCTTAGAATATTTATCTGGCGTGTCGCCGAAGCGGTTCAAGATCTGCTGAGGTAACCGCGACCCTTTTCTAGAAGGGGGCTGTGGTCAATAGCGACCGTGAACTTCTGGAGGAGCGACTAGTGGACCATAGGTCAATGATGAGCAATAAAACAAGCGGTTAAATCGGTCAAGAGACATTTCGGCGTGTGAAAAAAAGAGCGATGATGATGGTGCCAAGGTTCGCCGGTGGGTGGCCGTGCGAATTGAGAAAACAATCAATTTTCATTTTTCCAGAGATTCACGAAGGCGAGTCGGCGCCCTCGAAGGTACACGGTGATTTATCATGGGTGCGTAATCGTCCACCAGGTGTTTAATGTGATGGTCGGTAGGTGCGACCGATGAGTGGTCCTCGAAGTAAATCAACTCAAATTGGTTTGACAACGGTGTTTTGTCTGGGCTTGTTAACGAGATTGTTTGAAGCAACGTTTTCAGTACGGAATGAGTTTTTGGTTTCAACCAAATATCACCAGTCGAAACTGGTAATTCTGGTCATATTTTTTGCACGCGTTTGACAAGGATTGTCCCAGAATGGAAAAATTTCAATAATCTATTGTAAATTGTTAACGGTGGTGTCGCAAATACGAGTATTTTGTTTGACGAAAAAAGAACAAAAAACTATAATTTTTTGTATTATTGCACATTATTTTTTCTCTTTTCTTTTATTGAAATTACAATTTCGACTCTTTGAGAAATCAACATATTGCCTGTTGTCTTTCTCACATTTTTCCCATCATATTCCTGTGCATTTTATTACCAGCAACATCTGTCAACAATTTTTGACTTGTCAAGGATTAATGACACAATTGATGAAATCGAGATATCTTCCTATAAGCTTCACAAATTCTTCACTTTAATCCCTATTTATTCCATTTCCATTACAAAACCATAGTTTACTCAACAAACTTTACGCAACGTGTATCTCACTCGTACCACACAAATTCAACCGTACTGAAATGTGGATTTTGACATTTTTTCAAAATATACAGGGTGTTATTGAAATACGCGGCAAAATTTTAACCACGAGCTACTGGCTTCATGTAGAACTCGTAAAAAATATTTAAAAAATTCTATGTCAAAAGATAAAATGACATTTAATTTTTGAGCTACAATTTTTTAATTGTAAGCCCGGTTGTATAAAGCTTAGTTAACATCGTGTCAGCCCATTTGATTGGCTGATTCAAATCCATTGTTAAATATACCCCAATCAGATCGCTTGACATTATGTTAACAAAGAACTTGACATCGCTTTATACAACATTTTAAAAATACACACTTGTATAGGTATCATATTTTATAAAATGTACGCCAATGTGAAGTAACCTCTAGGAAATATGCTTTAAAACAAGGAAATCGCATTGGCCTACGTTTTATAAAATATGATATACAAGGGTGTATTTTTAAAATGTGCCGAAATTTTACCTACGAGATTGTGGGACAACGTAGAAGACTAAAAACAATTAAAAAAAAACTTGTAGCTCAAAAAATAAATGTAATTTTATTTTTTGACATAAGTATGTAGCATTTTTTAAATATTTTTCCGAATTCTACAAGAAGCCAGTAGCTTGTGGGTCAAATTTTTCCGCGCATTTCAATAACACCCTGTATGCCAATGTTTTTTGTGTACTATGCTTACGAAGGATATTGTGTCACCAAAAGAGGTTATGTGATAGTTTTTGTTGTTTTAGAAAACATACATTTATGCCTAGTGAATTCTATTAATATTGAGTAATCTCACAAATGACTCTCATATCATCGCTATTCCTTTCTTGCGGCTTTTAACCCGAAGAAAAAATCAATTCATGTGTTGTCAGAAACCTGAAAATTTTTTACTACTTCTAGTTTCGCCGCAACTTCAGATTGTGAAATGTGTGAACGTGTCTTTTTGGTGTCACATGCGAATTTGTCACGTGGTAATAGGTGTTGAATATGTCATGAGTACCTTCTAGAACCTCCAGGTAGATTCTTCCACATCTGTTAGCACTAACATAGATGGCATACACTGATAGATTGCACGTTTTTAAACGCTAGTTCCAAAACATAACGCAGTGAAAAATACTAAACTCTCCATCTCAACTGTTTCACCTTATTTAGGAAACCGTTGTAGTCTTGCAGATTAATTCCCGCCAGTAGTAATCCTACGCTTATGATGTTGTTTACAGAATTACAGCTGTCAATCTGTCAGTGTTTTCAATTGTTTTAATTTTTGGTTCTTCGAGTATGAATGACATAACAAATTTTTCGCGCTATTTTACTTTTTACCGCGTAGACACCTGTCTCTGGTCTGTCGAAAAACGTGCAATCTGTCAGTGTACGGAGTAAGTAACTGAAATTGCTAAATCTCATTTTCATTTAAACTATTTGATTGGAAACGTATTTCGTGACGTCTTTGACGAAATGTTTTTAAGGAGAAATGAGTGTCCGCATTTAGATTTATTTCAAATGAAAGTTACCAACGATAATTATCAATTAATACATCGAAAATAACGATGATAAATTGACAAAAATTAAACTGAAATTGGTTCGAATGTTTCCTGCCTACGTTATTTAATTGTTGCTTCACTATTTTATTTTTTATGTTATTTTACTCCTCTCACTACAACCACTCTAATTAATTTTTTAAAAACAATCCTACACTTCCCGTCATAATTTCTACTCCTTTTACATTCTCGACTCTTTTTCTCCAGTCCCATCACTTTACTTTTTCAAATATTCAATTTTTTACTTTTCCTTCAATTTCTCTTCACGGTTACATCGTCGTTCCTAATCTTCCAACTTGCTCAACGGTCTAATGACCAAGCAATCTGTGTGACATAAGATGTACACGTTTCCTTAATTTGCCTTCATTCTTCAGCTCCTTTTTGAGCACCATCGAGCCCACATTTTGAAACTGATCCGTCAACAAATAAATTTCACCGGAATTCTCCACTTTCTGTTTCATTTTTAATATCCTGGTCACACAAGACCTCTCTCCGCGCACGGAAACCTTCCACACTCACGACCAACTTTTTGCACTCGAGTCCTTCGGTCGTGCCTTTTCAATTTTTGTCTCCTTTTCCGCACAATTCTCGTTTTCCACTCGAAAGCACCGACGTCACGCCTCAATTTCTTTGGTGAATTTACTCGTAAAGACTCCTCTCACAAGCGAACATAATCACCGCATTAAGATTCTTGTTTGCATGTTTATTGATCATATAACAAATATGCTTTAATTATGTACATTTTCTAATTATAGAGACAGTACCCATTACTTTCGTGGTATTTGAATTCTTCCAGTTGCGCAACACGCAACGTTCGAATTCAATTTTCGTCCTGTCACCTCAAATTCTTCACCTTTGTCGCGCTCTGTGCCGGTTCACACGGTGCGCCTCGGCGCAAAGCCCGAACAAGTGAAGATCGACGATGGCGCCCGCATTAGGCGCGATGAGGCAAGCGAATCGGCGCGTTTTCGCGTTTGATAAGTTCAAAAGTTATCCTGAAACGCTTTTAATTGGTCGTGGGAACGTCGATCGCCGGTTATGCAACTCCGGGTCTCATCATGAAATGTCAATAATGGAGCTGCGGCCGTATCGCGCCTCCATTAGAAATCCGCCGTACCGAATTACGCCCGGATAAAAACCGATCCGTTGTTTTCACTTTCAGTCAGTGGCATTTGTGCAACGCGTTTCCTGTCCCGGAGTTGGCACTTCGAAATGGCAGTCTCGGCCGACCGGTCGAGATTTTCCGATTTTTTCCCCACAAGTCTGGTCGTTGCGGTTTTCGCCTTTCGACTGCCAGTATGGAAATTTTGGCCCAGTTCGGCCGAGGTGTCCGGCTGGAACCGATCGCGTTGTGCAACATCATGCTCGATTAATAATTTTAATTATCGCAATTTGCCTCGGCTGTTACTTGCTTTTACGTAAAACGTCATAAAGGCCAAGGTTCTCGACTCGACTTACCACAATCACGGTGTCGTTGAGGTTCCTCAGCAAGATGGCCGCCTGGTTCTCCTCGTCTTGGTAGATGTCGCCTATGTCTTCGTCGCTCTGCAAACCAAATCCCGTCAGATCAAACGCATTCAGAGATATTCGGGATGTAACATCCGAGCGACGTAGCAGAGATGTAACTCGACCGTGTCACACGGATGTTACATCGAGGTAACAGCATTGCCCGTTCGATAAATACAATTCAGACGAGATTAAATCATAAGGTGATGTCGAATTGTCGCATTTCGGGATGTAACAGAGATGTTACATGGAGAGAACAGGAGCTCGCGTGTCCTTAGTCGCTTTCAGCGACTCGCGTTGCGAAAGCGCGTCATTAATTAGCCGTCCAAATTGCAGAACAATGGGTTTCGTCGTGTGACTGCAATAAGAATTCTCATTGTGACGGTTTTTGAAATGGAGGGTGGCAATAACTCTGCAATAATCGAAGGTCCGTCACGCCCCGCCGCCGAAAAAATCCGACCGGATCCTTGACCGAACCCTGAACCGTTTTGGTTTTCCTCTCTGGCAACCATCCACCTCTTGGTGGTCGCGCGAGAGTGAAAGCTGTTAGCTAACTTGGCGTTTGACCCAGTTGGGTTTCGCTGGGATTTATTGTCGACGATCGAGCCGGAGTTTCGGCTCGAAGACGATGCTGCAGGAGCAGAAGCAGTCGGTGTCGCCGCGACCGTTCGGGAAATTTATTTCGGTCACTTTCGCAACGGTAGCGTCTTCGTTTCGTCACCAGAGGTGAACCACATCGCCGCCAATGTCAGTGTCGACGCCCGAGGCCTCGTTTCAAAAATCGCCCCGCGAGGAAATTTCCGTTTGCCGATTTCGCGGCTGTTCCGTTCGACACCACCACGGTCCGCTGAACGTTATTTTTCGTCGCGGCGGAAAACACGACGAGACCAAGACAAAAAACGACCTCAACGCCCCGTCACAGAGCCGAACGACCGTCCTTCGAGACCGACGCAAACAAAAATTTTTTCAAGACACAACAAAGACACGTCCTTAGGCGGGCTTGTCCGCCGCGAGATGGAAGTTGTTGGTTCGAGGACCGCACTTTCTGATCGCACTTGGACGCTTTTGCGAAATTATTATCGCTGATCGCGTTGCCGTGGGGTTTTTTTGCAGTGGAAAATCACGATTAGGCGATAATACAATGGTTATGGTGGTTGTGCCGTCGGGTCGGGTGGTTGAGCGCGATTTACCACGGTTGCAGTTCGCGATTGGTCTACACCTACGAAGCAGATTTGCTAAATTGCGGATAATCTGACAGGTGACGGCTTCCTGGTGGTGCAGGAAAACCACCATAGGGTTTTTGCATCAAAAAATTATTGAGTAGTACTATGTAGATAAAGTTAAGTTAGCAACTGTACAATAACAGGAATATTGATGTGTAAAAAAGTAAAAGATAGAGAAAATATAGAAGTGTTCATAAAAATAATGGAGCAGTAAAAAAATGTGAAATATGTAATGGAAAAAATAAATTAAAAAAATAATAAAACTCATATAATGACAGGAACATCATGTTAAAAAAGCAATATCGATCTTAAGATGACAGATATAATGACCGAAACAATTAAAAAGCTTGTAAAAGCATTAGAATGAATGATAAAAATAACAAGAACGATAAGACGATAGAAAAAAATTATAAAATGGCATAATATTGTTAGGAGAAACATGAAATAAAATATACAGGGTGTCTCAAAATTCGCGAATTCCGAATTCAGAGCGTTGTAGGGGATCACTTCAGTAGTCCAAATATGAAAATTAAAAAAAAAATCGGGACTCCTCCCACAGAGATATATTGGTCTGAAGGTGCACTCTTTGAATTGCGTTTTCTTCAAATACAGGCTGAAAAGTTCAGTGTTTATTGTTATTTATGGTGTAGATGATTGTGGAAAATAATAACGTAAAACAATTTTTTGAAGAATAGTTTTATTTTGGAGTAAAAAATCTTAAGTTTTTGTAATTTTTCTTAAAAATGGAACGGCAACGTAGCTAGAATAGTATTTTGTCACTGTGGATATGAAGGCTGCTATGTATTGAACAAAATTAAAGTGCTTATATCTTCTTCAGGAAGTGCGAATTTTTTTTTTCTAAGTATTTTTCGAGCTCCACTGGGTCCTTCCCTACCACGCTCTGAATTCGCGAATTTTGAGACACCCTGTATATTTGATGTTAAAAGTACAAAATGAATACGACAGAAATAGTGTAAAACTATTTGTCAACTATAGACATCAGAAGATAAAATTATAAAAAACAAGAACGAACAAGTATCATAAAAGATAAGGGTCATGATAAAATTACAAAGTAATGACATCAGGCATTATCATTCGATGATTAGAAAAAAATACGAAAGAGGAGACACGAGTAATTAATAATAAAGACAAATTTCAAAGAAAGAGATGAGATAAGATTAGTTGTAAAATACAAATATAGTAAAGCAACAGTCAAAAGATAAAATTCATAAAAGAGACGGTATTTAAAAGTCAAGATTTGTGATAAAATGACAAAAAGTAATGGTATTGGGTGATTTTAAGTGATTGTGCAGAGTATGGCAACTATGTACGAAAATGTATGTGGCAACTGTGTGAGTGGGGTAGAGTTGACATTTGTATGACATTTCATAAGCGTGCAATTTTTTTTTTATACCATTGCAGGTTAATTTGACACTTTTCAAAATTGTGCGACTATGAACTGTCAAAGAAATGTCCACTCTATGCTACTCACATAGTTGCCACATACATTTTCGTACATAGATGCCATACTTATCGACAATTATTTTGAATCACCCAATAAAATTTAATATGTGAAAAAAATATAAAGTTAAAAAGATAGTGACATAAATGAGGAGGAAGTATCAAATATAAGAAGATTCGTGATGTCATGAGCATGACATAATGACAGAAGTAAATAAAATGTCAAAAAAGTATTAAAAGGCAATTATAAAATGATATAAACAACAACAACAACAGGGAGAAAGTGAGTAGGAATAAAAAAAAAGTAGAAGAGAATATTGATAGACTTTAAAGGTGTGAATACGATGAGTCTCAAATATTTCTTTGTGACTTTTGACACCCACTTCGACGATGTTCGCATTTCAGGAAGATTTTTCGAGTGGCCGAAAAATTCCAATCAATCGTCCAATCCCGACGTAGATTTTGATCGGAACCAATGCTAATGAGCCACCTGTATTGACAACACGAAACCCGATTCGACGTTTTAATTTTATGCATCAGGAATCGAATTATTTATTCAATAATTCGAATGAAATTAGTTAGCAGCTGGAACATTTACATGATATTTCCCTCATTGCTCAAACCAATCACAATAATGCATTTCACATCCGCATCACCTTTTATTATCGTGTTTGGCCGCGCCTGAATTTGATTTTTTCACAAACTATTAGATAATCTTTGGGTTTTATTCCGTACGGGCCCGCGTGCATCTTGTCAAGTTGACAGGGAATGATCGCTTCGGATGCTACGTGTGCCCAAGATTTCGTCACCCGTTCTGACTCATCTCACTTTTTTTGGCGTATTTTTATACAAATTACCCGGAAAATCGCCCGGGCGGAGGTCGTGAAACCTCCGAATAAAAATCACATTTTCGTATTTTATTGGCTTGTCCGTTTACATCATCTCGGATATTTATGATGGACGCGAACACCATCCATTGTTACCCGGGTCGTATTAAGATAAAGTCGACAAGCAATTTGAAATCACATTCGGTTTATAAATATGTATTTTACTTTGTTCGGTTTTTTCCCCGTGGCTGGCAAGGTTATCCACATTTTTTTCCATTCAACAAACCCACCGAAGAAAACAGCCGTTTCGTCAAAAACCTGAGATCTCCCACGGCCGATAAGAAGAAGCGCGAATCTTCTCCGCGAGAAGAGTGAAAGGTGTTTGTTTATTTACAGTTTGGCCGAAATCGCTGCTCACCTCTGGCAACTCGATGTACTCAACTCCGTGCTGCGCGGTGGCGTTCGGCTCCACCGTCCATATCTTCAGCTTGTTCTTCTTGTAGAGACCCCTGTTGGGGACCAGGGTCAGGTTTAGGTACTTGCCGAAGGCCTTCAGCTTCAGCTCGGTCTTGCCGTGCGGGGCGTCCTCGTCGTCGATCGAATTGTCCGAGTCCGGGGGCACCTCCCTCCGCCTGATCCGGTGCTGGATCTGGACCACCTCGTAGTCCGGAACTGGAAGACGAGATGGAGAACTGGTCCAGATCGGAATCTGTCCCGATACTCACCTAGATCGTGCGCGTCGACGTGAAACGTGCTCTTGATTTCGTCCACCGTCATGAGCTTGTGGATCTGGAACAAAAGGAGTTGGTAGGAAGTCCAACAATGGGCGCATCACATGTTACGGCTGGGTTTTATGAAATTTCTTTTTTTTGTAATTGGAAAGTAGACGATTCTCATGCAACAATTACCACGCGCGTAATGATAATACTTTTGAGCCGGCGTCTAATTATGCATTTGTTAATTTCCTTCCGTTTCGGTTTCTAAAAATATCGATATCCAAATTGTTTCCTGCAGCGGCGCTTCCCGTCCGGCTCGCGTTGAAGTCTCCTCGCAAGGTCCCAGCTAATTTATTCCTTTCGGTGTTTTGTCTGTGGCTAATTATCCGACGCCTTACAAGCGTCCATTTCCAATTTATTCCGAGTGTCTTGTAGCTTTTCATCTGTCAAGGTTTCGTCACACCACCTACCAAGGTCACGCGTTGTATGCACGTCGCGCCGTACATACGCACACTCGTCGAAACACGAAGATTCGTTGAGAAATCGCGATTCGCTGCGTGACATTGGAACTGATGCAATCCCGAATCGGAACGCGATGCGTTTTTCTACTTACGTCAGAAGTGGCACATGCGCTCAGTATCAGTGAGGTGACCAGGAGTACGGCTTGGCAGTTCATTCTTTCCTGCAACAATAACATCATCACAGATTTTTCACTTTTCTCATGTTTGAACGGGGAGAATTGACGATGTGCGAATTTGTCAATAAACAACGACTTTGCGTCAAATACCGTGAAATGTGGCGTCAACGCGGGATGTCCGAGAAACTGAAATTGACGGTACGGGGAATGACAGTTGTTGACAGATATTTTTGTTGACTCGTGAGAGTCGTTGTTGTGGACAAGGGGTCAGGGCAGGACCAGTTCATTGAATCTTTTGTCGTCTTGGAAGCGAATTGTAGACAAACAACGATTTCGAGAGAAGCTGAATGTAAATATTTTCGCAGTTTATTTATAGAATGGTGGACAGGATGTTGGAAAATGACAATATTGCGAATGCGTGGTCGATGACTCGAGAATATACTTGGTGGTAGAAAATGCAAAAGGCAGAGAGATAGCGTTTGTTGTGCAGTTGGCACTACTGGCCTTAAAAATTGTCATTACCAAAAAATCTGTACCGTTGATGGAATTCAACTGCATTTAGAGACAAAAATCTGTTTTAAATTTTAAAAAATCGGGTATCTGGCCCTTTTGAATGAATTATTATCCAAAATCTGATCGATTGATCGAGTTGTTTCGTTATTAATTTATAAGAATTTATTGTTTTCCTTTTATTGACATTTAACGCTGAAAACACAAACAACGCAAAAAGTGAGGTTAGATTAAACAACTGATCCGTGATCTGTAATCCGTGGTACGTTCACAATCGACTCTTCAACGCCAGCTTTGATGATAAATTTGAAAACTACCCGGTATGATTGTTTAAAATACGGTACCATAATTTGCTAATAAATAATGTTCCAAATTGTTGGAATAGATTACAAAAAGCTGCGCCACTCCTACATTGTAAGTTGGAATATTGCAACAATAAAAGTGTTAGCATTCCTTTGTTTTAATTTTTTACTAGTTCGTGGGAACTGCTCTAGTAAATGTTTAATTCACCAAGTAAAATATTTCTGAAGCTGGTTTTCAAGACTAATTCTCAAGCTGAAACTCCACACAAGAGATTTTCCTATTTCGATTTTTTTTTGGAAAAGCGAAAAGACTAGTGATAAAATGACACATTTTTCTATTTTAGAACATATCTTAGAAAAATTATTGACTCCATTCTGTCATCGTCACTCAGCCCCTCGGTAAGTTGGTGCGATGGTTTATGTGCGCAAGTTTAAGCCAAAGAAACACTCTAACCATCAGTGAAGACACCATCAAAATCTACTTAGTAGTTCTTCAGTTATAAGCGTACAAGTGATGCATACGTACGTACAAATTTTGGCCTTCGTAATATGTCATGAGATTACAACGAGGCAATCATTTGGTAATACTAATTTGTTTTGCAAAAATAATGTTTGTAGGTCGAAATAAAAAATGTGCAGCTTGGGAATTAGCAATCCGTTAAGTTTAGTCTCCGATTAAGTAACTGGACCTAATCGATTGCACGGCTAAATATAAAAAAGTTCTACTTCATAGTCTAGGATGAGTTAATGAGTTTTTTAATAACTCCGAATCTTTTCTCTTTTTTTCATCCGTTTCGAAAACACCACTTTATGTAATTTATTCATACTCTAATTCAAAATCAAAACTTTTAATCCTTTTATTAAACCACAACTTTCTTACATTATTTAAATATTTACAGCGATTTTCTTTCTCCCGACACAATATTTCACTAGAACAGTTTCACACTACTACTTTATTAATAACTCGATAAATCTGTTCACATTTAGAGATTTCTATTTATTTCTAATGCATCCACCTCTCTATTAAACAAACAGTGGTACCGAATTTGAACAGTACCAATTAAATCGGCTCGTTTAGAAACGTTTAAACACAAAAATCGCTCGCATTGTTTTTGCGGCTGTAATTGTTCCATTTTTTGCACCATTTGTGGTTTCATTCAATATCACCCCGACAATGGTTTCGAGTACCACTCCGAAAATAGAGAGAAAAAATTACAAAAGACCTTTACTGCCGCGAGCGAACTGCTACAACCTGATCACGATTTATTACAAAATTAGTTGCGTACCGTTTCAAGGAAGTACCAAGCGAAGGTAATTGTCCACAGAAAAGTACCGACAGTACCAAAGTGTTTTGTTGCAGTATGGAACACAGATTGGTAGTTTTCGTGTCGAAAATGTGTTCCATTGGATTCCGATTGGTTCGGTACTGCTCCAGCAAAATGTAGGAAATTGTGTTGCAACAGATAAAATCTCAGTTTGTTCGACTTTCGCTGATAAGAAGCTAATTGGTCTCGCCATGGCGACCGATCTCGAGTGGACTCTATAGGTGTCCTGAAAGTACCCAGGCGTTGGTACTGTCAGATGTCGAAACGCGTCGCAAATAGACCGAATACAGAAATCCTGTTTGGATTTTTAGCGAAAGCCTAGTTTCAGCTAGAATGCAATTGTACAAACGCGTGAAACCTTCGCATAAAGACCATATAACTGTCTCGTGACCCGCAAATGAGTATGCAAAATTAGGGCGTGGTCTTGATAAATGTTGTCTTTGAATAGTTTAGCCGTTTCATAATCGGATTTTATAACAGTTAAAAGAAACGGAAATGTAACAAGACCCCGACAAGGTCATGTGTGGAACAGGCGAGGCGGTTTCCACACAAGATTGGAAAAACAAAGAGATTCCCGGAACAGAGGGGTACGGTCAGTACCTCGGCTGGGTGAGGAACCATATGGACCCGCGCGATTAACTTCCGTGCACCAGACAAAGAAATTCGTGACTTGGTGAGATCGACAAGTACGGTTAGTACCTCGGCTCGGCTCGGAACCTGACGGAAAAGAGGAAAACAGAATCGAGGGGTACGGTCAGTACCTTGGCAGGGTGAGGAACCCGGTATGCGCGATAGGAAAACAAAGAGGTACGGTCAGTACCTCGCTCGGACCTGATGGAACCAGGCAATTAATTTCATTACCATTAGTCGAATTTGAATAGCCAATGCCAATGGCGATATTAATTGATCACTTTTGCTTTTCAACTTTCATGCGAGCCTCCGTTCACTTTCATTCGGTCGAATTTTCTAAATGGATTCGGCCCAGCTGAACCCGTACGCGTATTGACAACAACAATGGTCTCACCAGCAGCAAACAACGGTATTTCCAATTACAGGAAAGTGTAAGTTCGCTCATTGTCATGAGCCTTGTATTAATTATGTTATAAGCGAGTTTCACTCGACGAGTCCGCATGTAAAAACCGTAAAGCGTTACAATTACGTTTAATGGCGGCGTATTAGTTAACAACGGTTAATTGTCAGTGAGGTAACAACAGAAATATTTTGTAAGCCGAGATGTTTTCGAAAACTTTCGTTGGCGCGCGAAGTGGCGTCGCAGCTCGGTTCGGACGGCGCGTCGACCGGATGTTCCTGCAGACGGGCGCCAAAAATGCTTTCTCTCGAATTATGAAACGGTCGGGAATGTCCGTTTTCCAACCGGTTACGTAACGATTTTGTTGCAAATCTCGTGACCTTTTCGTACGTGGGATTTTATTTCCATACGGACGTCGCAGCCTGAGCAATTCGCCGGACAAGGTTTATTTATCTGCTCGTTAGTTTTCGGCACCGATGGGAACAACGTTTAGAGAAAGCAGCCGCACAGATCCGAAGACTTTTTCTTGGCGCTTCAACCTTCGATCGCCAGTTTTCGGGTCAATAATGCGAATTAATAATGGGTCGGAGTGGGCACGATAAATAAAAGATTGCAGGGTCAAATCTCCGACTGCCTGATGAATGAGTGCGGCCGGCAAGGTCTCCACACTTTGTCCTATTGAATTCGTTTGGATTGTGCCTGTGAATAAGTGTAAGTCAACAACACAGCTCCGCCTCTTTTTCGCTCGTGCAACGTATGCCACGCACCATTGTCATGTTACATAAGATCATTACGGTATTTAGAAAAGATAGGAACGGTCATTAGGAAAAAATCACGCTCGCTGAGACAGCGATCAACTCTCGTCATTTTTGGCTCCTTTTTCAAAATGTCACGATCGCCTGAACTTCAAAAGGTATCTTGCACAAGAGAAACTTGCCAAAATTTACAAATTTGAGTACGAACAGTCAATATTTTTCAAAATTGCAACATCTGCAATGTCTACAGTTACAATCGATAATTTTTGATTTTCAAAATTTCGAAAATTATAGTTTGTACATATCTGGGAATGGATTGAATTATTTTCACAAATGTAGATGTCAGATTAAGTTGTTTGTTGATGGCGGAAGACTTCCTTTTAAAGAGAAATTTTGATTGCAAGATGGAAATTTTGACTTTTAAACTGTTGACTTTTAAAATGGAAATTTTGACATATCCCTTGGTCCCGAAAATACGCAAGAACTGTGGATTTGTTAAATATTTTTCTCTTTCGTGGAATTCAAAAAAATTGAGCTTTGTTGATGTCAAATGAAATGGAAAATAAATGAGCGAGGCGTTTCTCTCGGCGCAAAAAGCCTTCATCAAAAAACGTCAATTTTCTAAAAATTTCAATTCAATTACTTCACATTTCCTCGAAAAAACCCTCTTATTTTCTTTTCCGATTACGTCGCCACGTAACGTTTTGCTTTTTTCCAAAATTAAATAACATTTTCTTGCACGAATCTGTGATCTATTAGAAACTGGTACCAGAGCACATGGAAGTACCGCCGCTGCAAGCAAAAAAATCCTACAATCAAGCGTTGGAAGGAGTGGCCGGCAAGGTCCCCCGATTTCACGCCTATAGAAATTTTTTGGCGCCAATTTCGAACCGAGATCTGATTGGCGAGGGTGGAAGGGGCGGTTTCGGTGTGGGCGCCCTTACTGGCGGTTTCTTCGAGATACTGAGTGTTGCAAAACCGCGACTGGTTATCCGGAGAGCAATAATTATAAAATGGATTCGAAAGTAAAAGTGTTCGCTGCGGGCGGTCGGCGATTCGTTGGCCGCCTCCCGGCAGGAGCTGGGGGTGATGGGGGCGGCGCACGGGCGGTTTCCGCCGAAAAAGCGCAAAATCCTTAATTATGTATATGTGCCACGGCACAAAACCTCTAATTTCCCTTTCACTCTCGGAGTTACTTTCGAATTAAACAAGTGTAAAATTGTCGAGATCCACACTTTGGCGGTTACGTAAACCGGGAAATCGGTCGGGGGTGGTTTACCTGGCGTTCGGATCTATATCCCTAGTATCGGTCACTGGTTCCGCTTATCACAGGTCACTGGTTCACTACGTTTCAGGCACCTTCGGCTATCCGTACCGTCATTGTCACTGGGATTTCGAACTTTCCTACACAAATCAGGAATAGTGATCACCAGAAAGAGCGAAATTCAAATTAGAAAGTTTCGCATTCGAACTTCTTGTTGCAACAATTAACGCTTGATAAGTCAGCGAGTCGATCGAGTGAAATGTTCGGATCGATCTTGGCAAACTGTCCAATTTGTGTAGAAAAAATTCGCCGCCGTTTCCCTATTCTACATACTGTTCACTGTTGAAAGAATAATGTCGCGAGTCGTACTGTAGTACCTTAAGACGACTTTGTTTTAGTATTGTCGAAAGAATGCGCACGCACACCTCTACCGCGATATAGAGAGGGAAAGTACGGTGAAAGGAACCAAAGGACGCTACACCATAGCGTACCGCGGGTACTGCTGGCGCTGGCGCTGCGGCCCAGTCCCAAATTCGTCGACACTTTGACATTACACGCCACCCTCGACGAAGAGACGTGCGAAAAATCGCACAAGGTCCGGAACGAAATGTCAAGACCGATTTGGATTTTGACCGCAGACGAAAATCCGATGGGTCCGAATTGACCTTATCCGACCCGCAAACTGGTACGAACGTTTCGCAAACGTCGGTACTGGTTTGCCGAAAACTGCCCCAGTTTCCCCGAAACACACTTCGCGGCCCTATTTTGTCCGCCGAGGTTACAGAACTCCCACAGACCGATAATTCCTCTAATTTATTGGCGGGTTTATCACGTCGAACAACTAGTTTCGGAGATGGGTCCAGAAAAAATCTAACTCGGGATTCCATCAGTGCGGTGCGTGCGGTACCCGTCAGCGGGTTTGTGCCTCGGCGAACGGCAAACAGACGCGCCGCTTCCGCCGCAACGCGCACCGACTAGGACGCTGCATATTTGCTGATGCGTTTTTGTCATAAATTTATTCGAGATTTGAGATTACATGTTTTCGAGTTTTTCTACGAACTTACTGTTTGACCAGGTAATTAACCCCTTGTTTGTGTGAATTGATTTTGGAGGCTCAATTAGAGTAGTACCTTCAACACCTCTCTGTCAACTCGTCAGTTGACATTGTCGAGGAAATTGGATTAAATTTCCAGTTTTACAACGCTACAGGGGTCCCAAAAGTTCTCGTCGAGAAATCTAGATCCGTCCCCGAGTCCAAAAGTCAACCGTGAATAGTAATGAACTTGTCAGCGATCACTTAAATATTCGTATTTGTAAAATTAATTAAAAGCAGCCGATTCTGTTCGGTTTGCGGATGTTGCATCTCTTGTGCAACCACCACATTCTTTACTTTTTGATTAACGCGACTCGCAAAAATCCAGATCTGAGTCCTGTGTAATTCTCGTGGACAGTACTCTCTGATGATCGTCGGTTCCGAGATCGTGAAATATCAAAACGCGATGGAAACGGACTCGTCGTCAAATATTTAAATATTCATATTTGTAAAAATAATTAAAAGCGGTTGATGCTGTTTGATTTGTGACCGTTTCGTCTCTTGTGCAAGCACCACACTCTTTGCTTTTTCACAGCACACTTTTTATTAAGAAATCCAGACCTGAATCCTACAAAATTCGCGTGGAGGGTACTCGCAACGATGATTGTCGGTTTGGAGATTGTTGAATTGTGAAATATCAAAACGTGATGGAAAAGAATGTTAAAAAATTGTTTTTATGTAACATTTATATAACATATTTACTTGCAAAAATCATAACCTTCAAATTGGTTTTGTTTAGATTAGTTCACTGGAAATAATGGTCATAAACTGTCGTACTAAACCACATTACATAAATAATATTTTGTTGTTGAATTATTGTGTTTCCATGAAAGAAATCAATGAAACATGACGCACTTTAAAGTGTTACACGTACAGAGTGAATTAGAGTAGTGTAGTAGTTCTTGTCGTGTGGGGACGTGCAATATCTTGTCGTAACGATTAGTCAAGGTTTACAAAGAGGGAAAAAGTTAATAAGATTGGAAGCAGTTTACTACTCAACTTTTTTGCTTTTAATTTTTTTATCTCATCATATTTTCTTAATGTGTTTTAATTCACATTCTTTTACTCTCTCAAGAATAATATTCTTCTTTGTTTTATTTTGTTTTCTTAACAATTTCATAACATTTCAATACTCAAAACTGGCACTTAATGTTTGAAAGTGCTGAAAAGTTTTGGATCTCTGTGTTTAAAAAATATGAAATAAAGGATAATAAAACACATTAAACACAGTAACAAAACACTTTATTATTTCCTTTAAGTGAATCAAAATATAGATTTGACAGATGAGAAGTTGGTTGGCACGCCTGTAAAGTATCGAGTGAAAAAACGTCGAGTGTTGTCAGATAATAAAGCAATGGTATAGTCGAAATGTTTTGGATATGGATTGTCAAACTCAAGGTCGCTAAAAACTTATGATTGAACTGTACATTAGTGAGATCTGTCATAAATTTCAATAACCTTATTGGCGCGTTTAGTTACTTTTGCTGGTAGTGCCAACTTAACGACAAGTCCCCAATCCACATGCATAACGTTCCAGCTATAGGTACCGTGAGATCGAAAAAAAAATTAGAGTTGGCTGTGACCAAAAATTTCAGTTGGAAATTCGTTAAAATTTCAATTATCAGATGTCAGTCTTAAAAGTTAGGTTAGTGATTTTGAGAACCTTGAAATCTGGATTTTCATAAAGGTGTGCATTATGTGTGACCTGTCGGTTGTGAGGAGCTCCAATCGTATTTACGAACTAGAGTAAATGTTCGAAATGTCTGCCTTCAGCTTCCAAACACAATGCTACTCTCTTCGCTTCATGTTTTCAAATGACCTTCGCAAAGTCAGGACATCAATTAAATTACAGTTATCAGTAATTACTTGCATGAATTCGGGAATTGTACCAGGCCTGTTTTTGAACACGTTGTTTTTCAGGTACGGAAAAACAAAATAATCAAGACAAGTTGTTGGTAAGTCGGGAATGACAGTTACTATTGTAATTAATGGCATCTGATGACATTTGAACTAAATTTTTACGTGCTGCCAACTGAAGTGTATTAATCATGGCCGTCTCGATTTTTTTTTAATTTTCGATCGCACTGTATTTGTTTTATCGACCACTGTGTATACCTATCCACTTCTGTGGTGACGTCGTGCTTCGTCTGAGGCGCAATTTCTGCGATCGCACCGGAAAAATAAAAATAATTCAGTATCGAATTACACGTCATCGGCCATAAAACAGCGTCTTTTGTTTTTCTCCGGTATTGACAACCCCGCGATTTTTTGCGTGTTTGTCTCGGCAAATCGTAAACAAAGAGTGATTTTTTGCCGGTTGTTGTGTACCGAAACCGATGAAAACCTGGCCATAAATTATTTCGGTTCGGGAGCCTTGATATAAATATGGAAATATAATCGAAAGTGAGTCGAGAAAAACCGCAAGACTTTTAACACCTCGCCTGCAGTTTCATAAAGATTTCTTCAGGTGTGTCACAAGTCGGGCAAAAAGCGTCCCGGGGGCCGATTAATCTGCATCAATCGATGGTCCGGAGAGCGATCCCATCAAGTGGATCAGATGTTGGGATAATGGATTGGACATCGCGCTCCACTCTAACCCAGAACCGTTCAACTGAAACTGTTCCTTTTTCACACTTTCTTGCTCGGCCAATTGACACTTATAATGTAATAAGATTATATCAGCTGTTACGTTGCGAATTTCAGCGTTTGTGTGTGCGTTTTTCAGGCCGCCGTGAAATGGGCAGTCGAAGTGTGAAAGGTTATTTGCGGTTCGGGAGTCGTAACTCACGCTGATATCCTGATGCCGGCTCGTATAATAATCAAGGAATAATCATCGGAGAGTTGTGCAATAAATTTAACGGACGATTGGACATAATATCGCCAAAAAATTCCATCCCAGCTCTAATGTTGTCGTCGTCGTCGTCATAAAATCATTTCGATTCGATGGAAAAATTCAGATTTCGAATCGTTTTTGTTGTTTTACTTTATTGTCCTGTCAAAACTGCTGGGAGCTAGCTATTTTTGCAGAATGTCACGCATATACAACTTCGTTCGGCACCGCCACCTACCTCTTAATTATCACCGGTGATTTGCCACTTCCTGGACAGGAAGAATCGATCGGCGAAAAACAATTCTGCAAGAGTGTATTAACATGATTGCCATTGAGCCGACCCGCGCTCTGATCATCCATCACTCGCAGAATTCCCCCAAATGATTCCGGTCTGGTGACTACGAATTTCCCAAAAAGAAAACAAATCGAGAGGTCAAGGACACCAGATGTGTCTGTTTCATTCATAATTTAGAAATAATCACGGCTTAGCTTTTGTCTGGACCGGTGAGACTGGTGTCTAAATAAAAATGTCCTCCAGAGTGGTTGTTCACAACTTCTGTGTCCCGTATGTCGCAGCTTGTGCCTTGTGAACTGTCACTGTTGTCAAATTTAATCTCCGATTTGTGATTAACTGTCTTTGTTTGTCGTCATGTTCGCTATTTTTTTTTCAAAACTGATATCCAATGCAACGCAATGATTTTTTACTATTTCTGACAGAAAATTAATGGTTTGTCGCTGAACTAAAATAATGTAATATATTACACCGGACATACGTTACGTTAGAATTTTCAGAGCACTCTTGATTAGATTTTTTATTTATAGACCAGCGCCATTCTTTACATTGTACAAATCTTAAAATGTTTCGGATTTGACGTTATGAATAATCTATCTTGTAATGTAAAATATTTTCCGATTTCGTAAATATGCAACTAAAACAACAGGGGCAAATTCTTTTCATTGTTGGAATTATTTCTATGACTCCAAGCGTTTCCAGTTTTACAAAAACTCTAGTTAACAAAAATAAGTGCTCTTCTCAAATTTTCTTTCAAGTCCTAATTCCTAGACCACAATCCTCTCTTAAGACTCCTTTGTAAAGTCCATTCAAAAAACACCTGGACTGTCAAAATCAAAATTGCAGTTGTTAGGTTGGTTAAATCACTAGTTATTTTCATATTGCCCGGTCGGTATCTATGATTTTTTGATTTTTCAAACTATTCATTTGTTTAAATTGACATTGTCAAATAAATTGCAAAATTGTTTAAGTATGTTTTGTAAAAAGGTTAAAATGGAAAGTTCAAAACGAACTAAGGGTGGTTCTATTGGCGCGAGAGAAGAGAGCAAATTATTATATTATAAAGCCATACCTCCAACAAAAAACGTTTCTGATTTTAACCCAACTATGTGGAAAAACAGCATCTTGCATTATGAAAATAAAAACCTAATTAAAGCTGACTGGTTAACCATGTGGATATTAAAGATGTTCTACCCACAATATGTCTTTAGCGGAATCTGACCCAGATAAGGTATGGGAAGCGATTTTCAATTTTGGTTGTTTAGTTTGTTATCTGTTTTTAGTTTGTCGTGTGTCATCTTCTGTTTATCTTCGTGTTTTTTATAAACTTGATGAAATTGCTCCAGTTCTTTTAGTTTCTGCATTTCGCTTCAAGAGTTCAAAACCTTTTTAGTTCAATAATTAAAAAGGAACACATAACCTAAATATATTTTGTAACTAGATTTTGACGTTGGTACACTTTAGCGAAAAATGTTTACACCCAAGTACAGTCAAAACAAGCATTTTAGTTAAAATTTAATTTTGACAGTCCAGTTTTTTGAATTTAAATATGCAACTAACAACACAAACAAATGACAGCTGCCAATCACTCTTTCTACAGCTCTAAACGCGTTCAGTTATTTTAGTTATAACAAAAATAGTTGCTTCCAATTTCTGTAACTGAAACTAATGTAAAGAAAACAACCCAAAAAAGATTCTGAAATCTTTTACTTGTCGTTAAAAATTTTCTCCCGATCGATTCACCTTCTTACCTTTGCAGAAAGTGTGATTTTAAATTTAATGTCATTCTTGAATATGCCAATTAAAACTTTCAATGCTCAAGTTTTACCCAACCTTATTTAGCAGACCATTTAGATTTAATGTTGTAAATTCTTACGACAAACTTGAAATTAACTTGAAAAACTTGTTTGAAAAGAGGATATAAATCTGTGTTATTGTCTTCAGCACGATTGACAAAATGACAAATACTCCTCATTTTATTCATATTTTTCCTTACATATTTTTTTACTTTTGCGTGGCCTCCAAATCGTCATTACCTCGTCGTATTAAATTTTATCACATGATTATTTTTCTTCACACGAGGTTGAGCTGAACTTCACCTCATTCAAACCCATCACAACCCGTCCAAATTTCTTTCTTTCTTTTTGCTTTATCACAACATTCTCGCCTTGACCCGCCAATTTGTGTTTATCGTTTTGACATCTTACTGGAACACACGGTATACACGTTGCGGTCCACCAATTGCGTGCATTTTTTCCCGCCGGTTGTGCAACCGAACAATATCCGGAGAGCATTCGTTTTTGCCCGTTTTGAAAGTGCAAGTATTTTGCGTGTGGCGCGGAAGCGGCACACGCTTCGCAGATGCGGGAAGCGACGTTCGCCGCGCCGATGAGGAAGCGCGTACCAGGAATAGCGCACTCGATTAGATCGCGGAACATGCATCCTGCAAGACGCAGGAATCGGTACGCCATTGAGCAGTACATCGAGTTGAAAGCTCACGGCCACCGTCAATGAAATTTCGTCGGTGTTGACAACACAATTAATCATCAATTATCATAATAAACGAGATGGTAATGTGATTGCGGATTTATGAAAAATATGGGAAAATTCCGGGAACAATCGGAATTCCTGGGGCTCCACGGTTGGGTGGAAAATAAAACTTGGTCCGTGCGAAATGCCAAATCGTAAATGTCTCGGCGGGACAGGTGCGGGCTCGGGCCGGCATAAATCAGCAGGCGGGCTCCGGTGGCCCCGTTCGTTTCATCTCCCCGGCCCATCAGGTCACTTGTCAGATAAGGTCACGGCCGAAGCTCCTGCAGCACTTCGGCACGGTCTCGTCGTGATTCCTCCTCATCCGGCCCTTCCCGGAAAGCCTCTGCTGATCCGGCGGCATTTTCCCGGAGAGAGCCTTCGCCGAAGCCGCCACTTGATCCATTTCCTCGGCGTTTGGCGCAAATAATCGTCGGTAGCAACGGAGCAACCTTCACATTTCCGACCGAGATTAGGTATCGCATCTTGCTTATTTGAATGTCGCCGGAGCGGGCGCTGTCGTGGAAAAACCGCTATAAGAGCCGGCTGACATTTGGCGCTTTCCCGGATTTTCTGGGTTCAACGTGTTGACACAAGCGGAGCCGTCGCCAAACAAACACCTGATAAATTCGCATTGTCTCTGTTTGTCCACATCGATTACAACTCAACTCAACTTTTTGGCCAGGCTTGCGGGAACGAATGCAGGTCGCAGCTTAATTCGACCGACACTCGAGTGTCAATCGACCGGAAGTGAACCTGACCTGTCGGGACTTCGCAATCCGGAAACGTTTTCGAAATTTGACCCGTTCGGGACGAAAACGAGATATCAGCGGTTCGGTATTTAGAAAGCAGAAGTGTTTTAGAATCTTCAGCAAAATTCCTGCTTTCATTTCTTCGTCGTTGGCAATTACTTTGTACGTTTCGGTCGCTGGAATTATGGAAATTCATTTTATAATTTGATTTGTAACAAAACCAGTGGCAAGTCTTACGTGAATTTTTTCAGATAGGTTGAACTTTGTAATCTCAAGACCACTCGACCTTTCTAATTTCATGAAATCGATACGTCCAGGGTTAATTAAAATTCGACAAATCAAATTCCATTTTTTATTAACTAGTTCAGATTTACATGACTTCGGAGTCGACTTCCCACTCACCTTAGTACGCATCGGAAACTATTTGTAGAATCACAAAATTCAACCTAAACCAACTTAACGGTACAACAAATCAATTACACGGATCTATTATTTCCTACCGATTACATTAATAATATCAACAGATCGAGTATATCATATAAAAATAAAATCACACAAACTTGTACACTATGTACAAACTTATATACATTCTATTTAGTTATCGCGTACATTGCACTAGTCCTACTTGCTAATATGGTAAATATAAAATGCCAGTAATACATCGGAAACCTGCCGAATTGACTTAACACGCATGAAAGAACGAAGCCTCAACCTTAGGAATAATTTCATGACTGTTGACTGTTGGAACTCGCGGCGTCGTCGTCGTCGTCGAACTGCAAAGACTGAGCCTGACTCAAGCTGCTCTGCCTGTTCCTGCCTAAAAGTGTAAAAATATTGACGTAAAAGTCACCACATCGACGGTACCAACCTGACGGCTTGAAAGGTCCCTTGATGCGACAAGTGTTGTACGACCCGCAGTGAATGCACTTGCACCCGATCACGTGGAACTTGACGGTGCTCTCCTGAATCAAAAACTCGGCAAAAGTGTCAGACTTGAAGGGGGCGCTTACCTTGTGACAATCTTTGCACAGGATCTGCACCAAGTAGCAGTTATACTGGGAGGGCATAGGCGTGTGGGCCACTTCGTTGTCCAGATACTTCCACAGCTGGGTCATGTCCATCAGGGACGTCTGACAGATGGGGCATGCGTAGTGGCCCGCCTTGAGCAGCTGATTGAAGCAAGTGCGGTGGAGGAGGTGGCCGCACATGGGGATGTGGCACGGGATCCTCGACGTGTGGATGTCTTCCAGACATACCGGACAGTTGGCCCGGGACACGTTCTCCACGCACTGCGATCGATCGATAATTGATTTTTAGGTTAACAGTCGCTTGACTGGGGCCAGACAGCGCGCATGCGCAAAACGGTCTACAGGCGGTCTGACTCGCGAGAATTTTACCTTGTGGCCGTTTTGTAGCTGGATGGGAAGGCACATGTTGCACTTTTCGCAGTGGAAAAACTTGTCGGCGCCCCCGATCCTGCATATACCGCAGCCGGGACAGTGGAACTGGTTTTTGTCCTCGTCATCGAACAAGTTGCACTCCAGACATGTGTACTGAACAGAAATTAGCGTGCAAGTGACACAGTGACTGGTACCCACCTTCCCAAATCTTATTCCGCAATTCTGGCACTCAGCCTGCACCGGCTGTCTCATCTCGCACAGCGTGCATATCAACTCGGTGACTTCCTTCCTGTTGACGGTGTGGTCCTCCTTGTCGTCGTGACAGAAGCGGCAAGTGTACACCTTCTTGCAGCAAGGAGTCTGAAGATTACGATTGAGTCAACAACAGAAGTGTCAGCGCTGTGCTAATTGAATTAAGCGCGACGTAGCAAACAAGTCGCTTACCACGAATTTGGATTTTCTTTTGTAATGGGAGCACCCGATTTCCTTGATCGCCTCCTCAGGTGGGCCCTCCGCCACTGGCGTAGCCGCTGCGTCCATCTTTTGCCGGCGAGATTTGGCGCACTTCTGTGACTAAGCAATTCGCGAAGAGTCCCTTGGCCACCACTAATTTTAGATATGCGACAGCATACGGAATAATGTAATGAATCGAAGTTGAACTAAATAAATAAACGGATAGGCAACACGCACGACGCGACAAACGTCAATTACAGTGACAATTGACAAAAACAAAATTGAGATTATTATCAGGTTTGGAGGGTTGGCAACCGTGTTTATTCTAGGGATGGGTTTTCGACTTTCGAGATTCGAAATACCTAACTTCGAATCGAAGGGACTGAAGGGAGTACAAAATTAAATTTCAACCTTTACAGAGCGGTTTCAAATTTTCGGAAAAAGATCGACGGCAATAAAATATACATTTTTTTAAATTTTGCTGCGATTGACAATGTTTGACGTTATGACAGATCGTTTACAAAATGTAAATTTTTCTATTTTCAAAATTTCAAATTTTGGGACATTTAAAGCAAAATTTTACGTTTCAGACGAAGTCTTTGGTGCAGAAAAATCGTCTGAAAAAATTTGAAACATGAGTCATCTCGGATTCAGTCCGTAAAAGGTACATAACCTCAATTATTGTGGTACTGGCTGAAAAACAAAACAAAGCTCCTAAGTCGTAAATTATGGCCGAAAAAGAAGAAATTGAGAGAACTGCTGATACTGTTAGCGACCAGGAGCAGGAATATGCGCAAAATGCTCTAAGCGAGTTCAAAAAGTGGGTATAAATTTGATTTGCCAATCAAATTTTGGGACTTCTTTTAGGGCGAACTACGCCGGTGCTCTTCAGCACATCAACAAATTGGACAATCGGAGTAACGACTTCAAACTGGCACACAACAAGGCTCTCGTGGAATATTGCAAGAGCGACTTTAAAAAGAACGAAACCTTTCAGAAAAACCTAACCTCAATTTGTAACCAGGTTAAAAGCGTCATTGTTTTGTAACCACAGCGCGCTAATTCGCCTGGAATTTCAGTTCCGGATTCGGATCGACAAACTCGACGATGTGGATCAGTGTATTATTCACTACAACCAAGCCATATTGCTCTACCACCAACAGCAATACACTAACGCGATTTTTATTATGGACCGCGTCTACAAATTCATAGAACCTATGGGTAATGGAAATGCGAATAAACGAGTATTTTACAAACGAAAAAATTTGCAGATGACGCGTTAGCCAAACAAATTAGTCTTTTTGCAATTGAGCTTCAGTTGTGTGTGAGACAATCGGATAAAGCCTTGAGTTTGATAAGTTATTTGGAAAATCAACTTATTAATGGGACCCCCAACATCAAAATGTTGGATAAGAGCGTGAAAGAGAAGAAGACACCACAGCCTCTGGATCCTGCGACCGAAGAGTTCAAAAGAAAGCTTCTCAAGTATAAAATTCGTTGTTACTTGATGAACCACAACTTGGAGACATCTGCGAGGGAAATCGGCAATCTGCTCAAGGACAAACAGAATTTTGAAGCGTTATTCCTGGCGGCCAATCTGGAATATTTGCAAGGCAATTTTGTAGAATCTCAGAAATTTCTAGCGTCAATTCCAAACGATCATTTAGTATATAAGTGAGTTCTCCCAAAAAATTATCGCGTTCGTTAACTTTCGATTGTAGCGAGTGTGGAGAGTCCTCCACGCTCATGTTCTACAACAACATGGGTGTCATCCATCATGCAATGGGCAAACCCAACCTCGCCTGTCATTATTTCCAAATGGCCTTGAAAGAGGACATTGCGTTGACGAACAACAGTAAAAAAGACAGTAGCAGAGGCCTGGATGACAAAGCGTTGCACACGTTAGGCGGCTCGAAATACCACGAACTGATGTACAATCTCGGCGTGGCCCTTCTTCACGCCAAACGACCGGTGCAAGCTTTCGATTGCTTGATAATCGCCGTGAGGCGGTATCACCGGAATGCCAGGTTGTGGATGAGGTTAGCAGAGTGCTGCATCATGGCTGGAAAAGAGGTAAGTGATGAATCGCGGCAGCCATGATTTATACTAACTGTCAAACGACAGCGCCACCTATCTACTATCTAGATTTTTCTTTACAGTCAAACGAATTAGATTTTGATATTCAAAAGAAACAGAAAGAAATTGTAGTGGATGTGATTGGTTCGAAAGACAAACAGAAAGTCATCCTGACGACGAATTTGACGCGAGACAAGAAGTACAGTACGGATAGCCAGTCGTACGCGGTCCCCGTCCCGTCGTTGGAATTCGCTTCGCTGTCTTTGCGCAACGCTTTACTTTTACTTCCTTCTGACACGACGGCGTCTCCGGTCCCCCTGTTCCTGATCCCCGGAGTGACCCCTCCGGTACCGTCGTCTAGTCCGGGGCCGGCGCCCTCTTCGCCTCTCTCGCCCGAAAGTGTGATAAGTCTCCGTAACAGTATTCTAGCAGCCAGTGCCTACGTCTCTCTCTGTCTCGGGGACTACATTTTAGCCTTGGAACACGCCGAAAATCTGCTACAACAGCCTCGACTCTCCGGTGCCCACAAGTACTACACCGATACGGTGACGATTTCCTTTTTAGTGATGTTTTTGTTGTCAGATTGCTCGGTCATCTGTACTGCGCCGAGGCTCTAGTTCTCTTGGAGAAAATCTCGGAAGCTTTGGAACATCTGAATCCTGACAACATCAAATACATCAGTTTAGAACTGCCAAAAAGCGACGAGAACGAAGAGAGGAGGATCAAAACGTCGCCGCCTCCAAGTTTGTACTTGTCGATGCGTGGGTGGCGTTTGTTTATTGTGATTTTTTTGCAGAGTGGTTCCCGCACAACTTGTCGACGGCGCACGCCACGATGCAGTACAACATCGCCGTCGCCAAGACCATCAGAGGCCAACTGGACGAAGCCATCGCCTTGTTGAAACAAGTGTGGCAGATGAGCAGCAAATGTAAAGTGCCGGGTCACATAATCATGCTAGTTTTGTACATCGAGCTCAAATTAGGTGGGTGGAAGCGATTGAGCGATCGATTTGTTTGATTGTCTGTTTTTTTTCTGCAGGTCGACCTGAACCCGCCCGGAACCTGATCAAACAATACTTATTTCAGAATAGGTTATAAGGTGAAAAAAATAACTTAAGCGAATGACTGTGATTTTTATTTTACTCACTCCACGTGATCGGTTAAGTGTTCGCGACTTAATCGGCGAGAGTCGTACCCAGCTGGATCAGAATTATGATGTAGGTGGTCACTCCTCCCATTATCTGAAATTAATTCGATTGATTTTTATTTAGTAACGGTACCGAGTAGCGGGGCGTAATTTTAGAACTTTCAAAATTTTCCGTGAGAAGAGTTGTTCGGGCGTCGAAGATTTTAACTAGGTAAGTCCGGTTTGTCACTTACGGAAAAGACGAGAGTGTAGTTGATGGGGAAGAATCCCGCGGCGTTGAATTCGACTTGCTCGTTGGCTATCTGCAAAGAAAACATCTCGATTTCGTCGCGTATGTCGTGATCTTCAGTGTCAAGTTTGTGAATCAGTTCTCCGGCTTTGTTAGCCTGAAAAAAATTAATTTGAGTTGTCACAACTAAAGCACGAATTGATCTACCTCTTCGATGGTGGAGTAGCAAATGTCGCAAACGTAAATCGTGTCAAAAACAAAAGTTAAGTTTGAGAGCAACGGATTGACAATATCAGATATCACGAGTTCGGTAGACTGCAGCGCCACCGTGAGGTAGAATATGGTGATGACGATCACGGTGAAACTGACTCCAAACATCAGGAGCAGAACCACTCCGAAGACCTCGTTGAAGAGCTTGACCAGTTTGGACAAGTGGTGGTGCAGAGCGCAGATTTTACTCAGAGCGAAGAGTTGCTTCGTGTTCTTGGCCTGCAACAAGTTCCTGGAATTTTTCTTGTAAAAGTGTTGCACCAACTGGTTGATTTGCTTGTTGAGGATGAAGAACCGCGCCCTCAACAACGCGATCATCTCGACGCTCTGATGGCAGATCGCAGAGTTGATCACCAACAAGCAGTAAGCCATGATCTCGACAATCATCTCGGCCCTATTCCACAGAGCGATGGCGACCAGATTGCCGATGAGAACGCCCAAAACGACCCACCGGATCAGCCCCTGCAGCACGATGCGCTTCTTGGACTTCTGGTAGTTGATCTTGATCCCCATCGTTTGCAGTTTGCCGTCGAAGTCGACCACCTTGACCAGGAACTCGACGAACAAGTCGCGGTTGGTGATGGCGGTAATCCAGGCGGTCGAGACGTACACCAGGTTGATCACGAGGATGATGACGTCGGTGGCTTTGTAAATCATCTCTCGGTTGAAGGAGGCGACCGTGTAGACGCAGTGGCCGATGGAGTAGGCGTAAACGGTGAAGAGCAAGACGTTCCAAAACAGGCGGATTTTTGAGGGGCGCAAGGTGCGACCGAAAGTAACCAGACCCATGAGCTGGCTCTGGTAGAGGAGGATTGTGATCGAATTCATGAATTTTTGGGAGAGTTTCTCTTTGGGTTTTGAGTAATCCGACATTTTGCGTATTTGGTACATCGCGGCCAAGTCAACGTCGAGTGGGACAGTTAATGGGTCGTGAGTCGATGGCGTGACCGCTAATTTGTGTAAAAGGATTGTTTTAAATGATTGAAATTGGGTGGTTTTGTAGTAATTTTATTTATATGCCCACGCCCCCCATCTTGTTTACGTGTATTTTTCTATAATGTATTACGTAAAGGTCAAGGTGAAATGGTTGCCAGAATTCTACATAAACAAAAAAATTGAATTGTAGTTCTGTTGCAGTTTTGTGCGAGCGGCACATAGTTATAAGCGCCTCCGCACTGTTAACACGATAAAAACAAATCAAACGCACACCATTAATTGGGGACAGAATTGTATAGATTTTATTGGCGAAGTAATTAGAAATGATTAAATTACTACTGGAAGATCGAATCGCTGATTCTGAGACGATTTTCTCGCCACTTTAATATTGCGTTAAAAACAGTAGGATGATGTAGGTCCTGACGCCGCCAATGATCTGGAACAATTTTCGAGTGTATTGTGCGGCCCGGGAGCAACCCCACCGTGAAAATAAGGGTGCGATCGTTGGGAAAGAACCATCCCGCGTCGAATTGGACCGGATTTGCGACCATCTACAACGAAAACATCTCCACCACATTGTCGATAACCGCCGCATCTGTATCTTGTGGTCGCAATTTTGCTCATTGGAGGTGAATTACATTAATGCAGTAATACACTAAATTGTAATTAGTCAACGAGTCCGTAAACATTCACGTTGTGGGACGGTCTACAACTATCGACGAAATTACTCTAATTTAACCAGTTTATGGATTGCTTCATTGTTTTGCGATTTCTCCAATATACGATGTGTCAGAATAAATCTAAAAACTACGTTTTATGAATATGTTTGTGACGAATAGAATGCAAGAAACCGCATTGCTCTATCTCCACTAATAGTTGGGAAACGCACAAAAATATAACCTCAAAAATGGTGGAGGTGCCGAGATAAAAATTCATAGGAATAGAAATAACTTCGTGACTGTTTGAGCTACATAAAATCTATAAAGTGTGTTTTAAAGATTTAATTATGACGAATATAATGCAAAAAACCGATGGAATCTATTGGGTGATTTAAAATGATTGTGGATAAGTATGGAAACTATGGACGAAAATGTATGTGGCAACTGTGTGGGTGGTGTAGAGTTGACATTTGTTTGACATTTCATAAGCGTGCATTTGATTTTTTTTAATCTACTTTGCGTCACAAATTCACAAAAAATAAAAATAACTCCGCCACTGTTTGAGTCACATCAAATCTGTAAACTGTGTTTTATAGATTTAATTGTGACGAAACGAATGCAAAAAAGCTCAAGAGTTTTTCTTTATCAACTCATGAAAAAAACTGCAAACAGAGTTTGCGCAAATTGCGGAGGCGTCGAGATATTTTTTTCAAAATTTCTCCAATACAATTTAAATTAGATCACATCCAAAAAGTGTGTTTTGTACATTTTACTGTGACAAAGCTAACCTCATGACTACTGTACTAATAGGTACTGGTTGAGAAAAATGTAAAAATATGAACGCCAATTCAATAAACATGTGGACTGTCAAAATCAAAATTGCAGTTGTTAGGTTGGTTAAATCACTAGTTATTTTCATATTGCCCTGTTGTTATCTATGATTTTTTAATTTTTCAAACTATTCATTTGTTTAAATTGACATTGTCAAATAAATTGCAAAATTATTTAAGTGTATTTTGTAAAAAGGTTAAAATGGAAAGTTCAAAACGAACTAAGTTGGTTCTATTGGCGCGAGAGAAAGGGGCCATAAGAAATTATTATGAGGAACAAACAAAAAAGTGATAATAACGGGAAGAAATTACAAATTTGTGCCAAAGTCGCTCCAGTATTGTTAACTAAGAATTGGTGTTTGTTCTTGTGATTCACAAATCAAAATTTTACAGAGATAAGTGTTAATCAAGTGTTAAATAATTTTCTTCTGAATAAATGAAACAGATTACCTAGTTTATTTTGGATGATTTTGGTTGTTGTGTAATTTGTTAGGTACCTGTTTTCAGTTTATCGCGTGTTTTTTATAAACTTGATTAAATTGCTCTAATTCATTTAGTTGCTGCATTTCACTTCAAGTGTTCGAAGCAATGAATGATTAAAAATGAAAACATAACCTCAATATATTTTGTAACTAGATTTTGATGTCGGTACAGCCTAGCGAAAACTTGTTTTATCCAAGTACAATCAAAACAAGCATTTTATTTAAAATTTAATTTTGACAGTTGAGGTTTTTTTTGAATTTACTATATTTTGAAGAAATGGTGAACAATCTTCAACTGTCAACGAAATTACTTAATAACTAGAAGTCCATTGGAGTAAATAAAAAACGAACGGTTTGTGTTTGTGGTAGGGTTTTATTTGTATAATTGAGTGCTTGAAGTACAATTTAGTTTTCTGAAAGTGTGGCCGAGAGCTGAATCAGGATTATCATGTAGGTGGTGACTCCCCCGATTATCTGAAAGACAGCGAACATTTAACTTAGTCGATTACCGATTGCGCCCCTTACGGAAAAGAGTAGGGTGAAATTGATCGGGAAAAACCCCGCCGCATTGAACTCGACCTCCTCGTTGGCAATTTGCAAAGAGAACATCTCCATCTCGTCCCTAGTGTCGTGATCTTCAGTTTCGATCTTGTGGATCAACTCTCCCGACTTCTTCGCCTGGAAGTCTCTCCCTAACTCTTTGAAAAAAACAACACTCGATACGCACCTCTTCGATCGTTTCGTAGCAGACGTGACAGACGTAAATCATGTCGCAAGTGTAGGTCAGACACGCCAGCAGAGACCACACCAGTTTCAGCCACTTCACTTTAGACGCTTGGAGCTCAGCGGCGCCGTAAAACAACGACAACACCGTCGCGACGAAGCTGATGCCGAACATGAAGAGCAGGACCACGCCGAAGGTGTCGTTGAAGAGTTTGACCAGTTTGGTGAGGTGGTGGTGCAAGGCGCAGATCTTGTTCAGGGCCAGGAACCTCGTCGGTTTCTTCGCGACGGTGGCGATGTTGTTCTTGCGGAAATAAGAAATGAGGTGGTTGATTTGTCGGTTGAGAATGACGAATCGAGACTTGATCATCAAGACTAGTTCGGTCATCTGGTGGCATCCGACAGAGCTTATCACCATCGAGAAGACAGAAGCCCAATCGGCTATCAAAATGCGCGTTTTGGCGTGAACCCGAGAGTACCACGAGTAGAATGCGATGATCACGGTCAAACAGATGTAGCGTACCAAGAATCCCAACAGGATTCGTCGGCGACTGGCGTCGTAGCTGATGGGGATGCTGTTGATGTGCAATTTTAAATCGAAGTCGACCAGTTTCCCCAACAGGTTGATCAACTTGTCGTTGTTGATGATGGCGCAAACCCAGATTGTTCCCACATAAGTACCACTGATGACCAAGAATAGTATGTCGGTGGTTTTGTAAATGGCAGCGGGACCGTGGGTCACCGTAGCGGTCTTGTAAACGCAGTAAGACACGGTTGAAGTGTAGAACAGGAACGCTAAAAAACTGAAAACACATCTTACTCGTGACACTTGGAATTTCTTGTCGGTGTAATCGAACGTGACGATTCCGAAGATTTGGCTCTGGACGAGGAGGAGCCTGACGCCGTTGAGGAATTTTGGAAACTGTTTTTCGTTCATTTTTGAAGTGTTCATGGTGTCTAGACTTAACACACGTAATACGAAGAAATTATGAAATCGATAGGTTTGTGCATTAATGCGATTGGATCGTTTAATCCTTGCGGTATATTAATGGAAATGTAGATATAATTTTCACCACCCTCTTGCTCCGCGTCGTAGATAAATACTACGTGTGACAAGAGCGTTTAAAACATTTGTACTAATTGGGAAAAAGTTAATAGAAAAAAAGGTCAGATATCCAGAAAAAAGCAAATTTTAACGTAGAATTTAATGGGTTTTATAGACTTGATAGTGAGGAAGCGAATGCAAGAAACCGCATGACTCTGTCACCAGTAGCAGTTGAGAAAATAGCAAAAGTGCATTTACAAAAATGGTGGAGGCGCCGAGAAATTTGTTTCAGTAGAAATCACAATTTCTCCGTTACCGACTGGGCTTAGTCAAATGCAAAAACTGTGTTTATAGCTTCAATTGTGACGAATGGAAATGAAAACCTGCAAAAAGTCCAAAAATATGTTTTGAAAAAATGGTGGAGGCGGCGGGACATTTTAAAAATAAAAATGACAGTATATCTGTTACCGTTTAAACCAGATCAAATCTAATAGTAGTTTATTTAACGAGTTCGTGTGTAAATTGGCCCACTCATGCCAAAAAAAGGCCCAATTTACATAAGAACGAGTTGAATACGTTTTTTTGTTCGACGAGCCCTTAAAGGCTCAAAACCGCTTAAAATCTTTAAAATTGGCTTGACGTTTCGTTTTGACAAGTTGTCAAATTTTTCAAAATCTGTTCCACAGGAAAAAAATCTCAAATTTTGACAGTGTCGAACAAAAAAAACTATTAGGCATTCACGATCTTTTGAGACCGAGTTGACTATGATTTTTTCTTTTCATGTTGGACTAACTGCTTCAGTGATGCAACGGATGCAACTTTTTTTCTGTCAGTGTCTGTTTCGCATTGCCAGATTTATGTATTATTTTAATATTCCTAAAAAAGTAAATAAAAGATTTTTTTGTTCGACACTGTCAGAATTTGAGAATTTTCGCCTGTGTGAACGGATTTTGATAAATTTGACAACTTGTCAAAACGAAACGTCAAGCTAATTTTAAAGATTTTTAGCGATTGGGAGCCTTTAAGGGGCTCGTCGAACAAAAAAATGTTGTATTCAACTCGTTCTTGTGCAATTTGGGCTTTTTTTGGCACTCGTGGACCTTTAAAACTCTCGTTTCACTCGAGTTTTAAACTGGTCCATTCATGCCAAAAAAAGCTCAAATTACACACGAACTTGTTAAATAAATAACTATATTAAGTGTGTAAAAATAATTTTAATTTCCGACAAAGCAAAAGTCAAAATTGCCAACATAATTTTGTTACGACAAAAAATTTCCATTAAACGATGTTACTTCTAATTTAAACATGACAGACCAAATTTAAGAGATCCGGCAACAATGTACCTATTCAGAAAATATAACCTTAAACTGAAAACAACCTAACCTAACACAAAAAGTGTCAATTTCCTTTAGGGAATTTAGTTTTCACCGAAGTACTGCCAACAAAAATACTAGATGGTCATAACCAACCCGGTCCCAAAAAGATCGCCTAATATTATACAGCTGGTTTCAAAAAAATCGGGAAATGAAAATTTTCCTAATGTAAATTTGGTTTTGTCGATTTGTCAATTAATTGTCTACTTGACAATACCTATCAAGTGATTTTTAAAAATGTCATTGAATTTTGACGTTAAATCTAACCTATCTCTCGTAAGAAGGTTTCACACTATGGAAAAATTGCAAAAATGTGTCAATTTTATTCTGACAGTTCCCGTTTTTTTTGCAACCAGCTGTATGTTTTATAGATTTAATTGTGAGGAATCGAAGTAAAAAAACCGCATGAGTTTATAATTAGAAATACGTAGTTGAGAAAAGAGCAAAATTAATTAACAAAAATGGTGGAGGCGCCGAGACAAAAATTTACTAATGTAGAAATATCTCCGCTACTGTTTGAGTTAGATCAAATTTGTAAACTGTATTTTGTAGATTTAATTGTGGCGAATCGAATGCAAAAAACCGCGCGCTATTTTGTCGTTAGTAGTACTTGAGAAAATGTCAAAAATATACGGTGGGATGAATAGTTTACTGAGATAAGGGGCGGCTATGACTTTGACAGTGTCAGATTTTCAGCCAATAAACGTCAAACAACTGTCACTATTATGAATCAATTTTTAACACAAAATGGTTTTTACTTCAGAACATAAAAGATTCGTCTTACTTTCGTAATGGTGTTTTCAATAACGGAGAATGGACATGTTGCTTGTTTGATTGAGTTTCGGCAAAAATTTCCAAATTTAAATTGATAATAAATAAGGTAACGACAACGGTTGCGACGAATATTTCCATCTCACTTAATTTGGCGTAATGTTAAGTTAATGTGTTTGACACGTAAAATTTCAAGTCAAAAAAATCCCTAAAAATAGTGCACTTCTCTCTTTGTCACACTCACGACATTTACCGATAATGCCCTCTCTTTTAATTTGGAGTCTTAAAAATGAACAATGAGTTGTCGCTACCTTATTTATCATCGAGAACCTTAGAAATACTTCCGTGTATTCCAGAGCATCTGTGGAAATACGTTCAAAATCTCAAAGCCTTCTTTGATCTAAATAATTGTTGATCGCACGGTATTTACCTACAACAATGGTGGAGGCGTGAAAAACTTTTGACTTATCAAGTAGTTGTTGTTTAAATTTCTTACGGTAGATTTGTCTTTCTAGAATTTGGATTTTTTGCGAATGCGATCAGTTCTCTTCATGGTGAACCAACGGACCACGGACCACCTACTATGATTATTATCTAATTAGTTATATTTAACACGAGACTCTGAATTAAGTGATTAATATTTAAAAATATGATCAGAATTGCGGTTTATTCGTTGTTTTTTTTTACATTTTTAGGCCAAAATTAAGATTCTCATTATAATTTGAAGTGAACGTCTAGGAAACGTGTAATTTTACTCTTACGGTTTACCGTTATGTGATAAATGAACGAATTATGATTCGGTCGTTAAACAACTAGTTTTTTAATAACTTAATTAAATTATAACTGTAAACAAGACAGGAAACACTCGCATAGTTTGTTTGTTGCCATCAGTAATTAATAACCCAAGCAACATACTCGTATTCACAAAAATATTAATTTCATCATCCGCGCCACCAAATTTCCCAATTTAATCAATAACCAGTGTGGCCGACAGCTGAATCAAAATGATGATGTAGGTGGTCGCACCGCCGACAATCTGCAACACCACCTCTTTTCACACCAATTTTACTCCGTGCGATACTCACCGAAAAAATCAAAGAGTGATCGATCGGAAAAAACTTGGCTGCGCTAAATTCAACTCGCTCGTTGGCGATCTGCAAGGAGAACATCTGAATTTCTTCGATCGAGTCGTGCTCCTCGGTTTGCACTTTGTGAATTAAATCCCCCATCAAGTACACCTAAAAAGCACAAGGTTTTATTCTGCCTCTCAACAAAATGGAGGCACCTCTTCGATCGTCTTGTAACAGACGTTGCACAGATAAAAGACGTCGCCGATGAAAAATGCGCCGTAAGTCGACGACAGACTTAAGTGTTTCCACTCGATTTCCACCCCCTGGACGCTGGCCGAAAAATAGAACAACGATATAACGATCGCCGTGAAGCTCGTCCCGAAGAAAACCAACAACAACACTCCGAATACGTCGTTGAAGTATCTGATCAAGCGACAGAGGTTGTGGTGCAAATCGCATATTTTGCACAAAGTTGTCAGTTGCAATTGTGCGTTTGTTCTTTGCGTTGGGTCTATTAAATGGGTAATTTCTTTGTTCAAAACTAGGAATCGAGCTTTGATCATGGAGATCAATCCAATAGTTTGATGACAAAACGCCGATTTGATCATTAAAAGAGGCAAACGAACAAATTCGGTGTAAATATCGTGTTGACAGATGTACACTCCCATCACAAAATAATAAACAATATTAAAAATCAAAACGACATGTCTGACAATCAATTCGATCACGTCGGCTTTTCTTTGCTTCTCGTAACAGGTGATTCCAAATCTGTCCAAGTTTTTGTCGAAATCTATCATTTGGTAAAACAGTTGGGAGAGTTTGTCGCATTTCACCACCGCAGAGATCCACACGCTTGCCACAAACGAGAAACTCGTGATCAGCATAATCAGTTCGGTGGTTTTGTAAATGAATTTGTTTTCTTGGACGAACACCAGTTGGTACATCGTGAAGAATGCGTAGAACAGAAACGATATCGTCACCAAAATGTTGACGGCACATTTGATTCTCGATTTGTCAAATCTTCCGTCACTTAAAGTGAGCGTCGTCAGGCCCAGAATCCGGCTTTGGTACAAGACAATCTTAAGAGAGGACACGAATTTGTCAAAAGTGTTCATGCTCTGTGAGAACAGCAACGGAAGTGTAATTTTGTAACTTGTTTTGTATCTAAATGAAATACATAATGGTATTGACGCGTCAGTAACAAATAGAGTTGTCTCATTATCAAATTGGAAGTGAATAATACAAAAACAAAGGTTCAATTTGTGTTATTAACTAGTTGTGGTCGTGCTGCAACCAGTAATACACGGTGTGGTAGTCATCGATTCAGTCGCAGACTGTACTTTTGTAAACATTTTGCGGTTGCCAATCGTCACGTTTAGTTGACAGACATGTGACACTGGTTTACGAGGGAGATTAAATTGATGCGTAAACGTTGCAGCGATGGGCGTAAAATGATGGTTGTTTATTTGCGGTTGCGCTTTGTCGTTTCCTTTTGGTAGGATTTTTGCGTTTTTGGTGGGTCGGCTAGGTGGCAGCACTCTCGCCGTTCGAAGTTTGATTTCGTCCGGTTGGCACCGCCTCTCCAGCGCCCCCGTGGTGGGGAGATTTTGTAATAATAGAAAGAAAACATAAGAGAAACGAGAGCAATGTCGTAATGGTGGAGGTTTGTTTGGGACCCGCGATGTAATCCGTTCACATTTCGTGCCGAGTCGTCTGCGTTGCCGAATATTACGGTAAATGCCGCGTGCGATCCCGTTGGATCGAATAATCGCCGAGTCGAACGCGCCCGCTCGATCGTTCGCCGAGGTTAAGTGAAGAACTTGCGTGATCCCTGTGTTGTGTTTTCATGTCGGTGATGTTTGTGCCGTCCGCGGAGGAATCGGAGCGTTGAGGGGCCGCAGGTGCCGATTTGAGGACGCGTTTCTGTCACCGCGATCGACGAAGACATCATGGAGGGCCACATCGAACGGGAGTCTGGACTAGGCGGACTCTTCCAGCAGATCATCCAGGACATGAAGGTGAGCCGTCGCGATCGCGTAAAAGGCACAACCGATCGAAACTCGTTCTCGATCAAGCGCGATCAGAACGAGTTTTTGTCGCAAAAATCGACAACAATTACGCAATTTGCCCATAAAAGGCGGTCGCAACGGCCGCGAAAAAGTACAATTTATCTCGACTTTTTCCCTCCGTCGCAAAAACGCATTACCATTGAAATAATACCGTTCGGAGCGTGCCGTGGCCTCCCGAAGGCAGGTCTGAGCTTCGTTCGGCGAGGCAAATGCAAAACAAACGACAGTAGCGGCGACGGAAATGCGTCCTTATCACCAGATAAGGCGGCAGCCGTTGTTCAGAAAACGGTTTTTTGGGGAATCGTGACAACAATAGATTCGCAGATATTGCGAGAAATGTGTGAATCGCACGTTCGGGGAAGGAGAAGGATTCACGGCGACTCCACTTGCCCCACAAAAATTTGAAAGTGTGTAATTTGTAATGTGGAAGTTTCAGTTATTTATGAAATCGTCAAATGCCGCGCTTCCTGGTCTGTCGGCATCGAATTCGCTTTAATTATTGTTCTTTTTATAGACCGCGGGTCATGTTGAAAGTTTAGCTCGATGTCAATGTTTTCGGAGGCGAACGGAAGTATTTCCAGCCAGCACCCAGAGGATGTTTTCGTCGTTTAATTAACGGAGGAAATTAGGATGGAAATTTCGAAATCGCCCCACCAAGTGGTGAACAAGATCTTCACGTCCAACAGAGTCGAAGAATTTTAACATTCACCACAAAATCGAAGCCCCTTCTGGTGCTTTCCAAGCGTCTTCACTCGGACAAGATAATTAAAAATGTGCTGACGTCTATTTACGGTGAAGCAACAATTTATTTGTTGTTACACCTCAATTGGCATTCACATTGTCACCTTATGTTTTATTTGTTACAAGCAAACAATGGTCATGTGACTGTCCATTATTATTCAAACGGCGACCTTTGTATGGCATATCATTACGTTGTCGTTGAACATGTTCCTGTGTGTAACCGTAGACGGTTGTCGAGTACCGACACGTGAAGAAAAAGTGACGAAACGAGATGGGATCGATGAGACCAACGTCACGTCGGTGCTCGATTCGTACAGATCAAAAACGACAAACAAACTTGGAAACAAAACCCACCGGATCATTTACATATGCGAAAAGCCGCGGGGGCGTGATGGTGATTGAATGATGGACTTGAAAGTTTTGTTATTACGAGATAACGGTCGAGATTCATATTAATTGAACCCGTGGACCGCTACACGTTTTGTGCCCAATTCGGCGAGCCCGAAATGCCAAGGACGTAGCTGTCGAATTCTTTCGAATTCGGTAATGGAGCTAATTGGGTTTTGGCAAATAACACTCGAGCCACGTGACCGATAAATTGATCGCGAGACAACAAGAGTGGAAATTGGCGAAGCGCGGAGAGTCGTCGTTTTACAATCGCTTTTATGAGCGACCGTCTTAGGTCAAGGTACCGCTACGCGCACCGATGAATGATCCTGGTGTACGCGGAAAAAACGACGTGAATAATGACGTCGAGGAGCAATCGATCAATCGATCTGTTGAACTCTGCCAGATGGACGTGCGGACGTGTCCGCGTGCGGCGCTGGCGTCGTTACGCAACAGGCCCACGCTCACCCACTCTGCATTGTTATGACTGGTAAAAACGACGAGTTAACCGTTGCTCTTTCTTATCCTTTCTTCGCATCTCGGCCGGCTATCGAAGGTCAGATTTGAGAAAGCGCCAAGTGGGTGTCCGCCCGTGGGGAGGCTTCCGCGTGGGCGTTCGCCATGAATGAAGCGGTGCGACCGAGTTTCGGACGACAACTTGCCGGGGAAAAACTGGAGAGCGCAAAGCGACCAGCGAAACTGGAGAGGACGCACGCCGACCGAGAAAAATGTCTCGAGTTACGTCGACATTTCACTCGGTTTGGTTTACGCGGAGTGGAGTTTCACAATTGCAAAAGCGAGAACCGAGAAGGGGACGTCGGTCCGCATTAAGATGTTTGGTAAATTAGAATCTGTTTGGGCTTCCAACTTTAGACATCCGACCGTTTACATCGCGTGTGTTTGTTTTTTAATTTATAAACAGAAAGTGGTGGGCACGTTATACAACAGCCCGTCTCGGGGGATTTTATAAGCTGCGCCGCATAAATAAACGCGCCAAACAAAACACACTTCACGTTGGAAGAATTTTAATTCTTTTAATAATGACGATGACGGCTTTATTTTCGAGTCGCGGCGAAAATTCTGAATAGATGAAAACAAACAGTTTGAAATAGATCAAAGAAATACAATAGAAATTAAAAGTAATGGCCAACTAATGGCGTTAACGATGTGGCCAATAGAATCGCTCTGGATGTCGCAAACGAAAGCAATAATGACTCTCTAATTTTATTCCCAACAAATTTTGTAAAATTTCTTTTAATATCTTCGGGGTAATTCCGATCACTCGTGATGGAAAGAAGATGTTGCGTCATTATGTGATGGCGACGAGTGGGATTAGCTGATGATCTTCAACACCAAAGAGATCAGCTTTCTGACCAGGTTAATAGACAATTATAACGTGTGTTCAGAAACTAATCCGTTTGGAGTAGCCTGAGCATTTGTGAACGTATGTGTGTCTAAGATGCATTTGACGGTTTGGTCATGTTCGTTGATTTAATTTCCAGTTGTGTAAGTTAAGTAACGACAAACATATTCCAAACCAGAGCCAACTCGAAACGTGCCAGTTTTTGCACGCTCGTTACATATCTACGTTAATGTCGTTGTCATGGCCAAAATTAAAATAGATTGGTGTTTTATTTAGATAGCTTTTGTCTCGTTGTGGTTAAAAACAGGTGATCGGAATTACCCCGTAATCGGGGGAACTGCGATCAAACGTTGATTCATTTGAAAATAGTTGATTGTAGAGTCACAAGGTTTGATCGGTTGATGTCTAAGTTAAGCGTAGAAAATCGTCTGAGGCGATCCGAGCGAAGAAAATGAAACTTTAAGTAGCTTAATTTAACGGAAACTCGACTCTCCGACTTCCTGATCGGATGAAAAAACGACACACTTTCCATTAAAGCTCCGGATGCAGTGAAATATGCACGGCACGGAAATAAAGCCGCAGCATCTGGCCCGAAACAACAGTTTCCTGATCAAATAAAGCTCGACGATGTCTTTTTTCGATTGGATTGTGTCTACATGATGAGTCTTTCTTGTTGCAGAACGGGATGCCTCTCTGGGAGGACCTCATCGCCAAAGCCACCAAACTCCACTCGTCGCTGAAGTAAGTATGAATGGGGCACGGTGCCGAGGCCGAATTTGGCCCACCGTGACCGGCGATAATTCGCGCGCAAGGATTTGCGCTTCCTGTTTTTTTGCCAATTCGATTTTTTACAACGAGTGTGTTTGTAGGGCGACAATCCTGGCGGTCACAGCCTACTTGGAAGCATTCCAGAAGATTGCAGATTCCGCCACCAATGCCAGAGGTAAGACACGTCAGGTCTGACGCGTGAAAACAAAGAGAGAAATTTACGGAAGGAGTGATTTTGTGCGATTCGTGTAAAAGCCGCTTTGTATTCGGCACGCAAATGGCGGACCGATCGCCGTGCTGTTATTGTTATTTCACACACGACGGCGATAACAATAAACCGCGAACGCTGCGGTCAACGTTCCGTTTGTATTGCGCTAATTATCCAATAACAAGATAATAGAACCGTACAAGTGTCTTTGAGGCGTCGCTGCCGATATATCGGCGAGATTTCGTTTCACAATCGAGCCTATCTCGGGTTTTTTTTAGAGCGCGATTACGCACTCGCATTGAATAATCTGCGGATTTTTTCTTAATCACTAATTAATAGAAAGTCGCCCAAGGTGAATTTTGACGTCGGCACGTGTGAGAATCAGACCGGTGCCGCCGTTTCACGTTTTCTTGCACAAATCATATTTTTAGCTAACTGGTCGCGTTTTAGCATACGTGCCGAGACTCTTTGCGGAAGTTCGCCAGTTCGAGAAATCGAACAATAATTAAAATTGGACGGCTTCACGAGCGGGTGGGTTTCGTGGGCGCGAATCGGGTGCAACGGCCTCCCTCGACGGGGCCGACGTCGAGACGTACTTGGAAAATTGTAATGTAGGGCGATCGATGGTGCAACCGCGGTGATTTACGCTTTCTGCTGGTCATTTTTTGGGGGCGGCGGAAGACAAACGGTGGCGCCGCTCCTCGCTCCTTAACAACCCGAAGGAGTCGGAGAAAATAATGTACAGACAGAGGAAATTTTGGACAGAGATATCACGCTGGGTACTCGAGAGTATAATTCAGATCCCAGAGATAAGAACTGAAAAAGTGTGATAATTGTGTCGAAAAACAAGTTACGTTGTTGTGCGCTTGCAAAAAAACAATAAATTGCGGCATATCGTGTACTTTGTGATTATTTTGCTCTGATATAAGTGATATAAGGTGGATTCGTTTCGAAAGATGTCCTTGATGGTCTTGAAAAAAATATTTGATTTGTTATTTATTTCTAAATCCGAATTTTTTGGACAATCGCTAAAAATATTTTTCGCCTTCCCTAATTCGTTAACAGACATTTATTTTTTGAGCTACAATTTTTTTTAATTGCTTTTAGTATTCTACGTTGTCAAACAACCTCGTAGGTAAAATTTCGGCACATTTTAAAAATACACTCTGTATATCATATTTGATAAAACGTACACCAATGCTGTTTCCTTGTTTTAAAGCATATTTCCTATAGGTTACTTCGTATTGGCGTACATTTTATAAAACATGATATACAGGGTGTATTTTTTAAATGTTCCGCAATTTTACCTACTGGGTTGTAGGACAAAAAATAAATGTCATTTTATTTTTTGACATCGAATTTAAAAAAAAAAAATTCCGAGTTCTACATGAAGCCAGTAGCTCGTGGTTAAAATATCTGTACAACTTTCAATAACACCCTGTATTTGAAGAAAACGCACTTCAAAGAGTGCACCTTCCGACCAATGTGGGGGGAGTCCCGATTTTGTTTTTATTTCCATATTTGGACTACTGAAGTGATCCCCTACAACGCTCCGAATTCGGAATTCGCGAATTTTGAGACACCCTGTATACTTCTTTTGGGAGATTAGAGTATTTTGTAATAGGAGAAAGGATCTAGTTGTTGGCAAAGTTCCTAAGAAAATGTTTATCCCGTTTTCTTTTGTGTTGGGTCAAGAATTATTCAAGTCTGGATTTGCAAATACTAAAAAATATCGCTAAAAAACTTAATTTGGCGCCGGCCATCTACCGGAACAACTTGATTATCGTCTGAATCATAATAAAAAAATTCGGCTGAATTTATCGACTGATAAATCTGCTGTTTACCGTTACGATTAGGGATATTATGTTTGTTGGCAGTTTTTATAATTACATTTGATAATTTCTTCTACGTGCTGTGAGTACTAGGAAGGTGTAGAAGTAAGGAGGGACTAGATCTGGCGAATAGAGAGGTCGCGCCAATATTTTATGTTGTGGTCAGGAAGTCAAGTTTCATCCACCAAAATATTTCAAGGACTCCATCCGGGGGCTAGTCGATGATCGCTAAGCTTCCCCCAAAGATCGACCATCGAATCTGGTCGTTTTCGGTACTGGTTGGACCTTGTGCAAATTCTTTCTTCCCAACACGGAGAAGAGCCACGTAAATTTCATCGCGACTCGTTCGACGTAGAGAACCATATCGTGAACCAACCCGATGCTTTCTTAGGTCATTCTACTTCTTTACGAGGTACTCTTGTCGAGTTCTGGACCAGTTCTTAACCGCTTGACGCGAAGGTACAGATTCGCTTAATACTTCACTGATTTCTTGCGGCGACCAGCCTTTCCTGTACAAGTATTTTATTACTGCTCCATTAAAAAAGACAATCTTCAACAAAGTATTTGCTTCGACGATGCTGTAATTGCGACTGCTTCCTCATTTGTGGAAAATTCCTCCCAACAAAGAAGTTGTTCGATGCGAGAGGAAAATGACCAAAGAAGATCCAGGAAGTAGAGTGGTGAAGAAACGATTCTTGGTCTCTTCTTGCCAATTTTTCTGTCAAGGTCACCCAGAGCACTCGCCGGTGATGCAAACTCCCCCGTCGTTTTAATTTCTGTCGGGGTCATGTCCTTTTTGCAAAAATATTTTATGACCCCCCGGTGTTATTATCCATTCTCCTAGAAATGCGTGACCGATAAACTTTAGCACAGTTATTGTTAAACAACTAGCCGAGACATAACTTTCAATTTTTTTTTGCCAGGATAAACTGAAGCGATCGAAACGAACTTTGCAATTCGCTTCGTAAAATTTTCTCTCGTTACATGTATTTAAAAAATTTGTAGAAAGCCAACCGTGACGGACACCGCAACCAAATTACAGTGGTTGATGCACAAAACGACAAGCACTTGTTTCATAGTTCATTCCAATCTACAGGGTGTTAATATTTTAACCACGAGCTACTGGCTTCATGTAGAACTCGGAAAAAATATCTAAAAAATTCTGTCAAAAAATAAAATTACATTTATTTTTTGAGCTACAATTTTTTTTAATTGCTTTTAGTCTGCTACGTTGTCAAACAACTTCGTAGGTAAAATTTCGGCACATTTTAAAAATACACCCTGTATATCATATTTTATAAAACGTGCACCAATGCGGTTTCCTTGTTTTAAAGCATATTTCCAATAGGTTACTTCGCATTGGCGTACATTTTATAAAACATGATATACAGGGTGTATTTTTAAAATGTGCCGAAATTTTACCTACGAGCTTGTAGGACAACGTGGAAAACTAAAAGCAATTTTAAAAAATTGTAGCTCAAAAAATAAATGTCATTTTATTTTTTGAGATAGAATTTTTTAGATATTTTTTCCGAGTTCTACATGAAGCCAGTAGCTCGTGGTTAAAATATCTGTACAACTTTCAATAACACCCTGTATAAATACCGTTGATGTGATGTTATTCAGATTTCCGATGTCGATTCGCCAACATTTAAATTCGGTAGCTCGTAGGAAGCGAACGAGGTATTTAGTGACCGTGAAAAATTCCATTCTGTAGTATTTGTCTTTTGTTTCTTGCGTATCGCCAGTTTTTACCGGCTCGACTTTGAAACTTTTTTCGCAGCGTGCGATGTTTTTTAATGTCATCCGACTGTCGAGAAGTTTTCCTTTTATTCCCAACGTCATTGTAGAACCCTCCGAGTTGCGTCGAACCGGTTATCGACAGCTGTCAATCCCTTTGCCCCATTTTTAAAACGAACGCGCTATAGATTAGGGATTCCGTGAACGTTGCAATAAAATTTCCAAACCACTTCTCGCGTCGCGTCTCGTATCAGTTGGTATTTATTAATTATGAGCGTATCAGAGGCGATATCTGTTGTTTTCGCAATTCCGCCCGTCGCTCGGATTACACCGATCGGTGGTGCATCGATAATCGAGAGCAAAACGAGCAAACAGGAACGTCAGTTTCCGGTTTTGACGACAACCATCGCGGATTCCACTTTTTCCCTCGCTAAGACACCCATTTAAAAAATGAAAAGAGAGAACGAAACGAGTCGCCGGATGCGTGCACAAGATTTATCCGAACGCTGCCTAGATTTCAAGTTTCCGAGCATTCTAAACGGTTCGTCGCAGATAATGGCGTTTCCGTTATGACTCCGTGAACTATAACGAAGTCGATTTTTCACGTTCCTTTCCCAGGGTGAAATCGTCGTCCGCCTGTGCCAGTTTTGTCCCCCGGATCGCACCGGTGCAGCTGCAGAGGGCGCCGAATCCGGATTAATAATAACTTTTATTAGTTTGTCGATTTGTTCGATCCTCCACAATCATAATATTTATGCCGGACGGCTATTTTTAATTTCGCTCCGGATCGATTATTTGCTCGGGAGGATCAGCTCGCCCGGCGACGGCGACGGGAGCGGCGCTCCGTTATCGCGAAGATTATCGAACACCCGAATTGTTTATCTTCGGCCCGGTCAATAAAACAACAACGAGGATTTGGTGGTCGCGTTTGGTCACCCGGAGGCCAGAAGGGGCGGCGGGTGCGCGTCGCCGTTTGTTTTTGTCCGTTTCTTCACCTGGAGGAATCCGGGAGTTGCGTGTGGACCCCGGCGGGTCGATACCGGCCACGTGCCACCCCACATAAATATTAAATCCGGAGTGATAAGAGTGCAAGGACGGTAAACGGGTGCACAGGTGGTGTACAGCGGCGGGTTTACAAGTGGGGACTCGCAACGGTCCAGGAACCGGAACAAATTACAAAAATTTTTAAAAAGTTTCAATCGCTCAGCATATAAAAGCCATTCAGAATCCAGGTTCAAGCTTGTGTCATTTATAAACAAAATTAAAAACAAAAGTCCAAGGATGGACTCTTGGGGAACCCCAAAGGTGACTTGTAACGGCTTTTGGTGTTTGGCGTCGAAGTTGGCGTTGAAGAGTCGATTGTGAACGCACCACCAGATTACAAGTGTTTAAATCTAACCTCACTTTTTGCGTTGTTTGTGTTTTTAATCTGGAATTTGAAAAATCAGTGTTTTTAAGACGAGTGGGTCATTCACAATCGACTCTTCAACGCCAACTTCGACCCCCTTTTTAAAAAAAACACCATTTTTTTCAAAGGGCTAAAAACCACCAGACTTTTGGTGTTTGGCGTTCAAGAGTCGATTGTGAACGCACCACCAGATTACAAGGGTTTAAATCTAACCTCACTTTTTGCGTTGTTTGTGTTTTTAATCTGGAATTTGAAAAATCAGTGTTTTTAAGACGAGTGGGTCATTCACAATCTACTCTTCAACGCCAACTTCGACCCCTCTTTAAAAAAAAAGGCCTGAAAACCACCAGAACTAACAGTCTGTGTTCTGGTTTAATTGATTTTTTTATTTTTGCTTAGAGGTGACTGTTTTTAAGTGTTTTTACAGCTTCTTATTCCGTTTTCTTTTTGTTCGCAATTAATTACGTCATATCTTGCAGGGATCGAGAGATTTGGGGAGTTGGAGGTTTTACCGCATACGCGGTCGAGCCTCATTTTCATGTGGAACGTAATTCGGGAAGTTTGCATGCGAAGTGGCGGGACCCTCTCGCCTCCGGCGTTAAAATATCAATAGGCTCTCGTGGGGAACGGCCAAGGACCCGGTTTTCTCGTAACAGGAAGTCCCGAATGAAGCGAAGGCGCATCCAGCTCGCGGGTTATAAAAACGCGCCATCCGTAAAAGCGGAATAAACCTAATCGCGGCATTATCGTGGCTTATCCGCTGCCAGCGGGTTGACTGACCCGACCGTGCTTTTCGAGGGTTCCATATTGATCCCGGGCGCCCCGATAAAACGCCCTTATGGCCCACTGACTCGCAAAATGCACGTGTGTGCGACTCATTTTTGACGGAACAAAGAGAGTCGCCGAAGTGGCAAGTGTCTTGGGCAACGGGGTCAACAGTTCTTCCGCCTCTTCTCGTCGCATCCAGTCGAGTGCACTTGGTCGAGAAGGGCGCGCTCCTCGAGGCGGAACTTTGTACTTACTTCTTCGCCCGGAGATTGTTACCGTTTATTAATCGACGAGGTCGTGCGACCGTGACGACCTTGCATTATTGTCGACCACAATTTTTAAGATCGTTAACGATTCGTAATCGATCCGGCGGGACAATTGAATTGATCGTGACGTATCGATTTGAGACAATCGAGATGACCCAATGTGACGATTGTTGGTTGTTTCAGGCGCCACCAGGGAAATAGGAACGGCTCTGACCAGGATCTGTTTGAGGCACAAAGCGGTCGAAGCCAGAATGAAAACCTTTACCAGGTATTTTTACGCTCCAACAAGTTTAAGGACGATTTCGTAACAGCTCGACGAAGTCACAAAAATAGCAAACGTACAGTCTTTTTTTTTTAAATCAGCTGTCAAAGTGTTGTCAAGTTGGTATGAGCAATTGAAAGTGCTTTTCACAATATAGGTTGGCAACGTCGAGCCGTGCAAGGTCATCGACGCTGTCATTGCGCATAACTGTCATTTGCGTTGAAAAATTAACGCACAAAATTTGAAAAGGTACCTTCGTAGTGCACAGAGAGTGAAAAAATGGCCCTGATTCGGTACTGCGAAGAGTTGAAAGGTGACAACCCTGAATTGAGTAAAAAGGCGATTTGTGAGAAAGCTTCAAACATATTCAATGTATCGTATTAAATACCTATTTTCTAAATTCTCATTTATTTCCGTACTTTTCTAAAATAGATACGTTGGACGTCTGCAATCATATGTGATGGCTTTAAAACGACAAAACGTATTCAACCCCGAAAAAATTAATGTTTTCTTCATTGTTTAAACTGCAACTGTGTTTCATTACAAAAAATCGTTGTGTCCACTTCAATGTACCTAAACGAAAGTACATGCTCTACAAAATACTCTTTAAATGCAAGTAAGTATGTACCTACATAAACTTACATTTCATTGAAACCTTTAACATTGACTACGTTCGACATTTCAAATAGGTTAGACAGACTCACAGACATAACCTCAATTTTGACGTGGGGGGAATTGTTGTACAATTGGTCGGAAATTACAGGTTTTACGGCAGCACAGTCTTGTCTTTTAGAAAGTTTTGACACTGACAGCTGATTTAAAAAAAAAGACTATACTTTCATTTCTCCAGACAATGTGCTTCACATGTCAAATCTTTTCACTGTTATTTAACACTCGTCGAGTTGTTTTTTTCGTACGAAAAACCATCGTAGGTTTTTAACGCGACCGTGGCTTTTTCAGCACGATAATGGAATTGTTGATAATCCCGCTCCAGGACAAGCTAGAAGACTGGAAGAAGACGGTACTTAACCTGGACAAGGAGCATGCCAAAGGTAAGCGTCGGGGGTGTTTTGTGTTTTTTTGAATCGTGCTTTGTCCAGATTTCAAGCGGGCGAGGACCGAGCTGAAGAAGCGGTCCACCGACACGCTCCGCTTGCAGAAGAAGATGCGGAAGGGCGCGGGAGGCGACCTGCAGAAGCGCTTGGAGTGCGGCCTGCAGGACGTGACCGAGAGGCGCCAGTTGCTGGAGGAGACGGAGAAGCACGCGGTCAAGGGGGCCCTGATCGAGGAGAGGAGCAGATTCTGCACGTTCGTGGGTCTCCTCAAGCCGGTCGTGGTCGGTTGGTTCACATGGTGGAGGCGCCGGGACTGATTTAGCTGTTGCAGGACGAGGAGGTGGCGATGTTGACCGAGATGTCGCACCTGCAGGAGGCCGTCCAGCAGCTGGAGAAGCACACGGCCGATCCGCACACCCTGCCGCCGGCGTCCGAGCAGGTGATAGCGGATTTGAAGAGCTCCGACGGCGGCTGGTCGTTCCGGACGCCGCCGTCGTCGCCTTCCAGCCTCGGCTCCAGGAAATCGTCGATGTGCTCGATCAGCTCGCTGAACAGTTCCTCGTCGGGCAGCTCGAAGAGCCACCACTCCCCCAGCCACCCCCACTGGCAGCGATCGCTCTCGCAGGTAGTCCGCGTGGTGTTTTGTGGTTTTCGTTTTTTTTTTATTTTTTCTTTGTTTTTGTTTTATTTTGGCCACAGAACGTGGGTCGTAGCGGTACTATCCGATACATGTCAGTTTCTAGCCAGGATTCTGGATTTACGTCCCAAGATACTCTGTATCCCAGACCTCCGTCGTCTCTCGGTGTAGCCCAGGTAAACACAAAATGGCCGCAACACGCTTAGTTCAGTTTCACGGTCGGCGTGGTTCACTAAGTCGAATTTGTTTTTGTGCGAAAGCGGTGTCCCACGTCGATCACAGAACGCCATCACCTCCATCGACCGACATAGCTAACACTCGACGCGACCGGCGACAAGATGGCCGCTCCAGCTGAACCGTTCGTTGCGTTTTAGGTGTCGAACATGTCCGAGCACAGCAGCAACAGCAGCAGCTCGAGCACGCCGTGCACCCCGTTCCCGGCGACAGTTATCCCGACGACGACGTCCACGTGGCCCAACCTGCAGGAGACCATCCAGTTCGAGCGGGCTGCCTCGGCCATCATCAACGACCGTCCGCACACCATCTCTTCAGGTGCTCGCGCTAGTCCACACTCGCTTTGTAGCTATTGACCCGTCACATTTCCGTATCATCACACCCCATCTCGTTGCAGCGTACGAAAAAGGTCATCAAAGGCCTCCTCTTACAGTGTACACATTCCAAGCGCCGGAACAGAGCCTCTCCCAGCCCGTCAGTCCGGTCACGTCCGTCACGCCGACGGAGAACGCCTCCAAGACGATGCCGCCGCGCAGCCCCACCACCTCGATCAAGTCGTTCCAGAGCAAGCCGCCTCTGCCCACCGTAAGCTCCCTCCCCACCTGCTCGCGCAATCTTGACTCGCTAATTTTTTTTCGCAGAGGTGCTCGTCGCTGGAGCGCCCCAGCGGCCCCAACGTCCCCGCCAAGACCGTGGCCGGGATGCAAGGAGTCAGGGTGCTGCCGCTGACCGCCGCCGAACAAGCTCCGATGAAGAAGCCGTCCCCGCTGCCGGCCCACCTGGCCAAAAGTACGTAAGAAACGAGCGCGATCCGGGTGGTTGAGACGTTCTTTTGCAGACGTGCCGCAGCCGACATACGTCAACATGCACGAGCTGGCCAGCATGGCAGCCACCAAGGCGCAAGAGATGGCTCTGCCGCCGCCGCCGCCCGCGGACTTCGTCGGTTCTCCCGCCGCGGAGAAGCCGCCGCCCGTCGAAGGAGAGAAGGACGGCAGCACCAGCGAGAGCTCGCTGGAGTCGTCGAGCGGCTACGGCAGTCAGACCACTTTCACCGCCGAAGATGCCGCCCATGCCGAGGGTGAGTGTCGTCCGACGACGAAACAGCATGGTCGGTTTTTGTTTTTACACGACACAAGTCGAACTAACCCTTTTCATGAGCATGCGTGTGTGACTATTAGTGTGTGTTTTGTTAGATGTTAACGATTCGGCTATGAAGTATTGCACGCTTCCACGCAACACCGACCTCAATTCTGCACGACGAAGGCCTCTATCCATGACAGGTAATCAAAATGGCACATTCAAACCAGTCATTTCCGACCGGAACCCTTGTCCAAAACCGTTTTTGCTAGTTAAAGGAAGTCGCTTGACCTAGAGGAGTCTCCGCAATACTCGTACCGGATGATGCTTCGATTCTGACATGAATTGAAAGATGTCGCTGGTCAAGTGGGCCGTTTTTCATTTTTTTTTATAAATGCTTGTCGCCGTTTTGCTTGGTATACTCCGTACGGTGATAGATTGCACGTTTTTAAATTCTAGTTCCAAAACATAAAGCAGTGAAAAATACTAAACTCTCCATCTCAATTGTTTCACGTTATGTAGAAAACCGTTGTATTCCTGCAGATTAATTCCCGCCAAACCAGTTTCTGTGTCTGTCTTCTGTCAAAAAACGTGCAATCTCTCAGAGTACGGAGTATACCACCGAGTAAATGACGTGAGCACCGACCCACGTGACCAGAGATACAAGGTTATCAAAAAGGACTGTTTTAGTTGGTAATACTGAATTTTATTTTTAAATGCTACAACTGTAATAACTTCCGAATTCCGATTGTTGACGGCTTGACACTGACAGCCGCATCATTAACAAGTAACATTTGACATTTCAAGTTAAAGTAAACATGCTGGTGAATCTTTCCAAGAGCCTAAAAAGAAGAGTTAATTTATGTTTAGAGCAAAATAGAGGACACTTAGATAATTGTTCTGTATTTCAAGGTTAAATTCTTTTTACCGTTAATTTTTACTCTCAGTATTATAAATTCAAAAAACTCCTGGACTGTCAAAATTAAATTTTAAATAAAATGCTTGTTTTGACTGTACCTACTTGGATATAAAAAAATTTCGCTAGAGTGTACTGACATCAAAATCTAGTTACAAAATATATTTAGGTTATGTTTTCATTTTTAATCATTGAACTAAAAATGTTTTGAATCATTCATTGCTTCGAACACTTGAAGCGAAATGCAGCATCTAAATGAATGAGAGCAATTTAATAAAGTTTATAAAAAACACGCGACAAACTGAAAACAGGTAACAAATTAAACAACCAAAATCATCCAAAATAAACTAATTGTTTCATTTATTCAGAAGAAAATTATTTAACACTTATCTCTCCAAAATTTTGATTTGCGAATCACAAGAACGAACACCAATTCTTAGTTAACAATACTGGAACGGCTTTGGCACAAATTTGTAATTTCTTCCCGTTATTATCACTTTTTTGTTTGTTCCTCATAATAATTTCTTATGGCCCTCTTCTCTCGCGCCAATAGAACCACCCTAGTTCGTTTTGAACTTTCCATTTTAACCCTTTTACAAAATACACTTAAATAATTTTGCAATTTATTTGACAATGTCAATTTAAACAAATGAATAGTTGGAAAAATTTAAAAATCATAGAGAACAACTGGGTAATATGAAAATAACTAGTGATTTAACCAACCTAACAACTGCAATTTTGATAGTCAGATGTTTAATATCAATTGTCAAAGTGTTGTCATGTTGGTATAAGCCACTGGTTATTTGATAGTTATTAGATTGGCAACGTAAAATGTCAACTGTATGTCAGTCATTTTGTTGTGAAGGCGCTTGCGCTATTGAAGCCGCAATTAAATTTAAATAAAAATACAAAGTTAAATGAGTTTCCGAAAACAAGGAACTAACACAACGAAAAAAAATTGGCTTTGATTAGATTACGTGAAGAAATGCAGACAGAAAAACCGACGATGCTAAATTGCAGTAAAGATGCACACATCATATTCGAGGTATTTTCTTTTAATATATGGGTTCGTCACTGCGAGGAACTGATTAGAGAGGACTGGAAAAAATTGATGGGAAATCTACCAATTGAGGACATTCCTCTTCCACAGAATCATGTTCGGAAGACGATTGGGGGTTAGATTCTGAAAATGAATAGGTAAACTGCTTATATAACCCATTAAATAAATTCCCATTTTCCTGTATATGGTCAATTGCACTTTTCAGTGTCATTATCATCTTTATTTCTTGTCTTTTGGTATAAAATTTGGTTACACCTGAAACTTTTCTGACATTTGAAAATTACTGATATAACCTCAAACCTGATCTAGGGAGATTTTACGATAGAGGTGTCCCGAAACGCGAAAGGTTTTAGGGTGTTATAGCCTGGTCTTTAATTTAACATTGACAATTGATTAAAAAAAATGGAGTGGACCACTTTTTCGCTATTAATGTTACGTCAGATATCTGTCAAATAAACTAACAAAACAACATCTACGATTGCAGTGTTGCAAAAAGCCGAATAAAAAAGTCTTCTTAATTTTATTTCCAATTCAAACAGTTCTTCTTGATCACCCTTGTATTTTTTTGATGTCCGATATGTACGACGTATTTCGAGACCGATTTTGTAGCGATTTATTTTAGAATCAGTTTTGAGACTTCGTTTTTGAATCGGGTCGAGACCTGTATGTTCACACTTTTCGCATTCGAGCAGCGATTTACTCGAGCGGAACCATCCGAAGCACGTTGCTCCGTCGAGGATCGATGCAGGCCAACAAGCCGCCGCCCCCGATTCGTCGGACCTCTTCCATAACGAACGCCTCCGGTACCAATCAGCCGACTTCCATGGGGAGCCTCGAGAACCTCCCGCCGCCGCCCGCTTTCCTCCTGGAACCAACCGCCCAGCAACAACAGAAGCCCCACACCGGTTGGTACCGACGGAAGAGAAAGACACCTAGATTTAAAGACCACCGTTTTCAGGAATAAAAGTCGCCGAAACCGTCAAAGCGCTGACTGAGCTGAAGCACACCCCGGCCAGCCCCAACTCCGTGCGGCGCACCTCCGCCTCATCCCAGTCGATCTACCAGACCCACGGGGGCAACGCGGCGCCGCAGCCCCAGCAAGGCCCCCTCCTGAGCACCTTCCAGAGCCAGACGAAGGTGTCGTACGTGTCGCAATCGGGGGGCGTGGTGTACGCGCAGCCCTCGCAGATCCTGGGCGGCAGCCCCGCCGCCGCTCGACGGGCGAACAGCTTCCGGTCGCAGAGCGCCGACAGGAAATCAGGTAGTAGCAGTAGTGGAGTGCGGCGACGAAGTGACGTAAAATGTGACGCAGGGCCCGTCGGCGTCGGCTCGAACTTCATAGCGAGCCTGAGCGCCAAACTGGCGCCCAACTTGAGTCCGCGCACGGCGAGGAGGCACTCGGAGGACTCGGTGCAGTCGCCGCCGATCAAGCTGGGTCAGCGCGGACCCGGCCAGAGCTTCTTGGACTCGCTGAACGCCAAGCTCGCCCAGCAACATATCACCAACAACAGCACGCAGATGGCGCAGCACAAAGCGAACAAAATCAGGCAGATCATCAACAGCAAAGCTCAGGTAGGTGGCGCTGCGGCTTCGATGCGGTAGATCAGTGTGTTTTGCTGTCGCAGCCCGACCCGAAGGTGTGTCACGAGTCGCTGATGGACCAGATCAAGAGAGGAGCCACGCTGAAGCGAGCCAAAGTGATCAACGACAGATCGGCACCCAAGATTTACTAGTGGCGACGCGATCGTCAATTATTCCACGCAGATTAAATAGTTGCTCCAATATAATGCTTGCTAATAATAAATAAACAAATTCGTTAATCGATATAGCGTCGTTCCGTATAATGGAAAACAATTAATGTTATAAAGTTCAATTAACTGGTTGTAGTACGCTGTCTTATTAACGTCCATTAATTATTATACAAATCTGACTGAATTATTTTTGTATGCATAGTCAACGTAGTATTATTCTATAGGACTGACGTTAAGTGTTTTGTAAATCCTCCTCGTATTATTTATTTGTTGCGTTCTCCTTTTCGTTCCGACTTTTTTTGCAGTGAAGTAGAAAACACACCTGGGTGATTCGTATTTGTGTTTGGAGAGTTTAAATTTATGTATATAGAATTAAAGGGTTAAGTAATATATTAAAGGTAGTCGTAAGTGAGATGTAAGGCACAAACCGTGTGCACGTATGACGACGGATTACTTCAGTAGTACAATGTTCATTTTTTTTAATTCCATTTTTCGTACACACCGTATCTGATTTGCTTCGTCAAACATGAATGTCTAGCGTCAAGTTCGTTCAGAAGTCATCATCATAAACGACTTTTTATTTACTGTACATAATGAGTAATCTAAATAACGTCTCACACTAAATGTATTATTGATGAGGTCATTGCTGTGTAGAATTGAATAATCATACATTAACATTTCGTATTCGTATTAAGGTTCATGTTAAGAAGTGATAACATTTAAAAAAAAGAAGGATTTAAGCAGTTTGCTTACGTTGTGTTGTGTATGGACAGAAATAAATAAAGTTTGAAAAGTAATCCCCACCTGTGTTTTCATTAACTTCCCCCCATTACTAAAAACCATATAAAAACAAATGTTTCCTAAAAAAGACATTCCGATTGGTGTTTTTTTACGGTCCTCGTCAGTAATTTAAGTCAGTTGGCAAGATTGGCTGGATGAATACAACTGGTTGTCGTCTTGGGTGAATTTTATCCGCGGACCAAAGATGGCGCGGCAGTTTTGTTTTGATCGACATAACCTCAAAATGACTATTTTTGAACGATGTTTTTGTTAAATTAATGTACACTTTCACAAACGATGAATTGTAAGTGGCGGGCATTTAATTGTCGAAATCGCGCCGCGTTTGCGAACTGTTTCAGTGTAAATTGTCGCGCAGCGAGGCAGCTTTGCACATGTAGCCAAGATGCTGCCTCGCCGCCAAAAAAGCCTCCGGAACCCGTGGTCCAGAAGTTGAGATCGGCGACAAAGTCGCAAAAAGCCAAAGTGAGTCAGTTTTTCCGGAGAAACCCGCACTTGGTGGCCGCCAGGCCACACATCCCGGAAAAATATTTCGTCACGAAGAGATTAACGCCCCCCGAGAATCTCTATTTGATAGACGCGAATGTGGCGAAAAAAGCCGCCAGGTACGTTCTTCCGCACGTCAAAAATGTCAAAGATCACATCGTGAGCGAGACCAACGCCGGTTTGGGTCTGATAACGTCCGAATTGCTGAGCAACGGGATCAAATTGGTGAGGTTGTACGAGTCGTGCCTGGATTTCAAGGCTCATCTCAGAGTAAATTTAAACGAATTCGTCGATTTTGCGTAAAGTAATTTATTATAGGAGAGGTTTAAACGGTACAAAGGGTGCGTCGAGTTGTTCACGAAAGACATATTTCTTTTGCACCGCTACGAATATATAGACAAGCAAGATCACGGCAACAGAGTGGAGCAGTTGCTGAAAGATGTCCCGAAAAAAAGTTGGAGTGACGGTGAGAAGTTGCACCACTGCGAAATATCTTAATTTTTTTCGTATCTAATTAATTCGTACAGATCCTGCACTGACGATAATCGGGCCGCTGCCCAACATGAATTTCATTCGTTTTTTGTTGAAGTCGTTGGTGCTGCAAACGTTTGTTGTTTCCTTTGGACGGATTCAACTGTTCGCATTCATGAAACCTAGAGATTACATCGTAAGTTTTTGTCGTCGTGTTACCTAATTCTAAAAAGCAAACTTCAGGTTTTTACCGCCGGACCGCACTTGAACCTGCACACCTACCAGCGCTGGTCCGTCCTCTTTAACTTGTTTTTCGAGTGCGAGCTGCTCGACAAATTCCCCCGAGAAATTTTCCTACCGTGGCAATCTCAAAAATCCGCCCATCAAAGTCGTTACGTGAGTCACCCCAAAAAAAACAATTCAAATCGACTAATTTTTCAATTGCAAGGTAGGCCGGCCAGATCGACCCAGATCTCATGTACTTCGTCCGGATTAATTTCAAAAAAGATCTGCCCGTGTCTGCGGAAAATTTGCTGCCCCTGTACACGTTCGTCATCCAGTTTTTCGGTCAAGGGACCAACAGAATTGTCCCGCTGTTAGAGTAAGTCCAAACGAAAATTCCTTGTGACTTCAAGGTCACGTCTGAGATTGATTCACCACGTGACAGGCGTCAAGTGTCAAATCTTTTACGTCCGCTAATTTTAGAAAGTGGGTCCCGGGTACGGGATTAGACGTTATGCTTCCCAAAGCGAACCACCAGCATTACTTCCCAGATATCAATATTTTTACGAAATTTGGAGAACTGACACCCGAACAAATATTATCAGTGTTTCGGTGAGCTTTTTGTGTAAATTTTATGGATCGATTTTATCGAACCTCTTTGTAGTGAGATGATTACACATCCAGAGTACAGGAAGAGTCATTTCATCTCGGTCATCGAATCTCATTTGGCCAAAACGGAAACAATAGAAACTAGTCTGGACGATCATTTGGAAAAAAATGTTTTAGTCGATAGTTGAATGTAATAAATTTTTTGTTACCCAAATTGTGTTATTTCGGCGAATGATCCGTTTGGTGATTTTAGTTATTTGCGGTTGGCAACATACAATGGATCGATCAAATCACGACCTGCTACATAGTCTGATTAAAGCTTTGCCAAGCAAAATAAACCAGTGACAACATTTTTATCAGACAATTGATACAGCTGTCAGTTCGTATTACATAAAGTGCAGATAATAAAATTAGGGAAAATACTCGTTTTGTTCTAAAATTGCAGTCGCCATTGTGGTTATTGGTCATTTAGCACTCTGCCGGGCAGGTTGTCTATGGTTTTAATTTGACACATTCGTGACATGTTAACGTCAAATCTTGACCGAATGTTTTTTACGTTGTAAATAAACACACAAAACAAAGTGATGGCTCTGAGCAACATCGTTTTGATAAGCCAGATCGCGGGCTACGTGATCGCGTTCATATTGTCGTTGTGCATAGTGGTCCCCATGAGCCTCCACCAAGACGAATTCAGGTTAGTCGCAATTTAATCGAGACAAAGCGCCAACCGTGATCCGCTTGCAGGGGCCACTGTCTGCTCTTTTCGACCGGAGAGTGGCAAGAAGCCGACGGCCAGCTCAAAGTGGACTGGGCGTCGCAGTGCTACTGCAACTACACGATTTTCGTGGGCGTCGTCTTGTGCCTCGTCTCCATCGTGCAAATCTATCGGTAAGCGCCACCTCCCCGCTCACCTGCAGCGCGCCTAACCCCTCCCGTTTCAGCCTGTCCGTGTTTCTGTACAAAGGCACGGACAGCAGCTTCCTGTCGGCGTTCTTTGACGTCCTCACGGGAATAATCCTGTGCGGCATGACCATCATAGCCGCCCTGATGATCACGCTGGGTTTCATGGTCTGGTGCCAGAACGTGACGCTGCGGTTTCCGTCGTGCGAGCTGGCGGCCGGACAGGCGATCGACAAACAGGACGGCATCAACACGGCGAATTTCTACATCGAGCTGGGCACGGCCCAGTTCGGCGTGTGGGGCTCTTTCGCGACGTGGGTGGGGCTGTCGGTGTTCGCGCTGCTGAAGCTGTGCCGCTACCACCAGCTGGAGAACATCCGCGTGTCGATGTACCGGGAGCGACAGAGATTAATCAACGAGAACGCGGGCTCGCCGGGGAGCTCGCTGGGGCGCGAGTCCACAAACAGTCAGGATACTACGGCCACGGCTGCCGAGTGATTAGTCTCCGGACTCTTCAAGTACCCTTATTTCTTAGTTTACGCGATTATCCACATTTCACTTCTAATACACAATACTCTGTACAGGCTAGTTGGGGTCAGCTGAGTAGGGCTTCAGACCAAAGTAGGGTATCGACGTCGATTATTATATTGTGATATAGCAAGGGGGTTCCCCGCTTTTCCGGTTTTAATTTAGGAACATACTGTCACATTATTTATTATTAAATGAATAATTATATTGTTTTTAGGAAAAGCCGTGTTGCTTCCATTTGTGCTCCCGCAGCTCCTTCGCCCTCCCCACCACCTCCTCGCAGACGTCGCACTTGCGATGCTTGGTGCTCTCGTGCCTCCTCAGCACGTTCAGCTGGATAAACTTCTCGGGGCAGCGTCGGCACTGGAAGGGCTTCTCGTTCGAGTGCCTCCGCAGGTGCTCCTTCAGGTAGTTCGACCTGGCGAAGCTGACCCCGCACGGCCGACACTCGTACTTCCTGTCGTTCGTGTGGCTGACCTCGTGGTACTTCAGCCCGCTGTGGCAGCGAAACTTTCTGTCGCACTGGCCGCACTCGTACGGTTTTTCCCCCGAGTGCAGCCGCTCGTGCTCCTTCAGCGTCTTCTTGTTCGCGAACGTCTTGTCGCAGACCTGGCACACCGACGGCCTGTCGTGCCGGCTCTTGTGGTTCTCCAGAGCCGCCTTCCTGGAGAACTTCGTCCCGCAGACGTCGCACCCGAACCTGGACGAGTTCGAGTGCTCGTTTTTGTGGTTGTGGAGTTGCAGTTTGGAGGGGAACTGGCGGTCGCAGTTGGCAAAGTCGCACGCGACGTACGTCTGGGACGGGTTCGGGGAGGGCTCGTGGCAGGTCAAGTGAGTGTCGAGTTTGAATTTGGTGTTGTAGCTGTTGCAGCAGATGGGACAGAAGTTGTCGGAGATGTGGGTCTTGAGGTGGCTGAGGTAGTTCGCTCTGGAGCTGAGAGATTTTTCGCAGATTTCGCAGGTGGGGTTTTCGGTCGCGGTTTGCGCTTCTTCCACCACCGCCTTATCTTCCTTGTCTTGGGTGATTTGTTCGAACAGCGCCAATATATTACCGTGGGCCGGGTTCGATCTGCAAAAACAAACATGGGATGGGTGTCGGCTCAAAACAGGGACTTTTGGACGATTCAGGTAAAAAGAAAATCAACTTCCGGTGGCCCCACAGGAAACAGGTTAACCAACAAATTTCTTCTTTATTCAGTCTTAACTTCGTTCTCTACCAACACAACCAGATTAATATCGTCAGAACAGGCGACACTTCTTTTTTTCTTTCGAGATTCTTCCTCCACAAAATTTCCCCGTTCCTCCCTAGTTCACGGAATCCTCGACCTTCGATATCCTCTTGTGTATCTTCTTGTGCACCTTCAGGTACCTCTCCTGGCTGAAGACCGAGCCGCACTCGTTGCAGACGCACTCGCTCATCTTCTCGTGTATCCTGAGGTGCCTCGTGAGGTCGTGCCTCAGCCTGAAGGCGGCCTTGCACTTGTGGCAGGCGTGCGGTCTGTGCCCCGTGTGCAGCCAGCTGTGCACCTTCAAGTCCTGCGCCCTCCTGAACTTCTTGCCGCAGTTGCTGCACTGGAACCTGTACAGGTCCGAGTGGAACATCTTGTGGACGTGCAGCGACGCCTTTTGCTTGAAGCACTTGCCGCAGACGTCGCACACGAAAGGCCTGTTGTTGGTGTGGATGTTCATGTGTTCGTCGCGCGTCGCCCTCGCCGTGAACGTCTTCTTGCAGACTTCGCAGCTGAAGTTCTTCACTCCGTTGTGGAAGGCGTCGATGTGCCGCGTCAGCCCGTTCGACATCCTGAAGCTCTTGCCGCAGATGTGGCAGAAGTACGCTCTGACCCCCGTGTGTATCGTTCTGTGGCGCATCAAGTTGTACGACTGGGCGAAGACCCGTTGGCAGAAGTCGCACCTGTAGAAGGGTTTGCCGTCGGGGCCGCGCCCGCGACACCGCGCCAGCACCTCCAGGTTGCTCCGTCGCGAGCTGCGCTCTTCCTGCCGGACCACCTGGTCGGAGTGCATGCGCACCTTGTGCTTTTCCATGTCGTACTTCCGCGTGAAGCCTTTGTCGCAGACGTCGCAAAAGAACTGTGCCACGATTTCGTTGTTTTTACGACGGTGTCGCTTCTGCTTGGCTCGGTGCACCTGCTCGGCGTGCTTTTTCAACTGGGTGCGAGTGTCGAACGTCAGGTCGCATTCCGTGCAAGATTTCGTCGCCAAATCGGCGACCTGATCGAATTTTGGCGCCGCTTCTGGATGGCAACTGATTTTGTGGCGCTTCAAGTCGCGCACTCTGCTCAGAGTTTTTTTACAGATATCACAGAAGCCTTTGGGGTCTGCTTGCGGGCGCGCCTCCGGTTTCTTGTTCTCGTCGCTCCGCAGGGGCGAAAAGGCTAATTCGGCGTCGCATTTTATTCCGTCTTTCGATCTGAAAAAACGGACAGGGCTTGTATTGCACGTGACGAGGGGTGAGGAATCGGGTGCTGGCTACGATGATTCGAACTCTTTTCGCCACCATCATAACCACCAGGACAACGAATGTGGTGCTTTGGGGAGTGATTTTCCAATGAAATTAAGCCAAATCTTACCGAAACTGTCATAAAAACGTCGCGCAAAACTTTTTCAAAATGACATTCGAGCGATCACGTCCTGCGCTTAATTTCACTGGGCAACGGCACCATCTATCTACTTGTGTCAATGTAAGCGTCTATTTTATTACAATAAATTACAATAAACTTGCTTCCGCTCGATAAAACAATCTCGTCGAGCTGCCAGCTCGCAGGAATGTAAAAACAAAACAAAAAAACACATCGACAAAAACATGTAACTAAGTAAGTACCAAGCAACCATCGATTACGCAACCCCCATATCACAAGCCCCGCTAAGCCACCAACGTGTGATTCGACTTGGTGTGGTTCCTCAAGTACCGCTTCTGCCTGAAACTGAACCCGCACACGGTGCACACCCACGGCTTCTCGTCGGAATGTATGAGTCTGTGCCTCTTCAGTTCATACTTGATACGGAAGCACCTGCCGCAAATATCACATTTATAGGGTTTCTCGCCGGTGTGGCGCGTGATGTGCAACAGGAGGGGCGGTTTGGTGCGGAACCCCTGGTTGCAGTAGCTGCACTTGAACGGAAAGTAGTTTTTGTGCGACCTCTTGTGGACAAAAAGCGAAGCTTTCTGCTTGAACGATTTGCCGCACAAGTCGCACACGTAGGGCCGCTCGTTCGTGTGGATCCTGCGGTGCTCCTCGACGTTGCGCCTCGTCGCGAACATGCGGCCGCACAGGTCGCACGGGAATTTTTTGATGCCCTCGTGCGTCTCGCGCAGGTGGCGCACCAGCCCCTGCGACACGCGGAACTGCTTGCCGCACAGATCGCACACGTAGGGCCGCTCCCCCGTGTGGATCCGCATGTGCCAGATGTAGGTGTAGGGCGAGTGGAGGTTCTTGCCGCACTCTTTGCAGTTGTAGTAGATGCGGCCGTCGACCACCACTTTGGCGGCGCTGATCAGTCCCTGATCGATCTTGGTGTTTTTGCGCTTTTCCTTTTTGACGCCCTGCTCGGTGACGTTCACCGCCATTTGCTTGGGCAGGTGCTGGATGTACGACTTGTCGTACTCTTTGCCGTGCTCGATCTTGACGTGGTCTATGATGGCGCGCCGCATGAAAAAGATGGCGGGACAGTACTGACAGCCGAAGTACGGTTTCTCCTCCTCGCCGTCGGACTTGAAGCCCACCGACTCGTCGAAATTCTTCAGGACGGCGCTCTTGTTGTCCTCATCGGTCAAAATCTGGTCGTTTTCGATGTCGATCTTGTACTCGGGGTTGTCGACCAGTTCGGGGTCGATCAGGTGTTGCTCGATGTCGGAAATGTACGTGTCCAGAGGGGCGGAAGTGTCTTGGGGGGTGTAGCACGCGATCAGGTCTTGTTTTTTCTTCTTTTTGGGGGATTTTGGCGATTTTTTTGCGTCTTGGCTCGGCGAGGTTTGGCCGAAATCATTCAGACTTGTGGCGATGGCCTTGGACTCGATCCTGCCAACATACAAACGGAACGATCAGTGTAAGGGCAATTCACAAGTCTGGATGATTTCGGCCGCTGTGGCGCCACCAATGTTGCAAATTTGACTTACACTGCAGGACACAACAGACATCTGATATTCAAATGTTTTTCACCCTGACAACCAGGTGATCCAACCTCTCGACAAAAAAAACGTCGTTTATAATTTCAGTTTCCATTGTGTCATGTTCTGTACTGTACTCTACCCTGCACCCGCTACACCTACTGGCTAAATCGTTACCCGTCATTGTCATCGCTGGGTGGGTTGGCGACGCTGTCATAGACCACATCTTCGATCATCTGCTTGTCAGTGATGAACTGCGAGCTGCGGAACCTCCGGTCGGTCTCCACGCTGGTCAAGACCAGCTCGTGCCAGGCCAGGATCGTCGAGGCGCAATTCCAGCAGCACTGCAGGGGCAGCTCGTCAGAAACTGCCACCTTAACAGGCAGGTACAGGTTGATCTTGTTGGAGAGATCATTGCCCACGCCCTCCTCGCTGAAGATGCCGATGAGGCGCTCGTTCTGACTCGCACACAGCCGGCAGATCGTGTGAATTCCTATTATTTCGATTTCTTCGTGGTCTATGCCGAGTTCGGAGGCGAGCTGGAGGTGGTCTTTGTTGTCCATTCTGGGGGCTACAAGATGGGTTCGAGGCGGGTCAGAGATTTTTGTAAGAGTACTTACTCGGGATTAGGTAAGGTTAAGTGAAATGTTTTGGTTTAGGCCGGTGGAATTTTGCAGTGTGAATTTGGTCCCCGAAGCACGAAATACACCATCGCATCCGGCGTCATCAATCGATTCAAGATGGCGACTGGTGACGCAGGACGGGCAACTTGGTGCGAAAAAGTCCCAGATTAAAACAAAATTATTTTTCGTAAATCACATTTGTGTCTTAACAGTAAATTTAAATGAAAGAAAAACTGGTAGGTAACCACTTTTCTGATCATCAGTCACGCTGTTCTTTACAATATAAAAATTATATTACAATTTTGACAACCACGTAATGACAGATTTGACTGGTTAAAATACCGAAAACTGGGGAATTTGTATTGTCTAAATTTTGGTAAATTGTTGATCTATTTCGCGTGGAATTCGCACATCTCTTTCACCACCTTGTCCGTGTCAATTTCTTGATTTCATTCGTTACGTTTTTGTATCATGGTTCGTTACTCTCAAATCCGTTTACCGAGCTGCTGTCCATCTTCTCTCTGGCTGTTTCAGCTGCTGGAAGATTTTCTTGAAACTGTCTACGTTCGCGGTGGTCGCCGTTCTGGATATCCTCTTTTCCGTGATGTCGCTCTCTAAATCCTTAATCCGCAAGTAGCGCAATAATCTCGTGTCATTTTAAATAAAAATGCATACAATAATTTCCTTAAAACACAAACAAGGTAACCCAAAAATGAAAACTACAATATATGAGTTGAAATATCCTTTATTTTTGAAGAGCCGTCTGTTATAATTGCAAACTTGATCAGCACTTCTTGAGCGTAGTTACACCATTTGGGAACGGAGGTCTGTAATTAGAATTACGTAGTCTCACTATTCAAAATTGTCTTCGCATTATATTCGTCGCCTCTAAAACCCAAACGTTAAGACCATAAAAAATAAAATAAATTAACATTAAACAATTTCGAACCAGGTTTTGTGAACTTGAACAACCAATAACACAATGCTTATTATTACCTATGTAGTTATTACTGACCATAGTAATTTATTTTTCCTGAAACAGTCAAAAAAAACCAAAATTGACGCTAGAAAGTTGATCTTTACCTGATTACATGTCGTCTCAAGTTAAAAAAAATTCAGTGAGTGCGAATTATGAGACAAAAAACACCAGTATTTTTCAATTGTTTGATTGGCAAAAGACTCAGTCATTCTTGATCACGCTGTACATGTAAAATGTAATGTGGGTAATAAATCTTGTACTACTGTGGCCGCAGCATCGGCTACTTTGTAAGAAACGTCATTTTCTTCTTGGACCATGTCTAGTTTTTTATTTATCAAAACACCGCAGCCCAAAATATAAAAAATAAACTGCAAACTGCACCAAATAAAAACTAATAACACTGCTTGTTTATAAATAAATAGTTATTTGTAAGTACAACTAGTTATGAAAGTCATACTTTTTTTCACGAATTTGCAGATCAAGCAAATAAGTAAAAAAAGAGACTTTCATAACCTGTTGTACACACTATTTTTTTTGCATAGGTATCGGTTTTTTGTTCGACACTGTCAGAATTTGAGAATTTTCTCATGTGTGAACGGATTTTGATAAATGTCACAACTTGTCAAAACGAAACGTCAAGCTATTTTTAAAGATTTTCAACGATTTGTAGCTTTTACGGGGTTTTAAATAAACAACTATTAACGAGATAACTAGTGAATTGAGACTTGAAAAGCAGGATGCAATTATTGACAATTGAAAGTTTTCAAACGTGACTATGACTATGTTTTCTTTATTCCCAAATTGAGTTTATTGTGCGACCAGGATAAATAAAATCACTAATGGCGCTACCTTAACACGTAGTGTGTTGATCTCACATACAGTCTATTTTTTAATTAAATTTAGGGAATTTAATGATATCTATTGGCTATACCAGCCAACGTCTGTCATTTTTAATGTCCTTGAAAGTACGCAAACTCCCAGCTAAAATTTGAACGTGTTATTAAAAATGCCTCGCAAAGGAAGACAATTATTAAACTCTCAAGTTAGTTGTTATTAACTCTATTAACATGCTGCGCTTCTAATATCTCTAATAACCTCAATTTTTATCTGATGAGATTTTTCACCCTATGTCAAGAGTAAAAGTGTACAATGCTGTCAGCTCTATTTTGGGTGTAAATTGCGGTGTTGTGGTTCTTTGATTAAAAAATAAACTATATATGTATGTTGATCTAGTGACCTTAAATTTGACTGGACAACGGCGCCATCTATCTACTTGTGTGTCAATGTAAGCTCTGATGTAAGCGTCTATTTTATTACGATAAATTACAATAAACTTGCTTCCGCTCGATTAAACAACTCGTCAAGCTACCACGTGAAAAAAAAAACACATCGATTTAAACATGTAAGTAAGCACCAAGCGACCATCGATTACGCAACCCACATATCACAAGCCCCGCTAAGCCACCGACGTGTGAATCGACTTGGTGTGGTTCCTCAAGTACCGCTTCTGCCTGAAACTGAGCCCGCACAGGTTGCACACCCACGGTTTCTCGTCGGAATGTATGAGTTTGTGCCTCTTCAGTTCGTACTTGATGCGGAAGTACCTGTTGCAAATATCACATTTGTAAGGTTTCTCGCCAGTGTGGCGCGTGATGTGCAGCTCGAGGTTCTGCTTGGTGCGGAACCCCTGATTGCAGTAGCTGCACTTGAACGGGAAGTCGTTCTTGTGCGACCTCTTGTGGATGAAAAGAGAAGCTTTCTGTTTGAAAGACTTGCCGCACAGGTCGCACACGTAGGGCCGCTCGTTCGTGTGGATCCTGCGGTGCTCCTCGACGTTGCGCCTCGTCGCGAACATGCGGCCACATAGGTCGCACGGGAATTTTTTGATGCCCTCGTGCGTCTCACGCAGGTGGCACACCAGCCCCGGCGCCACGCGGAACTGCTTGCCGCACAGGTTGCACACGTGGGGCCGCTCCCCCGTGTGGATCCGCATGTGCCAGGTGTAGGTGTGGGGCGAGTGGAGGTTCTTGCCGCACTCTTTGCAGTTGTAGTAGATGCGGCCGTCGACCACCACTTTGGCGGCGTTGATCACATCCTGGTCGATCCTGGTGTTCTTGCGCTTCTTCTTCTTGACGCACGGTTCGGTCACGTCCACCGCCATCTGCTTGGGCAGGTGCTGGACGTCCGATTTGTCGTACTCTTTGCCGTGCTCGATCTTGACGTGGTCTATGATGGCGCACCGCATGAAAAAGATGGCGGGACAGTACTGACAGCCGAAATTAGGTTTCTCCTGCTCGCCGTCGGCCTTGAAGCTCACCGACTCGTCGAAACTCTTCAGGACGCCGCTCTTGTTATCCTCATCAGTCAATATCTGGTCGTTTTCGATGTCGATCTTGTACTCGGGACTGTCGATCTTGTAGTCAGAATTGTCGATCTTGTACTCGGGGTTGTCGACCAGTTCGGGGTCGATAAGGTGTTGTTCGATGTCGGAAATGTACGTGTCCAGAGGGGCGGAGGTTTCTTGGGGGGTGTAGCACGCGATCAGGTCTTGTTTTTTCTTCTTTTTGGGGGATTTTGGCGGTTTTTTTGCGTCTTGGCTCGGCGAGGTTTGGCTGAAATCATTCAGACTTGTGGCGATGGCCTTGGACTCGATCCTGCCAACATACAAACAGAACTATCAGTGGGCAATTCACAAGTCTGGATGATTTCGGCCGCTGTGGCGCCACCAATGTTGCAAATTTGACTTACACTGCAGGACACAACAGACATCTGATATTCAAATGTTTTTCACCCTGACAGCCAGGTGATCCAACCTCTCGGCAAAAAAACGTTGTTTGTAATTTCAGTTGTCCATTGTGTCATGTTCTGTACTGTACTCTACCTTGCACCCGCTACACCTACTGGCTAAATCGTTACCCGTCAATGTGGTCGCTGGGTGGGTTGGCGACGTTGTCATAGACCACATTTTCGATGATGTGCTTCTCAGTGGTGAACTGCAAGTTGCGAAACCTCCGGTCGGTCTCCACGCTGGTCAAGACCAGCTCGTGCCAGGCCAAGATCGTCGAGGCGCAATTCAAGCAGCATTGCAGGGGCAGCTCGTCTAAAACTGCCACCTTGACCGGCAGGTACAGATTGATCTTGTTGGAGAGATCATTGCCCACGCCCTCCTCGCTGAAGATGCCGATGAAGCGCTCGTCCTGACTCGCACACAGCCGGCAGATCGTGTGAATTTCTTTCATTTCGATTTTGGGGACGAGCTGGAGGTCTTTGTTGTCCATTTCGAGGGCTACAAAATGCGTTCGAGATGGGTCAGAGATTTTCGTAAGAGTACTCACTCGGGATCAGGTTAAGGTTAAGTGAAATGTTTTGGTTTAGGCCGGTGGAATTTTTCAGTGTGAATTTGGTCCCCGAAGCACGAAATACACCATCGCATCCGGCGTCATCAATCGATTCAAGATGGCGACTGGTGACGCAGGACGGGCAACTTTGGGCGAAAAAGTCCCAGATTAAAACAAAATTATTTTTTATTCATCTTAAATCACATTTGTGTCTTAACAGTAAATTTAAATGAAAGAAATTTACAAAGTCATAATACAAAATAAATTTTTACACGAGGATCACTGTAAAAAATCACTTTATGACACAAGAAAAACTGGTAACCACTTTTCTGATCGTCAGTCATGCTGTTCTTTACAATATAAAAATTATAATACAATTACAACCACGTAATGACAGATTTGACTGGTTAAAATACCGAAAACTGGGGAATTTGTAAAAACGTATTGTCTAAATTTTGGTAAAAAAAACCCAGGAGGATAAATGCAAACAATTGTGGATCTATGTCGCGTCGAATTCGCACATCTCCTTCACCATCTTCTCCATATCGATGTCCGTGTCGATCTCTTGACTTCGTTCGTTACTCTCAAATCCGTTGACCGAGCTGCTGTCCATCTTGGGCGGGGCCGCCTCCTCCTCGGTCACCCCCTCCGGCGGTTTCAGCTTCAGCAGCTGTTCCTTCAGCTGCTGGAAGATCTTCTTGAAACTGTCTACGTTCGCGGTGGGCGATCTCTTGTTCGCCGTCCTGGATATCCTCTTTTCCGTGATGTCGCTCTCTAAATCCTTAATCCAACCTTCTACTTGCGCTATAATCTCGTGTCGTTTTAAATAAAAATGCGTATGAATAATTTCCTTAAAACACAAACAAGGGTTTAAAATTTGTTCCAACATGGCCCACCTGACCGTCGCCTGACAAATGTTAGCGTTATACTCCCTGGAACTCTGCGTCCCAGCCGGGGTCCCGCGGGACCTCTCGTACCCTGGTTCGTTAAAATACGGTTCTGGCACTAGGATCAGACTCTGGATCGACACCAGCACTTGCAGGAAACTGGAAGTCTGGGCGTTCCACTTCTCTTCGGGCCTTCCGTGCCACGTGTTCAACACCGACAGACAAACCTTGCCGTCGTTATATAAATTCGGATTAAACCTAATCGTGTGATGTCCGGTCGTCTCCAAGTTGATCATCATGGGGGACAAGGGGTAATCAGGCGGGAAAAAGACATCCAATTCGAAACAACCGTTCGCGTACGGAGTGTCCGACGGTCCTGTTATCAACACCTTCATCACGTCCAGCCTCGACGTGTCGTAACGAACGAACACCGAACTGCTGTAGCTGAGGGGCAGACTCGTCGACAGCGTCACCGCCTCCTGCGCTATCCTCTTCACCCTGGCGGGATGCGACTGCTCCCCCGTGCTCTTGGCGTTGCTCTCGAAATGGTGCGACACCACGAACTTCAAACCGCCCTCGGGCAACTCCGTGATCATCTCGTGAGAACCTGCAACCCAAAATCAGAAACCGAACCGACCGCCGCACGAAACGAACGCACCGAATTGGAGATTTTTCATGATCTTCAAATACTTCTCCTCCAACGAGGCGAACATGAGGCGATCCATCGAGCTGTCCCCCTCGCTGTCGTGGTCGGAATCGGTGAGACCGCTCGTCACCTTGGACACCAGATTGGCCGTGTCCTGGATGTCGGGCATCAACGTGGCGAGCCCCTCGCCTTGTTCCAGCTCCTCCAGCTGCTCCCGCAACTTCGTCTTGAACTTGGCGTTGGTCTTCGTGTTGATTCTGGAAAAATGACGTCAGTGTTGCCAACGTCAAAGCCGTCATTCGTACCTCAATTTGGACGCGTACGTGTCCACGCAGGTCTTCATGTTTTTCAGCAGCGAACTGATCGACGGCTCGTTGATCCGCGACTTTTGCGGCAGCAGCAGATCCACCAGCTGCGAGCTCGTCGCCAGCGCCCTCAGCAGCTGCAACGCCGCCCTGTACAGCGGTATGTGCCTGGCCATGTCCAAGACCGAGTCGTTCCTGAGGTACGAACTGAGCGCCGGCAGCAGCGAACTGTTCGCCAGGAGGTCGTGAAAAGTCGGCGGCAGCACGTCCTCCATCAACTCGTCGGCGGCTTCTCCGTTCGGGCTGACGTAACTCGCGAGGACTTGCAAGAGGACCGTGACGTGCTCTTCTTCGCTGCGCTGCTTCAACAGGGCCTGCTCCACGTTCCAGCTCTGTTGGGTGGAGCCCGTGCCGAAGCCGGTGCCTTTCGCCCAGTACAGCTGCGACCTGTCCTCTTTCCCTTTGGAATCCTTCGGGCCGTCTTTGTCGTTGTTGTTTTGCGTCTGGTGAGTGAAGATTCCCAGACAGGCCAGGAGCAAGTGGACGACGCCAGTGTTGATGCTGATGCGGCGCAGAAGGCGACCGTCGTCCGTGCTCAACGGCGTCACATCGTACAGCTTTCTGAGCACCTCGAAAGGCAAAGTGGGGAGCGAGTCGGCGATGGGCGATTGGAAAATGTCGCCACCTGGAGAAAGCCAAGCCTCGTCAAGTACAAAAAAATAAATCCAACAGTCTCGGACTGAAAGGCCAAATTCACGCCCAGCTCAGAATGAAGATGTCACTTCGCAGCGCCGAACTCACCTTCGCCGTCGTCGGTCACGCCCAACACCAGTCTCAACAGGCAGAGCGCCTTCTTCATGTCCTTCAAGAGGACCTCGGCGTAACCTGGCAGTCTCAAGAACAACCCGAAGGCGGTGAGAGAGTGAGCTGGAACGTTGGAGATGAGCCCCGACGACTTCGACGGTGAACTGGTGCCGACCGTTTCCTCGACGTCTTCGTAGATGTCGTCGCAATCTGAACAAAACCGTCGATAAACCTGCACGAAATGGACAAATTGACGCTTTACCCTCCACTTTGATCCACTCGGAGTCCGACTGTTCGGACGTCGACTTCTCCTTGGGTGGCGGCCGCACCGCCTCCGGATACACGGTGGGCAGATGCCGCGCCAGCAGCGCCAACCCGCCCATCGAACTGAACACTTGTAAGGCACTACTGAAGGGTTGTTGCTGGTACATACTAGAATCTACATCACTAGTTTCGCTTTTTTTATCACCATCTGAAAACCGACAATGTAATAATGGTATATTAAAATATAAGTTGCAGAAGACATCTATTCAAGCACGAATTTGACAAATGAGTGCTTGAAGGATCTTCTGCAACGAATCTTTTATACTATTTTTTCTATTTTGCCCCTTTATATCATTTTATAAATAAAGATAAAAAATTTAAAAGTAGGGAATTTTGCGGTGGTTGGTGACATTTTTTGTGGTATAATTTTAGCCGGCTGTGAAAAAAATTAATTGAAAACGTCAGATTTTTTTTTATTTTCGCATTTGACATTTGAAAATGAATGCTGAAGAAAGTTTATCACTGACGCCGCCGCAAATTAGGCAAATTGCACAAAAGACGTTAGAAAATTTACTACCGGAGAAGTCCAAATCCCAGAAAGAAAATTAAACGTTTTGTTGATTGTTATTTATTAATTTGCTTTGTTTTCTGCGAGATTTATTTTTTGACGTCTGTCAGTTGACACTTCACGCTACCAACATCAATACAGTAAATTTTACTATAGTAAATTCAAAAAACTCCTGGACTGTCAAAATTAAATTTTAACTAAAATGCTTGTTTTGACTGTACTTAGGTATAAAAAATGTCGTTAGAGTGTACCCACGTCAAAATCTAGTTACAAAATATGTTTAGGTTATGTGCTCCTTTTTAATTATTGGGCTAAAAAGGTTTTGAAGCGAAATGCAGAAACTAAAAGAACTGGAGCAATTTCATCAAGTTTATAAAAAACACAAAGAAAAACAGAAGGTGACACACGACAAACTGAAAACAGATAACAAACTAAACAACCAAAATTGAAAATCGCTTCCCATACCTTATCTGAGTCAGAATCCGCTAAAGACAGTTATATTGTGGGTGGAACATCTTTAATATCCACATAGTTAACCAGTCAGCTTTAATTAGGTTTTCATTTTCATGATGCAAGATGCTATTTCTCCACAGTTTTATTAAAATCAGAAGGTATGGCTTTATAATATAATAATTTCGTCTCTTCTCTTGCGCCAATAGAACCACCCTTTGATCGTTTTGTACTTTCCATTTCAACCTTTTTACAACACATACTTAAATAATTTTGCAATTTATTTGACAATGTCAATTTAAACAAATGAATAGTTTGAAAAATCAAAAAATCATAGATACTGACCAGGCAATATGAAAATAACTAAATAGTGATTTAACCAACCTAACAACTGCAATTTTGATTTTGACAGTCCAGATGTTTTTTGAATGGACTTTGATCACGCCAACGACCTATTAAAGCAGTAAAGCACTCAAATGACGTCATTTGGGTGCTAGAATAGACTGATTCTAGACGCAAAATAGAAAAAAAGCATATCCATCCCCCTCCCGACTCACTTTTGTTCTGACAGACGACCAGATGGACGCACGGCCAGTCGGGCGTCGTCCCCTTCGACTCGATCAACCTCAACAGCTGTCCCAAATTCAAGTTGAGCGGCAGAGGCTGTTCCGAAAACGACTCGCACTTGATCAACCGCCCCCCGATGACGTCACCGGTGTTCAGATTCTCCGTGGCGGTGTATCGCTTCTTCTTCGACTGCGGCGTCGCCGTGATTTGGTTCTTGGCGTCTTTGGCACGTTTATCTTTGGCAGTAACACCGGCGGCCATGCTCAGATCCGAGTCTTCGGGGAACCACCCCTTGAAGAGATCCTTCTTGGTGAGGAGCGTGCGCTTGGTGGATGTGGTCGGCTCCATCTTGTAGGTCGTGTTGAAGTAGATGTGCTGCTCGAGGATGTCGGCCAAGGTGGTGTTGGTGCTCAGGTAGAGCAGCGCCCTGTTGTAGGTCTGCTTGAAGGCCGGGTGCACCGGCAGGTACGCCTGGGTCAGCTTCACGCTCTTGTACAGGGTCTCGTCGGCCTTGATGCTCACGGGAATCTTCTCGTTCTCGAGGAGCAGCTGCAAGGTGAGGCGGCGCATGAAACCCGAAATGCCGTTGCTCTGCAGGTCGATCACTTTGCAGAGGACGTTGGCGAGGCGCGCTTGGTTGGTGGGGTGGCACAGACAACACTTCGACAAGAACTTCACGCAGACCTCTTCGAGTTGCGCGTGAGCCTCCGACTGTAAATTCGACTTCTTCACGAACGGTTTCTTGCACAACCAGTTGAGCAACTCGAGCCAGAAAGACGAACCGTCCGACGAGCCCAACCAGTCGCGCATCGTCTTTTCGTCGCTCACGTCCGTGAAGAACTTCAAGATGGCGGTCACGTTCTCCAGCTTGGCCATCGGAACGGAATTGTCTTCGTTCGACGTGCAGAACTCGAATATGGCACTGTTCAGGATTTTCGGGAGTCCCGAATCAAGCAACTGTTGAATGGCGGACGGCGACCGGCTCACTAGCGCCACCGTCTCGAGTTGTTCGTTTGACAGACTCAATTTTGACAGCTCGCCCATCACGAGATGGCCGTACCATTCCGAATCGAGCTCGAACGTTTGCTTGTTGTCGTCGGTCATGCTCTCCGAGTCTTTGCGGTCGTCGGAGATCGAGGCGCCGTGATCGGTGGACAGATTCGGAACTAAAACTCCTATCCTCTGCAGCAAGACGGGGAACAATTCGGGTCTGATGTAGCACAGACTGCACAACAAAGAATCGAGAGAGTACTTGAGGGCGATGTTGTTCTCGACGCGCGTCTTCAGGGTGTAAATGGTGTCGAAGAAGTCCAGAGTGATCATGGAGGGTAGGTCGTAGCTGACTCTGGCCTGATTGGCCGACCAGAGGATCGACGCTATGCTGGAGATGTAGGCGGGGTTGCACCCTTGAGTGTTTCCGGTCTCCATGGCTTCGAGAGCGACGTTTTGCAACCACTCGAGCATCATCCCCACCCTGTAGGGGGTGTCGGCGTCCTGGTGCTCGCAGATCTGGTAGAGCAACTCGCACGCCGACTGATATCCAGTTGCGTTGATCAACAACCGATCCTGCCAAGCGTTGTCGGCGAAATTCAACGGCTCAATAATACTAGATCTGCTGTTCAACAATATTTTAATGGCGTCGTTGCCGTTCTCCAGGTTGTGGAGGCTCAACTCCCTCAAAACTTTCTCCAGACAAGGTAAATAGATGGGAAGAACGTGCGACGGCACCAGGAGCAACTCGCAACAAGTGCTCAACAGTCTGGGAACTGCCGAAGCGCACGATATCACTTGTCTCGTCAGGTCTTGATCGGTGGGTAGGGTAAAGCAGTGGTGCAGCAACCTCAACCACCCCAGACTATGTCTGCAGTGGGATTCGTCTTCGATGGAGTCGGAAAAATTTTGATTGGTGCCGCCCCCGAAAGCCAGATTTCCCAAGAGACGGATCTGGGAGAGACCGATATTGTTGGCGTCTCTGGGTCTGTACAAACGGATCAAGACGCAGTTGACCACCTCGGGGACGGGGAGGTGCAGACGTATGAAGACCATGCCGCTGGTGGGGAGCGGCGGGCAGACGGGGACGAGGCGAGAGGGGCCGTTGGCGGAGACTTCCAAGGCCACGGCTGAGGGACAGGTGGCTAGAGCGCTCAAGTGGGGTTGGAGGTGGACCTCGCGCAATAAAATGGCGCTGGGGAGTTGGAGGGTGAGTTCGGTGTGCGCCTCGTCGGGGTAAAAGTGGTAGCTCCACTGCGGCGTGCGGGCGCGGCGATGGGTGGCGGCGGTGCCTTGGATGAGCACCTCGGCGGGTTGGGCGGTCCCCGAGGGGCAACTAAAACAGTCCCAACAAATAAACAAACAAAAAACAAAAAATCGAAGGGCCGTACCTGATCGTGCAACAGGGGGCAAAGTTCACCAACGACAGTTTATTCTCGATCGTCGCCTGCTGCAGTTTCCTCGACGCCGACGCCGACGCGATCGCCGTGTTGGCATCGGAACTGGGGTTGATGCCGCTGAAGTGCTGCATCACTATGGAGATGGTCCCCAACTTGGATATCGTGTTGGGCGTGTTGCTGCTCGTCACGAAACTCCTCCCCAAAATCTCGATTCCACCTAGGATGGGACAAATTAGCTTTTCGTAACGGAGGCGACGGTCGACACTCACCGACGCTCAGGAAATTCCTGATGGCATCCTCCGTGTTCAGCACTTGGAGTATGAACCACAGAAGGGGCTCGCTCAGTTGGGGGGCGTGAGATAGAAACTGCCACAGAGGCGGCAGCACGAGCTTCTTGTCGGAGGTCCTCTTCGCCAGCAGCGCCAGCACGTGAAAGACGGCGTCGCCGACGTTGCTAGGTTCGCTCAGATTCGAAAACGCCGTTTTTTGAGAGACGTTGGCCAACATGCACAGCGAGGACGACTTGCAGGCGGCCAGAGACTGGCAGAGTCGGATGATGCTGGGGTAGTGGTTGAGGACCACGTCGGCGAAGTTCTCGCCGCGGTTGCGCATCGAGTCCTGGTGGATCTGCTCGGCTTTGCTCTCGTCCGTTTGGGACGTCGCCGAAGGCTCCACGTCCATGGCTTCCTTCAACAAAAAAAAAAATTCGTCAACGTTCCCCGCAAATCACGGGGGGTGCTTACGGGCTGGTCGCTGTTGCTCTGTCTGAACTGCGTCTGCACCAGCTTCCCCAAAAACTTGAGCAACCTCAAGAACAGAACGTCGGTGGAGACCTGCAGGTCCATCTTGATCGGATCGGACCCCATGACGCACGCGAAGATCTCGTTGAACGTCGTCGTGACGACGTTGTGTTTCTCCCCGATGTTGATGCACTTGATCTTGTCCACGTTGATGAAATACGAGTGGACCAAGACTCCCGTGCTCTCGAAGATGCTCATGGCGATGGTCATGTCGGCGTTGGAGTAGTCCACGTCCAACATCGACTTCAACAGCTTGCACTGCACGTCCAACGGTCCTTGCCTCAGAGCGATCGGTCCCGATGGCTGCACCAGCTGGTAAACGATCTTAAGCAGCAGCGTCTTCAGCAACTTGCCCGTCTTGCTCCTGGGACTCTCCACGTAGCACCTCATCAACAACCGGTCGAGGAAGTCGTTCAAGGCCTTGCACAGAGACGGTCCCGCCTGGAAACGTCACGCACGAAGTTAACCCTCCAGCTCTGGACAAGAACACTCACCAAAACCTTGTCGATGAACGTGAGTCCGGTCCCGGACAACAACCTCATGAAGATCTGGACGAAATCCGGGTGGTTGACGATGCAGGAGGCCATCCCGTGCGAGTCCGCCCAGTACATGCTCGCGTCGCTGGAGTTGTTGCTGTTGCAGACGAGCGTCAACGTCTGCAGGGCCACGCACCAGGTGATCAGCGACAGGCCCGGGGCCCAAGCTATGGCCGCGATGAGCGACTTGACGGCGCCCTCTTTGAGGACGATCTGGGGGACCGCCGACGGGTCGAACCTGTCGTCCTTGTAGGGACAATTCAACGTGAGCCACAGCTGCAGGATGTGCTCTATGTTGGACGAGTCCTGCATCTGCAGGTTCTCGAACAACGAGTCGAAGCACCGGGTCAACATGGAGGTGTTGCCCAGGAGCGACTCCGGCTGGAAGGGTAGCACGACGGTGGGCCACGGCGCCAGAGCGTCTTCGCTCTCTTCGGCGACGATCGGCGCGTTCACGCTCTGCAACAACCCGTGCGTGTTCTTGTTGATCAACTTCCTGAGCGATATCTCGGCGGCGGCGTCGACGCTCAAGTCCAATCGCGAGTCCAACGCCACCGAATTCGTCGTGTGGGCGTAGTTGTTCGGCTTGGGCGGCTTCTTCGACGACTCCTTGTCCAAGAACCCGTCAACGATCTCCTCCAGATCCGAATCGTCCGACTCGTACACCGACGGCAGTTGGTTGTTGTTGTTGCCGGGCTTCATGGGCACGGGGATGACGGGTTCCGGCACGAAGGTCTCGTCGTCGGTGAATTCGCACAAATTCGCAACGTCCGAGAGGAAATCGTTGGTCGCCCAACTGGTGGAAGCGCCGCTTTCGCTGTCCACTTCGTTCTCCATCACGTCCTGGAGGAGGCAGGCGAGGGCGTGGGGCGCCCACGGGATCTTCGACGACAGACAGAACCTGATCAGGTTGAGCAGCTGCTCCTGGTTCATCAGCTGTCCCAGTTTGATTTTTGCCATGCTGACCAGCCGCGCCATCACCTGAAAAAGCTAGTTGAGAGACCTGGTGCACGCGCCGAAGAGTGCCGCTGACCTTGAAAGAGATGAGCAGCATGTCGGCGCTGCTCGAATGGTCCATCGAGAGGACCAAAGTCAGGAGACCTTTGGCGACGGCCAGACAGTGGGTGACGTCGATGTGCTGCGGCATCTTCTTCTCGTTGGGCTTCTCGACCACGGGCTCGGACACGGTCTCTTTCAACTTCTTCGCCGCTAGGGGACTACTCTCCGCCGACGAGTTCTTCATGTCCATGAATTTGTACTTCACCTTCTTCATCAAGAACTGCTGGGTCTTGAGGGCGGCGTCCAGCTTGGAAGTCAAACAAGCCGCGTGATTGGACAGCGTCGACAAAGCCTGGCAAGCAGCAAACACCACGTACAACACCCGACAGCATTTTCGCAACAATTAAAAAGCAACCGACCCAAAACCAGCTCTACTACAAACCTGTACCTGAGCCGAAGTCTGCACCAGCTTCTGCGCCGCGTCCAGGTTGTCGATCTGCTGCTTGTTTATCCTCTTGAAGCACTTCTTCCTGCTTCCGATCTTCGAACTTTCGGCGTTGGCCTTGCCGACGATCTCTCCGAAGACCCAGTCCCACCTGGTGGCCGACTGCAAGCTGCTCTTGCTCAGGTCCAGTTGGAGAGAGAGGTACATCAGGAGCCAGGAGAGGAGCGGCAGGTCGATCGTGACCGCCAGCAGATTCCTGCGATCCCCGTTGATCAAGGGACTGAGCGTCTGCGAGACCACCCTGAGACCGGCGTCGATGACGGCGCTCCTTTCGGGACTGCGCCGGCTCAGATATGCCAGAAGGATGAAAACGCGGTCTTGGGGAAACTTCGCCGTGTTGGACGTGGCAAACATCTCTGTCAGAGTGTCGGCGAGGAAATTTCCCCAGTAGCTCTTCGTCCGGCAGGACTTATCCAAGAAGATGGCGGCGAGAAGTTGCAAACGAGACGCCTGCGACACGCACAACCCTTGGAAGAGCTTGCGGCAGGTGGCCGGGTCGATGTCGATGGTGGTGTCGATCGTCAGGAGCACCTCCAGGAGACCTTCGGCGATGGCTCTCAGTTTGTCGGTCGAGGTGCCCGGGAGGTCTCTCGAGGTCCTCTGCGTGATCGGCGTCCTGTTGATGCTCGCTTCGAGTCTGTTCATCACGTTCCGAACCGTGTTCAACTGTCTCTGGTACGTTATGGACTCCTGGTAAGCCCCGAAGATCTTGGTGTGCTCCGGATTGTTGGTATTGAGCACTTTGTCCCTCATGATGTTCATGTAAGTGGCCAAATGGGAGGCGTTCTTCATGTCGGCGACCAAGAAAGGCCGCAGCAACTCCTTCAGCTTGGAACAGGCCAAGCTGTACCGGCAGCTGATGTCCTCGAACAACTTGGACAATATGGTGAGTTGCTTCTCCAAATCGGTGCAAGCCAAACTCGACGTGCTTTGCGCCAGTTCGGGTGGGACCTCCTCGGGGAGGACCACCACGTGTCCGTAGAAATACCCGGTGGGGATCCTACACCTGGCAGTCGTCATTCCGTAGCGTCCCACCGTCGTGACCTAAATCGAGAATCATGAGCGCCTCGTCTGGGATTACACTACTGCACTCACCTTCATGTAGCGGCAGAGAGGCGGCGGTTGGAGGTCGTTGAGCACCAGGTTTCTGGTGCCGATGTCCGCCGCCACCACCAGTCTGGTGCCGTCCAAGTCCTCGCTCTTCAGCCAGATGTCGATGCTGACCGACACCAGGTCGCTGCAAGATGGCAACAAAATGTCCGTGAGCAGCACCGGCCGTCCAAAATCCAAGGTCACGTATCTCCGCGCTCCCGAGTGCATGCGTTCGACGACTATCACCTGCTGGGGAGGCGTCACCAGCAAGTGCTGCCAGGGTAGATTGTTGGAGCTCGGCGCCGACAGCAGACTCTCCGGTTGCCAGACGTTCTTTACCGTGCTGTTCTTGCTCTCCATGCTCTTCAGATCTTGGTACATGGAATCTGAAACCACACCGGCACCTAGACAACTCGTTTGTCCTTGAATTAAAATCAAAAGAATTCTGGCAACTCACCCAGCTTCTTCAGGAGGTGATTCCCCACGTCCACCGGCAATCCCCCGATGAAGACTTGATAGTTGTCGTCGTCGTTCCACGTGACCGCCCCCGAACTGGTCGCTTCCGTGTTCGACGTCGTCTTGTTGAAATCTTTGCTCGACATCGCCGGACCTTCTGCAAATCGACAGTGCATTATTTGTCGTCGGCACCTCGCGCAACCAACCTTGACCGTGGAACGGCGTCACCGAGAAGGGAATCTCGTTGATGACGATGTTGTTGGAGGCGTCGGCCCTCTCCAAGCGCGTCCCTTCGCTCGCCGAGACGCAGGTGAAGTGCAACGGCTCCGTCTCGATCAGACCCCTGTAGATCTTGGGCGGTGCCAGATTCCTCCACTTCAGCTTGGTCTCGGTGCCCGAGAGCACGTCTTTCGGATTGATGCTCTCCTTGTTGAACGAGTAGTTCTCGAAGAAGTCGGTGTTTTGACTGGTGTTGTCTCCGGCGACCGCCGACGCGTACGTCACGTACGTGCTGCTGCTCTTCGCGTACGGCGGAGGCTCAATATCGAACAGCTCCAGCTCCAGAGGAGTGCCGTACAAGCCGTACCGACTCCTCAACAGCAAATGGTACGGGTTGGTCCTGCTCTCCAACTCTTCGGACATCTTGTTCAACAGCGAAACGCACTTTGCGGCCACGTAGTGAGCGTTCTTCGACGTGACCTTGAGAAGGAGCGAGAAGATCCACTGGAGCCCTCCAGGCGATCTGACTTCGGTGATGGCGGTCAAGATCGACAAGATAGACTTCAAGATGCTGAACTCGAAGTGGGAACGCGATTCGTTCATGTTTTTGGCACCACTAAAAAAAAATCGATTCACCAGGTCCCGGAGACTCGGTCTAGATACTCACTTGCAACACACCTCCACCAGCTTCATGCACTTGTGCGCGATGCTCCTCTCGCCCATGAGAAGACACTGCTGGAGCAGCTTCGCCAGGTTGTACTCGATCACGTAGAGGAACTCCAACTGCTGGTTCGGCACCTCCCCGTTGTTGCTCCTGTTCCGGATCAGCCTGATCGAGGCGAGCCAATTGAGGATGTCCAGCGACAGCGACACCACCTCGTTGGAGGAGTTATTCATCGCGGTCAGCAACAACGACTGGACGAAGGCGTTGGACTCCAGCATCAGGTTCCTCTGGGTCCTCTCGTGGGGGATGTCGGTGTGCTTGGAGGTGTAGACGGTGACGCTCAGTTCGTGGATGCAGTCGCAACCCATGTAGAACTCGTTCTTGTGCGAGGTGCACTGCCCCAGCTTCTCAACGAGCGAGCCGGGAGTCTTGTTGTCGAAGCGCTTGCCCTTGGAGGACGTCGACTTGTTGTTGGAGTCTTCTTTGGAGTAGACGGCGCGGATGTGCAGCAGCAACGTCCTGTTCCGCGACTTGAACAGCTTGGGGCTGGCGAGGGTGACGACGCCACACTGCTCCGACAAGTCCAGGCTGGAGGCGATGTTGACTGGTCCGGCGAGGATGTCGGCGTTGTGCGCCCTCAAGTACTCCTGGCTGATCACCGGGTTGTCGGCCCACTGCTGGAGCATGTCTATGGTGATGGTCTCGTCCACCGCGAACTTGACGTCCTTCTTGTGGCCGATACCGCTCGTGTTCTGTCTCAACAGTGTCACCTCCACGTGAGGCGAACTCGACGACGACTGCAGACTGAAGTGGACGTCCACGTGACCGAGCGACATCGGACTCGGCAACGTGATCTCGAAGATGTGCTCGTCCCACGTGGTAGTGTCGGTTTGCAAGCGCCACGTCTTCGTGTACAGATCACAGTCGGTTTTCAGACTCTGAGGATACCTCCTTTGTCTTTGCGCCTGCTGGATTTCGCTCCAACAGGGAGGAACTACGGCACAATACCCCGCTCTCAGCGGTTCGAACTGGCACAAGGCGTGCAAGCGTTTCAAATCGAACAGAGAGATGATCTCGGGAGGGTCGTGGAAGCACCGCGTCATCTCGCTCCCTTCTAGAGAGTCGGCGGTCTGCGCGGGGTTGGACGTGGTGCCGTCCGTGGCCATCCCGAACAGATCGTCTTCTTCGTGGTCTTCCGACGATTCGTTGTCGGTGTCGTTGAGGGCGTAGAAATGCAGCGAACCCTTCTCCGTCGAGGCGCACAGCCGCTCCAAACCTGAAACAAGACTCTGAGTGCACCGAGTACCTACGAAGTCACCACGGGAGCTTACTGTTGCAATACGCCGCCGAGACGAACTTCTCGCTCTCCAGCTGCGCCATGCAGATGGTCCTCATCGCCGACAACTCCACGATCCTCACAGCCCCGTCGACGCACACCATCACGATGTTCCCCACGACACCGGTCTTGCCGTGTTCGGAGAAGTCCCCCAGCTTGTCTATCAGCGGCAGCATGTTCACCTCCACCGGTTTCTCGTTGTTGTTCAGTTCGCGCACCAACACCGGCTCCTCCACCACCTTCACCATCTTCTGCGAGAAGTCCAGCGAGTACAAGAGCAGCACGCTCTTACCGTCTGACGCGCTCTTCAGCACGACGAGGACGTGGCGGCCGTCTTGCGTGGCGATGATGTCGGAAATGTCCAAGTCTTGGCGGTTCTTGTACTGTCCAGGAATCGACACGCACTGCACTGCCCGGCTGTAATTCAACTTTTTCGCCGTCTTGCTGTTCTTCATTTCGGTGATGTGGTCCGAGATGCTCTTTTCGAACGTCTCCGAGAGGAGACTGCTCAACTGTCCGTTCATGAACGAGTAGTCCTGATTGATGATGAAAGGCTCGGTTTGCGAGGAGTCCGTCTCGGTGATCTGCATGTCGATCGGCAACACCCGCGGTCCCGAGTGTTGCGGCTTGTTGACGAGCATCGGCGGCGGCAGAAACACCTCGTCGCTCTCCCCAGGTATCAGCGTCTTGTAAATCGACGACAGGTGCTCGACGAACACGTCGGGGTGCATCACGTGGTAGCTGCTGTTCTTCTGGTTCTCGTCTTGGGTCGTCTCGTTCTTCGCCGGAGACGGTTCCGGAGCGGTGGTCACTTCCGGAGTTTTGTTCTCGTTGGTCACGTCCTCCTTCTCCTTGCTGTACATGAAATCGTAGACGACCAAGTAGAGACAGCTCGTGCTCGTCGACGTGGTCGGCGCTTCAGTCACGTCCATCGAGTTCTTGTTCTGGTCGTCGAAGGTGTCGATCACGGGATACTGGTACTTCTGGGTGGAGCCGCGACATCTAATCTGGAGGCCGCAAATGATCGTTGGTCGCGTCTTACTGGACGTCGTCTCCGTAGGGCCGTTCTTCTCGCTCACGATCGCCAACGCCGTGATCTTCTTCTCCGCCGGGTACTTCACTACAACAACAAAAAAATGTACGTCGAAATCGTCGCTCGCTCGCCGACCCCACCTTCGTCGATGTCGCTCCACGAGCCCGGCACGCCAAAGTCCTGCGTGTACTTTTCCAAAATGTGGGAATCGAACTGCGTCACGAAGAACGAGTGCGTCCTCGAGATCTTCCCCGAAATGTCGAAAACTGAGATCAGACCTTCGGTGTTGGCAGTCGCCAGGAGGTTGCTCATCGTGCTCGTCCCGAGGATTCTCACGTTGACACCTCGATAGGTGGCGTCTATGGCCGGGTTGGTGGCGTAGGTCACGGACAACGGCACGTTCTGGGTGTACTCCCCCATGACGAAGGGGCAGTTGGGGGAGTGCCGTTCGTGTTCGCTCCAAGGCTCGTCGGTGCGCTCCCAACACACGAGACACACCGTGCAGGTGAAGCACATGGCGCGGTCGTCGCCGGAGGCGTTGGGCTGGTGGTAGAACCCCGCCTGGGCCATCTGATCAGGCAGAGCCCATCTACGACAAAAAACAAATTCATTACCCAAGAGGTCGAAAAAAAATCGCCACCCAAAAAACCAACATAGAAGGAGTTTACAGTTCTTCCATCAAGAAGCAAAAAGTCCAGAAACAAAAACACAAACGAGACATCCAACTGAAATCTACGACGTAAAAGTTTTTGTCAAATTAATAAAAAAAAAAAATTGTGAAATTAGCGAACGACCATTAGTTTTTTATGAACTACTGATGTAAATTAGATTTAAAAAAAAACAACGATCTTTATGACCCACGCTTCACAATGAACAGTAAAACCCCCATAAATCTTTGACGTTGACAGACCGTGATAAGCTTGAAGTGGTTGTGCGCCCTCTGGTGGCACTCGCCGACATTACAAATTTAAAAACCCCGCTGCCACTCACTTGTAGTCCATGTGGGGCCAATGCGAGAACGTCTCCCGTCGTTTAGCTTCGCTTGCCATGGACCTGCGGTCGGAAGCGCTCCCCTGCTCGCCGCTCAGCTCAGACAAGCGTTCTTGCACGGCTGACGCAACACTTAGTTCTGGGGTGTGTTGGTTTTTTAGCAGCAACTCTGAAACGCTGCTTATCGCGGCCGCTTGTAGCATCTCCAGGGGAAGTTGCAGACACACTGTGTTCCACTGGAATGAAAATTAGATAATTGGGGGTTCCCCTGTCCAAATGAGTCATACTTTTTGAGCTTTGATTCCCTTCTTGGACTGTTTCTGAGCGTTCAGAATGACGTCTGTCAACTCGTTTATCACATGTTCAATACCGCTAACGTTAGCTGAGGTCAAGCTTTGTTTCAAGATGATTGCCTGTGCAGAAAAAAAAACAGTCAGTGTGGGTGTTTTTGTGGCGCATTTTTTATTCCTACCTCTGATAACGGCAATTCCAATTTGATTTCTTTTTTTGGGTCTGATACTGGCTTCTGTAGAATACTGTCGAGTAAAAGAACACTGTTGTAGTCTGATCTGACCCCGATGGCTTGTCCATCACAGAACAGCACTCTATCTTGTCCGGGAATGTACTTGCACGTTACTTCGTTTTGGTTTATTGCTGAAAAGGCCCGGATCGTGGCGTCTCTCGCGGACAATGGATTTTTTCTTACCTGAGAGATAGCTGGATTGGAGAACAACACCCGAGTTGACATCCAACACCCTGACGATCCCGCTGTTGGTGCATATTAAAATCACGTTCAAGGTCGGGTGGTAAATGATTTCTTTGATGTCCGTGTCCGCATTTAAGTAACCGTCTTCGTTTAATAACCATGGATCCTCAGCCATTTTGCTAAACACATCTTGCGCCATTGAAAACCACCATTTGTGGAAGTTGAAGTGTCAAATGGCAGGACTGGTCGTTTGTGACAGTTGACAAGTCGGATTTGCGCAGACGTGTTGGCAGCATTGATGCGCTAAATTCAAAACAAAAACAAAACTTCACTTTCTCCAAAAACCACGCGCTCTAAATAAATTTCAATTTAAATAAATCCTCCATATTTAACTCGACTCTTTTATTTATATAATTTGTTACAATTAAATATCAACACTACGCATTCGACTCTTCCTCCGCTTCTTCCTTCTTGGGCCTCACTTGTGGCCTACATTCTGGGTACTTCTGAGTCAGAAAACTTTTGATCTCCCCATATTCACTGATCAGGTTCAGCTTCAACTCCTGCTTGTTCCTCAACTTTTCCTGCTTCTTCAGATAAATCTGATACGACTTGTGTTGGGTGTAGAACGGCGGATACTTCTTCTTATTGAGGATGACCCTTCCATCAAAGCAATACTGCGTAAAATCCAAAATCTCGTCTTTTTTTATCTCGTCTTCGGTCTTACATTTGGGAGGCGAAGCCAGAACCGTCGGAAAATACCCGTTTTCCTTTTTAAACTCCACCAAATGGAGTGACTTCTCCGCGGCGATTTCTTCGTGCGTCTTCTGCTTGACCAACCCCAAAAAGAACGCCTTCATCACGTGATTGACAGTCGTGGACCCCTCGACTTTGGCGTGCAAGTCTTTAATCCCCACAACCTCGCAAATTGTCTTTATCGCCCTGTGCCCCACCAAGCCGTAACCCTCCGGTTTTTGCCAAACGTATATCTTTGTGGCCCCGAATTGCGTGAAAAAATCGTGGTAAACGGTGTGATTCCGGAATATTTTTACGTGCATCAGTTTCTGACCGGCGCGATTCTTCGCTTTACGCAAGGCCGTCCTAGGCTCCACCCCTTTACCCATCGAGAAACCCGCCACGCCGTTCTTGTTCCCGGTGACGACAGTCGCCGAGACTCGCCGCTTCCTGCCGAAATTACCCTTCATGTTGAAAACCGTCTTCAGCTCCAACACCTTGGAGTCAAACCCCACAAACGTGTCTGCAACATTACACAAATGCACGAGAGTTACGAATTGGGAATATAGCGACCTTCGCCGATCGGATCCGGCGGCCCGATGCTGCGCCCCGGCATTTTCGCCCCCGACCAGCCTCTCTCGATGGGGCTCAGTTTGGCGTAGCGGTGGCTCCCCATTTGATCCCGCAATTCGTTGAGTCTCTTTTGGCGTTCAGGGTCTTCAGGCAGCTGCTGCTGCTCCACCACCTCTTTGCCCCTGATGATGGGGGCTGTCAGACCAGGCCACAGAATGTTGGCCTTGCCTGAATTCACACAAATCAGTGGTCAACTAAAGATCCCGCAGAAAACACCTACCAACTCCAATGACTTGGCCCCTGTTCAAGTCTTTGATGTTTTTCTTGGAAACTGTCTTGGCGCGACCGCGTTTTTTACCAGCGTTACTCACAGACGTGATTCCTTTCCAGAGGTCATTGGCCGGCACTGCGGTTCGAAAATTAGTAAAAATGACGACTCAACCGGCCAATCTGGGCTCGGTGAACTTACATTTGTTGAAAAAATTTGTGGAGCTCCGAACAGAGTTCCCAAACAGAGGCTGCGTAGGGACTTCCTGTTCTAACTTAATTAAAGCATTACTCAATCTACATTTCGTACTCAAGGATAGTTTCGATAATGATCTAGTCACGTTGAGTAGCTGTGAGGCCATATTTGTGAATTTTCTAATCAATTATTACATTTCCTAACCTCACTTATAAACATGTGTTTACATAATTGTTGACAGTTCACCGGCACTCTACAGGTACCTACTTTCTCGATAATCCTAACGTCACAGTGACGTCTAGATGTCACCATAAACATGGATTCAACAAAAATGTTTTTTCTTGTACTCTTTATTCTTCTTATTGATTATTGTGCAACAATTACAACTCAGAATTGATTAATCAGTTCGTTAAAAAAAATTCACGCATATCTCATATGGTCAGGGTGGGAATTATCCTTTTTTGGACCTTTAACACTGGAAGCCAAATCAATAAACAAATCAAAGTTCCAAACTTGTCTTCACTTTTGGTTTCATCCATTCTTGTAGTCTCCAAGCAAAGATTTCTCTCAACAATGTATTTCTTCATTGTTACATCTTGTTTGGTCTGGATTAGAGTACTTCAACCTGTTTTCCGAGCAACTAAATCTCATTTGGCATCGTCAATGCAAAACCACCAAAATCTGCCTTGATCGAGCACAACCTGGAGTCTCTCGGTACACAACAGATGTCTCGAGATGCTTCCCATCAGAAGCGGATGTAGCAAATTACATAATCCCAAAATGATGTAGAAACACAAATGGACGAAGCAATAGAACAATTCGTTGTGCTTGATCGACTGCACATTACTGCGAAAAATCCGAGTGCTCCGTCTCTCTACCAAACAAAGTACCTGTCATCCTGCAGGATTAGCGCTAGTAAACATGGTAAAGTGGCGGTCCATGAATGAGCATTGTCCCGGTGCGTAATCATAGGTTCAGTTCCATCTCACAATGCTACCTGATTGCATGAAACGGGGCTTAATTGCGGGGTGCTCCTCAGAGGGGACCGCGTCTTGTTGTTGGTTGTCGGGGCGGTCGAGGAGATTTCGATTTAAAACGGCACCGGAAGAGTCCGGGCGATACATCAGCTGTTGCGGCGGTGAAGGGTTGTACGGGAGAACGAGTGCAAAGACGATTGTTGTCAACAGCAACACTCGGAACCACTCGATGTAATGCGAGCTCTTTGATTATATTATGATAATGGAGCGGCGGTGGCGTCGGTCCGACTTGGAGCACGCTCTCCTCCGCTACAAGGACCCTCCACCAGCGCTCCCAACAACCTTTGATGACCCGACCAAGAGCGGACTGACCGCCGGCTCGCGACGAGGGCCTCTCCACGACGTAACCCATTGATGTCCAGTTTTCACTCTTGTACAGGAAAATAATCGGACAAAGGGGCCCCCAGTCGAGAATGTCACCGCGCGCGGCGTCCAAACTTCCATCGAGAACACTCCCGCAATGAATTCAGATTTTCGTTTCTACTCGCTCCGGCGAGGTGGTCTTGCGGCGGGTCCACCTGTGCCTTCGCCCCCCTAGCCTTAATTCGAGCCTCGTCTGACGTGGAATTTTGATACGCTGCTAAAAGCGGAGAGGGTTCAATATTGACATTGAGATTCGCAATAAAGCATCTAAAACAGAGGCAAGTGCTGTGCAAATAGTAATGCCGGGTTGCGCGCCGCACGCCTGTCTGCCTCCGCCTCCTCCACGAGCCTCCTCCAGAACCCCTCATGCGAAAGATGATTAAAACGAATAATCCCCGTAAATACATCTACCTACGTAGCGAAATTGCGTCTTTCCAGACGGCGAAACGTGGGACCTGGAGAGGAATTCTCGCTTTTTCTCCAGCCGGAGCGTTCAAACTGGAGTGTTCTAATCTTCATAGGAAATCGATTTTTCGAGTGTTTAGGACCAACTGGCTGCGAATAAATCGTTTCGTTATCGATTGTGCGGAGCGCTTCTTTATCGGCCGGTCCATCTAAGCTCTATTACGGGGCTATTTACACACCGCCTGTCCTATGCGATTAGTTTTGTTACGGATACGTCCGACAATGGAACCTTTTTAACTCCATTCTTGTGCGTCCAGATGAAAACATAATGCCTGATGCGGTTTTTGTCCGGAACAGCACGCTACACTTATATAACCGGAGCTGTGGACCGGAGCGGGTTCACACAAAATATGGATTTTGCGTGGAATTTTGCTTTATTATTGCGGTTCGAGGGCATTACCTGTCGATAGATGTCATAAACGGGGCGATGGAATGCCGGAAAAGGGATCACAAATAACATTCGGGTTGTTGTTGATGCAGTTCGTTCAAAATAAGATTTACATACAATTCTGCCACCAACAAGTACTGTCAAAGATGACGAATGACATGTGATCAAAAAATGGCGTCGAAATTGCCTAGGAAAAACAAAATCGGTGCTTAATTATTATCTGTGATTATGATTTGAAATGTCATTTAGGATTTTATTGGTATTGAACAATGTAACATTGCGTGGTTTACAATTTTCACAAGATGGCATTTACTTCAGACCAAAAAGAAATGTATACCTGAATCATATTTTGTGACAGTGATAGGTATTTACACAACAATTACACGATGAGTTTTTGTCTAAAGATACAGTTGATTGCAAAAAAAAACGGGAACTGTCAGAATAAAAGTGACACATTTTTACAATTTTTCCATAATGTGAAACCTTCTCACGAGAGATAGGTTAGAATTATGGTCAAAATTCACATTTAAAAATTTTTTAAATTTATAATAAACTAAAAAAACATGAAGCAAAGTGTACCTATTTCAAAATTAATCCTTCATAATGTACCCAATGATGAGAGTAAAATTACATAAATAATTTCATTATTAATTCTGCACGAAATGTCAACAGGAATGTTAGTGATGACAGATAATAAGTGTATTTAATACATATTTGCATAATCGAATGGGTTTTAATAGTAAATACAACTCTTTGAAGTATCCGGATGTTATTTCGTCGATAATTGTTTCCAAATTATTCACCAAAATATTTTCATAAACACATTCGTCTTTTTTACACTAATTTAATAAAAATAGTCTCGTGGTATGTCCGAAACACTTCTCCAAGTCGTAATATCCTACTTGTAGTTCGTCAATTAATCTTTGATTCACTATTTATTTCTGGCGTTCTCTAAATAAAAATCTGAACAATAGTGTTTTGAAAAATTTTATGAACGGATGCCCAGCATAATATGTTACATTTATCTAAGCGACAAACCATCGTAACGTTGATTTTGCGCTGGTTGCAAACAAAAAATTGTGTCATAAATGCCTTTTGTTTACTTGAATAAGTATAATAAATCATTTTGTAATAATATGTATTATACGTCTGTGACTGTTAATATTCTTAATAAACATTGGATGCACAATATCTCATTGTCAAAAAAAAAATGTATACCTACAGGGTGTATCTGAAATACGTGTTAACTTTAACGAGTAGAAGAACTCGCCAATTTATGAAACTTTTCTCTATAACGATTTGGAAAATTCGCAAAATAAATTTAAGTCCTCTCACAGAGAAACTTGACGGGTGTCAAATACTCGGTTTATTAATTTTTTCGATCGCACGGTATTTCATTTAAGTATGTACAGTCGGTGGACAAATAAAACTGGGACACTTAAAATTTAATCTATGTAAATCAGACCATTGAATTGTTAATATATTTGTCAGTGTCTATATAATATGTCATACCAAAGTTAACCTATTTGTGATAAAGCCGTAATTAAACGATGCAAATTTGTAGATAAATTTTGACTTATGTGATTGTCATTTTTGTCCCAGTTTTATTTGTCCATCGACTGTACCTAATATACATATTATAAAGAATCATCAAGAAAATTTTGGAGTCCAAATAATAAGGCAAAACAAAGGTCGGTTCGCAGATTGACTCGTACGAGTAGGTAGATATAAGTACATAATTGTCAAATTGGGCCATATCTGTCAATAACCTACCTATCTACTAGAAAAAAATATTATTAAAAGTCGTCTTTTAAGGTTATTTAATGCAAGACATTCTTATTGACAGATCTGACCCACTTCTAATTTGATAATTAAAACTGTATGCATCAATCTGCGACTTAACTATTGTTGTTCACCATCAGCTGGGCCGCCAATATTTTTATATTTTTGATCGCGTATACCTAGTATTTTTGTTAATCAACAAAGTGGAATCTTTCATTGGATCTTTGTACACATCTAATAAAACAACAAATTTAAATTAACAAAACTCCTATAAAATATAAGTGTATGTTTCCACATTTTGCCTCTGTTGGTCATCACTTGATTGGTAAAATACTGCGTCGGATGAACAGCAAATTTTGGTATTAAGGATTTTTTATATCCTTTACTCAACTGTTTTTTTACAATGAGATTAAAAAATAGTGGAAGTCGAGTACGTACAAAAGTTTGCTTGTCCCTTCTTAAATTTAATTTGTTGTTATTTCAGGAACATTTTACCGTCGAAGCAGCAGACCATTCTTACGACGATTTAGAGAAAAGAGAAAAGTGTTGAAAGGAAAACCGGTAGCGGAAGACCAAACACAAGAACAAATCCATTGACATTCATTTGAAGGTTTACTACCTACCATTAGGCAAATAAATAAATGAGTTAAGATGTAGGCTTTATTGTTCGCAGTCTACTTTGACAATTTTTTTATTGCAGCGTATACCTATGTATTAACACAAGGTTATAAACATTAATAAAAAAAAAAATTAACCCAAAATTTTTTAAGTGTTTGAAATTTGTACCTACTGAATAACATTAATAAATCAACGTTTTCTCAAAAAAAAATCTTGGCGTGTAAACAGAAAATTCGACCAAGGAACAAGTTAAAAACAGTTAACAACTTTTCTAGATCAGCGTTTCTACAGGGTTATTATATAAATGATTGTAGTCCAAGTAGCCGTAAAAACGGAATGTAAAATTTATGGTTGCCGCTCCATATAAAAAACATCAAAATGATGTGAATAAGTGAATGCACACCGTTCACACACAGGAGTGCAAAACAACTCAATTACTCAATATTCTTAGATTCAATCGTTAATTTAGAAAGAAAGAAATAGAATTCTCATCACCGCACTTTTCAATTAAAAAATGACAGTTCACATGAAAGCGGCAAAAATTTCATAATATGGGCATGGCCTGCTTCGACTACAATCATTTATAATAACCCTGTATGTAAGGATTCCAAATCGTGCAGTTATTTAAAAAATCTGTGCAGTTTATTAAATTATAAGAAATAAACTTACTAAGTACTTACTAAAGTGACTTGCAGCAGATTTTTTTAATGGTTGAAATGATGCAAAGAATTTGGAGACCAAATTGTTCATGTAAAACATAAATTATTTAGATATATGCCCCTTATCAAACTGTAACTATCAAATTAAAAGTAGATAAGATGTTTCCAAAATAAATAGCGTTTAAATAAATAAAAAACTTTGAAGGTTCGTTCTGTGATTTCTCCGAGACACCGTCGCTAATAGAATTGGATCTAACCCAACTATACATATTTTTCTTTATACCATACTGTTATTAGGATTTATCAGTACTCAATGCTTGATTGATATGATACCTATAACAGACTAGGCCGTTATTCAAAATTATCAGACCGAGGCCGTTATTTTTGCTACCGTTGCTACGGTTACGGCATAGATGACAACTAAATTTAATTTTTGAAGTAAAGAGAAATGTCAGTCTTACAAATAAATCATCGTTAAATGTTAAGTATTATTGGTATAAAGAAAACTATAAAACAACATACGGCCGATATGGATATAACAGACTCGGTTGATTATAAAATAAAATTACAATACCTCAACCATGTCTGTTATATAACCCATATCGGCCTAATACCGTTATATACTATTAAAAATGTCTGTCTTCACGACTACCGAAATTCATTTTTGTTGTTTTTTGAATCACATAAAATATGTGATATTTAAATTTTTCTTATTATTTTTTAGTTGTAATTCTTATTTCAGTCTCAACCGGTTAACAATGCAGAAGAAATAAGTAGGTATCATGCCATCGACAAAAATCCAGTAAGCCATGACTATCGTGGTTCAGTTGGCAACCCTAGTATAAACATTGCTGTTGTAAAAGAAACATGTTTACTTGACGGGATTTCAAATACAGCAGTATTGAAACTAGCGCTGCCAACTCAACAACGATAGTCAGGTTTACTCGTTTTTTTTTTTTGAGAACACGGTATTAAATATTTAAATACAAAAAAAATACCTATATATAGGTATTTTCTTGCACGGAAACTTCTTCAAAGAAGTTGATTTAAAACTTTTCAATAAAGTGTTAGAAAACGCTCACTGAGTAACATTGTAAAAATTAAAACAAAAATCTTCATCTGGCGAAAGTCAAAAGACATCAAAAGTTTAGATTGACATTTTAAACATTTTCGTTGTGCAAAATACAACCAATTCAAAAAGAATTTTTATTAAAAATCTTACACCCTCTGTCTCCTTCTGGGGTTAGCTATGTTATCATTATGTATTGTTAACGTAATAAATAAAGTACAAAAGTCAACTTAAAAGTACCAATCAACAGAACATACGACAATTACCTACTTGTGTAAATAATGCGCAAATAATTGTTTTTGTACTCATAGCCTCAAAATCGGTATTTCCCGGTTGTCCTCGAGTGCGGAAACACCGATTTCCCGCACGCCGTGTTTTTTACTTTGCAAGCAGAAACCAGGGGAAAATGCATTGTAAGGTTGGTATTTAATAACGTAGACAGACGGAAACGTCAATTCATTTTGAACAAATTTGCGATTGTAAAATGAATTCTCATCAACACAAAAAATAAGCAATTCAAAAAGGTAAGAGTAATAACAGGGAAAGAATTTGTTCAATGTGTTGTGTGATCGTAGTAGACGGCACCGACGCTTTAAATTTTAATAATCTAGTAGTCACAATCAGCGCAGAAGGTGCTACCAACCCAATAGTAAAAAATTATCAATGTTAAATGATGCACATTTTTAATTTTATTTTTAAATATTTTTGAATTATTCGTTAAAAAAAATATTGTACCTAACTTTTGCGGGAAGAAATTTCCCGCGTTCGCACTAACAACAAAGCGCTCACGCGGAAAATTTCACTTCCCACATACGTTAGGTAAATAACTATTTCGCTTGCACTGTGAATCATTTTTCTTGGGGTGATTTTTCAGTACAAACCGTAGCAGTTCGATTTGTGCGTGAAAGACACTACTTCAAATATCTTCAGTGTCTTATTTTAATCTCGAAAAAAAAAGAATTCACGTCTTGGAGCTCGTGTAATTTAAAAAATCTAATAGATACAATTTTCTTTGTTCTTCAGTTACGTAATAGTTCTTAGCGAGGCTGAAAATATGTATTTCATCTGTTTACCCTTGGAATTTCATTTCTCCTCTGGAGCAGAAGCACGAGAACTAAGTATATTTGAAATTATTTTAATTGAATAATTTCCATGAAATTTCGCGAAGTGGTGGTATCAGATGTAACTTTTCCAATTTAACCCCAGTGATTATTTTTTTTCATTTTCATTCGAATCTTTCCTCGTGAAACTAGTTGCTGACTCTTATCAACGAAGCATCGGAAAATCGCCGTTATCTTTACGGACTCCATAAAAGCGGGTCCGGTTATTTTTTGCAGTTTTAGCTTTTACATCCGTCCGAGTCGAGTAGATCTCCGTCCTCGACCTCTTCCAGCATCGGTTTCCGTGGAAGTCTTGGAGCGCGTGAATCAAAACGGCGAGAAAAAGTGTGCTCCAACCCAAATCAATATGCCCAATAAAACGATATAAATATACAATGTCGGAGTGGAGAGCGGCCCCTCTCTGGCCCCTTCGGCCGCGGCACCGCCCCCACCCGTCCCAACGCCCCGACGCCGTAAGGTTGGCAATCGTGCGAAAATCTCCGGCGAAAGAACGTTACAACGCCGACCCGTAAGAGGGTGATTCCCTGGTGAAAACAAGCGAAGGTGCGGCCTCGCGCGATTGGCCGCGAGACCTCCGGCCCCGCCCACCTTCCGCTTCGAGTACCCAGAATGCAGCGGGGCCCGACAGAAGTGCCATGTACACTTTGAGGACACTCTAAGAGTACGCTTAGGCAAGTTAAGCGCACTTCGCCGTTAAAGAGTCTTACATCAAGAGTGCTCTAAAGAGTGCTATAGCGCTCGATCGCTGATTTATTTATATAGTTAGTCAGTTTGTTTATTGAATTCGGATATCGGATCGACCGGAAGTCAAGAACGCGTCGGCCTCTTGTACTTCTTCCGGTGCATAATCGAGCGCGACCGATGACGGGCGGGAGTGCGGTTCGGGGGTGAGTGCCGCTCCGTGGTCCTGGAGTCCATGTCTGCAGGTGGCAGCTACGGGGAAGGGCCCGTGGTGTCGGACCGGGGCGACCTCCACGGGTTGTTGCCCGAGCTCAATGGGGTCGAGCTGGCTATGAGCTTGAGCCCCAAGCATCATCATCAAGGAGGACCCCAAGTCTTGAGCCATCTGCAGCAGTTGCACCATTCGACACCTTTCAGCGTCACGGACATACTCAGTCCCATCGAAGAGTCCTACAGGAAGTTGGAGTTGGCGGCCAATCCCCCGTCGCCCTACAGGTACGAACGTGCAAACTGACCGACGTTTCGGTTCAAGCATCTTCGGTGTGAGACGCGCTTTTCCCATATCTCTGTTTACCGGATTTTCACAAATTAAATATATGTACCTACCTACAGGGTGTTTGTTTCGACAGATATGTACATCGACAAAATTCCGTGAGTACAAATTAAATTGAAGAATAAATGTCAAATTCAACCCACATACCTACTTAATTATTTTTTATTTTTAAATTTTATAAATCACCCTGTGTATCTACCTACCGTTATTAAATGCGGAAATGAATTTGTTATCACATTTTTAAATAGGTATTTTATATTACTAAGGTATAGTTAGTTACTGATTATTTCATCTGTTAAAAAAAACAGATTTATTGTTTTTTTTTTCACTTTTTTATCGGCAAAGATTTTTTTATTCGGTTAAAATGATTATTGAAATTTTCTGTTAGAAGGAAATACCTATTACTGTGTGTGTCGGGTAGATATTTAAAAGTTATTGTGAAAAAACCAAACCCTAAATGGCTAAAACCCCAAAATAAAAACAAATAAAATACATCTACCAAAAAGGACAAATTTTTTAGACATTCTTTAGATTCCGATGCGACGGAAAAATATTGAAAATTTGAGATACCTACAGTGATTAATATTAAATATACGTTACCTACCTAACAGATGAGTTAAAATATACTCGTAAAAAAAAATGAGAAGTCAAAATTAATTATTAATTATTATTTTTTAATTAATTTCTAAATTTTTATGGCATTTTTTAATATTTGCTTTTAAGAAATTACCTGAGAAAAAAAAAATTAATTAATAAATAACTTTTTAAAAAGAGAAAATATAAAACCATTCTACAGGGTGTAACAAAAATAAGTGCATTTATTTTAACTGGTAATAGTACTCATCAATTACAACAACTTTTCTAAATAAAGTTTCTTGGAATTTGCAAAATTGAATTGCCATTTGTCCCCCCTTTATTTTGACGTGCCGTTCACGTTGATTGCAATTTTATAAATCTGAAAACTTTTTTAAACGGGAATCGTAAAAACTGAATGTTTTTATTCCCTTCGTATTGCATTTGATAAATAAAAATGGTTTCACTTTCGTTTGTTTTTTTTATTACTGCTGTTTGTTTTGTTTCTTTATTATAAACAAATCTTTAGTAAATTTAGATTAATTTTTAAAACCCGTCAGAATTTGTTTTCGAAAAAAAAATATTTAGAAAAGTTGTAGTAGATGAGTCTTATTACGAGTTAAAATAAATGCAGTTTTTTCTGTTACACCCTGTATATTTTTATGAAGATAAAGGAAATAAAAGATATAATTTTTTCGGTAACTGATCAGCAAACCTAATAAGTAATAACATAAAAAACAAAAACTGTTACCGACGGTAACCTTATACATGTTATGCACATACCTATCTACTGTCTGAAACTATTATGAAGGATTAATACTAACATCTAGCATCTAGCTAGCCATGCTTACCTGTATTGAAGTCAGGCGGCTAGATGTGAAATATTAAAAATCACTCGGTACTATTAATATGTAAGTAGGTATGTAATTCAATTGTTTTATGGATCTTTTTTTTATTATTTAATAGATTTTTTAAAGATACATACCTATCATTTTTTATTTCCCGAAATTTACCCAAATTTGCATATTTTTTTTTTAATAAGACAATTTGGAACTTTCTGCAAAAAAAATCTTAAGTAGGTAAGCACCTATCTTACCATTTGAATAAGTAATAAAAGTTGATTGTGATTCCAACGAGACCAATATCGCGGGTTCAATTGAAAAGTTCATCAAGTAGCCTTTGAATTTTTCACGACATCGTGAAGTATGTCTTAGAAGATCAACGAAAAAACTTAGGTTAGGACCACGTTAAGAAGTGACATTTTTGGCTAAATTTATTTTACATGTAATGTGACTGCCAGGTTATCAAAAAGGTTTATAATTTGAGCAGGACATGTCTCTGGCTACATGTTTGGTAACATTGAATACCTACAAAACCTCTTAATTTGACGAAATTCGCAGCGATGTCTAAAATACAAAATTTTAGGTTAGATTGCGAGATAGAAAAAGCGAATATTGTTTACTTGTGAAAGCAGTTGATTTATTATAATTCTCTACAGAAAACGAAACTCAACTTAAAAAAAAACACGTTACATTCGCAAAACATAACTGGCATCTGTCAAAGAAGGCATCATTCCTTTTTTGCTCTATCTTCTTTCATCAAAAAGTCAAAGCCAACTTGATGAACTTTTCATTTGAACACCCGTTACCTACAGGTAGCTAAATAAAACCATTATTTTTCAAAATAATTAGGCACATTAAAGAATATGTTACGAGTACTTAGTAAGTTTTCTCTGTTACGATCTCAATTTCTTCGTAATTTAACATATTTTGACTGTTTCATTTTTTTTTTAAATTCCTGTTGTTTTTTAATACCTAGTTAACATTGACAGTTTACATGTTTTTTGTAGTTACCTTACTCCCTCCTTATTCGTTTTTTTATTGTGTAACATATAAATATAAAATAACAGTGAGAACTGGTCCAGAAATAACCGATAAAACAAAGCGTGTCCGGAAAGAAAACAGCCAAAATTATGACAGCAAATAGGTACATATTTTTTTAGAAAACTTTATATATGTTTTATATTTTGTATGCTTTTTTGACAATGTATAGTATAGCGTGCAGGACTAATAACAACACAAGTTTCGTCTTCAATCTTTTTTTTTACAAGTTTAACATTTATATTTTAATAAGTCAACAATTATAATTACCATTCTCGTTACTTTAAGGTCATCAGTCAGCGGAAATTTAAAAATATTATTCTGATTATTCTTTTACAAACAATCTACCGCTCAGAATTAAAAAAAAATGAAATAATGAGTGTCATTGCCGCAAACTGTCACTTAGTTAGTTAAACAAACATGATAAAAAGTATGTTTAACAAGGTGAAGAATTTACTACATATCTTAGAATCTTTTCCATTCAATTTTAAAAGTAATTTGTTCTTTTAATTATTATTTTCTCGTTTCTTCCTGTTTCTACCAGGTGCCTTTAAAAAGTGTGACTATTCTTGATAAGTTGATAATTCTTTTGAAATGTAACTTTGACAAATTTGACGTTTAAATCACGCCAATGGCGTACACAAATCATTTTGACATTTATTGTTCATTAATTTGCTACAATAATAAACATTTGTAAATAGAAAAGTTCAATGTTATTTGCAGCTAGGTGGATATCATTACCAACAGTTTCTCTAATCACTTACTTTTATCCGTTTGCTAAATATACTTACTCTTATACTTAATTCATTATAAATAAGCATTTTAGGCGGCTATGGAAAGCTGATTTTAGTATGGCAACCCTGGTTAAAGACCCGCATCTAGTGTTTGTTGTTAATTAATTTGTACTGTCAGTGCAATTTATCAACAATCAACAAATTCTGAGCAAAAGCGTATCATTTTAAGGTTAGAAGCGGGGGACAGTCGCTCAGGCTCGTGTCGTTACTGTCATTTGTCAACGGCTAGTAACTTTTCTGGTGAGAAAGCGATAGGTGCAGTCACACTTCCATTGCCTCCTAGATGCACAAGGAGTATACAGTAATGTCAACAAGAAATGAATTCCTAGGATTAGAACTTTTAGGGAAATTACGTTTTTCAAGTTGCATGTAGGTAACTAGAATTTTCAAAAGTAATTTTGAATGCCTAAGGTTGGTTAATATCAACTGAGAAATTCTTTGCGCAAGTCCAACTAAATACGCCGCCGGAAACCAAAATTGATTGTGAAACGAAAAAACCTCTATCAGTTAGTCAGAAATTTGCAATTTGCAACTGTTACAAGGAATTCGCTGCCTTACATTTTTCACATGGTTAGGATATCTTTTGTTTGTCAGCAGAAACCACATAGCCTCCAACCTAACCAAATTTTTGGCAACCTAGTAACGAATATCCCTAAATCCTAGGAAATAATTTGTTCAAAGCGCGGACGCGTATGTCTATTGTCAAACAGAATGACCAACTTTTACAATGCCAACATGAAAAAACCTCACAACTATTTAGTCACTTAAAAAAAATGAATTATTCAATATTATATTAAATTATCAAGCATTTCTATAACTTTCAATTTTTCAAGAAAAACTTTTCACGTTACTTACACCAAATCATCAACAAAGAGTATCATCAGTTTTTTAATTAATATTTTGACAGTACGTATTTTTTTCCTATTTAAGTGTTAAATTTATTTTAATGTACAATTCTGTAGCGTTGGAATTCTTTGTAGAAGAATAAATTATTATATCTTGACTCGTTGTACACCTTAACAATAGAAATCATGTAATTTTCTAATCCACATACGAATTCATTTGTCTCTCATTCTGAAGATAATTGGTGAACAAGAAACGACAACGCATTTGAATCTGAACAATGGGCAATTTAATTCTAACAGAAAGCACTCACCTTTCACAGATCCACCTCCAGCGGCAGCAGCATCAACTCCCCCGGCGCCGGCGGCGCAACTTCAGGCAGCGGCGGCTGCAGCATGAACGGCAGCTACCCCGTGATGGGCCAATTCGGAGGCGGCCAGTACTGTCCCGTCTCCGAAAATCTGGGCCTCACGCCCCACTACTCCTCCGGATGGTACCAAAGCTCGGCGGCGGACCCCCGATTCGCAAGTGAGTACCGTCCGTGTCATTCAAGTGGTATCGCCTGGTATTTCTGAAGCGGCGTCATTACAATTTCTGAATTTGCGTCGTAAGTGATATGGGGTAATCGATCCCGCCACTCAAACCCCGGAATGTCTAATGGTGGTGAAATGTGGGGCTTTGGTAACGCGATCTGGGTCGTGCCGTGCCAGAATGCGGGGGTATTAGCGCCCTTGCGGTGCGTAACCCGAGCCGAGATGTGTGCGTGAATGTGTAACTTCTTCGGTTTTATTGACCAATTAAGATGTTGACCCGGAGGCGGTGGAAACGCAGCGTAGGAACGGATTTACCGGGATTGGGTTCCAGCGGGACCCGTATTTCCTCCGGCGGATCCCGCCGCGTCGACATCAATCATCTTCCGCTTCCTGTTTGCATACCGATATCCGTGTAATGTTGTTCATGATCGTGTTACGGCATATTAGAGGGATGTCGAGCAAGGGGCGGCGAAATCTCACTTCTCAAGGTTAAGGGGTTCGGCGCAGTTTCGAGAACAAACCGATTGTGAGGTTAGAATTGTGCACTCGCGTCAAAATCTGAAGTGATGCCAAATTAGTGTTGTCAAAATCCCACGTCAGTTTGACAGTCGGACAATGTCATCATCCGACATAACCTCGAAAAAAATCGAAAACGCATCATCTGCCGTCTTGTGTGCCACCGCCAGCCCATATTTATCCAAGGCAGTCCCTCTTCCCTCTTCTATTTATGAAATGGACACAGGGGCATTTCCAGAATAAATATTTATTCAAGGCACGCACATTCTTTGTAAAATCGATCCGGAGGGGTGTGCAAATAGCGTCGAATTCGACGCACCTCGCCGCCCGCGATTGATACTTTCACACGCTCTTTAATTGAACAAATCCAGTTTCTCCTCCCGACCGGACCGTAATTAACACAGCCGAGGCCCCGTTCGGGCCCGTCCCGCGCCCCCTCGACAGCTACTGTATTGTCATTGGATTTGAAGTGCTCTGTCAACACGCCGAGCTTAGTGTATTTGCTGGGCTGTCAGTTAGTTACTGCTATCCTAATAGCACATCCATGCATATATACACTATTTGCCATGGCATGGATGGTGTAAGTGTATACCTACGTACGTGTACGTTTGTGTATTTTCAACAGCCCACTCTGATGCGAGTTATTGCTTCCAGAGGCACTGTTTGCCTACACGTCTTGTGAAATGTGCACACAGTGATGGCGAGCGACGGTTCTTCCTCGCAGGAGAGACCTGCAGGTTCGATCTCTGCCAGAAAGAAATTGCGCAAGTTGAACCATCTCGCAGAGAAAATTAGAAATCTTTTAAAAACTGATCTTGTTTTGTCGTCTTGAAGAAAAGTCGACATTTTTTGACACCGAGTGGATAAATCTTCGAGTTCTTTAATGGTTGGAAACCGCCATTTGTCATTCTGGTCTGAATAGAACAGAAATGCAATAGTTTTTCCCAGATAATTAGTTTCCAGTCTCTTGCATGGCCATATCAGAGTCGAAATCTTTGAGATTCTGAATGACTCAACTTTCTCAAAAAGGAAGAAATAAAAGCACGTAGGAATTGAACACCTACTTTTTTTCGTTTGTCAAAAATATCAAAGACTTCTGTCTGGCGTGTGAATTGTGGCTTTGAGTTACTGTACCTACTCTCTTTCACCCTCTTGAAGAGGCTTCTCACACAAGTGAAACGTCGATTTTTTGCTTTCTTCACTTCTCCTTTTGGATCAAAATCACGCCAATCAAAATCAAAATCACACACATCAAACATTTCTCCTCCTGCAACATCAAAGATATTTTATCAAGAAAATTGCCTTCCTCCTACAAAGTGTCTCTAAAAGAATGTATATCAAGAGTTCTGTGGAATTTGAATATACATATTATATTTCATTTTTGCCGCTCTGTAGCATATTGTGGTACTATTGGGGACACGGAAAACTGGGCAGATGTGTCATTCAGTTGTCAAAATTTCTAAACCATACCTTAGCTACTCATAACCAAGCTTAAGTTAATTTGACAGTTTTTTTGAAAATATCAATCATAATGACAGTAAAGGTGCATTTACATTGACACTTTTTCAAATGACAATAGCAGACTGCCCAGGATTCCATGTCCCTCATTGTACTAAATAGAAAAACAGAGGTTATGTAAGTCCATTAATGACAGGTTTTTAATAAAGGTTTTTGTAATTTGTAAATATGTATTTATTTTAAATCGAATCTTTTCATTTACCAAATAAAATTTTTTCTTCATTTGTCAGAATCGAATGTTCTGTCAATACTTTTGTCGCGGTCCAATTTTAACATTTTTCTTAAATTTTTTCTAAAATAAAAAAAATAAAAACCCTACTTATAATTTGTTTCAAAATCAAAAATCCACCAACACTGCATTCTACCTCGAAAATACAACCGACAACGTCGCCAACTTTTGTTTTTTAGTGTGTCTGCAAGTGTCAGAAAAAAGTGAGGTTATGAAAAAAAACTGTTGGACAGTCGTTTTGGTCGTAGTTCATCATGTTTTTTTATTCTAATTTTATTATTTCACTCAAAAGCTACCACCTTTTTGGGCATAATAATTACTTTGTGTTACGTAAATAAACTCAACAGTTCAATGCCAAATTTTGGCGGGAGGTTGAGCCAACCCAAACAAAATGAAACTTATTCTAGGGATTTCTTTTTTCTACCAACATAATTCAACATGTGGTGGATTTTTGATTTTGAAACATATTATAATGTCTTTGTGGTTAGTAGAGAATAATCACTTATTCGGTATTATGGCTGAGGCTTAGGCATATTATATTTCATTTTTGCCGCTCTGTAGCATATTGTGGTAATAAATAGAAAAACAGAGGTTCATTAATGACAGGTTTTTAATAAAGGTTTTTGTAATTTGTAAGGAGAAAATAAATATGTACTTTTTTTAAATCGAATCTTTTCCTTTACCAAATAAAAATTTTTCTAACCTCATTTTTGTCATTTGTCAGAATCGAATGTTCTGTCAATACTTTTGTCGCGGTCTAATTTTAACATTTTTCTTAAATTCTTCTAAAATAAAAATAAAAAAATAAAAATCCTAATTAGATTCTACCTTGGCACTTTTTCAAAAATGTTCAACATTGCTTTTGCTTTGTGTCTTATTTATGAAGGCGAAGATTTTATTTATGTTTTTTTCCTCTTGTTTTATTCCATCAAAGACAAAGTTATTATTATTAAATTATTAATGTCTGTTGATTCAACTAGGTTATCTCTAAAAGAAAAACTTGAAATTTGATTTATTATTATTATTTATTTAAAACGGTAATTTTGTTCAATGTCATATTTTGTCATTTTTCAGAATTCAATCTTCTGTCATTTTTTTCCCGGAAAATAACTTTTCCAATCTAAAATAAAAGCAGAAATAGAAGAAAGACGATGGTTTTATTTGTGCCTTTCTTTCTTCCCTCCCAACCAAACTGTCTCAACAGATAATATCTAAATAAAAGTCGGTGAAATTAGAAGACAACTTTAGTTAATTTCCTAATTTTATTCAGTTTTTCCTTGTTTTAAAAAATAGAATCTTTAAAATTTTACAAAGGAAATAATTCCTTTGTGTCTTCTTGAATATTACTCATTTCTTACTTACTTTCTCAAAAAATCGTTCTTTCGGTTAATCGTCACAGCTTCTTTCTTATTTTTAACAAGAATGATGGTATTTTATTTTTAAGAAATGTATTCTCATCTGTCTAGCTTAAGTACACGTCCTAAAAACATTATCCAATTAATCACAAGAAAAAAATTCCTCATATAAAGCGCACATTATTTTTTTCATTGTCCTCTCCTTCCAACAAAGACAATTAACTTTGTCGCCTCTCGTTTCTTTATTTAAAAACCTTCCCCTTCACGTTCATTGAAAGAAATATATTTCTCATGATCTCCGATATTTTTTATTTAATGAATCGACTCAACCAGGCAGCAACAATGGTTCTTATTACTTTTGAGCAAATACCTGAGGGAATATCACTTGGTGAGGTCTGAGTTCCAGGGGTTGCGGTTGGGGAGGGTGCGATTTTAATCCCGTGATGCTCCATCAATCAAAATTTGCAGAAGAGTAAATAATGTCCCGAAAGTCTTCCTCCACTTCAAACAGATCGTTGCAAAGTGATATTAGTTAAAGAGAATTTTAAAAACTAGGTCTTTATTTAGATACATTCTTCCAATAAATTGCAATTACAAGAACGTGATGCTAAAAATGCGGGACAAAATTAATTGTTCTATTTTATCAAAACTGCGCTAAGAAAGATTTTTTCTAAGAACAGGAAAGCATTTGAGCAACATCAAGAATCAAAAGGAAAAGTGTGTTTGGTGATTATTGAGAAATAAAATTTTGTACATTTTCCTGATCTTTTGCTTCAGTATTGGAAGCAATTTATACCGAAACAGGAACATTTTGTAAACGCTTTAAACTAAAAAGCTCTTTGGAAGGTGGAAGCTGCATTCTTTTTATGAAGATTTATAAAACAATATTTTGAGGTTATGTACGAAAATGTTGTGATATTTTGCTACAAGAATGGATACAATTTAGTTGGAAAAAATCGTTCGGAGGCATCTTTAGAACGGATCCAAGTTGCCAAAAGTGAATTTTGCCCAAACCGAAAAAATTTAATTGTGACATTTTTTTTGTGAATAATTTTTCTTTGTCCCAATGTCCGAATTTTTGTTTTGCAGTATCCCGCCTGATGGGCAGTTCTGCGGCGTCGGCGAACATGGGTCACGGTCTGAACACGGGCATGCCTGGTCTGGGGGCATGCGCCATGCCCGACTCCAAGCCCATGCAGTTCCCCTTGGCTCAGCGGCGGAAGAGGCGGGTCCTCTTCACGCAAGCACAGGTAGGCCAAGTTGTCGTGCGGCGTCCCCACCCCTCGCCCGCCTCTAGTGGCCTATCAAACTATAGATTCCATCGGGAGTTAAAATATTATATTGCCGTCGGTGGGTCGCGACAATGGGAAAAATTCCCGACGCGGAAACGTCCGATTCCGGTGTCGCCTCCAGTTTCTCAACGGCGACGATGTTGCAGGTCTACGAGCTGGAGAGGAGGTTCAAGCAGCAGAAGTATCTGTCAGCCCCTGAGCGCGAGCATCTGGCCTCCCTCATCCACCTCACACCCACCCAGGTGAGTCCCCACGTACCTATGTGCAGAGTGTGCCAAGTTAAGAGCGCGAATCTGGAACGAATTGTCCTGAGAAGGTGGAGTTGTTGCGATTAGGACACCTCATCGGTGTTCTGTGAGGCTCAAATCTGGGGTTGCTACTGGCTATCATTTTTTTAAACCGTTAGAAATTTTTTTTAAACCACTTTGTTGTCGATGATTTGGAGTGAGCAACGCCGTGTCCTGCTTTTGAAATCTCAGGGCTTTTATTTAGGTATTTCGGGATAACTCTTCTTAGTTCCAAATGCTCTGGTTTAATCTATTTTTATCATTTTAAATCTACAGTCCTAAACTACTAAACCCAGTGTACTACATTTCTAAAGCCGTCAAGTTTTTTAGTTGTTTGCCTCAAGGCAAATTATTTTTCAAATTCGGTGTACCACAGGGATCAAGTTTAGAACCGCTACTGTGTGGTGGTTTTGTTGTTTTAGGGATGGTCGAATGTGTTTTATCTGTATAAAGAGCAACTGAAGAAAACTGAAGTTGTTTAAACTAATCAAGCGCTAATAAGAGTTTGCTTTTATTCTCTTGGTAATAATTTTCTGAAAGCTACGGCAAAAGTACTTTTGGAAATTTTATGATTTAGGTTTTGGTTACTTAATGAAAGAAAAAATCAAATAACAAATAAATAACACAGGTTTATTGGAAAATTAAGACATAAAGAGATTGGGTCTACTGTGGTTCAACGTTCAAAAGTAAGTACTTTAACATTTACTTCTACCAGCTACAGAAAGAATCAAAGACTTTTTGCCTCCATTTTGATTCTTTAATAGACATATTAACGAACGCGACGCCATCATCTGATGCGATGTCATTATTATAGTCATTAATTCACGGAACATTTTACGAACATTTTTAGGTTGGTAAAGCTTGTTTGCGGAATTATCTTGTCATGTATATGTCAGTTTAAAACACAAAATGTGTCAGGAACAGGAAGTGTCCAGTGGAAAAATTTCAACGTATTTTTAGCAATTTTACATATTTCAGGGGGCGTGTACAAGATTATCTTCCATATTCGTGTTTTATGACAGAATTTGGATAAAACAAAAGGCGACTAGATCAAATTTTTCACCTTTAAAATTAAGACACTACCAACCGCCACAAAAATTCCTAAATTGACTAAAGCAAAAATGTTTGTTTAAAAACGGCATAAAAAAGCAAATTACAAAAAATAGTATAAAAAACTCCTTTCATAAGACCTTGAAGCACTCATTCTTTAAAATAACTCGTGGGTACGCCACTCGTTTTTAAAACTTGAATTCGTGCTTTAAGGCTGGTCTTATGAAACTTGTTTTTTAATACTTATACTATTTAAAAAAATAAAAAGGTGACAATTCAGTGATCAGGCTGGCAAATCTGGTAAATGTAGGACGTCCCAGTTCAGTTGTATCAATTTTGTCTAAAAGTAAAAGATCTGGCCAATCAGCTGATCAGAAAGCTTCTTCAAGATTGTCAAAATGAAATTGAGAATGAAATGTTTGTTTTGACTGTGCTCGATTATAAAATTTTCTCTCTGAAGTATACTTAACGTCAAGGATAGTAACAAAATAAATCTAGATTATGTTTTGATTTTAAACACTTTGAAAGCGAAATGTAGCAATTAGGAAATGGTGTCGTTTTAAATTCTGTAAAGCAAACGTTCAAATAAAGGTGATAATCTGAAAACACACAATAAAAGTACCTAAACAATGGCAACCAAAATAAAGTAATCTGTTTCGTGGTTAGAATCAGAAGAAAATTAACAATAACTTTAGATTTCCGAGTCGGATTCTGTTAAAGATACAAAGAGTTCCAAAATGGTTGTGGTAGCGTAGTAGGTTTTGACAATTCGAGTCTTTTGAATTTTGACGCATATTAAAAAAGTGGTACCAACTATCAAGAACCGTCAAAATCACAGGTATAAGAGAGGTTAGGTTTATCAACCAAACAATATTAACAAAATCAGTTTGTAATGGTTTTAAACCAATTACAACTCTTTGGAATAATAAAGTGTTTTGACTAGTTTTCCTTTTCGTTGGGTAAACCTGAGGCATCATTTCACTTTCTTGTGAATTTTTTAATACTTATTGACAACAGATAATGAATGACAGAAATGATTTTTGACACTTACCAGCGGCTTGGATGTTGTTTGATGTAGTGTAGTGCGGGACCTTATCGTCGAAAGGTGGCAAACTATTTTTTCCGATCCAAGCACCCTACAATTCCACAATAATTTTGGAACACTTTGTATGATTAATTATGGATGGAACATCCCTTGTGGTATAAGAATCACAAATCATAGTTGACCAATCATCTTTTATGAATTATTCAGAAACAATTGTCACAAATCAGGTACATACATATTCTCTGGCACAGTTTCGTAAAATTCAAATTTAAATATGAATAATTCGAAAAATTATGGATGCCAACCAGTAATGTGAAAAGAACTAATGAACTAACCAACCTAACAACCACGATTTGTTTTTGACAGTTCATATGTTTTTTTAAATGACTTCCTATCCTGGGATCATCACTAACCGTCCAGTCTCTAGTGTAAATATTACTAAATTGCATACCTAGTGTAAGTTGTGTTTTAAGGACAAATCTGTCAAAACGTCAAATATCAAAAACGTCAATTGAGATCGCATATGGGGATGAAATCGGAAGAATTTTTATGTAAAACACCAATTTAAAGCATATAAATGCAATTGCAATAACTGTCAAACATACCGGGTGTTCCATTTAAATTTATCCTCAAAGTTGACGTTGAAGAGTCGATTGTGAACACGCTACTCGCCCGTTTGCAGAGTAAAAACACAAACAACGCAAAAAGTGAGGTTAGCTTTAAAGAGCTGATTCGTAATCTGTAATCCGTGGTGCGTTCATAATCGGCTCTTCAACGCCTACTTTGAGGTGAAATTTAAAAAAATCATCTGGGGTCTTTCTTTTGGGCAGCTGCTACCGATAACTTACTCATTGTGTTGTACAGTTGTGTTACAGTTGGTTGCAAAAAAAAACGGGAACTGTCAGAATAAAATTGACACATTTTTATAATTTTTTCATAGTGTGAAACCTTCTTACGAGAGATAGGTTAGAATTATGGTTAAAATTCAATGACATTTTTAAAAATTATTTGACAAGTATTGTCAAGCAGACAATTAATTGACAAATGGACAAATCCAAATTTACATTAGGAAAATTTTCATTTCCCGTTTTTTTTGCAACCAACTACCCATCTTGATTTATAAATATTTTATAAGTTTTATAATAATTATTATTTTCATTTAAAATTTTTAAGTGGATTTCGTGTTTTTGCTCGACTCTTCCAGTGGTACAGAGAGCACCGTCGAGAATAAGTTCTGCAGCACAATAAATTTTGCAAATGGCTTTTTCGGCGGAAAAAAGAAAAAGCAAATGGAAAAATGAATCGACTTTTGTTCGCCTATAATTTTTTTACAACTACCACCATTTCTTTTATTTAGACCAGTTTTTGCCAACAGCACATACCTACTACAACTAAACGAACAACTTTCAAATGATCTTTTGTTTTCTACTTGAATTTCAGTTGAAATCTGTTCAAATCGCTGCGACGAAGTACGGCAGAATTTTCCCAAAAGCCTAGAATCCCCTTCAACTTGTAGAAAGTGGCTCTATTTTTGCGACGGCAACAAACAGAATAAACAAACCTTCACCGCCACCGGGGGGCGGCTTGGCACTCGGCCCACCTCCCGCACTAATTTAATCACGGATCCGGCGTAATTAAATTGCAATTAATCGTTGACGCGCATGCCCCCGACTCCGAATTTTTCGGTGCAATGGCGACAGCTGGTTTCCACAATGCGCTCTCGAAAGTCTGGTCGATGAAAACCACCCCATCGTCTGCGGTAATTCGGTTTGCTAGTAACTGGCTGTTTAGAAATAGCCCCGGGGGTGATTGTAACGCAATCATGTATGTATATAGAGCGACGTCCCCAATTTGCTACACGCACATAAAACACCGGCCGGGGGAGCTACCCCGACGCGCAAGAAGTGTCATGGTTGCCAACTGATGCAGCGAATTTATCTGGAATCTGCTATCTGGTACGTTGCGCGGCCGCAAATGGGGGACGTTCAAAACGAAATTTTGTTTTGTGGGGCCGCTCGGTGTAAACGGAAAAAGTAAATGCGAGAGCGGCCGACCCTCGTCGCCCATGAAAGAATAAATTCTTTTCCAATTACGGGATCATACGTGAGGTTTCGGGAGCGGAGCACTTGTCGGTTCGGCGGTGAATGCGCCCATCGGGGCGGATGCACATCGCACCCACATCAACCCTCAATTACCCGCGCTAACGACGAGCGATCTCAACAGGGACGGTTCCTTGTCGAGATTCTTATAATTAAATTGGGGACGGTTTTTATTGCGATTAGGTTGGATGGGGCGTGCCGGAGGAATATTTTTTATCGGGAATCGGTTCACACGGGCCAGGTGATGGGGCGCAGGGCGTAATGTGTTGACAGTTCGAGCGACGTAATCCCGGATTAATAAGAGGCGTGCCCCTGTTTGTCCGGATCGCGGCGCTATTAAACCCGGATTATGGTAATTAACCACCGTTTAAGAAATAATAACAGTTATGAGGCCGAATGGATAAGCCGCTAGAGCGAGGGGTTTGCAAATTAATCGTTTGACACGTGGAGGGAGCAGACGAGGTAAAATCGAACACAAACATGTCAAAAATTTCATTTTTATAACTTCGACCGGGCCCCGATTGGCTGTCAAAGTGGCAAACTAATGACAGCATGGAGGTGGCAAACTTCAAAACGTCAAATGAGGTCTTGTAAATACGAAATCCAGATAAATTGAAAACATAATTGTCAAACAAACCAAAATGGGTGAGTGTACCTACTTGATGCAGACAAAAATCGATGCTGCCAACCATATAAACCCGAAAGTACTAAAAGGTAAATCGGTCAAACTTCCGTTCGTTTAGTCGACGGATAATAATGAATAGCATAATAATATACACCTGGCTATTTTGTCAATTTGACTATTCTAAACTAGAATCCGGGCTCAGATTTTTGCTCCTCGTTCCGGTGATTTTTTTATTAATTTTTTTGTCAACGGCAAGGTGGATTGTTCGGAAAACGACATCGTCTCATATTCCGGTTCCGAAAACTTCAACGAAGCCGAATTTTGGCTTGAAAATCATTCAATGTGACTAAAAAAGTCCAAGAAATCTACTGCTGCAAACCGCATTGAGCTACCATTTTTCGTTCCGGAACTAGAAAGCTCTGATTTGAAGAAACGTTTTATCGGAACCGAATATCGGGTTGCTACGAATAAACCAAAAGAGTAACGTCTAATCTGACGGCAGAAATGTATTCAGAAGGGTCCAATTACTTAAAAACCGAAGTTTCAGGTCAATCTGAAGACTTTTTTAAAAATCGAAATTTTTTTTAAGGGTTTCAGTCGTGAAATTTATGAAATTTCTAAGGTCGTCCCATTCAGTTGAAATCTGGCTATTTTGTCAATTTGACTATTCTAAACAAGAATCCGGGCTCAAATTTTTGCTCCTCGTCCCGGTGATTTTTTTATTAATTTTTTTGTCAACGGCAAAGTGGATTCTTCGGAAAACGACATCATCTCATATTCCGGTTCGTAAAACTTCAACGAAGCCGAATTTTGGCTTGAAAATTATTCAATGCGACCAAAAAAGTCCAAGAAATCGACTGCTGTAAACCGCATTGACCTATCAGTTTTCGTTCCGGAACTAGAAAGCTCTGATTTGAAGAAACGTTTTATCGGAACCGGATATCCCGTTGCTACGAATAAACCAAAAGAGTAACCTCCAATCTGACGGCAGAAATGAATTCAGAAGGGTCCAATTACTTAAAAACTAAAGTTTCAGGTCAATCTGAAGACTTTTTTAAAAAACGAAATTTTTTTAAGGGTTTCAGTCGTGAAATTTATGAAATTTCTAAGGTCGTCCAATTCAGTTTAAATCTGGCTATTTTGTCAATTTGACTATTCTAAACAAGAATCCGGGATCAGATTTTTGCTCCTCGTTCCGGTGATTTTTTTATTAATTTTTCTGTCAACGGCAAGGTGGATTCTTCGGAAAACGACATCGTCTCATATTCCGGTTCGTAAAACTCCAACGAAGCCGAATTTTGGCTTGAAAATCATTCAATGTGACCAGAAAAGTCCAAGAAATCGACTGCTGCAAATCGCATTGACCTACCATTTTTCGTTCCGGAACTAGAATATAATGATAAAATGAATAATAATGAACTCAATTACATATAACGAACTGTAAAGTATGTCCAAAGCTCATCCAGTACCTATAGACCTGAATTGCCGTTAGGTTGGCACTAGTGATAAAGTTACTAATCACGAAAACAGGTAGGTATTTCAATTTTTTATTTATGGTAGTATGAGTATGTAATTTAAAACAAATGAAAATCTCAAATTTTGACAAGTCCTTTACGTCATTTGTGACGAATTATCTAATGCTGAATCGTGTTGTTTTTCATTTTTATAAATAAGAATTGCACAAAATTCTGCTCCATATCTAATTATTAATAACTTGTTGGGTTGATAATGTAAAACACTTCTCCGTGCAAACAAATTATCATCAAAGGTCTGATAACCTCCATTGCATACTGTGACACAAATGACATTTCTGTTACTAGGACACTCTAGATGTGAGTACACTTTCAGCAAAAATCCAATCATGCATTAAATTAACTGCACAGTTAGGTACTAAAGTTTGGCCAACATTGAATTTAGCTGTTCAGGATGGATGAGACGTAAAAATGTTCTCAATTGCCATATTTTATGTTCGTTGCCACATTTTGTAGGTATTCACAAAATTATGTCGTAACCTGATTCGCAAGGTTTGCGTCTCGTGAATTTTGAGGTTAGAAACGGTATTCAAAAGAAGAACGTTTATTTTAAAGATACAAATCCAAGGTAAAGTATTAATAACTAAAGGAATTGTTGAAAATGATTTCCTTGCTGCCACGAAACCACTCTTCAAGTGATTGTAAACGTGATTTACCTACCTAAAAGAATCCCTCCTAACACCAAGACATAAATTCATCAAAAACTGTCACTCGAGCAGGATTTTTTTGTATTTTTAAAATTTTGTCGCTAAAAGAAGTCATTTTCGGTGTTCCAAATACGACTGATCAGGTCCAATCCAAACGAAAATTTGCTCGTACTAATAGTACTATAGGGGTGGTAAGGAAAGTAAAGCCTCATTAATGCGTCTCACGCCCTGAAGCTTTCTCTTTTTACAATACAGAAAGATCATACCGATGACTATAAAAGGTTATGACTATTTTTGATAGGTTGGTGATACTTTTGGCAAAGCTGATGTCTAAATCAAGACACAAAAATCATTTGACATTTGTTGATTAATTTTCTAAAATAAGCGCGGTCAATCTTTCAAGTTCACAGTTGGCAGTATTTTTATTGAATAAAAATGGACCTAAGTTTGTGTCGTGAGGACCGCCACACAATTAATTTCTTACAAATGAAATTAACATCACGATATTTCACTGGTTATTTCCTGTCCCTTAGAATTAATTTCATAAACATCCTTAATTTATCACATTAATAGTTCCATCAATAAAACTCAACGATCTATTTATTAACTGTCAAAACTTTTAATAGATCTGTATTGCACCATCTGTTAGAGTGAGACATAAAGCAGTACATCACATAAATTAGTACATGACGCTTTGTCCTTTACGAGACTAAGCTGACATCAGATGATGTAATATCCAAATATTTTTCTACCTGATTTGGAAATTATACTCCAAGTTTTGATTTTCCACAGATTAGAACGTGTATTAAAAATATTTTTCATAAAATCAAATTGACTTGTAGCATTTTTAACTGACGATTCCATCAAAGACGTGACTTTGACAGTTCATATCTTGGAAAGTACAATATCAAAATCTGACAGTTACAATATTTTTAACATTTACTAAGTTCTTTGTAAAGGATTTAATTTTTTAGTGTACCTAAGACTGTTGCCAAATGCGCTTCGAATTTGACGTCACAATAAACCTAATTTACTACGCAAAATTTTTTCAACACTGCTAAAAATTTCATCGTAGAGAGTTCCATCGTACGTCGCATGAATTTTTGTTTTGTTTGCTGATACTCTTGAAGGGAATATTTCTTTTTTCAGTGAAAGTTTTTCATTATATTATTTAGACTCGTCTCCATCTTGTACAAGAACGCACAAAGTTAGCAAATCGGCTTTGTGAAAGTCACAGCTTCTGAAATCTACACGTCGATAAATTAATTTCTGGCAACAAAATCGTCTCTACTAAACTCAATTGAAAGAAACAAGCTGGGCGTTCCTCCATTTCTCCATTTACAATTCACTCCTTGCACCCTCGGGGAGATGGTCACCAGGAACCAAAACAACAAAATATCGCGTGTCCACCTGCAAAGACCTAAAACCTCTCCGACGCGCTCCTCCTCTCTCAAAAAGAATAAGATATGAGGCCCGTGAAAGGTCCGGGAGCGCGGCACACATGTTCGCGTCTTGCACGAGTGGCCATCAGCGTTCACAAGGAGTAATTAATGTCTAAACACTCGCGACGGACTCCCAGCTTCCTAATCAAGAACTCTTCACGTTGTTGACACACTCTGCTGGCTACTGGTTTAAAATGCGGAGAAAGCGCTGTTCGCCGTGTTTGATTAGCGATTTTATAATTGTGTTGTTGCAGGTGAAAATCTGGTTCCAGAACCACCGGTACAAGTGCAAAAGACAAGCCAAAGAGAAGGCGATGGCCGAACAAAACCAACACAACCAGGTAAGCGCTGGATTAATCCTATCACAACAAAAATGGGACGTTCACCCTTCGACGGGTCTCAAAGCGCAGACCAAATGGGATTTTGGGATTTGGGTGATTTTACCTGGAGGAAAAAAATTATCTCAGTTCTACTTGTATTGTTTTTGTTTCTTCCCGTATCAGACACGATCTTGTTGTTCTTGGCTTGTCAGTCGTCACTGTGAACTTGGAATTGTTTGCGGTTCTGAATCGCCTTGCGGAAGCCCCGCACGTTACGAAATTTCCGGAATAATGGCTGTCAATCCGTCGTGTTTATCCGCTGATTGTCCGCATTTGAACGTGACTTAATAAGACAACCTGAAATGAGGCTTTCGAATGGCTTTATTTACTTTACGATGGTATTTACCGAGAGAGGTAGGAACTGTCCGTGTAGGTGACGTGGCCCGTATTTGCCCAACAGTTGCTCCGGCTCGGACGTCTCCTCCGGCATTCCGGACTTTCTCGCCTGATTGCGGCCTTGTTTGTTCTCCACCTGGGGCTCGTCGACGCCGTTAATCGCGACCGTCAACCACGACGACGACGTCTTGGGACAACATGGCCGCCGCTGCATCAATATTGATCGAGCGCACCTGTCCGGCATCTCCGGTGCTCCGGCTACCGTTCGTCCCGGAGTTCCCATTCGAATATTTTATTTTCGGAAAAACAAACAAAAAGGTAGTCGTGTTTGCCGTGGATACGCAACTTTCCTTTCGAGACGTTAATGAGTGCCGTGGAAGGTAAACATTTCATTAATGATGAGCCGGATGAATGGAAGAAGGTCGACCGTGTCCACCGTTAATTGCGCAAATAGCGCAAAAAATCTACTCGAATTCGTCGATAATTGGAAGCATTAAGACAAATCTGAAAAAACCTTCACAATTTCTATTTTAATGAAATCAGTACAAATGATTTCGAAATAAAAGTATGCATGTCAAAGATCAAAAATGGTTTTGGTTCGAGGACGGTTCCTATGTGAATGAGTCACCGTGACCGTGCCGCTACAAAAGAAAATTGTTATCGTGAGATGCGGTCACCGTAAGGCTCGAGTCCCAGCCCTGAGAATGAAAGGTAAGCCCCGGGGGCAAACCCCGAAACAATCCGAGCGAAATGCTGTTGGTAAATTGGTCGAATTTCCGGGGCCACGCTCCATCAGCCGGCCATAATTCGCGTATGACAGGCTCCAATAAAACAAACATCAACTTCCGTCGGAAGCTGACGAATGAAGAGACGTTAATATCTGATTGAATTAACGATGATTGAGTGATCTGTCGCGAGCTGGATCACGCCATCTTGCAGTGTATTTTTTGTGGTATTTTTTCCGACCTCTCCATCACGAATCGCGACGTCCGAATCAATTTGTTGTTGTTGGTAATGAGCTGACAATGGAAACAAATTGACGAGGACGCGTCCATCAATCAATAAAACACACACGGAATTGGGCAAAAACGGGAGAGGTGACCCTGTGCGTACAGTTCAGGAGTGACGGGTTTCGAGCGAAGGGCGAGGGTCGTGACGTGGCCACTTGAAACGAGCGTGTTTTCAAGAGGTCTGCAGGCCGTCGCTCGTTTTATCGACGAGGCTTCGCGCGGGGGGCGCCACGGCCCAAAACACAAAATTACCGAATCATCACGATCTCTTCCGTTATCGTTGTTGTTGTTGTTTTGCAGTCGTCGAGCTCTCCTCGCAGAGTGGCCGTCCCGGTCCTGGTGAAGGACGGCAAGCCGTGCTCCGCGGGCTCCGGGGGCACCCAGACCTCGGCGTCGGCCACCTCGTCGGACACCTCCCGCACGCAGCAGTCCCCCGTCTGCCAGCCCCAGCAGCAGGCCCAGTGCATGGGCAACGGCAGCCTCGCCATGGCCTACCGGCAACAAGGCAACTACCAGCAGCAATGTGGGACTTACTTGCCCCTGCAGACGAGGGCGTGGTAGTGACACTGTGATTGTACTTAATCATGATAGTCGAATTTTCCTCGTCCCGTTCCTGTAAAGAGTGTGGTGTATCATGCAGGGTGTCTCGTCCCTTGCCCCAGTTGTCGCAATAATCGCCAGTGCAATGGACAGTTGGCAGACCTGACGCAACTTGCATAAACCGTAGACTGTACATTAGGTGTACACTTATTGTTATTGACTGTACAAATAAATGCCCGTTTAATGTAAATATTAGGTAATATTTATAAATGTAGTGATGTAAAAAAGCCACTCTTGTGTACAGATTCTTTAGGGATATAATGGAATATGCACCGTCATGTCATGTAACTGTGTTTTTAAAATCCTTCAATAAAAATGTAAAATCATTAGGAATTTGACGTTTTAATTACCGCTTGACGTAAGCCAGTGGCGTGCCGTTTAACCTCACTCTCGCACAAAAATTCGACGAGAACAACTGGTCCTCTCATATCTGACACGAGGTGAGAATCTCGATACAAAAGAGTCTCTGTGCGCCTCGTTAAAGCTTGACGATTTAATAACTGGACGACACAAGCCAGTGGCGTACCGTCCCACTAATCGCGTCCATTTATTAAGACGTTCTTCGTCCATTTAACACTGTAGCACCCTCAATTTGTGACTCTCGACGGCAGAACAATGGCGGTAGTAAAGCGACATTGTACATTCCGCCGTAATAGCGCCACCTCTTCTCCGAGACGCTTTCATTGAGCAGTGGTACCACCCATGGTACGGCAACCACCCACGAAGGAGCGTGACTGGTAAAAATTCGTTCATTAAAATGCAGTCGGTCACAGTACAAGTCTCATGTTTGCTTGGCCGACTGTTGGATGTTTAACTGGCGATGACAATGGATGTCAGCGCGGTTGACAGGTCTTAAGGGTGTGTTTACACGACCCTGGGCCGTTGCATTGGGCATTAAACGATTCTTTTGTTGGAGGTGTCAGTTAGTATTAGAGAATTAAAACGTGTGCAGGTCCGTTGGAAAAGTCACAATTAATTCAATTAAGGTATCTCTGGATGGTGAGTGGCGACCACCCGCTGGAAAATCTCGGCTAATTTTCGACCAAAAGAGCCAGGAATGTCGACGCGATCGCTCATTAGGTCTCGTTCCTGACAGCTCTTCATTCTCGACGTTCGGACGGGTTAGAGTATCATGGAATGACAAGTGTCAATTTTGACATTTGATGCCTCACAAAAAAAAACTCAGGTAATTATTTTATTAACGTTCCAGGTAGAAAACAATACTCAAAAATGTCTTATAAAAAATTCATTCTTTTTATTCAAAACGTCACAATTAAAGTGTTACCAACCTAGCCAACGCTGAGATCCCAAATAGTTCTTGAGTGAAAAGAATGAGGTTACAAGCGACTCATTCCCATACACAAAGCGTGGTCGCGGGGATCCCCCCAGCCCCCATTGTAACTAGTCGTGAGCAAGGTGTCCTGTTCCAGCGCATACAACGATTTCGGGAACAAATCCATTTGCGCGTTTTTAAATTTCAAGATGGCCTCGTTGGGGTCACAATAGTCGTCGGTAGAGTGAGCCCCACTGAAACCAAGACCATAGATAATATAATAATATACTATCGTATATAGAATGCAAACTTCAAGAAATTTGTTTGAAATAAAACAAGAGCGCCCTCTGCATTTTTGGGGCTAAGTATTAAAAAAAATGGATTTTATTATTTTATTTTACTAAATTGTATTGAAGGTATTTATGAGGCATTCCCAGTGGAAATACGTCATAAATACCTTCAATTACCTAATATGTAGATACTTTTTCTAATAAGAACAACATCAGTTAATATTTAAACTGATTTATTTTTACAAGGAGAAAAATACATTAAAAAAAAATACAAAAGTACAAACCACTGACTTTGACTGTTATTTACCTTCAAAAGCAGGACTTAGTCTTCCACTACTGGTAAAATTTGGAGCAAAATGAATTCCACAACATAACTTATTAAAAATTCTTTGTCTGTTAGCGTTTAGTTTTCTAAATATGGATTTTGGCAAAAGGATTTCTATCTACAAAATCTGATTCGATCTCTCAAAGGGTTCGGAAAGTGGTGCCGAGAGGTTTTTGTTAAAACATTTAAAAACTGGACAATTATATTTTGACATTTTTTTACTGTCACAATTTAAAGAAAAAACCACGGCCTCCTGGAGATACGTTTTGAAATATATTATCAGTATGATTTTCCAAAATCTACAACGGACTTTGTGTTCTATATATTCTATGTTGTCAATAGCAATTATCAAAAACAGACATTTTTCGAATGCGACTGGCCGAGATAAGAGACGAGTGTCTTATGTATTTGGGAGGCCGTGGAAAAATGATACGTATTTACAGAAACCTGTGCTAGAAACATTACAAGCGACATCTTTATATTTGGGGCTAAGCTCTTAAAACCAAAACATTTCGTATACATTGACTTTGAATTCTATATACGATAGTATATTATGACCAAGACGAAACAATGACGCTCGTTAAGTACTCGAGACTCACCAAGAACCGATATGGAAGGCTCGCGGTGCTGCCATTATCATAGACACCGGTCTCGGCTCATCTGGCACTTGCATGATGACGTGTCTCAACGACCAGTCCCAGTTGTAGTCGTCAAATTTGCAAAAATGTTCCGAAAATCTGGAAACTCTCTGCCAAATGGTGCGATTAAACGCGAGTCCTAGATTCTCTACGCTATTCTGGACGTAGACCTGAAACTTGCGGGTCAAAACACAAACTGACTCCCTTCTGGTGGTGTACATAATCGGCCAACATGTGATAGTTGATGCGGTTGTGGATCCCCAAGGCGAACAACCAGCAGTGGGGGTAGGAGTATTTGGCAAATCTCTGCATCAGTTTGAGACTGTGCAGAAAGTCAGGGGCCACGTAGTGGTCCTCCTCCAGGAACAAAACCAATCCGTTGTACTCTCGCAACATCTTTATTTTCTCGAAAACGAAGTTCGCCTTCCACCACCAGTGGTGCTTGATCTGGACGCAAGAGGCGTTCCGGAGGTTCCCGAAGGTGTCGGTGAAATGGAGGTTTGGACAGGGCCGCGCGAGGTGTCTGGAATTTAAGCGTCGACACCCCTATCATTCTAAATAAGTTGGTTTACTCGTCTCTGTCCTGACAGTCGTTCAGGTCCGGTCCTGGAAATTCGCGGGGATGGGTCTGGATCGAGAAAGGGTAGAAGATCTGCACGACTCTGGTGAAGCTGACGTTGCGGACCACCGCGTTGGTGGTTGCGTCGAACAAATCGTGGGAGAAGATCAGGAGAGTGGTGTTGATGGACGGGGTGGCCGCCAAACTGTTGACCAGCTCTTGCAAGTAGAGGGAACGGTTGTGGACCTAGAAAAACATTTTTGGCAAACGCTACAGCAGATATATATTATTTGAAATCAAGCGAAGCTCGATAAACAGGAAGTGATGTCATCTGGAGAAGAATTTGAATATTTTCTTTTGTAAAAAGAATAAAAAACACAAAATGAGAATAAATGGGACTTGTACAAGACGCAATAAAAATTATTTTTTGTTATGGTGGCATCACAAATTATTCTTTGGATCGTGATGTAATTGGTAGTTACCCAGGTACATAATTTTTTTAGATTTGTTGTAAAAACTGGCAAATATTTATTTCTTAAACAGAATTAATTCAGTGATGCGTCAATTATTCTGCATTAGTAATGGGTATTTTGGGTATTTGCCAAAACAGCATATACAGGGTGAGCTGGTAACAATAAACACCTGAACTACGATGACTAACTCGATGGCGCCTTTGTGCAACTTTTGGTTGAGGACCGGCTGTTGAGTGTTTGCCAAATAAATGAATTCCGACAGTTCTTCAACAGTTTCGAAAAAATCCGGCACGCTTATGGCGGGATATTCGGTGTGTTGTTCTTGTTCTGTGGTGTTCTGGACGTAGACTTGACCTTGAACAGTTGTCACTTCGTTCCTGGTGGTGTTTTCCATCCGAGAAAATTTCAAAAGTAAAACCGTTACAGCGCAAATGTACAAACTCAGCGCTGCAAATATTTTGTATTTCGAACAAAGCATTTCTGGAGATAAAAAAAATTAAAACACGTCCTCACATTCCATTCGTCTTACCTGACCAGGTTACTCATTCGGCAAACAAAACTGTCAATATTTACGCAGTAACACTTTAGCAACACAATTCTTATCGCAAAGCCTCGGCTTCAGGCATAATTTACGACACTTTGAAAATACAAATTCGGTAAGTCCGCATCTTGGCACGCCACTGGGAAACGAGGCACGCCGTGCCGAAGAGCTGATAAGAGCGAGGGGCCGAGGGGTCTGGCCCCGCACATAAGGGGTCATACGTGACCTAACAAAAGCGACTCACCACCGCCACTGATTTAATGATCTCTTGTTTTAATTGCTGACAAATTGCCAATTGTCGCGTCCTCGCCGGCTCCTCCTCTCGTGAAATAATTTTTCGTTTTCTTTTCTCGCAATTTACGTACGGAAAGTCGACGCACGACCGACGCGAGTTTTCACAGCTTTTCGGACAAGATTAGGTTGTTTACGATGAGATAAGGAACGGTGACGAACCGTTCGAATGGAAATCGCACCGGATTAGGAAGATTTTCTACCGATACAGCACGCAAGGGGGCAAACTACAAGGTTTCGCTATCTACGCGCTCCCAATCTCGGGTCCACCTCTAAACACCTAAAACAAAACATAAGACTGAGAAAATGAAGATTACAAAACCCTAACAAGACCAATTCAATCAAATTTTTTCGAAATTCGTCAAATCAAAATGACATAACCTTACTAATTTGAAGTTTAACAACTTGCGTTGCCATAGCAACGGATAATATTTGGCACGTCAAAGTAAATTTTTTTGACAAAATCACTCTTAAATAGTCTTAAGCTGGTAGCTCCAGCAGCAATGCGACATTTCCTCAAGAAAATGAACCCGAGACTAGCCACCACTGTGATGCTAGCTTGGGGCTGCCTAGTTGTCATCGTGTTCCTCAAGAACTCTCACACGGAGTACCCCCAGAGTTCTGCTCCGATGTTGAGCCAAGTCACTCTCAACGACTTGCGCAACTTCATCCACTTGATGAACATCAAACAACTCGTTTACAATACACACAAAAAAGTCTCTGTTGATTTGGTGATAGTGGTCCAGGTGGGTCCGCCCCTTTTGCACCTGTTTTCTAAAGAAAACTTCCAGGTCCACGACCGACTTCCTCATTTGCAACAACTGATCAGAAGTCTGTCGCTGGCGTCCGGAATCAACAACACTCTTTTGATTTTTTCGCACGACGTGTACCAACCGTACATCAACAGCGCCATCCACAACATCACTTTTGCAAAAACTATGCAGATCTTCTACCCCTTGTCTGTGCAGATGTACCCGGACGAGTTCCCGGGTCCGTCTCTGCAAGACTACCTGGACGACGACTGGAGGAACGCGACTGTGACCCAGTTGAAGCACCACTGGTGGTGGACAAGCAACTTTGTCTTCAACCGGGTTCGAATTTTGCACGACTACAGCGGCCCGGTCCTGTTTCTGGAAGACGACAACTACTTGACCCCCGATTTTATCCACTGCTTGTTTCTGATGAGAGATCACGCTAGCACCTGTCCAAGCTGTAGGTTTCTCGTGTTGGGCACAGCAAAACAAGGCCACTTGATTCCGAGCGACTACAACGTAACAGATTTCTTCTTTTTGTCTTCTTTCTCACATCTGTACCAATCCCAGGCGGTGATCGTCAAGTCCAACCTGGAAAACTACGGCGTCGCTCTGAACAGAAGCACTTGGCACGAAGTCTCTAAATACGGAGAGTTCTTTTGCAAATTCGACGACTACCGATGGGTCGCCAGTCTGACCCACGCTGTCCGACAGCTGATATCTTCTGACCCCACGACCATGGCGCTCGCTTTGCCGCGAGTCGCTCGCACCACTTCCTGGTGAGCCAACCAACCGACCATTCACAAAACAAAACAAACTTGTCGTTTTGACCAGTGGCAGTCTGTCGACGAGGAAATCTTGCAGACTGGTCAAGAGCTTTCGCCAGTTTCCCACATTTTTCACGACCAAGACAGTCGAGGTGGAGAGTGCGGACGTGAGTCACGGCGGGTGGACGAATTCTAGGGACCAGATTCTCTGCATGGGGATGTAATTGTCTGGTGGTTGGGACAATAAACAAATTCGCGACGATGGGAAGTTTGTTAATATAATATTCATTGCTTTCACCCCTGCATCTCAAGGCGATAGCGTACGACAACGATCAAGTAAAGGGGTGCATTTGAATGCGCCCTCACATCACCCCTGACAGACGTGCCAATACGCTTCCGACTGCCTCCTCTTACAGGAACATCGATTTTTTTCGCCACAAATAAAATCACAAAGGATGGAAAGTGCGGTGAAAGAATTGTTAGGTAATAGAGATATTTTCATATTTGGTGGCGGAAACAAAAGACTGAGAAATGTCAGAAAATTGTATTGTCAGGGTCAAATTTCTCATAAACGCCGTAAAAAGGAATGTCTAGGTAAATTTAAATTTTCGCTAAATAGATTGAAAAAATAAATTCTAAGGAAACCAATTTTTGTCAGTGGTTCAAAAGGAAAAGTTATTCTCATATAATCAAACGTATTACAAATTATTTCTCTAGTTTGACGATGAACAACTTTCTTATTGCCAATTTGCTGCATTTCTGTCGAAATCACGAACGTCTTTGAGAAATTTGACACTGACAATACAAATTTGTGACATTTCTGTCTTTTGTTTCCGCCATCAAATATGAAAATATCACAACCGAAAAAAATTGACCTTGCGCGAAAGGGGTCTTAAATAATTTACTTTAGAATGTTTTATAGCTTCTTGCACAATGTCTAATCTTCTTTTTTCTCTACAACGCAAGTCGGTTTATTCAAAAACAGGACGTCATAGGCAAAAAATAATGACAGCTAAAAAATGACAGCTGTGATGAAAGAAATCCTAGACTTTGTCGATCTGTGTTATTTGGTGTCCACGTTTTGAGCGATAGTGATCCAAGAGTGTTGTGAAGTGTGACATTTAGCGCTGTCGTATTTATTTGGAATTTTATTAAAGAACAATCAGCGTTGCTAGGTGGAGAAGAGGGTGAGTCAGGACCGGAGCCCCGGATCGGTAAATTGAGCGCATAAACAGGTAAGCTCAATATTGAGAGGATTATCTGGGGTGGATGGGGCGATCAGGCTGAACCTGCGAAAGCCCGGCTCGTTGGGGGGATTGTTTTAATACGGCGTCCCCGAAAATGTTTGCAATAATTCGCGATGCTTCCACATAATAAAATCGGGATCCCTGTAAGCCGACGCTAACGATACGATGTGATTAATTGTTGCCAAGTAACCATCGGAGGCTTAGGTCAAGTGGCGTGCCGACGCCCCCACGCGCTTCAAAGCGGCGCTACCCCCGATCGGCTACACTGCATTATTACATTCCACCCATTTGTCATCTGACCTTCGTCTTCCGTCCGTAATTACAATTAGCGCGGCGTATTTTTCGGGGCGGCGTGTTTTTGTGGGCGGCGATGCCGTCCCCGTATAAAGTCGGATAAATCTCGACTGTCAGAACCAGGAGGCCGGACAGCATTTTATGGAGCTATCAATACACATCCGACACAGTGTCGCCGCCAGGCCGATACTTTCGGACCCTCCACAATCGACGTTTTGTCTTAGGACGCTAACACCTACGGGATGACGCGGCAGGAACGAGATGAATGGGGCCTTCTCCGGCAATTAGCGATTCGAATTGGACACGTTGGCGCCTCCGGTCGTGAAGACGATCGCCATTGTCTTGTGACAGGGCGTCAGAGATAAATGCCATCGACGAGAGGCGCTCGAGAGTTGCGTCAGGCTTGACGACACATGGGACGGGAAAAATTCGGTTTTGCCGGACGCGGTTGGGAAATCTCCGCGGTGGGCCCCTGAGAAAGTCGCGTTTTCGCCCGAGCGCCCCCGGCGCAAAGTCAGATCACATCCCAGTGCCCCCAAATAATCGCGAGTCGCCGAGTATGCATGGGAATGCGTTTCGCAGCTCGCTGCGTCGTGTGGGAGCGCGGGACCACCGCGGGAGATCTTTAATGCCACCCCAAATGAGGCGGCGGGACGCCTTTGTCCGTGCTCATCCCGCTCGCCGTCCAGGAACTGCGATATTTCGCCTTTGCGGGGATTTTCGGTTTGTCACGGGGAGAAAGCCCCACCGAACCCGACCCTGCATCAGCAGTTCAAGTGGCCGCTCTCCTTAGCTACCTACAGCTACATGCACTCGAGTGGGCATTGTGCCAGCACTACCAACGGCCCTTCTTGTACTCCACGCTCGCATTGTCTGCAACCGAACACTAGACAATCTAAAAAATAACGCGCGGTACTTATCATGATAAAAGCCCTAATGCACTATTTATTCCTATATTGTGTGTTGCTAATGGCTGTCACCTGGGGCCCGCTTTGATAGCGACGAGGCTGGGGCGATAAGAGCCTCGCGCGTCGCTGCCGAAAAGCGTTTCGCCAAACACCAAAATCAAAAAATTCATCTACAATCGAGACTGCCAACGATTATCGCGCCGAAGGCTGCGAAAAAAGCTGTGCGGGTTCGCATAAATTTTCCGTTCGAGGTGAAATATTCATTGTTCCCCTCGTTAATTCCCACAAAAGACGCTGCGACCAATTTGGCACAAATGCCACGACGGACGAAGGCGAAAAGTCAAAAACGTGCAAGAAGTGCTTACAACTGCAATATTTAGTGGCGCACAAAGCGCATTACCATAAGCGCACAATGAGCGAGCACCCTTACCGTGGAACTCTTGTTTCTGAGACAAGAGTCCTCAAATCGGAGGCCCCCTCCGTCCCTTTCATCAGCTCGAACGGAAACGGAAGTGCCACTATTCTTCTCCGGCCATGCAATTTTTATTGCGAATTAAAACAACACCCTACTAAAACTCATATTGTTTATTTCGTATTTTAAAACACATCATTACATTGCTATACTACATTCTCCGTGTACCTTGGCTATAAAGGTACAAAAATCATAAACAAGAAACTGTGAATACTGACCATTCCAAAATATTCAAACAAAAACGTCGACCGACGTTTTATTTTATCTGCAAATATTGTACGTGGGCAGTACGTTAAAAAAATAAAACTCTGATTTGCTGTGTTTAATAATAGACTTAGTGCATTGGGTAGTACATATTCTACCTCCGGTAGTTGTATCTGTTAGAATTAGAACTGGAGGTCTGGTAGCCGTCTCTGTACGGGCCTGGGGGCCTCCTCTGCTGGTCGTTCCTCTCGCCGTAGTAATTGCGATTTTGATGGTAGTTGCCCCTGCTGCCTTGATTGTACCCGGAGTCGTAACCACCACTTTGCTGATAGCCCCCTCGCGAGCTGTGCGGTTGACTGTTGTAACTGCTGTAGCCCCCGCTTCGGTCGTAACCTGCGAATAATATTTTTCTCAAAAAGTCGATGAAAATGACCCCGGTCCCGATAAAATTCCAGTTTAATTTTATATTTTCTGTATTTAATTTTTACCGACAGCGCTACCTCGCGGTCGAAATGCAAACTTTTCATACGATGTCATTTAAACGTCAAATTTCGAAAAACTGTCATTGCTGGGTACGAAAATGTCCCTTTAAATGTATTTGTACGTTTTTAGGGGCGGCGCGCGGGGCGAAATGAACGGTTTTTAAAACAGTCGAGTTTGGCAGTGGCTGTAATAAACTGCGGCGCCCCTGCAAATCCCATTAAAGTCGGAATCCCGTCGACATTTAACCACCGTTCTGTGTCCTACCCTAGCTCATCTTGAGGCCGTCGCCGTGGCGATCCTCCCTTTGATCGAATCACTTCGTCGACCGCACACGTTGATTGCCTTCCTTGACCGTCCCGTGTGGTGGAAATTCGCGAATTTTCCGGTCCGATGCCCCACGGAATTATTCCGCGTCGTCACAATGCGATCTCGATCTCGGCCGGACAATAGTTCAATTTACAAATCCCCGAGTTGTCGAGTGCCGGAAAACTAGGTGTCTGCCGGCACCTCCGAACCGGAACTATTTTCGCATTAAAGAGGGGCGGCGGCGGCAGCGACGGCCTCTGGAGTTGTGGTGATTGTCAAATTAGGCGTGTCAGTGGTGCTGACGGCCGCACAAAAGCCTCAATTACGCGCTCTGCCGCCGGCAGAACGGTGTCATTGTTGCGTCACACCCACAAACAAGGGCACAATGCTCGACAAATTGCTTGTTTCGGGGCGAACGCGGCTCTGCGACGGACCCGGGGCCCCACGACAACGGAACCGATTAAGATCCGGACGCCGATAACGATCACGGCATCAAACACAACCGTCCAAGATGGGGAGGCCGCAAGATCTTTATTTTTCAAAAAATAGTTGTGCGGCAAAAAACGGAAGCCTGCGAATCGGTAAATACTCCAATTAGGACGTCGCAGGTTGTCGAAGGGGCGCCGTTATTGGTCGCCGCATAAACAAATGCCGCCGTCTCGCTGATTTGGGCAATAAACCGAGACCAACGTTGTGCCGATGCAGTGTGCACTGACTTAAAACCGATTTAATTGCAATCGTATAATAATGAAAGTATGAAGGGGTCACGTGTCGACAACGACGCGTGCCTCCAATCACCTATTAAAACAAACAATTGACCCTTCTCCCGTCCGCCCCCTTCGCCATTGTCTCGACGTCAACAACAGCGGCCCGTTATTGGAGGGTTTCTGGCAATATCGCCGTCGGATTTAATCGCTCGATTCACGAGAAAAAAATCAATTTGATCCAGTGACCCTCATTTTAAAAACGCACGATCGCGTCGAACACCACTCGCGTCTGACCAAAACAAATCGAATGTTATCAAGCACCGATTCAAATTGACCGCCGAAATGCTCAAATCCGATTGGTCCAATTGAATGATTTGAGTACCTACCGTAATTGTTTCCGCGATTGTGATAATTGTTCCTCCGGTCTAGATTCGCGGGCGGCGGAACGAACGAATACGGTCTCTGTTCCGATTTGGGAGCGTGATGGCCCACCATTCTGTGGCCGGCGTCTCCTAAAGTGGCTCTGGTCGTCGAAGGTACCATTCCTATGATGGGTCTCCAATTCCGGCTAGCCTCGGCATCTAAATCTCCAGGTTTCAAAACCCGTGGAGGATCGATCGCTCCTTTGAGTCTTTTAGCCGGAAAAATGAAGCCCGCATCGTACTTCGGATCACGATATTTCACGCAACATACCATGTTGTTGGAGACGCCGTCCAAGCCTAACACCGGAGAATCCAAGTAACTGCAAAAAATCGTCAATTGTCAAATTTTCAATTTCACCACATTTAGTAACTTTTGACGTTACAATGTTGTCGCTACCGTCCACCAACAACGTTGGTACACGTACTCACAATTTCCCATTTTGTCAAACGTAATCGACAAAAAAAAGGGAGAAATCAATAAAAAGTCGACAATTAGTATCTCGAAAATTATTTCAACTAAAATTTCCAATACGTAACAAAGTGAATCCGTATTACACGTATTTGCGCAAATGTACATAATATTATTTTTTAATTATCAATTCTTTTCGTTGTCGATCGCTTTATTATTTTTTATTTACCCGCCATAGTCGACGCTTTCCTCGGTCAAAAGCACCAACCCCTGCATGCCCTGTATGCTGACGTGAACCTCCATCTGCATGTCAATTTTTTGCACATACAACTGCCTCACGTTGTTATAACCGGGATTTTTAGACCCCACGTACAAACGATCGTCTCCTCTCACATTTCGTTTGATTTCTGCTGGCGAAAGCTCTTTGTAATACGGTGCTAAAGCTTTGAACAACCTGTCCTCATTAACGAACGGCAACAGAGCCACTCCTTGCCAAGCAAACTTCTTCCCGTTCAGATCGATCTTAAAGTCTTCCGGGTAAAAGTCTATTATCGGAGATTCCTGGAAAAAAGATATGCACAATCTGCAAAATTCACAATTCAGGAGTCCTTACAGGATCTGACATCAAATGCGCCCACGGGGCTGGCACGTGTTTGCAACTTGCAGCAGGAAAAACGCCCATCAGTTGCTCCAAAGGTCGGAACTGAAACAAATCCGTTCAGACAAAATGTCCGCTCGCCAAATGACGTCACATTACCGGTTTCGAATCTTGTTCGAATTCCGTACTCAACCCTGCAATGTGAACAAAATCTGAAGCAAATGGCGCGTAATGGTAGGGGAAATACCATTTCCACGAAGCGCAGCCTTGATAGTAGTAGCGCAGGACCCAACACAGACCCCTGACGTAGTGCAAGGCGACGTTATTGCTGCAAAATGTAAGTGAGGTTATGTTGGACGATTTTTTACCCGGAAATTACCGAAAGTCTAGGTCATCGGGTGTCGAATCGAATTTTGATTCGTAGTAACGGTCTTTGAAACCGTCTTCCCACAATCTGACCTCGTCGTGGGCCTGGTCGTCGTCGCTTTCGTCGTCACTCGCGTGAGGGCGCTTCTGTCCCCGGGTGCCAGGCTGCTCGTCGACTGGAGTCAACATCGACTCCAAGGGGGACTTTTGGGTGTGCATTCCGGCCTTGCGAATGGCGAAGGCCTCCTGACGGGCGTTCATCACGGGCTTGGATTGTCCCAGAGCCTAACAAAAACAATTTATTACACAAGACTTTTTTTTAACTCGAATCTTACAGTCGGGGCGAATTGCGTGTTTTTCACCAGATCCCAGTTAGGTTTGTGCTGGTTGTACCCATCTGTACGGCGCCTCTTCGCTTTTTCTCTCGCTTTGAACTGCAACTCCTTTTGTTGGCGAGTTTTGAAGATCTCATCTTCCGCCTTGCCCAATTCGTTCATGATGAGTTGGACTCTCTCCAAGTTGACGTCTCCGCTATTCGTCAACCAACCCTGCAACCAAAAAAAAAATAAATAATAACACGTCAACAACGATGACCGACGAGATTTACTCCAGTTTTGTAGACACAGTCTTTGTACAGTCTGATCAACCGATCGATCGCCCCTTCGCGAATTTCCAGACTGGGTAAGTGCGGTAGAAAATCGTTTCCAACGAAAAAACACATGAAAACCCAATCATCCAAGACTCTCTCAAACTCATATTTGAAGGGTAAATTGGGCATTTGCAGTTCCCTTTCTAAGTATTCCTTCAACACGTTGAGACGTACAAAAATGAAATCAGTTTCGGCGCAAATTTTCTGCGGATCTGTCTCAGCGCTCGCAGCGCCACCTATGCAATCCTTCATCTCGTGTCCCAATTGCCCGCAAATATCACAAGGCCTGGGTTTGTTGGGCTTGAATTCTTCCCGGATTATGGTGAAGTTTGGTTCGTGCGTGGCCAGACCCAGCATGATCAGGTCGGCGTCTGCCCCACACAGACAATGTTGCGTGTTTGGGTCGTGGTCCGGTTGGGCGCGTTGCTTCCTGATGTAGTCCATGATCTTGTGCTCGCCCTCGCCCGGCACGTTTGCGTCAGAGAGTATGACCTTGATTCCTTGCCACCCCGGATCGTTGTTCAGCCTCTCGTGAATGTAATAGTGCAAACAGTCTGACAACCTGGCCATGAACGGCGTTCCTGGAGTGATACAATTTGAGTCAAAATGCTCCTCCTTTGGCTTCTCCGCCGGCAAATCCGCGCCTCGCAACAACAGCTCGGCCCGGATCCGCTTGATCTCGTTGATCTTCTCGACCGTCTCCTTCGAAGCGCGAAAACGCCGCGACCTCTGTTGGTTCATCTTGGCGCGAGGGGCGACCCCGTCGATCGCCATGTACAACAGCTTCCGCGGCCTCACTATGTTGAAAATCCTGTCGATACAGTCGAAAATCGCGACCATCATTTCGTCCTCGTTGCGCGGCGCTGGTCTGTCTTCGGGATGCGTACACGGGTGGATTATCCCGTTCATATCTAGGTAGAGATTGTCGAATTCCACCCCGTTGGGGTTGGGCTCGGACGAGTCGGTCGGCACGCGGACCCCATTCACGTCGACGGCCTGAAATCGATCATAATTCGAAAATAGAGTACAAAACATACGCTATAACCTCACTTTTTGCTCGATGCAGTGGACTATCACTGAGGGGTATTTGCGGCTTAACCAGCGGAAGAACGCTGGTACTCCCATCGTGGATGGTTAAAATGATGTCAAAGAGGTGATGATTGTTCACAATTCGATAAATTTTAAACTATTTGGGTTCACTAAACATAATTGCGACTAACTTCACGCCGACGGACTTCACTTAACCTCAAACTGCTAGCGAGGAAGATACAAATGACCCGTACTTTCACACCGAAAGTGGGAGAATTACAGAACCACTGTTCACACTGTTACTCAGCCAGTTCAATAAAACAATATTTCATGCTCAAAAACTTTATTTATTGTGACAATTGGTCCAATATTTCAAAATAAATACGGAATATCAAAGTAAAAGCACAATGGAATGCCTCAAACGTCTTATTTCGACGGTGGTACGTATGACAGTACTATGGCAGACCTTGGGGAAATGGGTATCGAATGTGCATTCTGTTTGACGTTGATGATCATATCGGGCTCGTGATAATTCTCACTCCACAACTGGACTGTAACTTCTTCAGATACGGCCTTGATGTTGGCCGGGAAGTCCACCACAGTGCGATTGTCACTAGGATTCAAGGCTACCAATATACCGGGGTTTCCAGCTGTCACCCTGAAATCGATACGATATTAGTTTCATAAATAAATCAATCAAACAAATAATTTGAAATTATGTAAACATACCCGACTCTGTTCCGCGCAAGCAAATCAAATAATTTTTTTGGATTATTAATTCATTAAAAAATACGATTATTACCTAATGAATGCAAATACTGTGTTATTCTTGACCGCGTGGAAACTGAAAGAGCCTCGCATTACAGACGGCGACTCTCGCATCTTCAACAGTTGCTTATTTTGTACTGTAGTGGACGTTACCAGGGGAGTACCTGGTATCAGATACGTAATAATGTCCCATTCGCTGGTGGAATTGATCTTCCACAGAGGCCATGTGATGTTGTTGATGTTAAACGTTGAATTTAACATTTGTACGATATTCGTAACGTTGGCATTGGACTTGTGGAATAAATGCGACTGCAGCGGAAGATCGACAATGAACGAATTGTTCACTTTGTACGCCTCGATGTTGCTCAAATCGTCCGCCACCATGAACGGTCCATTTTCCGTCATGTTCTTGACCACGACTCTCCATTCTTTCAGCAGCGTCGACAATTCTAACAAATTTTCAGTCTTTGAGTGCGAATAGGAACAATAGTCGGTCATGAAACATCCGGGAGCATTCTGCAAAATGATCTCGTCTTCAAATTTGCCGTCGGCGAGTAGATAAGGGGCGCCTCTGAGCCTGACCCCGCTTGCCCCGTAACCCAAGAATTTCTTGATGACTTTTGCGAATTCGTCAGTCACGTTGGGGTTGCGGAAGTTGAGTTGCGGCCGCCCCTGCGGCGAGTAATAAAACTCCTTTCTACTCTCTGAGTAGGTCCAAGAAGAAGTGTTTTTCACCGTGACCCAATTGTTGGGAGGTTGCGGCCCGTCAGCGTTGTTCACGATCTTCGGCTGTTTCCAAATGTAGTAATCGCCGAACTCCGAATTTTGACTCTCCGATTCGTTGAACCAAATCTTGGAGGTCCCAGGTTCCAGCTCAACGATAACATTCACCTCCTGGTCCTTGTATTGTTTAATCGTTTTAACGAATTCGTGATTTTGGTCAAAGCTGGTGTAGGCATCTTCGGGCCACTGGATGATGACACCTGTGACGCCCAGTTCTTTGAGTTTGTTGATTTGCTCCGGATTTGTGTCTTCCAGTTCCGCCAGCGGGCCTTTCTCCCACCTGTCGACAGTTCAAATAGAATGGAGGGAGAGTGGAGTGGGGGTTACGCACCAAGTTCGCGGGGGTGGGGGGCTGCACTTGGGAGCCGCCAAAATGATCATGACGGCGCCCAAGAGCATCATCCCCCACAGAATCCAGAAGGTGATGAAAAGGAACCAGCGCAGCCGCACCCAGAATGGGTCATTCGCGTATTTCATGAGCTCCTCTTTGGTCAGCCCCACGAACGCCGTCTTGAGCTCGCCTGTGACGTCATTTAATTATGCATCATGTGACTGGCAAGCGAGAGTGTGAAGGTTGAAGAGATTGCATCATGCAACTGGTGTAAAGCAAAAACGAGTAACGGTAACTTTTGGCTTACCGATGTCGAGTTTGGCGTCTCCATTTTGCTTCTCGTTGGGCGACTGCTTAGCCACGACCGCCTCCTCGTTTGGTAACATCTTCTCGTCTGCGCCGTCAGCCTCCGGAGTCGGCGGCTTCGATTTCACTATGCTTTTAGGTCGAGTAACTGCAGCCTCTGAAAATAGAAGACTTGTTTTATTTTTAAAAACCAGTATGATGCAATTACCCTTACCTTCCATGTCAGCCTCAGGTATCGCTTTGTAGCTCGCCGGCAAATCGCTGGTCGGCTTAACGGTCAATTCTAACTTGTTCCCGTCCATTATGGCCCAATTGCCGCGTAATTGTTGTGCAAATTACTGTGATAAAGAACACGCCCAAGGGAACCGATCGATAACGCTGTACTGAACCTTCTCCTTTCGTGTCCCACGGACATGTGGTCATAGATTGCGCATGTGGTTGGTTGTGGTCGTTTTCGACAAGTTGACGGATAAATAACTAGATCACTATACCAACTATTATCACGTAGACGAATTCCCTAATCAAACAATTTTTATCTGAAACTACGAGCGATCAACGACCCCCATTTTATAACCACATACAAATATCAGCCGCAACCGTCTCCATTTTATACAAAAATCATGTTTTCCTTTTTTAATTTCAGCTTAATCATTGGGGTAGTTTTTTATTTTTGTTAGGTTGACACAACTTTTTTCAAAAAATTCAAGGTCAAACTATACTTTTTTCAATTTAAATTTCCCCACAAATTCAACCCTCGTTCAACCCATTCGTTACTCTTCTTGCACCCTTTAAACCACAACTTTTTCTGAAATTTTCGAAATTACTGCAACTAAATCCGTTGCTATGCCAACAATTTGTGTACACTGTCGCAACCAGCCTCAAAATGTTCTCTGCAAATGTTATCAAAGACGGAGACTTTACCAAGACCGTTTACACTCTGGTAAGCCCCTTGTGTTGTTGTCCAACCCTTCAGAGCCTATTTGTCGCAGATAAAAGACAATCGATTCGCCGATGCCATTAAAATACTGCACGGGATCCCAGAGTCGAGCTCTACCAGAGCCGGACTGTCATTATTGGCTTATTGTTACTTTTACATCCAAGATTTCAACAATGCGGCTGGTTATTACGAACAATTGACCCAGATGTATCCGGACAATAACGATTACAAGCTGTACTATGCGCAATCTTTGTATCAGGCTTGTCTGTACGACGAGTCTTTTCAAGTGACCAAAAAGATTGTAGATGATCCGGAATATAAAGGACAAGTTACTAAGCTTCAAGCTGCGATTAAATACAGCCAAGAGGACGTCTTGTCGGCAAAGAGTTTGGTGAACACTTGTCCGTCGGACGATCCAGACAAGGAGGTCAATCTGGGTTGTTTGCTCTACAAGGTATCGATTAAAAATGCTTATTTGTTGAATCGAGTAAACAATAGTTTTAATCAGGTCACTTGCGTTGTTATATTAAGTGTAGTATCGATTCATTAACGGAAATATTTGCATCGTTTAAGGACGAGAACTATGAGGAAGCTCTTGCGAAATTCACCACGGCTCTTCAGAACCAAGGTTTCAAACCCTACCTGGGCTACAACATAGCGTTGTGCTACTACAGACTCAAGGAGTACGGACCGGCGCTGAAATACTGCGGTACTGAACAATTTTGTATTTAATTACCGTTCATTGTTTGTATTAAAGCTGATATAATTGAACGCGGGATCAGGGACCACCCCGAGTTGAGCATCGGCATGCAAACCGAAGGAATCGAGGTGCGCTCAGTTGGCAACACTCTCACCCTGCACGAAACCGCCCTCACCGAAGCTTTCAACTTGAAGGCCGCCATAGAATACCAACTAAAAAACAGTAAATCACGTCCGCAGCACCGATCAATTCTCATTCGAGTCGTCTTTCAGTGGAGGCGGCTCGCGAGGCTCTGACAGACATGCCCCCGAGGGCCGAGTACGAGTTAGACGCAGTCACACTTCACAACCAAGCCTTGATGAATTTCGAACAAAATCCAACAGAAGGATTCGAAAAGTTGCAGTTTTTGCTCCAACAAAACCCTTTCCCTCCGGAAACTTTCGCCAATCTTTTGCTTCTGTACTGTCAACACGAATGTTACGACCTAGCCGCGGACATCTTGGCCGAAAATGCCCACCTCACTTACAAATACCTGACAACGGTGAGTGCGATTTTGAAGTTTTAACAATGCAATTCAGTATCTGTACGACTTTTTGGACGCGATCATCACTCAACAAACCTCGCCGAGCGAGGCCTATCAGAAACTTGACGAACTAGCAAGTCGATACACGGAGTTGTTGAGGAAACTCACCAAGCAAGTGCAAGAACACCGCAACCGTAACGACACGGAGATGGTCAAGAAGACTGTCGTGGAATACGAAGAGTGTCTGGACAGATACATTCCGGTGTTGATGGCGCAAGCCAAAATCTACTGGGACTTGGAGAACTATCAACAAGTCGAGAAGATATTCCGGAAGAGTGTCGAGTTTTGCAACGACAACGACACGTGGAGGTTGAACGTGGCGCACGTGCTGTTTATGCAAGAGAACAAGTTTAAAGAAGCGACAGGATTTTACGAACCTTTGGTCAAAAAGAGTTACTCAGAGGTTTTTTCATTGATGGGTTTAGGCAAATAATCGGTAGAGTTTTGTAGATATTGAACGTGAATCCGATAGTCCTGGCGAATCTGTGTGTTTCGTACATAATGACGTCGCAGAATGAAGAAGCTGAAGAGTTGATGAGGAAAATTGAAAAAGAAGAGGACCAGATGGCGTTCGAAGAGCCGGAGAAGAAGTACTTCCACCACTGCATCGTGAATCTCGTCATAGGGTAAGAGTGTAGAGGCTCACGTCTGCATGTAAGAGTTTGAATTTCAGGACTCTCTATTGCTCGAAGGGCAACTACGAATTCGGAATATCTCGCGTGATGAAGTCCTTGGAGCCCTACAGGAAGCTCGGGACCGACACGTGGTACTACACCAAGCGATGTTTTCTGAGTCTCGTGGAAAACGTGGCAAAACACATGATTGTCCTAAGAGATTCGGTCATCCAGGAGTGCATCTCTTTTCTGGAGAATTGCGAACGTAGGTACGGTCCGAACAGAAGGACTCGCAGTTAATCGACTGTTTCATTAGTGCACGGTAAGACCATCAGGACGACGGCTTATCCGACTCTGTCGGAGGAAAACGATGCCCCCAACGGTAGAGAGACGGTCACGTACGAGGCCCGAAAAATAAAATGTTTGCTCCTGAAACTGCAAAGCTACTAGATACCCTTTATTGTAAAGTTAGTACATGAATTTGACTATAAAAATCGTCTAAACAAATCCACTGGATCATAACAAAGTGTTAATAAAAACGTCTAAAATAAAATATATAACAAACTAAAAAAAGCACTAAAGCCCGGAAACACGAGGAGAGAGATTCGTTACGTAACGACTATGGGTCGTTTCAGATCTATTAAGTTACTAGTGAGCTCGTCTAAATAGAAAAATATCACATTTGTTCGGTTGCGATATGTCGAGTTATTTTATTTAAGCTACTATGGCACTGGAGGGGGTTTGGTTTAATCCGCAAGTACCGTCTCCTCTGTAGACTCTGTAATAACCTTGTTCGCCCCAGGAGGTCCCCCAGGAGTTCTTCACGATCCAGTAGGGAAGAGTCTTCTTGAAGAGGGGATAACCTACCGCAAATCGATCAGTACCGGTGGGGTGAATCATCAAATGGTACTTACTGTGCACTCCGTAACCGACGATCAACACGCCGTGGTCTAGATTCTTCGGGTTGCACAAGAACTTGTAGGGGTGGGACACACCCCCCATGTAGAACTGCATGGCGTTTGCGTTGATGGCGATCGAGATGGGACCGTTGGCGACCAACCACTTGGCCATGTCTGTCTCGTTGTGGCTGATGTTCAAGGCGCCGGTGATTTGGACCCGCGCGAGGCTCTTGTTGAAGTGACAAGTCTCGTCTTCGGCGTCGTAGGGGTAGTCCTGTTCCGTCTCCAGGCCCCCCAGTTTCTCGATCATCCTGCAACACAAAAGAGTTTAGTGGGTCGTTCGCACGAGTTCATCCGAGGCGTGCCGACCTGTACGCCGTGTCCATCAAGCCTCCGTTGCAGCCCTGGTCCTCGGTGTCGCAATCCACCAGCTCCTGCTCCGAGAACTCCGCCAACTTCCCGTGCTTGATGGCGTACTGTCCCTCCACGTTGCCCGTCACGCTGAACGCCCAGCAACTTCCGCACTGCTCCTGGTTCTTGACTTCCGTCACCACCCCCTTCTTCCGCCAGTCGAACTCCGTCGGGAGCTGCACGTCGGGGATCTCGGCGTCGGCGAACGGCGGCTCGTTCTCGTTGCGCAAGTCGGTCCGCAGGCCCAGCGACTTGGAGAACTCGTTCTGCGTCAAGTCGGCGAACTTGGTCACGCCGTAAACTGCCGTTCCTTGTTCGTACGCGTTGAGGACGCGGACGCGGTACATGTTGTCCCTGAACACCTTGAATCTGTACTTGAACTCCTTCTTGGTGTACTGCTTGTTGTGTCGCTTGATGAACGATTTGAACATGTCGAAGTGGAGGGTTTCGTCGTCGCGCCCCAAAAAGCCCAGCGTCTCGCGCTTGTTCCTGAAGGAGTGGACCTCATCGTCGCAGGTGACGTTGGTGACGCGGCTGTTTGGCACCCACACCTGCTCGAACACGACGAAGTCGCAGGTCTTGGGCTCGGCGCCCGAGAGCTTGCCGCATTTCGCGCGCTCGGTGCTCACGCTCTTCTTGCAATCTGACAGAACGATCTTCGCCTTGATCCTGTAAATGTCTCCGGCGACAACTTGCTGAGTGGCCGAGACGACTTCGTGCACTTTCAGCTTGTTGGGGTGACTCGACTCCCCATCCAGTTTGCTCAACCCTCCGTCCAAATATTTGATCACGAATTCGTCGTCCTTCGACACTTCGAACTCTCCACCTGGCACTCCACGCTTCCTCCTGCTGCTGGTGGTCTCGAACTTGTGGACTTTCTCGTCGCCATCGCAGGTTATAGTGAATTGCTTGAAGTTCTCCCACGGCTTTTCCCAAACCTTTATCTCGCAATTCTTCGGCGAAGCTCCTCCTTTGACGTTACAATCGTCCAATTTCTTTCGGTCGTTGCTCGAGCAGTCGGTCGGCGATATTTTGACCTTGATCCTGTACAACGTCCCCGCCACGACTTGCAAAGACGCCGAAACGATTTCCACAGATTTGTGCTTTTGTCCGCCTCTTTCGGCGTTCAGTCGTGTCAATCCGTCGTTGATCAATTCCTTGACCTTGGCGCTGTTCTTGTCCGTCGGATTGGCGCCCCCCACGAGGGTCGACTCTCTTCGGAAGCGACTGTAATTTGTTCGGTTGCTGTCGTTCTTGTCGCGCTTTATGTTCTGGCACTGCGACTTGACCACTTTCGGACTGCCGAAATCGTCGTTGACGTACACCTGGACTTTGCAGATCTTGGTGTAGTTTTCGAAGAGCTTCTCGCGACAGTTCTCGTACGGATCTGTCGGTTTGTCCTCCAAACAACGCGAGATTCCCATGCGCATTATCAGGTGGTAGTAGACTCCGTCGTCCCCTACCATCTTCTTGGCGCCCAAAATCTGCAAAACTATGCGCTTGTGGTTGTCGTCGTCGATATTGTCCAAAGCCGAAGCCGCGAAGTCCGCCAAATTCTTCACCACGCCCTTTTCGTCAGGTGAAATCTTCTCCAACTGACGGATCGCTCTCTCGGATCGATGTTTGTTCTTGTCTTTGTCGTCGTCCTCTTCACTCGACGAACTTGATGATGACGAACTCGACGAGGAGCTGGACGAGTCCGAATCCTTTTCGTCTTTCTTATGGTGTTTCTTTTCTTCAGAAGCCTTCTTCTTCTTCTCCTCTTTATGTTTCTTTTCGTCGCAGTCGTCCTCTTCGGAGGAGCTCGAACTCGAGCTAGAGCTAGAGCTTGAACAGTCCGACTTGTTGTCACGCTTGACTCTCGATTTGCTGTCGCTTTCTTCCGACGAGTCTTTGCTTTCGTCCGAGCTACTGTCAGACTTCGATTGCGACAATTCGCTCTTCGGAGTCGTCTCAGGAGTAGGCTCCAGTGTTGTCGCTTGTTCTTCACTCTCGGGAGTTACCGTTGACAGCTCAGGAGCGGCAAAATCGTTCATAACTTGTTCGGTGTCGGCCAAAAGAGGATTTCCGGTGGACTCGGCTTCGACTGCGACTTCCCCACTCGGTTGACTCTCTAGTTGTATTTGCGACTCCACAGTAGAGGGCACCACAACCTCATCTATTCTTTTACCGACATCAACTTGGCTCTTTTTGTTCTGTTGCACAGGCTCATCGTTCTCTACCACGATCATCGACTCAAGGTCGTGCAGTCTTGAAGGTGTCATCTCCTCCAGAGCTCCAGTCTCTGCCATTCGATCGAAATTTGGACCCACGACGGTTGGCGGTTTTACGTCTTTTGCACCGGTACCGTCGATCTCGTTGCTCATCTCCATTTTTCTTCCGTCCGACTTGACGAATTCTTGCGAAACGGTGCAATTGTTCCCGATCACGTGTTTAGCCTTGGTGATCCAAGGCTTGTGCAAATAAGTTATTTTACAAACGCTTGAATCGACTGTAGAGTCTCTGGGGCACGACTCCGCTCCCAGGTTCGAGTCTTTGGCGCAGATCGTCGGCGCAACTTCTACTACCAGAATATATTTGACACCGCTAACAACCTGCAATGATTGGTATTTAGCTTTAGTTTTGGACTACATTGGTAAGATTTACTTGTTGCTGTAACTTAAGTACTTTAACTAGAGACTGTTTCTGTTCGCGTTCGCTCTCGATGTGTCCTAGGCCGATGTCGATCAGCTCATCCACGCCCTCCGCGTTGGGATTGAGGTCAATTGGGCACCCCAGACAAGGATAGGACTCGCGCCTGACAGCAACAAAGTGATCGCCCACTTCAGACGACACCGCCTCGTTGCTCAACGCAATCTAGAACGTGGGGGCGCGTTAGAAATTGAAATATCGCGAGATGACAAAATTACGGATTTCGTCTCGTTAGCGTCGTCGTTTGGACTCGTGGTGGGGTCATAGACCGGTTCCTCGACGATAATTTCCGGTTTGGACTTGCAATTGACGTCGTTGAGCACCTGACTGCCCTCTTCGGCGGTGCTCCGAACGAAAGCGTTGCAGGTCAAGCTCGTTTCCGTGCACGGCACGTCCGGGTAGTTGTTGATGCAATCGACGCTTACGTCCAACGTTAATTCGGTGATATCAGCCTAAAATTAGTAGAGGCGTAGATAATTGTGCTATCAATAACCTCCTTTATCAAATATTGCACAATATAAACATGTTGGATCATGGCTAAAATTATACCTTCGTGTGCGCATTAATGAGGGTGGCTTGCTTGTAGTTGTAGACCTTGATGGGGGTGGAGTTGAGGTGGTTGAGCACGGCCGCGATCTCGGCGTCGTGCGAGTCGTACGCATTCGCACCATTCTCTTGATTTACCTCACTATTCACGAACAATGAGCAACACAAACAAATAAACAAGCACCGCAAGAGCGCCATGTTTATTTTGTGAATGTCATTCTAATGTCAAAAGGCGGTCAAATGTCAGCTGGGTGCTCGCAGCGCCTCCGCCTTACAGGAATCTGCACCGACAAAATATTCGCGCGATCCGAATCGACTGATTCGAGCGCGAGTGGCTTATCGGTCCGAATTGATTGCGCAAATAAGTCGTCTTAAAATAACGCGACAAACATGTTTTCGTGCTCTCCGCGATAAAGCGCCGAGAGTCGAGTCGGTGGTCGCGAATGCAGTTACGAAATTGTTCCGAAGAAAAAAGAGTTACAAAACCGCACCAACGTCCTTGTAACAGTGCGCATTACGGAGCTTGTTTGGAGGAGGCGGCACACCGCGACTCCGCTCGAACGCAACACGTTTATTTGCAGTGCTTATAAAATTAATTATGTTGAGTTTCGACGATTACACGGCCGCGAGCTGCTTTTAAAAAATCGTTATCGCTACTACGATGATAAGGTGTTTTTTTTTATTATGTAACGTTGGGAGCTGTCATTATCACCGCTGTAACACCGAAATAAATCTCGGCCTGCCGTGCTCCGTCAAAATGTCATTTGTTCACATTAAAATTTTTGTTTGTGTCATTTAGTGGTCCCATTAATTTCATTTCGACATTTTTTTTTCGATAAATTCAGGGATACATCCTCGCTCCTACGAAAATTCACCAGTGTTGGAGTCTGTGAAATTGTTCGTGTTGTGTAAGTCGCATTTTTTACATTTGTACGACTAAATTTACTGCGGTGATTGTCAATCATCACATGTCAACTTTCGCAGGCCACTTGTCGATTCGTGCCAAAATCGGTCGCACCAGGGGCGTGCGCGAGGGCCTGGGTGCACTTTTCTCGTCACTTCTGTCATCGAACGCCTTATCTCAAAAAATCTGTCGTAATTTGAACAATTTGTGTGTCGGAACTGATCACTCCCCCTTTGATAAAGCGCTAAAAGCAGCACGTGTTGTAATTGATCCTCCCATTATAGCCTTTTACAGCGGTATCTCCGTCAAACTACAACAATTTATTGGTACTTTTTAATTGTTGCAATGCCATCGCTGACACCGCCGACTAGTTTGTCGTAAACAAATTAAAAAACCGACGCGCTATTAATAGCATTGATTCACATCATCATTCAAGTTCTCCAAACCGCGAAAATCATGTTTTTACGCGTTCACACGAAAATCACCTTCGAATCGGATTCTGTTCGGTCTTAATTTCGGCAATCGATCACACGACGAGAAGTTGCATAATTTCCCTTGGCCATAATTACCGCTGAATCAGTTGCGACAGCGGCGGCGACTTTAGGGAAATTGTACCGTACGGACGGGCGCAATTATTGTTGCAGATTTTTTGCAACGTCTCAGTTGCTATGCAGTTTGTGGTGCGGCGATGCGTCATTGTTTATTATTTGGTTTGATCGCGGTGATGCAGTAATTGCTTTGACAGTTTGATACATTAAAATTCGACTGTTACGCCACTTTAGCAATATACATAAATTGCGGCGTTGCCGGTTGACTTCTTCGCAGTTGCTAAATTCGACCAAAGAACTGTTGTTTTTTTCGGTTTCAAATGAGATTGTAAATTTAAGTGACATTCTTGTGGAAGCGGAAGGTCGTTGGGATTTAAATGTCACAAATGTCAATTGGAGGAGAATGTCACTTGTCAATTCGGACTGTCATTTTGGCCGCATTTAGTTTTGGTCGAAGCAATGATTTTAAAATTTGTTGTAAGCGTTTCAGTGTTTTTATTCGGGACAGAAAAGGGTAATGACTAATGAGACAGCGGAGGTAATAAATAATGTTGTTTATTGTTCAAAATACAGCTTTTTTTATGTAACTTTCTATTGTTTCACACCAATTGGGGTAACAATCGATAATCTCAATATTTCATAAATTAAAAACAAACAAGACTTACTTTCTTTCTTTTCTTCTTGCTTTCTTTTTCATGTTGTATTTTTGTTTGTGTTTCCTTTACTACATTTAGTGTGTATAATAAGGTTATATGACCATGACCGCTTACCTTACATAATGTTTAATATTAATAATAATGTCAATACATTTTGATTTTTAAGAGTTTTTGGCCAAACAACAATAAAACGCTGCAGTACATTCGTTTATTTAGTTACCGACACGAAAATGTCCATTATGTCAATTGTTTCTATTCTAGCACGATTCACCGTCGAAGTAAATAGTGTTAAAAATAGAACAAATATTTTTTTTACAAATTAAATAAGACTGTTCAGGTTTCTGTACAATATTTGTTGGTCTTTTTTAATACAGAAATTTAAAAATGTAAAGAACATTAAAAAAAACATTTATTCAAATGGTCTGGTGCTTGTTTTTGTTTCCGTTAACCAATGGCTCAGCGGCATTAGATGTCAAAAACTATAGATATCAAACGTCATTATTTCTTTTGCAAAATCGGTTTATTTTAGAACTAACCAACGAGAGTTTTCGTGATTTTTTGGTTTTTACTTTGAGGAGGTACTCTAGTATAGGATAGAATATTTTCTTCTTTTTTTAACTATCAAACTTTCTACCGTCTGCCTTTTGTCTACAACTTTGTTCATATTTTTTTTTTGTTCGACACTGCTAGAATTTGAGAAATTTCTCCTGTGTGAGCGGATTTTGATAAATGTCACAACTTGTCAAAACGAAACGTCAAGCCAATTTTAAAGATTTTAGGCGATTTAGGTTCGTCGAACAAAAAAACGTTGTATTCAACTCGTTCTTGTGTAAATTGGGCCTTTTTTCAAGCAAAAAAAATTGTCCATGTATAGTAGTTTATTTAACGATTTCGTGTGTAAATTGGGCTTTTTTGCTTGAAAAAAGGCCCAATTTACACACGAAATCGTTAAATAAACATGGACAATTTTTTTCAAATAGATAACATTTCCAAAAAGAAAATTTTGATTTAATTCTGGTGATAATGACAGGTGCAATGAAGGTACACCAAATTTGAAGTCAATCTTTAAAGTAGATCTTGAGATATTATGGCGGCCATCTTAGAAAACATGGTTTCGAAAAAAACTCGTTTGTTTTTTTTGCATCAACCTTTATAATCACTAATTAGGATTGTTTTTAACCATTATAAATACGTCCATCTTGGAAATTTCCGGAAAAGGTCGGAAAGACACATTTTCAACATCCTACACTTTAGAAAAAGCCATCAGAAAAAAAGGATTATTTTCAAAGTTCTAGGCTAAGCTCCTCCTTGAATTGAAAATGTAACTTCAAGCAAATAATGATCAAGGTGAACTTATGTAACCGCTTTTGCAAAAGAAAACAAACGACAGAAATTTTTTTGAACGCTCGATACTTTGTACATCTATTTCTCGTTGCCTTCTTGTCCCCCTTGGATTAAAGATGAATGTTTTAACTTTCTTTGTTAGCATGAAGAACTTTTGTTGTAGAGGTTATGGCAATTTTGTTATTATACCGTGCGTTCCTCTTAAGCGAACACATACAAAAATTGTCTAGATCATAAGTTTGTTGCGAATCAAAGTTTTTCTCCGAAAGATGTGTAAATTGTTTTTTCAAAAAACTTCAAAAATTCGAGCTTTTCATTCCTCGGACCGTTATTCGTACAAATTTCGTTGCAAGAAGAAAATTCCAAGTCACATCCGTGCAGTGTGAACTAATGTCGGCGAATAACGTAATTTTTTTTGCGGATTTGTCAGAAAAGTATTTCGTCGTCACCTTCACAGTCAAGGTTTTCGGGTTGGTGCGCTCTTCCTGAATTCTTTCTTTCGACAAAAACAAGTAGAAGGAGATGATCCGGACGAGATTCGACAAAAGCGCAACGAAGAAGTTTGCGCTTTGTCGAAGGTCGATCGGCATGTAAGGTGGTCGGGAGGCCGCGTCGCCGCCACTGCGTCCGACAACATCATCCTTAATAATAAACAGCGTCGTCGGCCAACATCCACAAAGAGCATTCAACGGCGAAAGTGTGCGGCTGGATTTTGGCGCGAATCCCCCGATTCATCGTCCCGATTCCCAGTGAGAGTGTCATATCATCATCTCTGTTGCAGATGCGTCGTCAGTCGGCGGTCGAGAGTGTCGGCGTCGTGTTGGTCGCCGTCTTCTTCGCGCCGATCCGCCGAAAATAGCCGCGACCTGGTGCGCGCTCCTTCGAAATCGGCAGCCGAGACGAGGGACAAGGACGAGTGGGGGGACGCGGCGCGCTATCTAATCACCGCCCCGCGTCGTTGTTGTGACATGTCGGTTCGGTGATTCAGTCAGCGTGCGACGATCGAAGAGGAGCCGTGCAGAGCAGAGAGCCATCGCCGGAGCTGGTGCGCGAGGAGTGTAGCGAGTGCGCGCAGCGGTGCAGTGTCGTAACACCGCACTCTCACACACACGCAAACACGCAGACAGACACACACGCAACCGTACGTGGTCCGCTCCACGCCGATGGACGCCTGAACGTTGGCAAAATGGCCGCCGATTCGGGAATGGATACGTGCCCGTCGCCAGAGATAGCCGACTCCAGGAAGAGGCCGCTCGACGGGGACAACGACAACGGCGACACGAAGCGCTCCCACTTCAGTCCAGGTAACGCGCACTAGGCACGCCAATGGCGTTGACGTTAGCCGTCCGGGCGGCTGTCATCGCGCCGCTGTCAAAAGCGAGCGGTGTCGGCGAGGCGGGCCGCCTCCTGGGGGCGCGCGCCAGGCCGCCAGTCAGTCGGTCGCTCGCCGATGTCCGGTCCGGTCGCGATCGCAGACGCAGCGCCCCCCCCGGGAGAAGCCACCGCCACGACGACGACGACGGCCCACCGATGATCAGCACCACCTCGGACGCGTTCTATCTACGTGATCTGGCCAGCACGCTGCCCGGTGGTGAGTCTGCTTCACGTACGACGTCATCGCCGTCGACTCTCTCTCGCTGTGCCGCATCGTGCCACATCACGCCGCATTCCGGGGATTCCGGGTCGTTGCGCGGCGGCCCCGCCGAAAACTCGCTCTTCCAGATTGACAACGATCGGTCGGCCAGTGCAGCGCGATTTTCGATTTCGATTCCAAATGTTTTGTGGTGACGATGGCGGGCCGAGACACGTGTACACCTGGCACACGTAATGACGGGAAACTGACGATTGAGACGTCAAAGGTTTGATATCAATCGATCCGCGACGAGCTTGCACCCCTTCGAAACCCATCTAGTTAGCAATTTGTCAAGTGCCCCTTCAGGAACACACGAAAAACGTTCGCATCGATCCACCTTTTTCATTTTTTTTACGCTCTAAATATAGGACGGCATCTTTTGGGAATGTTGTTTATTTATCTAGCACCGTTTCTTACATCATTCGCGTTATGAAGATTGGTTCTGATCTCGGTGTGCCGCGACTCGAAAAACGACTGTCAAAAAATGACAGTTGTCGGACGACAAAACTTACTAATTTCGAACGCATTTTTTCCGTATTTCGTTCGTCGCCAACCGTTGTGACCAACATAATTGCAAATATCGTAACTCGTGACGTTGATTGACACAACCAAACTGTAGATCCCTCGTTGCGATCTTGGTGTGCCGTGACTTTTCAGTATTGCAATTGCAAACAAATGTCAGAAAGTGACAGTTGTCGGACGAGCAAAGAAGTAAGTTTCACCTAGTTTTTTTCAAGTTTGGAAGCATTTTAACGTCACGAAAACATATTTTTCCGATATTTCAGTCGTCGGCGACCGTGATTAAATTGATATGTACTGTAAATATCGTAGCTCGTGACGTAGACTAACAGAGATCCTTCTAGAATTTGCTTTGCTTGTTTTCATGCAACTTCGGAGCGTATCGAGAAAGATTTTCTTCTAACAATTCAAAAAAACGTTGCCATCTGAATTCCGACATTGCTGTCATCGTAATGCCAAGTATTTACTCAATGATACGTCTGTTTTTGCGTCGAGTTCCGACATTCGATTGACATCTCGATCATCATCTTCGGAGGGTGGTTTGTTATTTCGTTTTTTCAGTCTAAATATAGAATGGCACCTTTTGTAAATGTTGTTTATTTATTTAGCACCGTTTATTACATCATTCGCGTTATGAAGATACGTTCCGATCTTGGTGTGCCGTGACTCGAACGTTACACTTGAAAAACTAGTGCAAAAAGTGACAGTTGTCGGACGAGCAAAGAGGGAAGTTTCGTGCTCTCCTACCTACATTTTTCGGTATTTCGTTCGTCGCCAACTGTTATCAAATTGACATTTGCAATTGTAAATGTCGTAGCTCTTGACGTAGACTGACGTAGATCCTGCTACAATTTACCCGACTTACTATAATCCAACTTGGAAAATCGCTCCAAGCTGACAAATAATTCTGACTTTTTTTTTGGACTCCCTCTGTCGGGGGTGGTTTCTCTTTGGATTTTTTTCAGCGTTTGCCGGTGCGGCTAAATTGGCTCGCCCGCCATTGTGCAAACGTCCCGGATTAAATTCCCCGCAAAACTGAACATAAACTCCGAACGTGATAGATGATTGATGATAAGCTGCGAGGGTTACGGAGCCTGTCGAGGTGGGCGTCCGTTACACGCAACATCTTACCCAACACCGGATTCCTGTCGGCACAATCGAACGGAAAATGTGTTTTCGGCGTAAATTGCGAAGCGAAAAAGGAAAACATTTCGCGTTGTGCAACAAACAATTCCACTGACGCGGCCAATTAGCACTCGACGATGCTTCTTGCGATCGTGTTTGCGGTTCCCATTTGTGATCCGAACGGCGATAAGGCCGTTTCATTTACTTAATGGGATCCAGATAACGGGGGCCGTGTGCCAATCCGTCGCCGGGTCGAAACGGAAGTTTCCCCCGCGTCGGAGGGAACCATCGAAGGTGGACCGAAACGGTGCCAAACCGTGTAAAGGTCAGCGTATTGTAATTTTTGACCAAAATTTCAATTCAATCGGTGCGATCCAAGGCCGCCCGTGCGAAACTATGAGAATATGAAAGTGTTCAATGTCACCCAGTTCTGGGAGCCGAATTGCGCAAACGGGGAAACGGCAAACATCCCCGCGATGGCAAAACCGTGTCAAATACTTGCAGAGGTCGGCAGGAATAGGAATTTTCGGCACGAACGAGGCCGCTTCTATTCGAAAGTGTCCAATGTCGCCGGAGAGTCGCCGGTGGCGCCTCGCGCGTTCCACCCCCTTCCGAGGAGCCGTGACATTTGCAAAGGTCGCGGATTCGACGTCCCGATGAGTTATGGGTTTGGGCAAGTGTCAGGGACTTTTTTGGGGAGCGGAAGATGGTCGGAAGGAGGGTCGAACGGTGCACTTGTTGCGCTCACGGCACCTCTCGTTGGCGCCCGTGCGACAGCGGATCCTTTCTCTTCGGACGCCTCATCAGGGTTTCCTCCTCGATACCAATAATCACCGTAATAATAACCAACAGTACATGACCGTAATATCAGCGTTATTATCGTTGCACACACATGTAACGTGGTAGTAACAAGGTCAAAATAACGTATTCCGATGTTTGTGTGTTCGAGTGAGTGTATTTTTTTTAAATATTTATGCGTTATGCGGAGAGATTCCGGTGGTCGGAGGCGAATCGGTTGTTATTTATGTGCCGTGTAAATATTTGCCCCGCGATTAAAGAAATCACTCGAATTCGGGGTAAACCAGATAAACGAGATAAACGAAGAACAATGAGGGCCGATGGGAGACCTTTAACCCCCTTCAGGGTCGTACTTCTATATGGGCCTGTTCAGAACAATAGTTAAAATTTTAAGTATTCTGCCCTGTTTAAAAAAAAGTCAAAATTTAAGGATTCTGCCCTGTTTTTAAGGAATGTAAAATTCACTTTCGGCTAAAAAATTCATCTTCGGAAAAACAGCTAAATTTTAAGTATTCTGCCCTGTTTTTAATGAATATTAAAAAAGTTAAAATGTCAAAGCATTTCGGCCTACTTATAAGGTATATTAAAAAAGTTATTTCGGCATATTCTTAAGGTATTTTGCCGTTTTAAAAGAATATTAAAAAATTTAATTTAAATTTCCAGTCCAAGTTGGCGTCGCAGAGTCGATTGTGAACGCACCACTCGTATAAAAACGTAAGATTTAAACAGCTGATCCGTGATCCGTAATCCGTAGTCCGTTCACAATCGACTCTTCTAAATTTAATTTTTTTTTTTACAATTAAAAAAGGGTTTTATCGGAAATTGCTGTACGATGGTCCACCCTGTACTGGTTTTCGTCTTTATGAGATCATAAAACGGTGGAGTTTCTCGTGAGAATTTGCCTAAATCGGGCGTTTTGGCCCGGAACGGTGAGGGGATCGATAAGTTGGAGATTATCGGAGTGTGTAAATAAAGGGTTGTCGGTCGAGGGGTCCGTTCGCCGCCGTCACTTTTCCTGCGGTCCGCTCACGATCAAGTGTGCAGGTGTCGAACACAAGTCTCTCCATCTAGAGTCGCCTGCGAATGGAATGTAACGATTTTGCTAAGCAGCAGTGACATTATGGACGACCTTGAGCAAATTAACTTGCGCGTTTTACCCCCCGCCGCCCATCGTCGGAAGCCGATCTGCGCAAATTAGAAATTGGTCGGGTGCCGTTGTTTTTTCTACCGGGGGGGCACCGCGTCTCGCCGGATAATCACGGAGAAGTTTCGGCGTTGCCGGGGAGGCGGTGTTCGAACGGGCCGTCCCGGGGGAGTTTCGCCGCTTTTGATTCCTCCGGGGCATCGATCGAGGGTTGATATCGACGCGACGGGAACGGGGTCGTGTACCTGGCGTCTCCGCGAAACCGCCTCTTTGACGGGTTATTTTCGGCGTGGGATTTTCCGGTGGGGCGAGGGGCGGTTTTCGTACGCACAAGGGGCGACCGTGTCGCGGAGGAGAAAATGTCGCGACGAACGATACGTTTATCTCCGGACTTTGGGTTTTTCGATCTCGGGTTCGTGTCCGATTAGTCGCGGAAATCGAAAAAATGCGATAAGCTCGGCGCGGATGTCAAATGTCAAATTTGTGTGTGTGTGTGTGTGTGTGTGTGTATACGGTCTTCACCTGGGGCTTTCACGGCAAATACGAAATACTCTCCATAAAGTCGAGATGGCAAGTCGTGAGGTAATTGTTGCCTTTTCTGGTGAAATTTTATGGGGAACAGATTTTTTTCGTTTACTTTTTCGACAGCTAATTGCCTCGGTTATGACAAATAACGTGAAAAGGAACGTTAACGACCTGGAATTTAAGTCATCTTCATTTTAGACGATAATCTCGTAGACTAGAAATTGTAGTATACAGGGTGTTATGGAAAGTTGTACAAATATTTTAACCACGAGCTACTGGCTTCATGTAGAACTCGGAAAAAATATTTAAAAAATTCTTTGTCAAAAAATAAAATTACGTGATATACAGGGTGTGTTTTTAAAATGTGCCGAAATTTTACCTTCGAGGTTGTTTGACAACGTAGAAGACTAAAAGCAATTAAAAAAAATTGTAGCTCAAAAAATAAATGTCATTTTATTTTTTGACATAGAATTTTTTAAATATTTTTCCCGAGTTCTACATGAAGCCAGTAGGTCGTGGTTAAAATATCTGTACAACTTTCAATAACACCCTGTATATTGTAGGTATTGCTTCTAGACCAAGGGAAATTGGGCACTTCTGAAATCCTATAAAAGTCACATAAAAGTCATCTTGTAAAATTCCATGGTCTTAATAATAAAATATTACGAAACAACATTTTTATGTACGAAATGTACGTATCCCTTGTGTTCTTATAAACAAAGAACTGCTAAAGAGATTTTAATAGGGTCTTCACCAATAGTTAAAGTAATTCTTTAACTTAAGTTTTAACACACAAAGCATTCACCGCATTGGCTGGGGCCTGGGTAAAGGTAGATTTTTGTAGTGAGTACTCGGAAAGTACCGACAGTTTGTCGATCTAAATTTGTAACAGGGACAGCGACACTTGCGTACATTAATTAATATAATATAGTTGCGTTTTATATGTAGAAAAATACTTCAGAAACTATGCATACATGTTTTTTTTTCTACATCATTATCTATGTAAATTATATGACGAAAAAAATTATTAATAAAACTTGGAAAATATTAATCAGGTAGCATTAATTTTCTAATGTCATTGCGTGACTTAGGTAAACAGCTAAAAGTAAAAAGGTGTCACCATGTTTGTGCATATTTATAGTTCTTTTACAATTATTTTTTTCCATAAAATGGTCAAAGTGGTAATGAAGCGTTACAAAGTATTCTCAAGTTCTTTTTGTATTTTTTTAATTTGTGTAGTCCACGAATACAAAAATGTAAAAGAAAGTCTCTAAATATACTTGATGAAATAACGGATGTTCTTCTTATTTTCCTGATTTAATAAGTTTATTTGGAATTTTTGTTTTCATTTTGAAAGTCCGCAAGTCGAAGCGTCCGAACGGCTTTTGAAGCGATTGTCGATTTTTCACTTGGAAAACTACACAATCGATTGATTCTGTTGGTTCGACAGGTCGGAACAAAGAAACGGGCGCGCAACAGGGTTTCCACGTCGTCCCCCCATTATTCCCGTCCGCGAACAAAACGGCAACAATGTCGATTTCTGCAATGGAACCAAGATACACGTCACCGTAGATAACAGTTCTCGAAATAGACAAACAATTAACGAACAAATAACAGAAGAGCAAACATAAAGGGAGAGAACGAACTTAAGATCTGGGGCGGCGGCGAGGACGCGTCGTTTTTTACGCGCCACCTGTCCATCAAGGCAAAAAATCGGCAGTGCCCCCAATCCCGAAAACCCGGAAGAAAAAAGCATCCCGGAGGATTTCCGGGGGACCGTCCCCCATTATTAGCACCGATGTACAGTAACACGCCGAGGAGTTTCGAACGTGTCGACGGGATCGACGTATCGTTTCGTCGACACCTCCAGGAACGAATCGTCCTTATTTACGTTTCGGTGTTTATTTTGGTGATTCGAACTTGAACGCCTTCGCCAGGTTGTCCTAATCGAATTAGTGCGGTACGTAACGTTGCGTAACGCCTGCCGCAAGCGTGAGTGCATTTTTAACAGGTGGGCCACGGACAGGTGCGTTTTGTTGTGGGGCTGAAACAATTGTCCCGAACGATCGTCGATGATCGCGCGTGCATTAAAAATGACGTCGGCGGGGACGATCGATGGGAGGCCGACGATTTTTCCGCCGCCCCCGACGGATTGTCGCAACGAACGAGCGCTAATCAGATCGCGACCCCTTTAAAATCGTTTCGTGCGAATTTAATTTAATCCCGCGAGAGCGTCCCTCGACCATATCTGGGGGGGGGACTCCGCCGTTGTCCTTCTTTGGCGAAGTCGACGAAGAGTCCGGTGAGAGCGTCGCTTCGAGTTTGTCATTGGAATTTCGCCGTTGCATTATGTAACCTCCGCAATAAATTTGATAATGAACCAACCAGAAAGAATTTAAATTGGACCTTCGACGAACCAGTTTCGAGTCTTCCTTTCCGTCGCCGATCCGATGAGTCAAAGGAATCGGAGCACCTGCGAAACCGCAAAGAATCATCGTCGACAAGGTGAATAAGTCGAGGGAATGAAAATAAAAAGGTGAGAGTTGTTGGCAAGGGAGAGGAGCGAGTTTTCGACACGAGGCGAAGAGGTTTTCCGAGCGGTGGAAAAACCCGTCGATGCGGTTGCGAGATAATTTTGGGAATGGCTCGTACTACGAAAGAGAGACGGAGAAAGTGTTCGCTGCCAAGATTTTTCTTCGTTTTTGGACAATTTTCAAAAAGTTCGATTGTAGCGTGTGATAGATACGGCTCGTTTCGAAAATATAGTAGGCAACGTGTAATTAGCAGGAAAAAAACCAGTGGCGTAGGTGTTTCAAAGACATTTTAATTAGGCCAAATGGACAACGGTGGCGGCGGCAAATTGTGGTGTGTCTTGAGGCAACTGAACAAATCTCTTTCGAACAAACAAGGGCGCAAGATTAAATTAAATAATTAATAAATAACAAATCAGTAGAATTTCAGAATGCTAATTAAAATTGACTAATCTCAGTTAGAATGTCAAAATATATAAAAGATTCGGTAAACCTTGTTTTTCTATGTCTACGTTCAGTAATAATATAAATAATCAGTACAGTCGAATACTTATAAAAAATATCAAAATAAATATACCTTCATACATAAGTATATGTACAGTTGCGAACAATAAAAAATAGTACAACTCTTGCTCAAAATTCGCCAAATATTTAGCTGCTTAAATGAGGCTCTAATTTGTCAGCTAATGAATGCCATTCGTCTATCAACTAACATTTACCACCTAACCTATTTCTAGACGTTTGGCATAAATCACAATGCCAAAAAACCCAAATTGTACCATGTAAAAAAAAGTGTACGGTTTTTTATTGTCCGCAACTGTATGTATAATTTTTTTTTGGGTCACACAATTAATAATCTGATTTTTTTCTTTTTTTTGTATGTAGTTGAAAGATGGCAAGTTTTTTAAATCGTTTTTTGTTTTACGTAATTTGGTTGAACCTTCTCAAAGTGTATAATTTGATCTCTTAAACCGTTTGTGGCCCCGTTTGTTTTTTTTCCACCGATAAGGTGCATGAATCAAAACTGATGACAATCTATTTGAAGTCGTTAGCGAGTCGCTTTATTCACGTTATCTGGGTACCTTATCGCATCAAGGACAATTGCGGATCTTAATGAAATCAAAAATGTCATCCTTTGTCCGGATTACCCACCAGTCGACAATCGAGAGTGCCACCGAATATTGTACATCCAGATTAATTTATTGTTTATTAACGTTACTTCGAGACGATCACTTTTATCTCACAAAGTAAATTTAAAGGTCCAACTGCCAAGCGACGGAAAGTTCTGTGGACCGATAGCAACGTAAACGACCGTAACAATTAAAGTGACTCACTCGGTGCATTTTTATAAACATGTAAAAATGTAGGTCGCGCTACGTTTTAGGATGGTGATGTGTCGGTTTAATCATTGCGATCCGGCACGAAGGACCAGTGTCAAGGTCGCGTAATAAAACGGCTAGATCGGAGATGGCGAATCTAGCGTGTAGAAACTACCTACCTGGACTCTTCACGGAATGAACCGGTCATTAAGTTGGTCTGGGGTAATTTGGTCGACTAGTACCTGCGTAATGGGTTATTTAGGAATGTTTAGTTAGTGTTCTTGCGTTTGCTTTGGGCTCTTCACCCGTTCGGGTGAAACTTCGTGGCAAAAATTCAGTTGGGATCATGGCCTTGTGTTGTATCGGAACTTGGTGATGCAATGTTGCGTTGCTCAAATTGTAGCTAAATGTGTTTGTCATTAGTCCAACATGTGATTTTTTTCATTAATGGCATGATTACCGTTACGTAATCCATAAAATTTCATTCTCGTTTTGTCAAAGCCGGATTAGAGAGATTTTTACATTCGGACACGAATCCGGACGGGGTTATTTGGACCCTTTCATCGGACTCGTAAAAATGTCATTTGAAAATTAATGGCACTGTAATGGTCTATTTCTAGAATATTTGCAACTTATCGTAATTTTAATGAAGTTTTGAGCACCTATCCGTTTTTGGATTATTGAATTTTCAAAATGGTAAACAGCAAAGTTAACGAGTTCTTTCATACGTAAGAAAAAAACAAGACTATGAAAACTTTAATATCATTTCTAAATTGACTACAATTGAACTGAAAAATATCAATAGGTGGACAAATGTTATTGGAAGATTCCAGGGCTAAGGCACATCGATAGAATAAATTGAAAAAGTGTACGACAATACAATGAAAGAGGAGAACAACTACAATAAGAAAATGTGTAATTTATTTATTAAAGAACTGACATCGATTTTGAAGTGAATCAATTTGTTATAAAGGTCCAACGATACGGTGATTTTTCTTCGCGTTATCATGTGTTTTTGTGGAGTTTTTTTCTTGGACACTTTCAACAGAAACGATAAATAGGAAATGAAATAATTCGTAAATACACCAATGAAACAAAAGACTGTAAGTAATTGTAAGTAATTAATATTAGAAAGAATATTCCTGTTACGCTTAATGAAACGTGACGTTGACATTACAGACGATGCAATGTGATCTAAATGAAGGGTGAATCTAAATTCTTTGTCAGCACAAAATCCGAGATCTTTTATGTTATTGTCTTTTATTACGAGAAGATACTACTTTTACACTTGGAGATGTTAAAGTTTCTCGAGAATAATGTTATGATCGATTTGATCAAACGATGAAATCGAATTGAATCTGGGAACGGTTTTCGAGATTTTCCAAAAAACAAATTGCGAAAAATTATTGATGCACATTTATTTATTGTGAAGAAGAAATATAATTTTTCATGCAAGAATTAATATGGGGATGTATAATACAGTCATGTGCATATAAATCTGGTACAACTTCTTTTTTGGGTTTTAAATGTGACCTCGAGCAGTTAATTAATTAACATTTTATTTAAAAAAATATTTTGGCTATAATTAACAATTCAGTGGTCGTTAGTTTATAAAATAGTTTACAAATGCAACTGTTCCACATTTATTTGAACATTACTGTACATCAAGTTGGAAAACTTTGGAGAAGTTCGATAAGGTTTGATAAAAGAGACATTTATTTCTAATTACAGGACCACTATCATATTTGAGAATCGAACAGTGCTTAGAAATCTTCCACCTTTTCGGGAATCGACTCGATTCTGAACGTTTATTAAATATAGTTTAAAGTGGGTGGGCAAGCACATCCGACGGTCATTAATCAAAAAACTTGGACCAAGATCCGGACCAAAAGTCATATCAGCTTTCAAGGACTTTGTTGCTTGACGAACATCATTTTTTGAAGTTTTATTAATATTTATAAGAGGGATATTAATAATATCCTCAGTTACGTTAAATTGATTGGATTAGATGGAACGAACGAACTAAAAATAACGACTCGCTCTAAATCTTCAAATGTTTGCTCTCGAAGAAGTTTTCCAGATACTCGTACTGTTTTAGCTTTTTTCAAATTCAATTACGATGTATTTTCCAAAACTATTATATTGAGGTACCAAATGTTGCCTACAAAAATCAAAATAACGGTACATATCAGAAAGAACTGAAAACATTTACGAGTGAATGAAAACCAGTGAACGAAAAACGATGAGCGAAAGTGAAGTGGTAACTGTGGATACAGACTCACTTTTTAGGGAGGCATCGAACAAATGACATTTGGAGGAGTTGACCCAAGTATGGCAGTACCAAAATTAAAATGCGAACATGGAAAATCAATATTTTAATCAGTCTTTTGCATTACAGTTTTTGGAAATGTACATATTTTATTTCTATTCTATTCCAAATAAAAAGTTCAACGTAAAAATAGATTTTCAAATTTTACCTAAAAAAAAAAGAACAGAAAATCTGTTTCGGTCTTACAACCCTAATTAAAATTAATTCAACTTTCTACCAAATATGCTTTGAATGTGTAAACATTCAGAAAATACTACTGTGAAATTGTTTATAATAAAATATGTATTAAAAAAAAGTATTGTCCTTTTTTCACAACCGTCGAAGAATAAGCTTTTTAATTATTTTTTAAATTAATATTCACTCCAATTTTGAAAATTCAGAAACAGGTGGTTAAATAGAGTCAAAAATATCTTACGGTAAATTGGAAGCGATCCAAGAACGTGTAAAATCTGACTTCAAGGTTTTATGCATCTATGTATATGAAATGACCCACTGGTACCTACTCATCTCGTGAACATTCGGTCTAGATACCATTGTGGTATCACGTCTGGTGGTTGGAAACAATTGTGCCCATTTTGAAAATATCGGAAGCCAGAAACCAGACCGATGAGAGTCAAGAACTATGTTGCGGCAAGCTGGAAACATTCCAAAGATGAGCAAAAGCTACAACACGACACGTCAAGGTTTTATGCATCGATATGGAGCGATCCACTTTGCGCTGGTACTTCTTGGAGACCTTTCCGCCCATCACCTCCGTCTAAACTCTCCGTTGCGTAACCTCGCCTTGAGAACGCTTGGAAATTTTGAGCGCACCCAGCCTAGACCCACTGACACGCCGCTCCAGATAGACCCGTCGATCCGGAGGCCGTCCGTTTTTCTTGCCGGTCCCTCCGCCGCCTCTATTTTTAGTCCGGCGCGACCTACATCAAGCGCACCAGGTCCAGACGTGCCGGAGTCGAAAAGACGCACGTGCAGCACCATCACGGTGACATTTCACGCGTTTCGACACGTCGCTGTTGCGGCACGCCGGACGAACTTTCTCTTCGCGGCGATTTTTCACGATTTTCCGCCGTTGCGCAACGCCCCCCGGGCACGACACCGCCGCTGCCGAAGACGAAATCCACCGCAACGGACGACGTCATCGAGCGACGGCGGATGGCGGCCGCCCGTCCGGGGACGAACACCTGTTCGACTTGGCGTTCGGGCGCCCGGGTCGGGGGCGGCGTACGGATTGGCGGGGGGCGGGGGAGGAGATGTACCTGTGTAATTTGGCGCACGACGCAAATCGAGACTGGCTAAAAGTGTCAATCTTACGTTGGAAGATGGCGGCGGGGTGACGTCAGCGCGTGTAATGTGTCATTCGCAGGAAAAAAAATCTTGTTTTGTTGGGCTGCGTTCTGTTATTGATGGAAAAAATCGAGAAAAGCGACATGAGTAACGGAGTTGTTGCGTTCTTTGTTATAAGCCGCGTTCGACTAGTTGACTAATGATTACTAAGTTGCTAAACTTAGTCCTGTTACGTGGTCGCGACTGCTAAATGCATTAATTATTTGCTCTGTAAGGACTCGAACGAGAGAAAAAGGTTTTCACATGACTTAAATACTAGTATGTACTAGATCCAGAATCTAGTTTTCACTGTTTAATCTGGTCCTGCTTTTGATATTTAGAGTTTTTTTTTTAATTTTTTAACAACGAAAATACTTTTGTATTTCCACTAATTTTTGCAGCGGGTGTTCATTTAAATTTCCGGTCAAAGTTGGCGTTGAAGAGTCGATTGTGAACGTACCACTCGTGTAAAAACACAAACAACGCAAAAATTGAGGTAAGATTTAAACAGTTGATGCATTCACAATCGATTTTTCAACGCCAACTTTGACCGGAAATTTTAATGAACACCCGATATCTTACTAAAAAATAAAAATTTCGTTTTCTCTTTTATATCTTAATATGTTCTTCTTTGACTGATATTTTGGTACATTTTTTTTATATTGTCGTCAAAATTGTTTAACTTGTGTTGTTTTTTCCTATCTTTTTAAAATTGCTTTTTTTGGTCTTCAAATTTTGATGTGCATTCATTTTCGGAAATATTTTTACTTTTACAAGTTTCCCCTTTTACTGTACTCCCAGAACATTTTATTATTTGTCGATTTTTTTTATACAGGGTGTTAACGAAGATATTTTAACCACGAGCTACTCGCTTCATGTAGAACTCGGAAAAAATATCTAAAAAATTCTATGTCAAAAAATAAACTTTCATTTTTTTTAATTGCTTTTAGTCTTCTACGTTGTCAAACAATCTCGTAGGTAAAATTTCGGCACATTTTAAAAATACACCCTGTATATCATATTTTATAAAATGTACACCAATGCGGTTTCCTTGTTTTAAAGCATATTTCCTATAGGTTATTTCGCATTGGCGTACATTTTATGAAACACGATATACAGGGTGTATTTTAAAAATGCGCCGAACTTTTACCTATGAGGTTGTTTGATAACGTAGAAAAATAAATGTCTTTTTTTACAGCATTTTTTAGATATTTTTTCCGAGTTCTACATGAAGCCAGTAGCTCGTGGTTAAAATATCTGCACAACTTTCAATAACACCCCGTATTTTGTACTCTGCGGGAAATAAAAAAAGTCCTTTGATTGTTTTTATTAATTGTTTTTGTTGTAGATTGATTCATTTTATTTATCGCTTAAGCAACTTGATCGGTGTACTTCTTTGCTTTTAGGAGATTTAACAACATCTTAACATTCAGAAAGTGCATGAATAAATTAGCTGTTACCCTTTGAATATCAAAATCAAGAGTTTTTTCCAAATAAAACTGGTAAAAAACGTATTTCAAGAAAATTCGAACGATACGATACGAATCATTCCGTACAGGAACAAATAAATTTTTCTACGACTCATATTACGTTTGGGAAACATAAACAACATTTTTACGGAGCTGCCTAAAGAGAAAACTCGACTTCAAACTAATGATTGCTCCACTTTTGCGCTCAACCTTTACCGTCAAAAGATCAAAATAACCGATTGTTGTTTATGGCAGCTCATTCTGCCTCTAAAACAAACTTTTCGACTCGAATTATAGACAAATAGCTTTTATTACCGTTTCATTCTCTCGTCCGTCAAATAAAACCGAAACGTAAAAAAGCAAAATTTTATTATCGCAAATTGCAAAACGCTTCCTTCGTTTTTGCGGGCTTTATCTGCACCACTAGATAGTGTAACGACCGGAATTGGGATAGCATTTCGTTCACCTCGTGTCAATTAAACAAAACAACCGAACGCATGCACGTACGCAGAGAAGGTTTCACTTTTGTGCGCCGGAAACGACGTCAACTTCATTATTCCGTCGAGCACGCATCTCTCCCGACGAGCTTCGTCGCGGCGGGGACCGCAGGGACACTTTCGCCTCTCCCGGAAATTGGAATTAGAGAATGGAAGCGGGCCGCTCCTGGGGGACCGCCGAACCGGAGCCCCACTCCGCCGTCCACGTTCTTTACTATCGTGAATGAAACATCTGCCAATATTATCTCGATTCGGACGTCTCTCCTGACACCATCGACGCGGGAACATTGTTGTCTCTTCCATTGTGACGGCGGTTATCGCTCCGTCATTTACATTTGAAACGCGCGGAGGTGACGGCTGCGACCCCCGCTCCGGAGAATGCGGCGGCGGCGGCGGCGTTCTTGGGGGGCTTGAGGTCCGAGCGGCTCTGCGCAAAACGGACGAATTCCACCCCCCCGGAGGAGGTCGGCTCGATTTTTCTTGTTCTGGTCCTTGGCGGACCGTTGCGGAATTATTAATGCGGAGTAATTTGACGAAAGCTGGAGGCGAGGGGCCGATAAATTATTCCGAAATATCGCGCACGGAATAACGAGACCAATTTGCATGTTCGTGGCACGGTAAAAATCGCGCCCCCGAGACGATGGTTTCGTAAAAGAATGCATGTTTATCGGGGGTGATGGGTGGCGGCTGGGGGTGGCAGTGGTTTATTGGGTTGTGGGTCTGGGAAAGAAACGAGCTCGTTTTTGTGCCGTGATAAATTACGAACAAGGAGGGGGTGGGGAGGTGGTTTCAAGAGCGCCGGTACGTGTAAACCCATTTACATTTGGGGGGATTTTTTATGGTCCCGATTTCGCTGCCTATAAGTTCATTTTTTTATGGGAAAAAACTCGTCGTAATCTCTAAATGTCATGAGAATTTTATGTAATCTCTTATTACATACTTTGATATTAAGATTCCTACCCGATCTCCATATATTTTTAATCTCAACTACCCATCATTATTCTTCATTCATTCTTTCTCAACAAACATCATTTAAAATACTTAAATTGTGATCTGACACTAATTGAATATTGTAATCTCGTAACATCCTGAATTTTTGTAATCTCAGTTTTTGTACTTCTCATGATTTTTGATATTTTTGTCTTGTAATCTCGTAACCCTCTTTGGAAGTTCATTCGTGGAAATATCTTACATACTTTTTGTAATGTCTTTTTTACTTCCCATCATTTTTTATTTTTGTTCACAGTTTTTACTAGAATTTTTTAAATTTAAAATTAATTTTACTATATTGTAGTCTCTGTAATACTTTAATTGAGGAAGTAAAGTCTATATCATATCTGACATATAAAATGATTTGTAATTATCAATGTCAAGATAATTTTTCGTAATCTCTTTTACACTGCGATCTTCATTCTCAGAGTTTTTATTCCAATCCTTTCACTTTCGTACTTTCTGCTCATTTCTTTAGTACATATTCATTACAATGTAATGTTATTTTAATATACATTCTAACCTTGGTAACACGCTTTCCCATTTCTACTGTCGGTGTAACCTCCATATTGTAAAGACTACGTAGGACGTTTTGTAACTATTAGTGATAAAATATTTTTGCTCTTATCTCACTGTACTTTCCACAATCAAGATAAATTTCACTTCCCACAATGTTTATTTGCGCTTTCCTAATTCTAGTGACAAATTTTATTAATTGCCAAATTAATTTTGTGCCAAATAAAAACATTTCATTGTTGCAATCTCGCTCAAACATTTTGTAATCTCCAGAATTTTCACGGAAATTTAAGTAGCACTTTGTAATCTCATCATCAAGATAATTTTTTGACTTTTTACAATCCTGGCCTGAACATTTTGACGATAATTTCTGTAACCGCAACGTTCTCAGTACGTACATTTTTTATTAAATTTGTAGCTCGTCATCTATCGATTGCATAATATCACGTGAAACTCGTCTTCATTAATTTTTGTAATGTCTCCGATTTGTAATGATTATATATTTTCTAGCTTTGTTGCTTGTGCACGCTTGCAATTTCCTGTTGTTTTGCCACGGCAAGTAAATATGCAATTGCAGAGATGACCGCGACGATGACTATCATTTTAGCAATCTCTAAAATATATTTTCCAGTTGTTAATAATTTTTCATTAATCTATCAGACCCTTTGGTGGTACCCAGGTGGTCCGGGGGGAAATATAACTCAAAGCAGAAATTCGGGTGGTTTGTTTGGGATAAGAGGATCCGTTGTGGAGTAATAAATTATGCATAGTGTCCTATTAGTGTAATTAACTTTTGTTAATTAAAGTCGATCCATGCTGAAATTTGTAGTGAATTTCATTATCAGCGGTTGTCTAGCCTGAAATATCGCCAACACAACTAACTGGTCTCATTTTGTCAGAGTTGTTCCATTGCGATTTTCTTGCGTCTCGAAATGTGCGTTGCTAGGGGGTACACTTGGAGAATTTCAATCTGGCGAGAGTCGCCGCTTTAATCCGAAAACAATTAGCAAACAATGCCCGACGACCCCCCCAGATTTTCCCGGGACAAACATTTTCCCCGCACGTTTTGTAAGTTTTTACGATTGCCCCGGCAAACACGGGGGTGCGCCCCCCGGCCCACTGCAAATATTTTCGCTTTCCTCGACGAGTAACTGTTTGTCGGGGGGAGCTGCCCCCCGATCGATCGGGGCGAAACTGTGCCGCGATCGATCCCCATCGGCGATTATTTGCATTTCGGCGTTTTCCTCGTGTCTAACCTACATTCGCTTCGGCGCCGGTAAAAATAGTTTCTTTTTAAATTTAGCGTCGCGATTTTTTTCTCGTCCCCTCTCTCCCGCGACCCATTCATTTGCGCTCGCGTTTGGCATAAACGTTGTTTTGGGCCGTAAATAATACCGCGGGGACGGCGCCCCACCGTCTGGGACCGACCGAAGGGGAGTCGCACGATTTTTCCTGCGTTTTGTCGAATTTTCACCGTTTTGTTTGTTGCAGGCGGAGATGGAACGTACCACTTCAAGGTCCTGGTGCCGAGCGTGGCGGCTGGCGCCATCATCGGCAAGGGCGGCGAGACGATCGCCCACCTCCAGAAGGAGACGGGGGCACGCGTCAAGATGTCCAAATCGCACGACTTCTACCCCGGTGAGTGCCGCAGTGGTAAGCGTTCCGAAGGGGGCACGGCTTCCAGGCCGGGTTTAATCGTCGCGGAGCGACGACGAGACAAGGGAACGCTGTTCCCGCCCATCCAAATATCAACCGCAACCAACTCTGCTTAACTCTCTTATCGAACGATAATTATTATTAATATCTTTATTCGATAACGATTGTCAAATTCGCGGGAGCCGCATCGGGTGGTTTTCCTCCAGCCCTGGCGCCGCCGTCGCAATAAAGCGGTCAATATCTGAGGCAAAGTTTTTCTTTTAATTTGTTGCTCTTTTTCATCCGGTTCGGCGGCGGCGGCGCCCCTCTCGCCGCACACACTTCATACATAATAGACGTCTCGTCCTGCGGATTTTCTTACGGAAACGTCGAAAATAGCCAAGGATGCGTCTCCATCATCGTGTCGTAATAACGAAACACACCGTGCGCAAAAGTGTGGACCTCATCGCGTAGGCGAAGCTGATCCGACTTGTTCCAAGTGGGGGTGGTGAATTTTGCATGTCGGGGGAGGGTCGGTCCGGTTTTTTCGGTGTTGTTTTTTTCACCGTGTTTGTCCACGAACGATGTCGACAAATTCGACAACAAACATGTATTAGAGTCTGTGTGGAGTCATTATCCTTGACACGGATAATAGTTTTTTTCACTGCAGCAAAGTTTCCATAACGGCGAGAATGGGCGGCGGTCAACATGGCCGCGAACTGGACGGCATCGTGCCCCAGGTCGGGCGGGGGCTCCGCGGGAGGGGTCGCGTCGTTCCGTAATCTCTCACAATCTTGCACAATCTCAACCGTCCTGTAACCTCACTTTTTGTAATCTCAGCGTTTTCGCAATCTCAGTTTTTGTAATGTCGCCTTTTTTGTAATCTCACAATTTAAATTAGCACGGTGGGGCGTCGAGTATTCCTCTCACTTTCCTGTTCTGCTAATTCCTGTCAGCGACAACTTCCAGCCGCACACTCGATCAGACGGGTTGTTTGTTCTGTCGTGGATGGGGAGGGAAAAACTATATCCAGCTCGGAAAGAAATTGCTGGATTAGAGGGGTTTCCTGTTTCATCCCTTACAGATTGGGCGCAAGACAAGACCGAGAACGTGCGTCCTTAATGAAAACACCGGACGTCGCCTCCCCCGGTCTCGAGGTCCCCGAAACTTTAAAAATGCGTAAGAAAGGGAACCGCCGCCCCCGCCCGCGACCCCATTACGTCCTATTGCGGTAAATTCTGGGCGGACCGTCGAGAGGGAAAACACGGACGGGGTTGAAGAAGTCGGTTCCCGTTTCTCCCGAGGAGGATCGATGGCGGCGAGGCGGATTTTTCGCGAGGTCCCACACTACCCACACGAAAATCAATCGATCGTTATTGTCTCGCGGCACGACGATAATTACGGGGGTAGTCGGATATTTCGCTGTTGTTGTTGTTGTTGTTGTTCGACGAGGCGAAAGGGCCCAGCCCCGCGCACCTCTAATTAAATTCGTTATTCGAGAGGTATGACCATAAATTGTTGATTGGCCCTAATTGAATTGTCCGCCGAATTATTCGCTAATTATGTTGCGCCCAGGATAATTAAGCGGAAAAATGCGAAAGGCCGGGGGCGGCGATCGAACAGGGGTCCGAATCCGAATTTTTATTAATTCCGTAAGAATTTCATATGTTAGCGCCCGCGAGGCGTCGATCACTGCTTTTTTATTTCTTTTTTTTTGCGAAGCGAGCGGGTTTTTGCCCAATTTCCATTTTCTTGTGAGGCGGTTTCGTGTCGGTCAATATTAATAACGAGTGGAACCGTGTGAGAACGTCCGGAAATAACTGAATAAATATTTTTTGCTCCGGGTGAAAAGAAACTTGTGGCCGGCGATCGATCGAAAATCTGCACTGTCCGGACTAACCGTCAACTTTTTTCCGGAGGTCGACTGTTGCGTCTACGACTGGCAACAACTAGGCTTAGTGCTGTAACCTTGTCTCGTTTACCTCCTTTTTTAACCATTTTAATTTGCCGAGATATGCAAATCGTCCGTCGATTATATAATGGCGTCGGCTAAGTGTGTCAATTGCAAACGTTAATTAGTTCCCATTAAATATCCTTGCAATTAACTGCGATAATGACAATAACCGGAATGGCTAATCGAGAATTGGTGTTTCGTTTAATTGCGGCGGCCCGTCCCCCGCCGCGGGCCGGAACGCGCGTCTGCCGTCCCCGGCGACGGTCCGCGACGCCCACGCGGTTACGCAACGAGCGCGCTTCTTCGGATCGACCCCGGAAAATCGACCGGCCGCATTAACGGCCATCGATCCCGCGGTCCTTCGAGCCGGATGGTATCGATTTCGGAGATGTGTCGTCGGGCGACAGCGACGACGCCCCCCGCTCGTAATCCGCGTTGATTGCATAATCGGCCGTTCCTGGTGGAGTCGTGACTCCGCCATCTGCGGCCCGTCGATCCTCTCCAATCAAACTGATTGGGTTAGTGGAGCGCGGAATTGGATCTAATGGAGGCCTCCTCGCCGGCGTCCTTGGCACGCGGAAAAAATCGAGCCGCCGGCCAACAGACGAAAATCGAAATCAGCTGATGGCGAGGACGCGCGTGTGTGCGGCGCTGCAACGGCGACGCAGTCGTGGGGCTAATCGTGGGACGGTGAAAACGCATCGGAAAGTTTTTCCGCCGCCGACGCGAAACCGTCATTTGGCACAGGTGGACCTCCGCCAGGCAACCAACAATACACGGGTTGTCGCCTTTGAAAAAATTTCCACGATTTAAATATTCATCGGCGGGCTCTGTGCACTAACGGGTTCGTTAATTTCTAACACTTTTGTTTCGTAATTGGTCAAAATCTTCCAGATACGGTTCGCTTGTGACGCATCAAAGAAAGTTTGTTCTGGGGGAGGGACATGTAAATTGCGCCATTTTTCACCGTCCAACGGTTTTTTGTTTTCGTCGAGAGCACAAATTAAACGGTTTAACTTGAGGAATTTTATTTATTCACCCTCACAAGTTAATTTCTTTTGCTTTTAAAAGGAACGAACGAACGAACAGACGTGTTGCGCCTTTGTTCGTTAATTTCCCGAAGAGAATCAAACGTGCTTTCGGTTGTTTGGAATTCGCGCGACAATTAGTCCCACCCCAAAGAGGTAAATAAGGGTGGTAATAATTTTGGGCGGAGAATTTAGCAATTACGTGATTATGCAGGTTCCGTTACGCACCGATCTGGTCGAACAACCGGTGCGTGCACTACACTTTTGCATAAGTCCCGTTTCGATGAGAAACGGAGTTAATTCCTTCCGGGAGGTTCGTTTGTTTACACGTTCATTAAAACCGAAGCGTTCGGTAAGAGTTGGGAAAGCGAAGAGTGGATCTTGATGCGAGTGTCTTTTGCAGGAACGACGGAACGAGTGTGCCTCATAACCGGCAGCATCGACGCAATAATGATAGTTGCGGACTTCATAGCCGATAAGATACGAGAAAAGCCCGACCTGACCAAACCGTTAGTGGAAACCGAAAGTAAATTGATGCAAGACAGAGACAAACAAGTGAAAATATTAGTGCCGAATTCGACCGCGGGCATGATCATCGGCAAGGCGGGTAACTACATTAAGCAAATTAAAGAGACCAGCGGTTCTTACGTGCAGATTTCTCAGAAGGCCAAGGATGTTAGTCTGCAGGAGAGGTGCATAACTGTAATAGGTGAGAGGAAAAGTGAAGGAGAAAAGGCGGCGCGTGTGTGCACCGGGGTCCGATTTCAGACGGCAAGGCCGGCACACCGCCACCGGTGCCCTCTCGCTCCGGGTCGGCTCTAATCCGTTTCCGTTTCCAGGCGAGAAAGAACAGAACAGGCAGGCGTGCCAGATGATCCTCGGCAAGATAGTGGAGGACCCGCAGAGCGGGACGTGTCTGAACGTGTCTTACGCGGACGTGAACGGTCCGGTGGCCAACTACAACCCCACGGGTTCCCCGTTCGCCCAGCAGAACGCCGGAAGCGCGTTCAACGCGTCGACGGCGAGTCTCAACAGCGGACTGAGTTCGGTGTCGCAAAGCATCATGCTCAACGGAGGGCTCAATCTCAGCCTGAACCTCAACGCTCCGGGACAGAACGTGGGCACGGTGACGGCCCAGCTGCTGGACCATATCAAGGTGAGGAAACCGGCAACGCCGACCGCGGCCGGAGAAAGTTAACGATGAACGATAAAAGCGCGTTTTGTGACGTCTTTTTCGACCGCAACAAACGGCAATTCACCGAGAAGGATCGCGAAACGTGTAAAAATTTTCGAAGGTATGCAACCAACAAAACATGCCAACCGGTACTGTTCATCTCGTTCTATCGCGTAAAACACGTTCAAGAATTTGGTTCGTTGATTTAAATAGTTCAAAGGCTCGTACAGTTCGTCCTTAAAATGATAAATGGAACAATTTATGTTTAGCGTGGTTTTGGAAACTTCAGTTGCACTCTAAATATTTTATAAATCTTGGCATGTTTTGAAATTGTATTGTTACGACTTGTGTAGGCAAGATTATTTTATTGGAGGTCAGAAATAGTTGAATCGTTAAAATTTCTTCATCGTGTAACTGTCAGAACAGGTGTTTTAGACTTGTCCCCATTGTTAGAACGAATACGGTAAATTAAAAAAACTCCTGGACTGTCAAAATTACTTTTTTAAATGAAATGCTGGTTTGACTGTACATGGGTATAAAAAATTTTCGCTAGAGTGTACCACGTCAAAATCTAGTTACAAAATATATTTAGGTTATGTTTTCATTTTTAATCATTGAACAAAAAATGTTTTGAACACTTGAAACGAAATGCAACAACTAAAAAAACTGGAGCAATTTAATCAAGTTTATAAAAAACACAAAGAAAACAGAAGGTGACACACACAAGCAGGTAAAAACTAAACAATAACCAAAATTGAAAATCGGTTATTCGGTTCCCATACCTGCCTGAGCCCTCTTCTCTCGCGCCAATAGAACCACCCTAGTTCGTTTTGAACTTTTCATTTTAACCTTTTTATGTATGTACAAAATACACTGAATAATTTTGCAATTTATTTGACAATGTCAATTTAAACAAATGAATAGTTTGAAAAATCAAAAAATCATAGATACCGACCGGGCAATATGAAAATAACTAGTGATTTTACCAACCTAACAACTGCAATTTTGATTTTGATAGTCCAGATGTTTTTTCAATGGACTTTAGCATCATAATTGGTAGAGTGAGGTAGAAGTAGAAGTAAAAAATTGTGTTTATGGAATGCGACGATAGTGTGAACCTGTCGGGACGTATGTCATCCCCGTTTTGAGAGTGAACGGGGTGCAGCGCGTGAGGAATCGTGGTTCCCGAAATAGCCATCTTGCGCAAGGAAATGATCGGTGCTGGTTACGAGATTCCCGAAATAGTCGTGCGCGATCAATCTTTTTTGAAATGTTGCCACCGCCCAGCGAGTCATATTAATGCCGCTTTGTCCGCAGCTGCAGCTGAGAAACACGGGCTTCTCCGACTCGCACATCGTGGAGATATGCGCGGCGCTGTCCGTCCTGGCCAAGTACGGCATCCTGGCGATGGGGTTGGGGTTGGGGGGCGCCCACACGGGCGCGCTGCCCGTCTCCAGCTACCTGGGGGTGATGGACCAGGCGGGTGCCGCCACGGCCAACACCGGCGCCGTCTTCGGTCCGATAGGGGGCCAGGTCAGTCTGGCGGAGTGCCATTTGGGTGAGTCAGCGCGGGAGGACGGTGGGTTCGGTGAAGGGATGGTAATAGCGTCGTCTGTTGCAGGTACAACGTCCCCAACACCACGAACCAACCTAGAAAGGTATGACTCCACATTCGATCCATTCAGACATCAAAGTTCACCCGCAACAGCACCCATCTCAATCAACAATAACAGCTTTGGTCTAGGTACAGGTCAACAAATGGCTGTGCTAAGTAAAAGTCCCACGCCTGCGGAATTAAATGGTGCTAAAGACACTAAAAATGTCGAAATTGCAGAAGTAATTGTTGGTGCTATTTTAGGTAATGGGCGTTTTAACATCCATCCGTTCATTTAAGCTGAGCTTGATTAGCATTGCGCGTTCGATAGACGAGAGATGTGAGCGTTGTCTGTTCGGTTTCAGGTCCTGGGGGCCGTTCGTTAGTTGAGATCCAGCAGCTGAGCGGGGCCAACATCCAGATATCGAAGAAGGGGATTTTCGCCCCCGGCACCCGCAATCGAATAGTGACCATATCGGGTAGTCCGCAATCGATAAACACGGCCCAATATCTGATCGAACAACGCATCTCCGAGGAGGAACTGAAGAGGGCAAGGAACAACGGCCTCGGCACTCTGACCATGCAGTGATGGCGTCAAACCGTTTTAAATTCACCCAGATTGTTCAGGTACACGCAACAGAGATTGTTAATGTTTTAGGAGGAAACAAAACAAAAACAAAAATTTTATTTCCGGTTTAAATGTATAATAGGGAGGCATTTTTACTAGTTTGTTGTTGAATATTTTTAAAACGAAAGTTATTTACGACGATGACTCAAGGCGAATTGCGCAAGGCTGTTTATATACAATGTGAACTTTTTAAGATGTATACCTATTTACATAATTGTTTGTACTGTACCGCGGGGTAGCATGGAAATTTTTTATATAGTCAATTCCTTGAAAATGTGATGTGATTTGTTAATTATTTATTGGACATTTCTGTTTGTTTGTGATGAAAGATATTGTAAGGGCAAATCTCGGGCGGCAGCGCCGTCCCCGTCCGAGGTTCGCCCGGCCCCACCGTAAATTTTCGTTGTGTTCTGTTTGATGTATTTCAAGAGTTTATTATTATACGAAACAAATTCGAGGTAAACGATCTGATTTGAGAGATTTTAGAATATGGTAGTTTAGAGAGACACATTCTAATCTAAAAATTGTGATTCTTCATTCATTCACGTCATTATCAACACTCTGATGTTTGTACCCACGTTCATTTGCTTATTATTATTATTATTACTTTATTTTTTTCCTTCTGTATATAATACTACTACACTTGGTTTATCGGTAGTTGTGGCGATTGGAGCGACGCACGGTGGCGTGCGTCTCTACTTAGGTTAATTAATTAATTAATCGATTAATTCTGTTATGCTGTAGGGTGTGTGCGTATGTGATTGGTAATAGCGAAGTCATCAATTCCTAAATTTCTTCGTACCTGCTGACGACCTCATCAATAATATGACAAGCGGCGTTTGGCTGGCCAGACACGTTGAAAACGAACGCGCGAAACACGCGAATTCCAGAGAGGAACAAATCATGTTACCAATCATGAGATTTATTTTTCGGGGTTTCGGCCGAACAGGCATGACATTATTGTAAATAGTCATAGCGTTAGTCATCTATACTCACCCAACTCTGCTGTTATTCCTTCTATAGATCTATATATTATTATTAAAAGAATATATATGAGATAAATGTAACTAAAAATTATATATTGTTGTTATCGCATGTTGTTAATATTGTTAATGTTTGGACACTCGCTGCTGAATATTTAACAAAGCCGTTGACTAATCGACTCACATGCGTTAACTTGACAACGTTCTGTCTTTTAGGTTCATTCGACGAGATCTATGCAGGTCATAGACGCGTGCGTGCGGCGCGGTTTAGCTGTGGCATTCCATTAATTAAAAAACGTACCATACAAGAGATACACATATTATAAAGTAAATACATCTATATATATTTAAAAAAAAAGAATATATGAATATTGTACACGTCTAGTTTTGTTACGGATGTTTTATTTTTTTATTTGGTTTCGATTGTTGACGGAATAGTTAAAATATTAAGACGCCGTTAACACAGAGCATAGTTTCATTGTCTAAATGTATGTGATCGCCGTAGTTTCATAATGTTGAGTCAAAGATATTAATATTCTATTATAAACGATTGTTCAAGATTTGTGCGCTTTGTGAATCAAAGATTGAAAAAAATTGGTCTATATTTCATGTTAAAATCTTTAGATATTTAAGATTGTTTCGTTTTTAGTTGTTGCTTCTCCACGTTTTAACATATGCCTCATACTTTGATATATGAAGAAACTGTTCTATATACAACATTACTGTTGCTGTGATATTCACATCTGTGGGGTCGCCCGTCGGGGCCCTGACGCCCGCCGCACTAAAACGTGCAATATTGCAGGTCGGCTGGTTGTTGTGTGAAAGGCGGCGGGCGGTCACCGCCCCCGGGCGTCCGTGAATTAGCTAGAGAGTTCATATTATAATATAATATACATTATTGAGAAAATAATCGATAGGGGGTTAGTCGTCGAGTCGCACGGGTCATCCCGTGTCAGCCATTGGTCAATCTCACCTGTCACTATGACGTTAAAGCGAGCGCCATCTTCCGTTCCCTACTCGCAGTGCAAATCAAAGTGACCTTCATCAGACGTAATTAAATAAGGAACAATGTTGTGACTAGTCTTCGGTTTTCGTTTGTTAACTGTGTGACGTCTTTAATGTCACGGTGACACCCGTCGGGTTATGTTGGTCCAGTTTTCCACGCGATGCTTCTTCTCATCCTTAGTTAGTTTGCGGGGGCGAGTGGGCCCGGGTCCCGTCCTTCGAACAGGCCTAGACGGGGCCGGACCGACGCGCCCCCTAGCCATGTATGATTTACCACATAAGTTAGCTTCTAGGCAGTGATTAGTCATTTCGATAGGTTAGTAGGTGTATCAACCGGGGCTAAAGGTACCTTATGATGTGCGTGTGCATGTGGGCGACGTCCGCCGAGTCCGACATAACTGCGTCAAGTTACCAATTTGTGTGTAGGGGGTGCGCCAGCACCGAAGGGTCGATACGTAACGTTGTTACAAAGTTGTACGCGTTTAGTCAAGATTGTTTGTTTGTACAGTGATAATAGTTTACAGTTTTAAGGAGGTGACACGGGTTATAGTTTTTTTGTTTTGTTTTCGAGCTGCGCGACGGTGTCGTTGGGCTCGTCTGCGAACCCAGCCGCAGCGTCCCCACACAGTACTCTTTTTTTTTGTTTTTTTGATAAGTTATCCACAGCATTGTCAAACACACTATAATTCAATAAAATCCATAGTGCCATATATCGTATTATTCATGATCCTCATGACACGCAACATTAACATGTATGTATGTCCACCTGGAGCACTCTATTGCGAAGCCTTTCGACGGGACAATCACGAGCGACGCGAGCGCCGATCAATTCCAAAAGAGTGCCCCGGCCGTTACACTTACAGATCAGCTTTATCATACAGACGCCGTAGTTTTTGACTCATCATACAACTTTGTTTTCCTTGTTTGCTTGTATTATAGCGCTTGATTCATTCTATTTTCGTTCGAAATTCATGATACTTTAGGTCCGTCCATTTTAACTAATAATCTAGTCGAATTCCAAAATTTGTAATTTGTTGTTATTGAATGAAAATGTCAATATTGTACGTACACGAACTAAATAAAGACAAGGCTGATTTAAAGGACGTTTTCATAAAAACACATTTATTAAAAAGCATTAGAAAATATGTCGAATCTAGAATTTTCCACAAACGTCAACGAATGCATAATCCTACCAGGTGGAAAAGCGAAAGCAAGCTGAAACAATTTGTACTTGATTGAGCAATCGGGGCATGTTACTTGGCAACTTCGGGGGGACAGTCGGGTTGGTTGCTGGGGTGGGCCGCCCTGAAGGCCGGGTGGTTCTCCAGCTCGCGGTCGATCCGCAAGATGATGGGGAAGGGCCGCAGGTCCACGTGGAACCTCCGGGCGTTGAACACCTGCGGGATGAGACAGCAGTCGGCCAGGGTGATCTCGTCGCCGACGCAGTACTTGCCGGCGCTGGCCGACAAGAGCTTCTCCACCGCCCTGAACCCCCGGTTGATCCAGTGCTGCGCCCACTCGTTCTTCTTCTCCTCCCCCACGTGGATCAGAACCACGAGATTCTGCAGGGGCTGGATGCCCGACGCTATCACCTCGCAGATCTCGCGCACCTACCAAAAAATTAAGATAAAAAAAATAGAAGCGACACGCGGAGACGCGAGTACCTTGGCGCGCTTGACCACGTCAGGGGGCAAGAGCGGCCGCTGGGGCCGCGTCTCCTCCAAGTAGCTCAGGATGCTGAGCGATTCGACGAGGGTGGCTCCGTCGATCTGCAGCGCAGGCACCTGCTCCATGGGGTTGATCTCCCTGAACTCGTTCGAGTGCTGTTCACCGCCAGCTTTGATCAGAGAGACAGGTTTGATGTCGTAGGGTATCTCTTTGAGGTTGAGCGCTACGACACTCTCATTTTAAGCACTGAGGGGGCCGCCATCGACCGTCTTACCTATTCGGACCCTCCACGAGCACGAACTGCGCCAATACGAGTACAAAACGGGCTAGAAACAGTTTCACAAATGACACATTCGCACATGGGGTTGGAGCGAGGGGGTGGTTTTTCGCTAAACGATACGTACGTACCTTTCCAATCACCGACATTTTCGATATCGCTTTGATTTCGTTCAAGGATTCATGAACGCTCGCAGCGGGCCCGAAACTGCAAACGGCGACAGTGTTTACACCAACCCTACGCGGCGTCGATTGTGTTGGAGCTGGTTTATTCGCAAACTCGTTCCTTTACAAAACGTCATCCCTTCGCTATTTAACTGGTTTTCGCACGCATTAGAATAACGAATTCGAGTGGAAAAAAAACGGGTCGATAAACACCATGAATCGGCACTTATTTCGCCCCGCAGCAAAGATGCAGATTTATCTGAAGGACTTGTGCAAAAAACGATTTAGTAATCGGTCCGCCTATCGACGTGCTACGTCATTAAACCTGCGACGAGCTGTACAAAAAAAATAAATGCAGTAGTTATTGCAAAACTGCAATCGATTCGAGTACACCACCTGAAGGGTCTCACGCCGAAGCATGCGCGCGACACCCTTAAAATCCGCCAAAATTTGGAAAACGGGGCCCAGTCCGCCATAACCCCACTTTTTCCAATCGAGCGATTTTTATCGAATTTACCGTTGCCACGTCGAGGACGCACCCGAACCGTGTCATCCACGAACAACACAAGCGTTCTTACCGTGTTTTTCACCACTTTTTGAGCCATTTTTGGTAGTTTCTGCAAAACTGGAAACGCACATCTAGCAACCTTCGCACCGTACGTCAATCGGAACAAAACAGTGGCGATAAAACTATTTTCGTAATTAATTTGATAATAAAATGGAGCAGAAGCTGGCGGAGTACAGGGCGAGGAAAGCTCGTGAGGCCAAAATAAGCGAGGTCAGAGAGAGCACGAAAAAGTTTTTCTCCGGGCTGTGGAAGTCGCGCGAAAGGGCGAACGTAAGTCGTTTGTTTCAAACAATCGAGTTTTTGACAGTTGTGTTGACAGCCCGTCGAAGAAGCGTTGCTGCCCCCGGAAGACGCCCCCGAGGAGGCGTCGAGCGTGTGCAGCGACGACGACACCGTGAACTGCTGCTCGTACGTCGATTTGTTTTACTATTTATTGTGGTTCGTGCTGTGGGTGATCGTCTACGTGGTCTTCATCGAGTTCCAGTTCGGCACCGTCTTCCTCGTGGTTTCGGGTCTGATATTCATGTACGTGAACACGAGGACTGGGCCCCGACGATCCGGCGAAGTCAGCGCTTATTCAGTGTTCAATAAAAATTGCGAAAGCATCGACGGGACGCTGAAAGCTGAACAGTTCGAGAGGGAGATCAGATATGGACCCGCAGTTGTCAAATAATTTATTTATATAGGTTTACATTACATAATTGACGGCTGAAAAACATTAAAAAAAGGTATATTACATATTTCACGTATTTAGTCATGCAATAGAATGTACTGGAGTATTACAATGGAATGGACAGTGGCTACAGTGTGACTAGACAAACTTACGAAAATAGAACGTCGCTCGATCAGGATTATCACAGTTTCGATGCAGTTCTAGGAAAGAAAAAATGGATGGGTTTAGTCCTAACTCTAGTTCCAGTCTGTTGAGTGCTCCGCTCGGATCGTCTGTTGTACGTCATAGGCACGTAGATCGGCTTAATCTAAGTAAAGTGGACGAAGATCTAGTGGAGAAGCGCGCTCGATTATAACGTGGCCTCCGGTTGGAACGTGTTGGATCGCGGCAGCAGTATTATGACCCCGACGGCCATGAGAACGTGCCACATGCTGTGCAAATATTTGTAGTTGTCCGACGTTTCCAAAAATATGAAAATCGTCAAACCGACGCACACGACGACGATCCCCAAAGGAATGTAAATGTAGAGGTATCTCTTGTGCAAGAACAACTGCCTGACCTTCCGCCACTTCAAGAACCAGTTGATGGCGATGATGACGAGTCCCGTCGCTACGGGCAACACGAACCCCCAGATCCCCGTCTTGTTGATGGTCGTCGTGAAAGACAAGATTATGGCGCCCGTTATGTGGCACATGGTCGGCCAGTAGGACGGCAAATCGGCGATGGCGATCAGCGTGACCCAGATGGCCAAGAGGGCGCAGTAAAAATCGGCGAACTGCAGCGCCCCCAAGCGCGTTATGCAGAAGCTTATGATCTTCTCGCCGGCGTCGCAGGCGTGGTAGAACGTCGAGAAGAAGAAGATGGCGAAGTAGACGATCGCCTCGACGTAGTATTTGCGCCGATAGGCGACGTACACCGCCGGCAGGAACATCAAGTTGCTCAACACCAACAGGAGCAACTCGATCACGATCATGTAGTAGGGGGTGGCCTGGGAGTCGTCGGAGCAGTCCCAACCTGAGGGGGAGAGAAAGTGATCGTCGGTCCTTCGAGCCGGACAGGATCGTCGGTCCTTACCTCTGTAGTTGTCGGAACAGACGCACGTCGCGTAGACCACCCCGTCGCACACCATGAACATGCAGCGGCCGTGCTTGCCGCAGTTGTTGGCGCAGGCCGTCGACGAAATGTCGAAGACCACGCTCGAGTTGCAGACTTGCTTGTTGCGCAAGCACGGCCCCTCGCAGTCGCACTTGGCGCACCCGTTGGAGTTGACCACTTCGGTCTTGCAGTCCAGCGAACAGTTGTTGCAAGTGTGGCGGTCGACGCAGGTGGCCTCGCAGTCCTTGACGCACCCCTCGAAGGTCTTCTGGCAGCCGTCGGGGCAGCTGCAGGGCACGCATTCGCCGCAGAAGAGCTTGAAAGTGGCGTACCAGACGCCCGACTCGGGGTAGGGGATCATCATGGAGGAGTTGTCGGTGGACTTGCTCAGTACCAAGGGTGCCGCGATCTTGTCGTCGTCGTAGCTGCACAGGTCGGGCCAGGTGGGCAGTTCGGGGGCTTCGGGTCGGATGCACGCGATGATCTTGTGGCCTTCGGGCTCCGCCTGGATCGTCTTCGTCGCTTTGTCGACCCGGGGCTTGAACGAGATGACGAACTGGAGGGTGCCGCCGATGTCGGCGTGCTGGCGCAGCCTGAACTGCAGCACCGCGAACTCGTTGCTGGTCAGGTTGACCGCCACGCTGGACGAGATGGTGAACTTTTGCCGCAGCTCGTACGAGTAGGAGAAGCTCTCGGTGCTGGACTCGCGCACCAGGTCGTACTGCTTGTACCGCATCACGTTGGTGATGCGGTCGCTGTTGAAGATGCGCCAACCGGTCGTGTTGACCGTGCGCTCAGTGTCCTCCCTGAAGTACTTGAGGGAGAATCTGAGGCTGGACTTGCTCTCGGTGATGGTGGCCGAGCCCTCGAAAATAAACTCGACGAAGTGCCAGTTGTCCTCGCTGGTGACGAACGGGATGGTGACGGACTTGTCGGCGAAGGTCGGCTCGATGATCTCCGCCTTGATGAAGCTCTTCTCCGAAGGTATGCTCCTGGATTGGATCCGGACCACCAGCCGAGTCGCGGTCTTCGCGAAAGCGATGTCGTCGATGAGGACGGTGGCGTGGGTCACGAACTCCGGGACGAAGAACGTGTAGAGGACGCCGTGCGACGTGAACGCTTCCACCGTGTGGGCAGCGTCCTCCACGATCTGCCCCACGCTGGGACGCCGCTTCACGTACAAGGTGGTCTCGACGAAAGCGTAACATTCAGGAGTCAGCTCTGCAACGCATCAGATAACTTCTTGCGTTCGACTCGTCGTGCTTACCGACCTGGGGGTTGGATCGACTCGTGCTTGGGGTCGTTGTAGGGCAAGAAGGCCGTGATGAAGTAACACCCCGGGTCCGGCGACGTCAAATTCAAGTATTTCACGCTCTTGTCGCTCATCAGCTCCAAGTAGTAGTACTGGGACCTCGAGATGTTCTTAAAACTGTCTGGAAACTTGGACCCGTCGGGGTTGATCACCGGCAGCGACTTGTGTTTCATGTACATCAGCACCTTCCTAGGGCTGCAGCCTAGAAATTCCACGTTAATTAACGCCACGAGTACTTTTGCGTCGGAAAACTCACCAAACATCGACGCTTGCGTCTCGTCCGCGCTGAATTTCAACGACGCGAACGAGACTTCCTTCGGGATCTCCACGTGCATCACCACCACGTCGACGTAACCCCCGTACTCCTGCAGGTACGAGGTGCGCGTCTTGGAGACGATCTCCAAATTTTCTTGGCACCGAATTATTGGCAAGAGGAGAAATAAAACCGTCCATTTCATCATACAATTTTCTGGAAACAAAAGAAACGGAAAATTGACAGGAAGCGTAATTTACGAGATCATCCCACTCGGGCTCGGCTGTTATCTACCAACGCACTATTAATTATTTTGTTGTTAATATTGAAGTATTATTTTTAAACGCGGCTTGGTGGGATCTCATTGGTCAGTTTAAATAATTTACGACTTTATTGTTTATTTATCGAGTGGAAACTTCAAAATACAGATCGAGGTTAGAATCTCAGCTGATCGGTCGCTTGAAATGTCAAGTGTCAGCTGTCAAGAACACATGGCCGTGACGTCACAAACACCGGTGAGTCGGTGACGTTAACATTTAAATAAAAAAATAATAAAAACGAAATCATGTTCTAATTATATGATTATATGCATGTACGGGTATTCCATTACATTATAAGACGATTAAGTTGTTGCCACTTACTGTCCACGTAATTGCAACTGAAACGAAACTACAAGATTATTATCACTGATAATTGGACTATTACGGCATAACGAAATGTATCTATCAGAATCTATCTTATCTTGCAAATTTACATGTTTGAAATAATAAACGTTTTTGTTTTACGGCTTTTTATTTAAAAAAATCTGCACAAAAAATGTCAAAACTCCCAAGTGTCCAGCCACTTCAGCCCGTACATGGTGGAGTTCGGCTCGTTGGCGTTGGGGCCGCTCATGCCGTAAGTCAGGGGGGCGAATAAATAAAAGCTGTACACCATCGTGGACAGCACCAGAGCCACCATGGTGTGGTAAACGGTGTTGCCAAATTTCTCGTTAAAAAACTGTGGCACTTCCTCTAACAAATAGTCGACGATGATACCTGCAATAAATTGATACAGAGGGAAAACAGTACCGGAGGGACGTCTACCTGTGATCATTGAACTGAACAGCAGCGCCGGGAAGTAATGATGAAAGTAGAGGACTCGTCCCATGGCCCAGAACGGGACGTAGTGCAACAACCATCCCAGGAAGAGCCACGCACAAGCCGCCAATTTCTCTTTGTGCGCCTCCGAAAACGACTTGATGTAACCGCGCTGCTGCCGAATCGCGTTGGCCCCAAAAACGCAAACGAAAATCAAGAGGAAGACCAAGTTGCCCCACCAGATCACGGGGTTCCCCAAGAGATACACCCTGTAGGTAGAACCCGAGAAGAATTGCCCCTGCAAAGGTGTCATTAGTACCGGAAGCGGCGACGTCATGAGCGTACTCTGTAGTTGATGGGCCACTGCCACGGCCTCGACGTGATCTCCCCCTCTTTGGGCTTCAAACCGGCGTTGCCTTGAAACATCACGGCGTGGGACTCCAAGAACCGCTCCAAGAAACTCGGGGCGTAGACCTCGAAGCTCACGTTGGGCACTAAAAACCGAATTACACTTTCGTAAGAAAAAAAAAAGTTTTTTTCACCGACATTTTTCGAAGACATTCTCCTCCACGTTCCAGATTCCGTTCGGGTCTCTCAGATTGGGGTTGCACGAAACTTCCTGTTGCTCGTAGGCCCACTTGGGCAGTTGTTTGCCACTGGTCGTGAGGACGCAGGACTGGAGGTAGTGCACGAATTTTAACTTGCTGCTGACCGCCGTGACCTCGGTGCCATCCTTGGCTCCCACGATGCTGATTTTCCAGACGTCGTTCGCGTCCCCCGTCCCGTTCTCGCCGTATCCGGTGACCTGATAGTGCTTCTTGGTGACGGGGGCTTGCTCTTTGTGCGAGTGCAAGTTGCGTTTGGTGGGGACGTGCTCCAGACGGACCAAGTCACCGCTGCGCACCACGGTGACGCCGCCCGTGTCTTCGGTGTTGTACTTCTTGACGAGCCACTTGTTGTTGTCGTCTTTGTGGGTGTAAGTCGTGATCTAGAGGAAACGCGCTTCAAGTGTACCGTTTTGGTGACCTGACCTGACCTGACCTGTTGTTGCCTCGCTCCTACGTTCTCGGGATAGAGGTGGTAGTGAGAGTGCAAGTAGCCGCCCCCCGTGCGGTGGTTTTTCAAGGTGATTACGGCCCCGTAAGCCACCTGCCGGGGCATGCTGGCATTGTGCAAGCTGTTGCCGATCAGTTGGGACTGAAACGCTGAGCTGTAGAAACCGTCGCCGTTGCCGCTCCTGTTCAGCACTGTCAAGTGAACGTAGAAAAAAGCGACGTAGAGGAGCACCGGCCACAGAATCAGGAAAGCCCCTCGCGCCACCAAATGCTTAACGGTCGCCATCTAATCGAGAAAAAAACACGAAAAAAATCAACACGTTTATTCAACGAATTACATAACTATGACATTAGAGGAATCATTGTTTTGGTTTTGTCGCTCTTCTCTTTGTCCCTCTTGAACAAAGTCCCCAGCACGATCCCGCAAAACATGATAAAGCCGACTTGAGCGTTCGATATGAACTTGTTGGCACAATCGCCGGGATTGTCTATGTCGAGGGTGGCGAGTTGTGCGGCGAGGTGCGTCGAGACCAGAGCGGCGGCGGCGTAATACGGCCACGCCATCTGATTCATGACTCCCGAAAGTACCACCGCCCCCATCATCACGGTACTGAACCCGCCCAACCACAGTTTGGTGTCTTTGTCGAATTTGAGCGCCGTCGACTTGATGCCCACTTTGAGATCGTCGAGTTTGTCTTGATGGGCGTAGATCGTGTCGTAGACTATGGTCCAACAGACGGAGGCAAGGTAGAGGGGCAAGCAAATCGGCAAGTCGACGTGACCCTTGATGGCGCTGTATCCTAAGAGTACGCCCCAGTTGAAGGTGAGGCCCAGGACGAACTGGGGCCAATAGGTGAACCGCTTCATCAGGGGGTAACTTATGACTAGACTCAAGGAACTGGCGCCCAGGAAAATACTGTACCAGTTCAGCTGTAAGAGAATCGCGAGGCCCACGCTCAACTGACCGGCGAGGAACACCCACGCGGACCGCATCGAGATGTCACCGTTGACCAGAGGTCTGTCTTTGGTCCGCGCCACTTTGCAGTCGATGTCGCGGTCCCACATGTCGTTGATGGTGCAACCGGCGCCCCTCATGATGATGGCCCCCGTACCGAAGAGAGCTAGCATGTAGGGGTCGGGGAGGCACCCGGGCGAGGCCGCCGAGGCTATGCCCCATCCGCAAGGCCAGTACAACAACCACGTACCGATGGGTCTGTCCAATCGCATAAGTTTCAAGTACGGCTGGATCGAAAATGGGGTCGCGTTCACTATTCTTGCAGCTAGTTTCTCATTTTTCTTGTAATTAACAGCGGACGTGCACAGACAGCGAACATCCGCCGGTGCGGCCCTCAAGTTAAGCAACCTAACCCTACTTTTCGGCACACTCAAATTTATCACCCGACACAGCCTGTTTGCGGCTGTAATTGCGAACATGCTGCGTCACCACCATAAAATTGAGATTGGGACTATTTATTTGTGATTATTTGCAGCATTCTTTGCTTGAGAGTGGTTTACCGTGAATCTAACCTTCAAAATTGTGTCAACCGTCAAAAACCTAACCTCAACCCGTGCAGATTTGTGATCGTAGTGGGGAAGATATTCGCGGAATTAGGTTCTCGTCGACTTACCACGGGTCGGGACATGTCTCCAAGTATGTTCCACAAGTCGGCGATCGTCATCAGTCCCACGAGCAAAACAACAAAGAGCCCCACGAATTTCACTGAAATGCAGCAGGCCAACATGGTGCCGGTAAAACCGAGCCAAAGCCACCAGGGCGTCGAAAATTCGGCAAGTCGCGTGGACGAGACTTTCACAGCCCCCAGTACCGAGCCCATTATGAAACACAATAGGATCGGGTCCAAGAGAATGTATTGGGTGAGGGTCAGTATTCCTACATCTGTAAGTCTGAGTCAGTGAATGTGATTTGTGAATGAGTTTATTGTTACCGAAGAGAATCAGAAGGGAGGCGAAAGTAGCGGCTGTGATTGATTGCGTCATTTCGTCTACCGCTAGGAACGACATCGGGACCAGCGATGCCCCCAGAGCTGTGCAAAACTGTCGATAATTGACGATTAATTGTACAATTTCAACAATTTACCACTCTCATTCCCACATATCTGGTATTTTCGTATTTATCGCCGGGTTTATCGAAAGCGAAAGTGCCGTCATAGCCTGTCAGATATCCAGAAAGTCCTATAAGCATCTAGACTCGTTATTAGTAAAAAATTATTTATCAAGTAGAAGTACCTTGCCCAGGGGCGGGTGTACGTCAAAAAAAAATGTTCTGTTGATGTACCAACTGCCCATTTTTCCAAAATGGGTCTCATCCCAGCTGAAATGTTTATTCAATTCAGAATACCGTAAAAGTGAAAAAAAAAAACGAACCAAACGTGGTCGGGTTCTGCAATTTTGTGAAACCTCGTCGCCACAGTAAGAGCACAAACGGCTCCAAAAATCAGCCACCAAGAGCTAAAAAAATTGTTTTACAGTGTGTTTGTAAAATATTATTTGGTACCTTTTGGGTGTGGGTGCAATTTTTTCTGCCATTCTCACAAAAATTCATGATGCGAACATGCTGTAAACAGTTTAAGTAACGGTACTTGTGGAGCGTTATCTCTTTCTAGAGAAAGCTGCCACCTCACTACTTCCATCTTGGCATGCAGAATTGCAGATAGAAATTTGAAGGACTAAAATTTTTGGGGCGAATTCATTTATCAGTGATGAATTTGGCCCGTTCCAAACAAGGGAAAAAACACAGGAAGTCATAAAAAAATAGTAAACAAAAACATAACCTTACTTGTTTTCAAGAGGGTGAGTTATGGAATAATTTGTTTGTGTAACGACTAATAAGTCATGTTTTTCGATTTTTGTATTAAATTATAATGATGGATTGTTTTTAATTGTTAAAGCCCAGATGGTGGTTTGGTAACTTTTTTTTTGGTTTATTTATAATTGGTACGGCTTGTCCCGTCAACAAATAAACGAGTTGGAGTCTGTTTGACTGGAATTTCTTCTTAAATTTGGACAGTTTCGATGTGTTTTGTTCAGAATGTCGGTTCGTTGGCGTCACGACATCTCGTAACATATTTTAATGAAGAGAAGAGTGCGCAAAACTGTTGCTCCCCGACTAGTGTCTTTATTGTCGCTTTGTTGGGTAACAATCCAGCCGAAAATCGTCGTAGACGACTTTGGTTTGACATTTAGCGGTCGCGGGGTCAAAAAGAGTTAAAAATGCATGCGCCGCCCGTCCCCCCTTCGATTTCTCGTCGAAAAATAAAAAAATCCCGACGAATTCACCTGCATTTTTACCTGTCTCGTCAACCTGCGTTTGTACGAGCGGCGCATGCGTACACCATCACTATCAATATAAATCGCGTGGGACGCCATTTTGATATAGTGCTTTGTGTTTTACGGCATCATCATTTTTCCCAAAATGAAAACTTTCGATACATTGAAATAGCGGAGCGGAGGGCGTCGACTTTGGCGGCAAGGTAAGTGCATGCACGTTCCACCGTCGAGGCGGCGCGTTTTCGTCTCGAACGCCGCCAAACCGCCGAATTCGGCAACGCTGCGGTTTAAAAGCCGAAAAGTGTTTGTAAACAAGCGTTCCGCGTCGCCGTCTGGGGCGCGTTCGGGGGCGGAATTCGCGCGGCGGACGTCGCCGTCGCGGGTTTATTTTGATTTTTGACAAGGCGGGAAGCTCGGGACGCCCGCCAAAGTCGCCTGAAACCGCAGCGACACAAGGTCGAAGTTGGCGCGTGGCGGTTTTTCGAAATACCGCCGCCACCGCGGTTTTTCACTGGGGATTTCGGCTTGCAGATAGATGGATTGGCGAGATGTGGCTCCGCAGTGAGAAACGGAAGAACTTCCGTGCGATCTGCCTCAACAGGATCCGCAGGGTGCGGAAGGGCAAGGTCGGCGGCGGCGGGAGGCCGAAGGCGAAGGCGGCCGCGCCGCCTCTCTCCGACGAATGCAAGGAGAACTACCAAGCGCAGGTGGTCCCCGAATTCGGCCCCGAGAAGGGGGGCCCCAACCTGGAGGTGGACCTGAAGTGCTTCGAGTACTTTGAGGCGAACAACGCCGTTTCTTATGAGAAAACACCAGAGCTAGTTTTAAATTCCGATCTTCCGAAGGAAATCGAGTATTCCAGCTTCGGCGCCGGTCTGGCGATGGCGTGCGAGGAGGGGCTCGCCCACCCGGACTACCCCGCGGGGGTGCTGGTCCACGAGAAGAAGCCCTGCGACAAGTACAACTTCGACGTCTTCTCGGAGAAGATCTGCGAGACGATGTACTACGAGTACGGCCCGCTGAGGGACGACTACCAGGACGTGCAGTTCGACGTGAACGACTTGAACAACGTCAACACCCAGGAGTTCACCAACATGCTCGACGAGGAGATGGCCCAAAGCAACATGGCCAACGTCGTCTACGACTACACCACCCTCTACCCGGTCACCATCCCCGACGGCCACATGATCTCGAGCGTCGCCCCCGAGGGCGAGGACCGCCTTGACAAACAGCCGGAGCACGTCGAAGTCGAGGACACGTGGGAGGCGTTCGACCCGTACCTTTTCATCAAGCACCTGCCGCCGCTCACCTTCGACATGCGGTCCAAGTGTCCGGCGCTGCCCCTCAAGACGCGCTCCAGCCCCGAGTTCAGCCTCGTCCTCGATCTCGACGAGACGCTGGTCCACTGCAGCCTCCAAGAACTGTCCGACGCCAGTTTCCACTTTCCTGTCCTCTTCCAAGACTGCTCCTACACGGTTTACGTGCGGACGCGCCCCTACTTCCGCGAGTTCATGGAGAGGGTGTCGCAGATGTTCGAGGTCATCTTGTTCACGGCCTCCAAGAGGGTCTACGCGGACAAGCTGCTGAACCTGCTGGACCCCGAGCGGAAGTGGATCAAGTACAGGTTGTTCAGGGAGCACTGCGTCTGCGTCAACGGCAACTACATCAAAGATCTATCGATACTCGGCAGGGATCTGTCCAAAACGATCATTATCGACAATTCACCGCAGGCCTTCGGTTACCACGTAAGATTCTTGAGCCGCAGAGGCGATCCAGGGATTCACACCGATTGTGTTTGCAGCTAAACAACGGCATACCCATCGAGAGCTGGTTCGTGGACAGGACCGATTCGGAACTGTTGAAGTTGTTACCATTTTTAGAAAACCTAGTGCAAATGGTGAGTCACGTCGTTCCCTTTGGCGCCCAATACGGGGCCCGAGACGAGGTCTCCTTCCATTCGAATTCCTTGAACCGGTGGTTTCCAAACTCAGGTCATGAAAGTCAGAAAGACGTTCGCTGTTGTAACTTATTAACAATTTATAAAAGATATTTTTATAAAATAATTAAAATTGATTTATCAAAGAATATTTCTTTTGTGGAAGAAACTCTCTCTAGAAACTTCCAAAGTTTCGGAGCCACTGCTTGAAGCAAGAATGCGTCGTCCGACGCCAAGGAATTTGATTTATCTGCAATCGAGTGTTGTTTTGATATTCGAGGAGTCGATAATTTTGAAGAATGTTAAATTGATAAGTCGTAACGTCGACTGCTAGATTTGAACATGGCGTGACTTTTCTAAATTTGACCGTCGAAGGTTGGCGGTTCTGCATTTGGCGCCCAACTCGGGGCCACCGTGAAGATTCCAGATTGGATGTAGATTTCCGAAAACAAGAAAAATACGTTTAACGGATCTAAATTTAACTCGTTTGTTGATTTTCGGGCGAGATTGTTTAAGTTCGCGGTGGGGGTGCAAACGTTTCGGATGCGATAAGAGATAAGCCGACTGTGTAATTTTGTTCGTTGTCTCGTTTCAGAAAGAGGATGTCCGACCACACATTCGCAACAAGTTCAAGCTGTTCAGCTACCTTCCCCCCGACTAACTGGCAACTAGAGTCGCACAGACAATCTCATTAACCGCATAATACTCTGTTTTCGTTTTCGTTAAGTCTAATTGCGTTGAAGTACTGACTGACGTCACTGTTGCTTACTTGAATTATGACGCAACTGAGGTGCCTTTCGGAACGTCTCTTGTAGATTGATTTGTTAAACAACCGGAATTGTTCGAATACTATTGCGTTTCGTCAGTGATCAAATTGTGCAATACACACGAACGGAATAATAATTATGATAAGTTGATTTTAGAGTGAAATCGTGAAAAAAAACTTAGAAAAACATATTTATTGTACATACTATGAATTGTTGGTCAGTATTTTAAAAAAGAAAGTTCTATTAACAAATTAGAGAGTATAAAGAGTTGAATTCTTTTAACCTATCACGTTGCATGTACATAGGGAACAAAAATTTAGGAAAAATCTCTTGCCATTTAAGGAAAATACGACCATAGGATAGTTGCAATATCGTGCACAAGAGTATTTTGTTTGTTGTTTGTTATTATTTTAGATGCGTATTATACGTACAGGAGGTCCAGTCCCTGCGTTGCGTTACGTTATAGAAAATACTATTTGTTTGTTTTTTTTTGAATTGTTTCTTTTCCTCGTTCGACTGGGTCCCGCAAGTATTATGTGTAAATGTTATATGTTTTATATTTTATTATGCGTAGCACGTACTAGACACTTACGAAAAATGTCATAATTTATGAGTTCCACCGTACTTACTTCTTGGGAAAAAAACAACTCTCCAGACACCCGTTCCGACCACTTACACCTCTTCGATCAGTTGTTGATAGAATAGTCTATGAAATTAATGCTTTTTATAATCTCTACTCGATTACGCCCTAAGTGTTTATCTTTGTTTCCACTGTTACAATTAGTTATTTTTGTAAGTTTATTATATCTAATAAATATATCTCCGTATACAGTTCGCAAATTATTTGGTACGTTTATCGGCCGTACGGGTGGATCTGGGTGGCACTTTTGATGTTGGTCTTGATGGCAGAGGGCGCTTTGGTCGCCATCGCCTGAGCGTTCGCCGGTATCTGTCCGGGGGTGCCCCCGGGTCGCCCTTGCGGCGCCACCATCATCCCCCCCGACGTCTGGTTGGGCTGGCCGTTGGGGTTCGCCCCCATCTTGAGCCCCTTGCCCATCCCCACGGCCGCCACGAGCAGATGCGTGTCCGCCACGCTGGAGTTCTGCTGGGTGCTCCCTCGCGCCGACGACTCCACCTCCCACTCCTCCCTCGCTTTGCTGACGAGCTCCCACACGTGCGACACCACTTTCTGGTACGCGGCGATTTGTTTCTGCAACCGCAAGTTACAAAAACTGAAGAACGAGAAACGCACTTACCTGCGCGTTTTCGAACGAGAGCGTCGACGCTTTGTGCTCCAATTGCATCATCTTGCTCTCGGCCATCGGCTCCAGCTTCGTCCGGAGGTAGTCCGGGACCAGGTCGTGAGCGAACGTGGTCACTCTGTGTTCCGTCATTTGGGCCAGTTGGTCGTCCCTCTCGGGGGACAGCAGCAAGGGCAGCACCGTGAGGTTGCGGAGCGCGGGGCACTTGTCGTGGCTGAGGACTTTGGACAGGGAGGTCAGCTGGCCGGACATCAGGGCATAGTTGTCTAGGAAGGTGGGCCAGTTCAGGGTTTCGTATTCGTTCTCGAGCTTGAAAATCATGGAGGCGATCGAAGATTTCAGGTCGTTGACGCGCTGAATTATCGAGTCCAGCGCGGACTCGAGCTGCTTTTCTTCGCGTTGCTGCATTTTAACACCACGATAACACTACTTCATTGTTGACAATAACATAACCTCAAACCGGGACTACAAATCGACCCCCGTTTTGTAAGATAATCCTCATCCTTCACTGTCGACGGATTCCTACACCTTTCTCGTTAGTATTCAGCACACAACTGTATCTCGTGATGGTACTTAAATAACCACTTCGTCCAGTTATATTTAACAATTTTATGCTTGGTTGTTTGCGCTTTGCACAACGGGCAATTTGCATCCATCACGAATGTCAACAAGACACATTTTTCATTGATAACTTTCCAAAAACTCGATAAATGGAATTTTGCGGCAATCGTAGTTGCGTTCGATGCTGGGAGCTAGAAAATTCCAAATCTCCGTTTCAAAGAGACGTTTTGCCCCAATATTTCTTGAGGGTTTGAATTTTTTTGAGTGGCCGATAAAGCAGGTCGCTCAGGTGTCAGTGATGGTGACGTTTGTGCGATCTTCCCAAAAGTTGGAATGCATTAATGTGATAAAATGTTACGTGTTAGATGTTAATTCGTCGTTGTGCGCCGAACAATAGGACGTCCGCAATGTGTTCGAACATCCGGCAGTGATAGAAATCAAAATACAAAACATTATGACTTTGCAGGTAAGACGGTGGTGGTCCACTTTATTCGTTTGATTTATCGCGTTGTCGTAGGATAGGAACACTCTAAGATAATAGACTTAACATGCGACTGAAACGCACAAATTTGATACTAGGATTATGTTTGATAACTTGGGCTTCGGTGTTATATTTTGCATTTCTCACACACTTGTCAAGTAATAAGAGCGAGACGAATGGTAACGTCGACAGACAAATCATGATACTCGAACAAGGCATATCCGAGCAATTCAAAAGCAACAATGACATGATCCATGACGCCCGACGCTTTTTGGAACGGAAAAAATCGCAAGAGGCGTCCAGCCACACGAAGCAGTTTCAAGACGTCAAATTACCGATACTAGTATTCGCTTGCAATAGAGTTAGCGTCAGTAAATGTCTAGATAGGCTGATACAATACAGACCTGACCCTGATAAGTTTCCTATTATAGTTAGTCAAGTAAGACCTGTTGTGACCTGACCTGACTCGAGCAAATGTTTCCGTCGGTATGTTTTTAGGACTGTAACCATCAAGAAACCACCGACACTATAAAAAGATACGGGTCTCAGGTGTCCCTGATCCAGCAGCCGGACCAATCGGATATTCAAGTGCCCCCCAAGGAGAAGAAATTCAAGGGGTACTTCAAAATCGCGCGGCACTACGGATGGGCTCTCAACCAAATGTTCTTCAATTTTAATTTTAGTACGGTCATCATAGTTGAAGGTCTCGATTTTATGAAAAAAAATTGACAAAAATTCGACTCGAGCTTTTGTAGATGATCTGGAGGTGGCGCCAGACTTCTTTGAATATTTCCTAGGTACTTATCCCATTCTGATGCGGGATCAGTCGCTCTGGTGCATTTCCGCGTGGAACGACAACGGCAAAGAGGGTCTGGTGGACCAGGAGCGGCCCGATTTGCTGTACAGGACGGACTTTTTCCCGGGTCTGGGGTGGATGTTGACGAAAGCGTTGTGGTTGGAGCTGTACACCAAGTGGCCTAGGGCTTATTGGGACGACTGGATCAGGGACCCGCTGCAGAGGAAGGGCCGAGCCTGCGTAAGGCCCGAGCTATCGAGAACGAGGACTTTCGGAAAAACGGGAGTCTCAAAGTAATTATTGTTCGTTTTGTTGTGCAGGAAAAGCGCGACAGCTGCGGTCATCAAACCTTGTGTCCGGTGATGGCCGCGAGGTGGCGCTTTGCAACTGTCCCCGACCAAGGTCGAGCATAATTGTTCTATTTTTAGCGGAATGTTTTTCGAAAAGCACCTGAAATACATAAAACTGAACGAAAAGTTTGTGCCTTTTACGAAAATGAATTTAAGTTATCTAGTAAAAGACGTCTACGACAAGGAGTTCATTCGAGATGTTTACCAAAGCGTGATAGTCAGTTACCAGGAGTTGAAAGATGGGAAAATTGCTCACGAGGGGCCCGTTCGAATCGTCTACCGCACAAAAGACGAGTACAAGTTGATCACGAAAAAATTGGGGCTCATGGACGACTTCAAGGTTTCGATTTTCTCGGCGATCGTTTGAATTTTTGCTCAAGTGTTGTTGTAGAGCGGCGTTCCACGCACGGCGTATCGAGGAATCGTCACTTTCCACTACAACGGACGAACGGTGCACCTAGCTCCGAATCTGAACTGGAAGGGCTACGACTTGACCTGGAGCTAACCTCGACGGTTTCCTAGCCAATTACGCAAACATTCCCATGTTTCGTATTTAATAAATTTATTGTTTCCGTTTGCACATTTGAAATGTGGACTGTTGACGTTTTTTCGTTGTATTTGATCGAGTTTAAAAATTGTGATATGAAATTTTTCAAGTTGTGGCAACTGTGTTTTTGTAAATTATTGCGGACCGGGCGACAAACGTCGGCCTGCTCGCGCCCGCGGGGTAGATTGTTATGCCGATAATGGAACAACTGTATATAATATATTGCGCGCTTCTTAATGTAAATAATGAATTACAATAAATGAAAATCGTACGGATTTAGCGTTTGTGTTGACCCAAAAACAAATATCAGCAAATCTCGTTAATATTCAGATTAATCGTCGCACATAACCTCACTTTTTCGCTATCAGTAAAAATGCGTGTTTTGCAGAGTGCAACAGCGTTGAGTTAATTTGTGCCGTCTTAAAGGTTATAAATTCACAGAAATCAGCTTCTGCGGTTTGGAACAATGGACGTGTTGAAAGAAACTCATTATTTTAATTTGCCGTCTCAAGCGAATATCTACACAGTGACCCATTTACAAGCGGCAAATTGCCCCCACAAAATGCTGGTGGCGTCTTTGAAACGCGACATTTTCTGCATCGAGTACCAAGACTCGGGGGGCGCTCTGATCCCCACGACCAGAGAAGTCTCCTTCACATACATTCCCAGTACATAACCTAAAAATGTCCAGACAGATTTGAGAATTTTCGTTTTCAGGTGGCGCCGAAATAATCTCAGTCGATGCGTTCAACAAATCCGCCACAAAGAACGAGTTTGTGATAGGAATAACAATAATCAAAGTAGAGTTGGCACATTTTTGAAAATTCCGTTTGTAATTTGATGCGTTGCAGAACGGCAACTTGCTCGACTCGTACGAGTTCTATTTAAACATCTACTCCGAATGGGAGGAAAGCGACGAATTTAATATTGATAACATCGCCCAAAACTGTCTCAACGTCGAGCTGACTTTCACCCCTTACCAACTCACCCACACCCACCTGATAGTGTGGGAGGATGGGCGAATCGCGAACAAAGAAATCGTCTTCCTGTTGTCCGGCAGCGACAATCAGGTCCACATCTATCGTGAATACACCACCGACCACCTTTACAAAGAGGTGGAAAACAAAGAATTCTTCCCCGAGTTCGTGAAAACCCCGAGTCCGGTGGTGTGGATCGACATTCACTTCGACGAAGACAGTACCGAGTACGCAACGAATAATTTGAGTTTTTGAAAAATGTTGCTGGAAAACTGTCAATTTTCTTTCAGGCGCATCACGGCGGTGGCGTGCGAGTGCGGCTACGTCCGCCTGACCAAAGTCTGCCTCAAGACCAACAAACTGATCTTCAACTTCTCCACAAAACTCAACAATTACATTTCGCACGTCAGCATGTACCCCGACGAAACCGCCGTCCCGCTAGAGGGCGCTCTGGCCAACCTGTCAACCGGCAAACTGACCCGCAAGGGGGCGCTGAATCTGCTGGTGGTCAACACGATCCTGCCGCCAGTTCTCTTCGAGTGAGTCGAACCCCGCGCGAAATCTCGCCCTAACCGGTCTTCTCGCAGAGACGTCTTGACCTGCGGCCTCAGCAAGTACGTTTCGTTGCCGCGCCACGACTACACTTGCGTCTTGACCTGCTGCCAAATCGCGGACGTCGACTTCGACGGGGAGAAAGAGATCCTGGTCGGGAACAGCGCCGAAGTAAGTCACTTGGTTCGAGTACGTCCGTGTTCACGCCCCCTTGCAGGAAATCATGCTTTACAAGCGCGACCCGGACAAGGGCTGGTGTCTGGAGGAGCTCAAGATGTTTTCGTCCCCTATTATCAGCATGAAGTACGTCGACTTGCTCGAGGACGGCGTCAACGAGCTGGTGGTGCTGTCCATGAAAGGGGTCCACTTCTTGCAGGTACTTGGCTAAAACTGTGCGATTTTGCGTGATGCGTGTGTGTGTTACAGCACGACTTCTTGCACGTGGACAAGGTGTTGAGCGACAAAATAAAAGAGTTGAATTTTTAGATTTTTTATTAGTGAATCCAGGCACAGATAAATTCATTTCGTGGGACTATAATAGCTTAAATGTTATCTACGGCAATTAACTTAACGTCTATAGTATATACAAAAAGTGACTAACAGAGAAATTAAAAATATCACGAATAAAACAAGACGATAACGTAATGCGACCGGTGCGAGGCACTTTGTACTGGATCAACCGCGGTGGTAGAGATAGAGTTGCACTGATGCTGGGACGTGGACACGGTGACTCCGTAGTAAGTATTTACACGATTACGTAGACCACACCTAATACTGTGTGAATGAGCCGTCTGTTCTTTGAGCACGGTCGCAATTGATAGAGTACAAGTTCCTCAGCGCAGAGTTAACCTAAAATCTGGGACAATTAAGTATGCAAAAATATTTTTTTTTTTTTCATTTGAATAACAAGTGGTTAAACCGATTGGGTCTCCGTAATGTGAGACGTTGCATTAACAGGTCGATTTATAAGTAAATACTTATCATAATGTAAGCTAAATCCTAACCAGTCTTAACAATTCACGCATTTGCACTTAACGCTCGACTGTTTTGAACCGACGTCATAAAAAAATTCATGATATGGTACAACTGAAGAAATCCCTCCGACTCGGTATCAAAGTCTTTATTCAACCACCGTACGTGTGTACCACCCTCAAGTGCAATTATTATTTACAATAATTACAATTAATTACATGATTCGTCGAAAAATAACATCTGAATGTTCTGTATTCGTTTACCTGAATCTTGAAAAATATTGGGACTGCTAAAAACCGATTATACACATAAAAAATATATAAATAACGTAGCGATATAAATAAAGCTTTGGTAAACTACGCTACTCCACCTCGCTCTAGTCCACGTTGTCTTGGAAAATTAGGCGAACGTATCCGGGCGAGCCGGACAGCGGCGAGGCGCAGAACGGACAGACCGCGTGGAAGCCGTTCGTCCCGTGCGGGATCGCCACGTTGGCCCAGTACCTGAAACGCGACATTTCAATTGGACACACACTTGGTGGGTTCGAGCCACTCACTTGACCGTCTTCTCGGTGGCCATGTGGCCGCAGGGGTTGAAAGCGAACGTCGGCGGGCCCGAGTCCACGTAGAATGCCTGCTCCAGGCCCATGAACACCTTAACCACGGGCCCCAGCTCCAGGCAGATGGGGCACTTCCTGGCCCCGGAGTCCTTGTCTTGGCCCCAGTCGTGCAGGCCCTGGACGTGACCGCAGTTCAGGTAGACGTAGGGCTGCTGGAGGTTCTCGTTCGGCGTGACCCTTCGCGGGATCACCAGAGTGTTTAAGCCGACGGGGCACTGCGGCCTGCCCGCGTTGATCTCGTCTATTTCTCGCTCCAAGTCTCTCTTGCTCTGCAACACCCCAAACATGTCAAAATTTTCCGTTCCATTGAAAATGTTTCTCGCATCGAAGATGGCTGTCATTTATTTGTCATGTCTAGTTGGTCGTGATTTACACGTACAGATTTTATAAATTTGACATTTGACAGCTCAGACTTGTCACTGCAGTTTTCATCGTTTATCATTTTTCAAAGCGTTAATTAACGTGTTTCGCGTTAGTTGAGGAAGCAAAGGAGTTTTTCAAGGCTATCTCGTTGAAGGCATTAATTACTGTTGTAAGTAACAGACATTTTGTTCACACTTCAACGCAAACTTTTTTACTTTGGCGACAATAAAAATGGTTGGTTCTCTAAAATGGCGTAACATGTATTGTTGAAATAAATACTCAACAATCATAACCGGACTTATTTATTCAATATCCCAATGTTCTCAAAGCAAGGAAAATCAACTGGAAGGCTTCCAGGACATGAAGATGGTCTTGAGGAACCTACAACCATTTTGCCATTCTTGGATATTTTAAAGAGCAAGTGTTGAAACCACAGTTGAAAGAAATATGGTGACACAATGTGGAAAAACGTTTTTGCAAATAAGTAAAGAAGAGTAATCGAGTGTCGGGAATGTAACGGCTAACCTTTTTTTTCTCTGAAAAAAAAAACCATTCGCTTTTATCGTTTTAATCAAACGAAATGAAACTTGTAGGGCGATTTTTAAGTGTAATTATTTGTAAGAATTTTTTACCTTGTGTTTGGACAAGGTTACGCTGTGATGTAAAATGATTCGTCGTTGCTTACCGGAGACTTGGCCAGCCCGTCCGCGGAGCGCCACAGCAGCGTGGCCCCGCACAGATCGATGAGAGTGCCGTCCTCGAGCACGTTGGTCTCGTTTTCGACGACTTGGCCCTTCTGTTGGGCCGACCTGGACTCCCTCAGCGAGAAGACGCCGCCCCCGACGGACGTCTCGAGCCAGTAGCTGCACTTGGCGTCGCCGCCGCAGAACGTGCCCCTCGGGTGCATGATGAGGACGCCGTTCGTCGTGAGGCCGTCGATTTCGCGCCCGTTCTCCTGCCACTTGGTCGCCTTCTCGCCGAGGAATATGTTCTTGGAGGTGTCGAAGCCCGCCGCGTATATCCTCGCTATCTTCGGGTTGGTCCGGTCGCAGAGGATCCGACAGGCGAACCTCGATATCGTGCTCTGCATCACCTTCGTCTCGCCCGTCTTGTCCCCGGGCACCGTGTCCATCACGACGAAGTCGATGGGCGCCTCCGAGGAGCGGCCGATCTGGAACATGTCCGTGTCCTCGTCACTGGTGTACTCCACTATGACGGCGTGGTTTCTGGACAGCGTGTACGATATCGAGTGCTGGTTGGCGTCGAGGATGGCCTGCGACGAGTGCGGCGTCTTCACGACGTAGTGCTTCGACCTCTTGACCCCGTTCGCCGTCGGTCTTTTGTACAGGACGAATTTGCTGCGTCGCCTGCCTCGATCGCCCTGAGGTAGAAATCCATTGTATCTGTCGAAGGACGAAAACAGTCAGCAGGATCTCCAAACAAACGAATATTTTTGGATCGGCCGAAAACGGACGATCCGAAGCTCGACTCGAACAACTCTTCCTCTTTATTTTTGGCCGATGACCTTTCGCCTTACTAGGTGAATAGGTAATTGCAGACGTACAAATGTCACGGGGGCAGGTGCAAGCTCGATACGAACACCTCCGCCGCCGCCGCTCTAATCGGATCACCAGACCGAAACGAAACCTTATCCATCCACTCACCCTAAAATGACTAGTTCTCCATATTTGACGAGTTGTTTTGGTTTCTCCGAGTTGGCACTCTCTTGTTCTTCTAGTATTGGAGACTCGGTGCCATCCGATCTGCAACAACACAAAGTCCTACAGTCCTACGGCGGCTTATGCAATCGATGACGTTATGTTTGCGCTATCTATTTTTATGGCCCGATGATTACTCGTGCAACGGTCTTGTTTTTTCGGCCGAGTGTCAGATAAGCCGGGACCGGTTGAAAGACGCCAGTGATTCACCAGTACCGGGTCAAGGAAGCGTCGACAATTGAATTCCCACCGAAATTACATGAGAAAGTGAACATTTTCCGCACGGAGACACGCAGAGGTGCCCGCTCGGACCCGCCTTGTTCTCCCGTTTTATTAATAATTCCCGTTAGCATCTCCATATCGATCGGCGGGCGGGAATCCGCCGCATTCTTTCCAAGATATTCGATATGTCTTCGCGGAATGATTGATGGCGGCATTAGAGGACGTTTCATCAATACAACAAAAATTGGACGTTATCCGAACAATTTCTCCGTTGCAAAAGCGGCGATTACGTAAACGGGCGCTCTTCGGGGCCCCTCCTCGATCGCGTGTCCGACCCGAATCGTGTCTTAATTTCCCCAAACGGGAGATTTCGTTCCGCGGGGGCATCTGGTACGGGAATCGACATCGACGTTCGCTGCACTTCGAATTCCACGCTTTCGCAAGACCGTAACTCGACGAGTTTATGGGAATTTTATCATGTTCGCCGATTTTATGGGGGTCCGCAACGGCTCGATCGCTGCGCCACTACAACAACGACGTTCCGATGTGTTTTCGATATTGATCGACTAGTTTTCGATCGTCGCCCAATTATGCAGTTGCGCTGCGGTTTTTCGAAAAACTGCCCCGACCCGCTTTCCAAATTTGACGTTTGCAGCTGCGACGGACCTATCTCGGACGTGACTTTCTCGAGTCTCGACCGACATCTGGTGCCAAAGTGACAATCGCATTGTCAACTTTCCTGGCGTGTGTGTTCGCCAATCATTAGACTGAACTGTCAAACTCGCAATGGCAATATTTGCACGTGACACCCAGCGGTCGTAAATTCGCAATAAACTTCGCAACAGTTAAATTATCGCCAATTATCCGACGATAACGGTACAGTTTGAAAGACGACACAAAAACCGATCGAAAAAGATAAAGTATTGTCTTTGTCTGCTGTATTATATCTGTTTTTGAACTTCACTCGAAGTGGAACTAGGTAACTGTTCAGCAAATCGAAAAAATTAATCTACTTTCCTTCCGTGTAATTTATGTACGCATCTACGACTTTTTTTTCCCTTTCGAATCGCAACATTCTCTTCGCATTTCGCGAATTTAGGCCGATTTGAATAGTACCTGGCCCCTCTTTCTCGAACATTCTCATGATTTTTTTCCTATCTGATAACTTCATTGTTTATTTGATCAAGCTTAAAAATTGTACTGCGAAATTTTTCATGTTGTGGCAACTCTGTTTTTGTTTACGTAGTAGGCTACGAACGTCAGCCTGTTTGCGACCAGGGGGTAGATTGCCAATAATGGAACACCTTATATAAGTTATTGCCAACTTCTTAACGTAAATAACGAATTACGATAAATGAAAATCGTACAAATTTAGTGTTTATGATGACCCAAAAACAAACATCCGCCAGTACCATTGAAATTCAGATTAATCGTCGAACATAACCTCATTTTTTCGAAATCATTAAAGATGCTTGTTTTGTGGAGTAAGTCAATTTGTAGCGTGTTAAAAGGTTGTAAATTCACACAAAACAGCTTCTGCGATCTGGAATCATGCATTTCTTGAACGAAACTCATTATTTTAGTTATTTTACTGTCTGAAGCCAACATTTACACAGTGACTCATTTACAAGGGGCAAACTGTCCCCACAAAATGCTAGTGGCGTCTTTGAAACGCAACATTTTCTGCATCGAGCACCAAGACTCGGGGGGGGCGCTCTGATCCCCACGACCAGGGATGTCTCTGTCACGTACATAACCTAAAAATGTCCAGACAGATTTGCGAATTTTCGTTTTCAGCTGGTGCCGAAATAATCTCCCACGAAGAACGACTTCGTGATGGGCATAACAGTGATCAAAGTAGAGTTGGCACATTTTTGAAAATTCCGTTTGTTGCATTTTAGAGAAGAAACAACTTGCTCGGGTCACACTATGTAGAATGCGAGGAATTCGATATCGCAAAGTGCATTTCACGAAGTTAGACCAATTCGAACAGTACCTGGTCGGTCTTTTTGTAGATGGGGTCGGATACCACTACCTGTGCCGGCTTTTATTTGAACACAATGCGACAAGAACGAACTTGCCATTAGCTCTCTTTCGGAGGTAGACATGGGAACGAGTTTTTCGAGTGTTCGCTCGAAACTCGACCTGTCAACGGACAAAATCGCGAGAGTCAACTTTTGCAGCAACGCCTTATCTTGTCGGCCATCCTGTACGCCGCCAGTCCGTGCAGATAGTCGGTTATCGACCCTCCTGCTGTTAATAGACCGTAAATAGGACGCGACTCCGCACGCATCCAGGACTGACCAGGACGCGTCTTCGCCTCGCGACTCTATTAAAAGCGATCTCGAAGACTCCCCGAGCGGCGCGACTTTTATTTTCGTTGCTAACCGTACCGACAGCGCTGCGACGTTTCCTGGTCTGGCTGGAAACTTGTTAGATGGGAACACCTGCATCTGATAAACCCCGCAACAACACCGTGACCGATGTTGTGCCGGACGACCATTGCTGGGCGGCTTTCGACGACCGGGGGCGATATGATATGTATTAGTAAACAATGGTCGACTTTCTGGGGCCCAATTTGGAAGGAATTATAACTAATTCTATTGGCGACGTCCTTTTTCATCTTCGGGTTGAGTGAACCGGTAATTACGGGACAAACAAAGTAACAATGCGTGGTCAACAAACTGATGACGGGGGCCGTTACCCGAAAGTCGGTGAAAACGCATCTCGTAGACACCGATCCCGTCCTGTTTTTAAACGCTTCTCGGTGTTGTTCGGGGAAATGCATTTCTCGGCGTCAACGCAGGAATGCGACCGATGCCAAAGAATAAATGTAACACGATGCCAGTGGTGGCGCTATTTTTCCGCGGAAATCGGCCCCGCGGCCACTAAAACATTCCACACGGCGAATTTGCAATTGGTTGCATTTTGTACTGCCGTTAGACACAAATGTCAAATCACACAACTTGTCGGCCGTCATTTCTCTAACCGCAGGACGCCGTCACTTCATTTCGTTTACACTTAATCTATTTACCCACTTTTTCACCATTTCCTATGACACAACACAGCCATAAAATCGCCGTTCGAAGGTTCCGACATTATGCAAACGTTTTTTTAACGATAAACCGTCAAATCTACATTTTTCAGTACCTATATTAAGTCTAGTTAACGTCAAAGTTCCAACCTTTATGAAAGTGCGTAAAAACACGTCATTTTACGCTGCGAATGCAAATCCATACAAAAAACTAAAGAATATTAAACGCTGTTAAAGAAAAAATTAAATTATCTAGGGCACGAACGTAAACCTCACTTACTCAATAACTGACAAATTTCCTGTCGTAATTTTTGGAATTCGACACTGTTAAATCTTCCCCGTAGCAAATTAAAACTTATTCACAACGACCGTTAGTCACGATGGTATTTAGTTTTAGTCAATTTCCATGAATGTTAACAAACATGTTAACAAAAATTGCAACTTTGAGACCAATGCTGCCAACTGTTTAAAGACTCGAGATTTTTCTGGAATGGTTTAATTTTCTACAACTCGTCGGGTTAAGTCCACAAGAAAACCTTTGGAAGTCGCATAATGGTGAAGCACTGGAGAAATTCTTTGGTAATTTACTTTAATTAGAGCAATGAATGGGTTAAAGTTGTATTTTTATAAGGTTGGTAATACATACTTGTTTACATTTTTGCGCAACTGTCATTTCAGAAATTCCTTTTAAATGTACTAAAATGCAAGTTTCGTTTGTGTTTTGTGGGAGGATTTGCATCGGAATTATTTTTCTTAATTTTACGAGAACAACATTTAGGTGGTTTCGCACCGTTACACCATCGTGAGCAAAAAAGGTTAGGTTTACATCCTACATTGTATTTCTCCAATAAAAAGAATTCTCCAAAGGAAAAAAAGACAAATATGTCTCGCTTTGTGGGAGTTTTTGCGAGCAAACTGGGTCGAATTTCGGTGCGACATTGACCATCCGGCGAAGAGGCCAACTGTGACATCTCTTGAGCGTAACCCGATCAGATACATAACAAACACCTCATTAGTTCATTACCGTCGGTGCTATGATGAAAAACAACGTTGTGAAGCGTGCTTTTGTCGCCTCCGGAACATCTGTTCCCAGAACGGTCCCACGCACAACACAATCCTCTCAGATTGTCCGCTTCTGGAATCCCATTGTTTAAAAAATAACGTGTTGCAACAATCGAGGAACACACGATTATTTTTATTATTCTCGTTGAAATAATAAACATTGCGACATCGTGTAAACAGCGATCGGGTGCGCGTTACAGTTTCTAATTTACATGGCGGCACCACCTCCGACCAACTCGACACCGACCCCGCAACGAAACGTGAATCATTAATTAAGCGCATCTTTGTTCGTCGACGATGACTGTTCGCCGCCGCCGAAAAGCGTGCCGCAGGAAGCGCACCGCGGGGGCGGAACGCCGAATCACGACGCACCGAGAAACCTTTCACCTGAAGGTTCCGTCTCGAACGGCAACCTCTTTGGCTAACGACCATAACGCGCGCCGATAACCTGGAAACAATTCCAATTAGAAAAATCGAGAGTAATTAAGACGGGGGTCCGCCGATGCGGACGCGTCACGGTCCCCTTGCCACGTTCGGAAGAAATCTTGCTTTTCGCCACTTATCCGGGAGCGAGAAGTCGGACAATGGCGCGGAACGGTCAACGGTTCGTAATGACCAAAAGAGAGAGAGAGAGGGGTGGGAGATGGAAAAAAGGTTGTCCCGCTCGGGGCGGCGTATTACGTGCGGCATCTGGTCAAAGATCGAACGTTCGTTACGGTCGAAATGAAAATTTCAGTGGGACCCGGCCAGTAAAATTGTAAATAAATGAGGGGGTGCGTTTTCGGCCGGGGAAAAAAGAAACAACTGCGAAATGGACAACTTTTTTAAAATTATTATTTAACTATCACATCCACAAGATCTGTCAGTGCGTTGAAATAAGAAGTATCGGGTGTTTTTTAAAATTTCACCTCAAAGCAGGCGTTGAAAAGTCGATTGTGAACGCACTACATCGCACTACTCGTGAGTCTGCAGAGTAAAAACACAAACAACGCAAAAAGTGAGGTTATAAGACTTTGAAAGCACATTTTTTGTGAATTTGTTCACTTGTCAGACTACCCCGAAAAGATTTGTCAAGCACAAGCTTCAATACTACTTCGAAATTGTCAAGAAATTTCACCAAACCATCTCAAAATATCTCAGAGTAGTGTTGTGCCTGTGGACGTGCGTCTGCACTAAGTTCATCTTTGCCACCTCAAAATTGTTATAATTTTGTCAAAAGTGAGGTTAAGTCGTTACTTCCAATCAAACAATTGTCTCGAACATTACACATTAGACAGTTTTGCTCAGCAGACATTGCATTTCGCGTGTTCAAGCCTGTCCGGCACATCTGCTTGGAAAGCAACGAACCGGATCGAAAAAGTCGAAAGCGACAAAAACGAGAATAAAATTATCGTCAGGAAATAAAATGACAACGTAAACTGCCACAGATGCACCTATACGCGACATATGGCCAAATAAGAAACAATAGAATGTCGATTTTACGATTACTTCTTATCTGATCGAGTAACCCACGAACCGCCATAAACAATTAACGGAAAACACTATCAAGATTAGCGAGGGAGAAAGACGGATTTGTTTTGGAAATTCTGTCGTCAACCTATGACCGACATACGACCCGAGAGACAACAAAGCCAGCTCTGAGATTGCTTCTTGTTCGGATTAATCGTCGCGAAGGTGCCCCGCGCGGTTTCGTCATGTTGCCTCTAACAACAAATGAAAAATGATTATCACGGTCTAACCTCATTTCGGGAGATGGAATGACACAGCGCAACAAACAAAACACAATCGGGCGTCAACTTCGTGATAATTTGACCCCCCAGGAGTAGTGAAGTGTTGAAAAATATCGACCCGAGATTAAAAATCTGATAAAAAAAATAATCTCGCTGGGAATGTTTTTGTGTTTTGGCTAATTTACGATTTGGCCGGTTTGTTTTTTTGTTTGAATGTCGCAAGAGATATCACCGTCGAAAATTTCGCAACCGGCACCAAAGCCAGCGAACTCTTCGTCCAAGCCGGCGTTTTGTTGTGTTTTTTGTGATTCTGTGCGTTTCCCTTGCCCAATTGGCAACGTCTAATTTGATACGAATTAAAACCTCATCGATTCGAACGTTTAGCATGACAATCGTTCGAATTGCCTTTTGCGCGGAGTCACACTTTAACCGCTTCCACGTCGGTGACTGCGGTCACGTACGCTGCCGATCCCGCTTCCTTGAGCCCGCTATCGTACCGACATTCAAAACAATGCGTCGCAAAAATACAAATTCCGCTAAAACCCCGACGCACAACGCCGAAATCCGCCGCATCATTGTTTTTGATCGTTATCACCGGCCGTTCAACGCTCCCGACGCTCACAAGACCGAAAGTTGTCCGGCGTTGATCTTCCGGGGCAATTCGACGCAACATGCATTTTTAACCGTGAGGGCGGCGTCCCCAGCGAGGGGATCCCTCTGGACGCGCCCCCGCTCGCACACAACACCACACGACACACGAACTCTGATAAATACTTGATGAATATCGAATCGGACAGGTACTTCAGGCAGCACATCCCCGTCGTGGAGCTCGTCGACGCCGTCGTGGACACTGGAGGACGTGTTTTTTCGCGATCGCGTCCTTGTCCAAGTCAAATATTGACGCGCCAAATTATTGACGGTGCGATAACGAGAAGCGCCTCCAATAAGTGGCGGCGGTGTTGTCCCGCTTAGTCGAAACAAAAACATTTGTTCAGCAGAATAATTATTGGCTCGGGAGGTGATAATTTCGGCGCGGCGCTTGCACAACACCGATTGTGGGGGCGGCGGTCTGATCTGGCCGATGGGGGCTCCCCCGGGACATCTAAATGTGACTTCGTTCGATTGTCGTTGGGGTCGTGTGTCTCTGCTTGCAGCGGAACTACAACTCTACGCTGTTATTCCACTTCTTGAGGTGCTAATCAATTTTTTTAGTGTTGCTAATCTAATCAGTCTCGTTTAACTGGAAATTTGTGCGGTAGCGTTGTGACAGCCAACAGTCCAAGGACCGACGCGAAACGATCAAAGACGTGCTTATGGTCTGGTTCAGAGGCTCCCAAACTTTTTTCTCCGTCGAGATGGAACATGTTTGACATGGAACAGTGGTGCCAACTCCCTAAACAGTACTAAACTGAACTTCGAACGATCCTCAGAAAAGAGGATCGATCCTGAGGAGGTCATCGGCGACCCCTTGGGAAACCTCTGCTCCAGGTGGGCTAATTGAAAGTGTCAAATGTCATGTGGGAAGTAAAACAAAAGAATACCCCTGGGTTGACAATCGAATATCAATTCCATTAAATGTGTTTCGTGACAAAACTATCTATCACCGAATCTGTCATTACTGCTGATACATTGTTGTTATGTAAACAAATGAAGGTGATTGTAAAAAATTAGTCGTCAATTGTACATATTTATTTTATCTTCGATGTTTCTGTGAAAAAAAAAACAGAAATATAAATGACAATCCAAAGCCTATTTCGTATTTTTTCAAATCATAATTTCTTGGTAAATCTTGACAATTTCTTGCAACGGTTTTGTAAAACAACGTATATGTGTATGTAATATAATATTTCAAGAGGATTTTTGTGTTTAGAAATAATTCCTCGATTTAAAAAACTTGTTTAAATATTACCATTTAATGATATTATCCGGCTCGAGGGACCAACATTTTTTCTAGTATCTTTAAGCTTGGTGAGTCACAGATTTTAAGTTGACGAGCACTTCGCAAATAATAATGTAAATCTTCTAAATCTGTTTTAACGGTAATTGAAAATTGTATCATCGATTTCCAGCTGTACTTATATTCTGGAAGATTAGACTGACACTCCTTGCAAAACATGTATTTTATCATTTCTACTCATGTCTCAAGTTACATCTTATCGGACAAAATCTTAGATTATTCGTTCACATTCGTCAAGTTCTGAGGCATCTTCTCTGCGGAAATGTCAAAAGTCTCCGGATCCAAGTTTCACCATTTTGACATTTGACGCGATGGACTAGCACCAAACCTCAATGAAACGTTTGCCGATGTTGGCGTAATTCAGAAAGTGTAAAAGAATTGAATCGAGTGAACACGGTGACACTTCCGCACCACGTCAAAGTTTCAAATTTCAAACGAGTTTTATCGCAACAGTTGGCCCGTAAGTAAGGTGAACAAGAAAGGAACGTGACGGCTTACTTTTTAAAATATCACTCTGCAAGAGTAAAAAACCTCTCAGCTTGTAAAATGCAGCGATAACGAAATCTCGATCTTTCCGTCAGGAAACCGAAAGTCGATTTCACATCTGGTGCCGGCTGAGCGGTACTCCAGATCTCGAAAAAATGTAGAAATCATCTCGTCATTGTTTACTCGTGGCGTCGCATGTGCGGCAAAGTGTACCGCGTCATTACTGCCCATACGCGGTGCACAGTGAATGGGAAATGAGTTGTAAAAGCGTCGTTATCTGAAATTTTCCTATCAGTTACCAATATATTTAAAGATCACATGTTTCTGTCAATAGTTTTGGACATTATCACATGGAATTAGTGAGTAAAACTTATCCATGTGACCTCGTTGGAAACTGTTTAAAAAAGTTGCGAAGGCCACCCACGAGAGTGATATCGTCAAAGAGACGTTCCCCGGGGACGAATTCCTCTTGAAATTAAAAATCTTCATTTCCCCGAGGCGGTCACGACACATTTTAATACAATTTGATGAAATAACGTCACGTAACGCTCCGAATACCGTTAGGAACGCGACTTTCGTCGTCCAAGGAAAGTTTTTTCCGGGACTACGGGAACTGCATTGCGGCAAAAATCCGGCCGAACTGACTCAGTATCGGGATGGCGCGGCCCCCTTGAGTCACTCGTCGGGGCGTCAAGGCGGCGTGGATTCAAATTTGACAAGTGACATTTGCGAGGGCGCGATGGCCCTTTGTTGTGATAACAAGGCCGCTGCAATAATCAAAACTCGGATTGACAAAATCAATAACGAACAACATTCGGGGCCGGAGCGTCGCCCCCGTACCGCCGCCGCTACCCACCTCTTCACCATGTCTGAAGCCGTCTTAAACAGTTTGGATGCGATCGTCGGATTCGAAACACATAAAAGCACGCACTGGGAGTATCACTGGAGTCGCCTCGCCGGAAGAATCACCAGGGCCGAGTCGTGTTCGCGCGACAGCATGATCGGAGGAACGACACCGCCGGGATGCACACTCACTAGGCACGGCCGTCTTCGATGCACTGGACAGAGCCGGCGTGGACGCGCCCGCGGTCTCCCGAACAAATGCACCGCTTGCGAAGAAAGCGCAACGAGAGATGGTGCACCGAAAACGTGCGGTTCACGGTCTGACACGTTCAGACTCGACACTCTCGACGATTTTCTCGATAACAATGGCGCGACGGAGATGTCGATCGTGGGGGACGGTGGGATGTAAACATTGGGGCGAGGGCGACATCTGTGGGGAGACGGCGCCAACAACGATGACAGCCAATGGCGGGACAACGATTTCGAATCAAATTCACAAAATCGCGCACGCGATTCCGGACAATTCAACAACGAAAATTGTTGTTTAATTTGTGTTTGTCTTGCTGACGTGGACAGCATTACGAGCTAACCTAAAAAATATTCACCACGGGTCGGACTTCATTGCAAGCAGTTAGCAATTAAATAGCAAAAAAGGTACTGATTCTGTGTATGTTTTTTGCACCACTTGAGTGGCGCACTTTCGGAGCACTCCACTCCAAATTACAAATCAGATTTTTTAATCTAATAATGATGTGCAAGAGATTTTCGAGGAGCACTAGTTGTTGGTGTTTTGCCAAACTAAAACAGATTTCAGAGAGAATTTGGAAAAGAAGTGGATAAAAAGTTTTTTTTGGGTCTTTGATGGATAAAATGATTTAATAATAGTATATTATTCAACGAGAGCGTAAGGATGAGTAATTCAACTGAGTGAGAATAGCCATTACCCACGAGTACCTTTTCTACGACTATGAAGAGAAATTGATAAATAAGTTTTATTACAAACTGAAACTGACGTTTTATAATTATTACTTTGCATACTTGATATCATTGCATTAAAATTTGCGATTGGACGTCATGAACTACCTATATAGTTACTAGGATATTTGCCGTGAGTTTTGAAATTATTATTCAACGGGGCGTGGCTAATGAACCCTATTATGTAATAAAAAACACTTTAATAATTACAGTATTATACAATAGGAGTAGAAAAAACACTTTACTGTTGCTTTTAATGTTTTATTTAGTTAACGCAGTGTTTTACAAATTAAACTAACATCATCAACGTGTTAATCTGTTTTTTGTTTCAGTAATATTCGAGAGTTCAATAGAATGTTGCCAAGGATTTAGTACTAATTCCTCAGGTCTATGAATTCGTGGTAGATTAAATTCAATTTGTTACGGAGAAAAAGAAGGGAAAAGTAAAGACAAAATGTTAAGATTAGATAAAGTTATTCCCTAGAACGTAAATGACTGATGAATCATAAGACGGAATTTGTATTACATATTTACTTTTTCACACCTTTTACCTTTATCAGATTATTATAATTTTTGGAAAAATTTAAAACAAATATTTTATTGATTAGGAAATAGGTATACATACATAGTTAAGCAACGTGTAGAATCACAAACCATTGTGTTATGGAGATTGCAAAAAAAAATTACCAAAAAGTGTTCGAGAGAACAATTAAAACGTTCAAAGATAAACATATTTGAAAATATGTCTTATCAGTATTATTACGAAAATGTATATCGAGTGTAAATAAAAAATGATTGAAAGTAACTGACAATTAGATTTACAACAGAAAATTGAAGATAAATCCATAATAACAATCTTGTCAAAAGGTGTACCCAGTAGCTTTTGTAGATAAAAATGATAAGGAATTGTTGAAAGAAATAATAAAGAATACGAGTACGTTGGCTAGGTAGAAATTAAAAACAAGAAAAAATGATATTTGAGCATAATCGAATTCGTCTTCAGTTAAAGATTAGTATGAATTTTAAAAAGCTTGAAAACCACTCAGTAGGTGGGAAGGGAAATAAATTATCCCTTCTACGGACCTGATCTATAGTCTCTAGTGATTTCTAATAAAAATATTTACAAAAAAAGGGTTCTTAGGCACCCTTAATGAAAACGATAATTTTACGTACTCACAAGTGGACAAAAAGTAAGTCTTTTTCGGACGCTGACCATGGCGCCATCTGTTGGTCTGTTTAGTAAGTTTGCAATGAAACCGACAAAACCGATAATTGTCCTGTCAGCATAAATACAGCCAAATTCAACTTGTCCTCATCCTTTTCCAATCACACTGTCAATAGAATAGTTTTTCTATTTAGTATTCTATTGACAAATGAATTTTTTTCATTTGTGTGGGGTAAGTAAGTAATTGGCATTTGAGCTATCTCGCCCAATTTATTTATTTTAATTTAATTTATTTTACGAAACGTATTTGATTTCATTTTCTCTTAATTATTAAATACGAGCCGTATATTGAAAGCTTCAAAATGATTACTGTTTAAATTTTATATTTTATATTGTTATTATTAAGCCGCAGCCATAAATAAAGTAGAAATTGACTTCGTTGACTAATAAGATAGTGATTATTGTTACTGAAGTACAGCCAAGTCACATTTTAATACTAAATTCAGCTGCAAAGTGTATGGACACATCAGTTTTACATAAAACGATGGAATTAATCTGAAATTATTCAACGATAACAAAAACGGCACCATTTTGTTTCCAAAAAAAATTCAAAACGACCTTGGGTTTATGTAGGTCACTGCATAGCGGAAATAAAAAAAATACAGAAAGTAAAATGAATAAAATAAAAATATCTGATACCCTTGGAAAAATTCAAGACCAACGACATTATTTCCACCACCGAACAAATAATTAATCCAATAAATTTTCAATGCAGATCTGTGGCGAAACTGTTTATTTTGGTGACTCATCGCGCGCGTTCTTGTGGGTAAAACCAAAAAACCTCAATTTGAAAGCCTTTACCGTCAACAAAACAACAATCAAATCCAAACAACGCATCAACAAATCGATCAATAGTTTGCATATTTATTTAAATAATTAGACCCCTCGGTCTCGCAAACACCAAAAACGCGCATTCTTCCATTCTTGTCTCGTTATCACAGCAGTCACGCAAATACTCACAACTTCATCTTTTTGATCAACATATTGTCACCTCTATCCTCACTTGTCCACTCGATTTCACAAAAAACGTTAACTAAAACGTGCGAAGGGATTTTCTTCGGCTTCATTTTCCGCTTGTCCATCACAACCACCGACAAAGCGCGCGCTCCGCAAGACGATCGCGACAACCAAATCAGGGAAAATCTTAGGGGGGCGACCCATTCTGCGCCGTTCTTGTTGCGACCTGCGGTGTCTCTGCCTCGACAAGTTAAGACAAAGCCGAGTCAGGCATTTTCACGGATTTTGCCGGAGCACACGAACGACGAACCACACTGCTCAGTGGAAATTTCGCGGAGTAAAGGCACTTCCGATCGAGAGGCGGCGCGCTATTGGCCCCCGGACTCGAACGATGAATCAGCGTCGCCAGTCCACCAATCTGACTAGTTTCGACTTGTTCAAAATGAGGCAGTGGTGTGGACTACATTCGGGATTTATGATGCAAGAAGGAGGGAATGTTGTGTTTGAGACAAATCAAGAAGTGGCGATTGTATTTGATTGATTTTGATTGGGAAAAACTGATGCGCCGGGGGTTGGGGGTGAAGTGGGGTGAGTTGAGGGTGCAAAGGGTTGGTAGAAAGACAAGAGAAACTGTAGAAAGTACAATTTTGTTTTTTTTTTGTTAAATCTGGAAGGTATCTGTCTGCCACAATTTATGTTTCAGTGGTAAGAAATACAGAATAAATAAATAAACTTAATTTTTGTCGTGTAATTAGGACGAAACAAGACATTTGAGGGACGTCAGTTGTAGTTTTGTAATAGTAATTTGTAACTGCACATTGTGTATTTGGAAAAAAATGTTAAATAAAGATAAAGAAAAATGAATGGATTTTTTTTAACGTACCCATCTATCATGTAACTTGATGATGAATACGTAACAATTAATAGTTATTTTTCGTTGATCAAGGGAGAGAATAAACATTCTCTAAAGTAAAATAAATACATGCTATAGTTTGATGCCTAATTTAGCACAATTTTTTAATTTTTATTCAAGTCTCGTCGGTGTTTTCGAGCGTGACATTTGCTCGACGAAATGGTCACCTGGACAATTTATAATACTTCCTGTAAAACATCTAAAACTCCGAGTGCCTTTTGGTTTAAGAGTAAAATATATATTGTCTTCCGATTTTCAAAAATATTGACACTGACAAGTACGGTCCTGTTTGAAACTGGTTCTCTTGTGGGTATTTTCATCTTAAACTGTCAACACTGCAGTTGGCTGCCCTGCTTTCGAATTCCCGCCAAATTGTTATCGTCCTTCAGTTGCGTGAATTCGTTTTTTCCTCAAAAAGCTGTTATCCAAGCAGAATGGAAGGTTTCGACGATCCTGGTGTGTTTTTTAGTGACAATTTCACGGGCGAGGACAACCAAAACGACTCTCAAATTAATCTACAAGGTGTGAAGAAAAAGTTCAAAGAGTTCATCAGACAGTACCACACGGAAAATTTCAACTACAAATACAGGTGTTTTGCTCTTTTTGTACACATATTTAACACATTTGACGCCAATTCTCGTAGAGACACCCTCAAACGCAACTACAACCTTCGTCAGTTTTACCTCGAGGTCAACATCGAAGATGTGGGGGGTTTTGATGAGACTCTCGCCGATAAACTGTACAAACAGCCGTCAGAACATTTGGTTATATTCGAGGAAGCGGCGAAAGAAGTCGCCGACGAGTTGACGTCGCCCAGACCTGAAGGGGAGGAGGTGGTCGAGGACATTCAGATCATGTTGACCTCAGACGCTCTCCCAACAAATTTGAGGAACATGAAGGTAAATTTTGATCACACGCGTGTGATTATTTTTCTATTTGATTTTTTAGTCCGATATTGTGTCAAAATTGGTGAAAATTCCGGGAATAATCGTGAGCGCATCTGGTATCAAGGCCAAGGCCACCAAAATAGCGATTCAGTGTCGCTCTTGCCAAAACGTGATCCCCAATCTTGCAGTCAGGCCTGGATTGGAGGGTTATGTCATGCCTAGGAAGTGCAACATGTAAGTTGGCACCCCTGTCATCCTACAGAGATTTTTATTGTTGTAATGTTTAGAGAACAAGCGGGACGTCCTAAGTGTCCCCTAGATCCTTATTTCATAATCCCAGACAAATGCAACTGTGTAGACTTCCAAGTCTTGAAGTTGCAAGAGTTGCCTGATGGAATCCCTCAAGGGGAAATCCCCCGTCACTTGCACCTCTACTGTGACCGTTATTTGTGCGAAAAAGTAGTCCCAGGCAACAGAGTTTTTGTTTTGGGTATCTACTCCATAAAAAAAGTTGCCAAACTTGGAAGGGTAATTTTTGTCAGTAACTAAAATCTTGATGGTAGAGCTTGAATTGTAGAGGGATGACCGCGAGAAAGGCACCACGGGAGTCAGAGCCCCCTACATCCGCGTGGTGGGCCTCCAACTCGACGCCGAAGGCGTGGGGGCCTCCTCCTGCTCGATCGTCACCTCCGAAGAAGAGAGCATGTTCAGGCGCATGGCCGACTCCCCAAACATCTACGACAGAATAGCAAACAGCATCGCCCCCTCGATTTACGGCGCGCTCGATATTAAAAAAGCCATTGCGTGCCTCCTGTTCGGGGGGTCACGCAAGCGCCTTCCCGACGGCTTGACCCGTCGCGGCGACATCAACATTCTTCTGCTGGGCGACCCCGGCACCGCCAAATCGCAATTGTTGAAGTTTGTCGAAAGGGTGTCCCCTATCGGGGTGTACACGTCGGGGAAAGGCAGTTCAGCTGCCGGTCTTACGGCGTCGGTGATGAGGGACCCCACGACGGTAAAACCCGCGGTTTTGCCTCACTTTTTGTTGATCTGGTGACGGTTTCAGCGTAATTTTGTCATGGAAGGCGGCGCCATGGTGCTCGCTGACGGCGGAGTCGTCTGCATCGACGAGTTCGACAAGATGAGGGAAGACGACAGGGTGGCCATACACGAAGCCATGGAGCAGCAGACCATCTCCATAGCCAAGGCGGGGATCACCACCACTTTGAATTCAAGGTGTTCCGTGCTGGCGGCGGCGAACAGCATTTTCGGGCGCTGGGACGAGACGAAAGTGAGTCACGACACCTACCTCTATTAGATTCCGATCGATAAATCAACTAATTAATTAACAAAGATCAATTACTTACACGCCTTGACATTTTTAATTCGTAAATTCAAACGTCAACTGGTTGCCATGGTAACGCACATCCAACGATACAAACATTAGATCGCACCAGATGGCGCTTCGAAAATTACATTTTTTTTATACTAATTTTATCCTGTTGCAACGTATTATTTACCTTTTGTATCCAAGTATAGTAATTCGTATCGTTTCGAACGATTCTGGTTCAATTTCGTTTAAATCTAACGCGTTTCGCATTGGTTTCACGCGATTAATACGAACCTTGTTCTCAAAGTGGCGGCAAAGTAGTACAGTTCTGTGCGGCACTTACAAACATTGTTGAACGTTGAATTTTTTTAGGGCGAAGAAAACATCGACTTTATGCCGACTATTTTGTCCCGTTTCGACATGATTTTTATCGTGAAAGACGAACACGACCAACAGCGCGATATGGTAATAAGTGTTACACAAAGAGTTGACAGTTTCACGTAATTATGGTAATCTTTAGACTTTAGCCCGTCACATCATGAACGTGCACATGAACGCCGGTCAGGTCATTCAAGAGCCCAAAGACGGCGAATTGTCGTTGGAGTTCATCAAAAAATACATCAACTATTGCAGGACGTTCGTAAAAAAACTCGTTTTACTAGGAAATTTTATTATTTGTTACATCTACTCGTAGGCGATGTGGCCCCAGATTGAACGCCGAAGCTGGCGACAAACTCAAGAGGAAATACGTGATGATGCGGTCCGGCGCGAACCAGCACGAGAAGGAAGCGGATCGTCGCAACGCCATCCCCATCACGGTGCGTCAGCTGGAAGCCGTGATTCGCATATCCGAAAGTCTGGCCAAGATGCAGTTGTTGCCTTTCGCGACGGAGAGTCACGTGAACGAGGCCATCCGCTTGTTTCAAGTGTCCACCTTGGATGCCGCCATGAGCGGCGGACTCGCCGGTGAGTGTCGCAAAATCGTGCACGAGCGGTATTGATTCGATCACTTCCAGGCGCCGAAGGCTTTACCACCGAAGAGGAGCACGAGATGCTGGGCCGCATCGAAAAACAGCTGAAGAGGCGCTTCGCCATCGGGACTCAGGTCTCGCAACAGAACATAATCCAGGATTTCACGCAACAGCAGTATCCGGAGAGGGCGGTGCTGAAAGTCATCTACACTATGATTCGACGAGGACAGCTGCAGCACAGGATGCAGCGCAGGATGCTGTACCGCATCAGTTAAAATAACATTGTGAAGGCATTTTTTTTAAATTTTTTTATAATTAACAATTAAGTAAACAACTACCAGCCGTCAATTCTTTGTTTGAACGGGTACTCGGGGTGTCTCTCCACCCCTTTGAAAAACAAGAAATCGAAAATTCTACCGTTTTCGCCCCTGTCGAGGGTGTTCAGCGCGCACATGTCTTCCTCCGACAATTCAAAGTCGAACAGGTCTATGTTGGACTTGATCCGGTCGGGGTTGCTGCTTTTGGGGATGACGATGATGTCCTGCTGGACCAGGTGGCGCAGCAGGATCTGCCCGGGAGTTTTTCCGTATTTTTTAGACAGTTCGGTGACGACAGGATGGCCCAAAATGTCGGGAAAATCTTGAATGCTAACAGTTTGTTAATTAGCAATAAAACCAGTGGAAAAATATTTAACGATCGAAGTGGGTAAAGAGAGCGTCACTGTCATAAAACAGAGCAAACACCGTGTTTGTTTGTGTCAGGTCGAGTGGCGCCCTCTTCGCCACGTTCAAATGTATCAAACGTCACTCACGAGTAGTTGTATTTGGAACTGAAATGCTTGTTGGCCCCGGGACTCCCCAGCGGCGCGTACGCCGTCACCGCGATGTTGAGTTTCTTGCAGAGGGCCCGCAGGTCCGCCTGTTGGAGGTACGCGTGCAGCTCGACTTGCAGCACCGCCGGCTTGACCTTAGCCGAATTGTAGACCCTCTCGATCTGCTCGCCGTTGAAGTTGGAGAGTCCGATCGTCCTGGCCAGGCCGCTCTCGACCTGCTCCTCCATGGCCTGAAACCGTCCGTCAACATTTCGCAAGTGCGGCGATAAATCATCACCTGCCAAGTGCAGATTATGTCACTGTCGACGTCGAGACTGAACGAGCCGTCCTCGTTGGTGAGCGGCGCGAAGCTCGCCTCGTTGCAGCGGAAGCTGAAGGGCATGTGGATGAGGTAGAGGTCGACGTAGGTGAGCTGCAGCTTCTCCAGCGACATCTTGAGGAAGCGCGCCACGTCGCCGGCGCGGTTCCCGCAGTTGGGGAGCTTGGTGGTGACGAAGAGGTCCTCGCGCTTGCCCTTGCCCTGGCTGAACCAGCGCGACAGCACCTTGCCGATGGTCTCCTCGGTGTTGTAGTTGAAGGCGGTGTCTGCAAGCAAGCGTGAGCGGGGCTCCGACACGTGCGCGCACTCACCTATGTGGCGGTAGCCCGCCTCCAGCGCCGCCCACACGGCCTTCTCCATCTCCTCGGGCTGCGCCCGCCACGTGCCCAGGCCCACCGCGGGCATCTCCAGGACGCGGTTGACGGCTGCCAGTTTGACGTACTTCATGGTTCGGCCGGATGGGGCCGCGCTCGCGCCTCGACTGAAACCCTCCAATTAGACTGCGATGCTATTTATACGGAGTTGCGGAGTTCGGTTCGCACGAACTTGACACTAATTTTAGATCGCCGATTTTTCGAACGATTTGTTTACGTTTTTGTTTTGAGCGGTGTCGGGATGTTGCCGGGGGTTAGGAATTTATCGATCGGGGAGGCGGCGGAAGCTACCGGACCGCCGCCACACCGGTTTGCAATTTTACGGCGCAATCGGACATCGATTCGGCTCGCTCGCCGCCGCACGGCGCCCGACCGATCCACCCCCAGCGGCGACCCCACACGAGCGATCCCAATCACGAATTACACTCCCGTCACCAAGCAACGCCGAAATTTTCCTGAAATACTCATTATTTCTTCCAGTCATTCCACCATTTCACTTTCCACCTTCCAATTTAGGACGATAGATGTCATTATTGACAGATCTGACACGACACCACTAGATCTTCGTTCGACAAAAATGCCAGCGAGACTCCGGAGGGGCTCCGGAATTGAAAGAGGGGAGTTTCCCAGACCTGAAGTTTTTATTAACAACTAGCATATACATTATTATTTTATTATTTTTTTTGTTATAAAATTCTGTCTTATTCTGTTGGAAAGACAATCATGCGCATCCTCGTAAACTTCATTTGCTCAGATAAACGTGATATATTAATGGTTACAATGTGTTTGTCTAACCTAATTATACATAATCATCTACAGTAACTGTTTAGATGTCTCGATCGGCATCCGGAGACAGTCCCACGACACGGTCCTCCATTCAAACTACAACAATCACTCGAAAAAGACAAATAATTTGTATCACGCATCATAATCGGTTTAAGCATCAATCGCACTTTGAAATCAACCGGCCCTCAGCTATATACAAAAGAAGAGTCATGTATAGAAACGCAATTATACAAAAATATGTATGAAAATAATCTATGACAACGGGCGCTGCGCACACCATCCTCGTCGAAGCCAAAGTGCGTTGATGACAACGAACTACATTTTCATATGTAATTTCAATAGTCCCTTAACAGTTAAAAGTCGCCAGAAGAGTCACTGCACGTTCAGTTTGTATTTTTTTTTTAATATTATATTTTCCCTATAGTCTTTTGTTTTCACTGAGAGGGGTACTTCTGTACCGTGCTGTACATCACCGGCACGTTCGGCTGTTGTCCGGGTTGAGCGGTCCACTGTCCTTGCTGCGGCATCATGCAGTACTGCTGCTGGTACTGGTACTGTTGGTACGGGTACCCCTGCATGTATCCCCCGTAGCCCTGGTACCAGTAGCCTCCGTAGCCGTACGGGTAGGGTTGCGCCTGAGTCCCGGGCGCCACCGCCGCTCCCGACGTCATCGCCCCCGGATCGGCCCCCATCCCGCCGTTCTCCTTGCCCCAGAAGCACTTCACCATGTGGCCGTTTATCTCGGTGTTGTGGACCGTCTCGATGGCGTGCGTCGCCGACTCTTTGGTTGCGAATTTGATGAAGGCGTAGCCTTTGTCCTTGAAGACTCGGATGTCCTGGATGACTCCGAACTGCGCGAACGTCTTCTGCATCAGCTCCTCGGTCAGGCCGTTGGTGAAGCCGCCGCAGTACACCGTGCAGTTGGTCGGAGAGCTTTGGTTGTAGACCTGCGGGAAACACGACGCTTTAAAAGTGCTCCGTTCAAAATTATGAGAAAAAAAGACATCCTTTGATACGACACAAAAGGCTCTTTGTTTTTAGTTGCGTTAAAAATATACAAAAGTAAAATAATCGTTTTATCGGAAATAAAGACCGGAATGTCCTTGATACGTGAACAAAGTAATTCCGGTTGCCAAAGAAGTTGAGTGTTTCCATTAACCGCTCCACAATGAGCTAACCTTTACTAGAAATCTGTTATCGAATTTTCCAAGGTTACGTCAGATATTTGCCAAATTCCTTTGTATCTTTGTATTTCCATAATTTTGACGTTTTTCTTTAAACCAAAAAATTCCTAGGGATGTTAGATTTGGTGAGCCAGTCGGCCATTGTGCGCTTCCCGGTTATCGATATTGAGATAAAGTTTATCTCAACAGCGCTTTGAATAACCACTGTGTGTGTGTTGTTAGATTATGTACGAGTGTCGAAAATAAATAAATAAATCAAAATTACATAAAATAACAGATTTGGTCTCAAGTCTGACGTTCTAATTTAGTAAATTGACACTGACCGGAACAGTTGTTAAAAAAGAGAGAAACAAATAATAAATGATTTTAAAACTGAAAAAATAAAAATTGACGAAAAGAAAAAAGTGTTTTATCCAAGTTTTCTCAATTTACTGGACCATCCCTGGATGCCTCTGACATTCGTCGCGTTGGTATGCGCGTTATCTTGTTGGACTACGGGATTATTCACCCTTTGACGTAACAAAAACGCAAACACTGTTTCGGCAATTCTCTGAATCTTCTAAAAAATATTCTGTCAAAGTCCAAATCGTAAATTGTCCCAAGATGCGGTCCTTGTGGGTTATTCCGATTTTTCACCGCCGAGTCGTAAATAGAATATTATTTTCGAACGAATACATTTTTCAAACGGAAAGATGACGGAATATGTGTTTTGAACTAACCAATAATTTAATCAGGAGATTGATGTCAAAAGGTCACGGAACTGTTTCATGAAAGTTTCCTTGACGAGTATTTCCCGCTGAAAATCAAATTTATCACCAAAATAGGGCGACAACTTTAGGAAAAAAAATTGTAACAATACCTACTCTGATTCCTTATTCATTTAATCAGTTAAGGAAATTACGATTCTATTTTGGTTCTCGAATCGCAATAAAAATTTGACGAAAATTCAATCTGTTGCGAATGGGTCACGCTGTGCGCAAAAAGCGCAAGTCATATTTGCAACAAAAACAATTAATTTGGAGGACTCTCCCCTGTTCCTTGTGCACGTCCTGGAACTGTGAAGGGGGAATAAATCTGCGTGTTTTGACGTCAATTTGTTTATAATTTGGGGGGTGGACGGGGCGACACGTTGTTTATGTTTTGATTTGGGTGACTGACCTCGTCGAAGGTGGGCTGCTTGCTGCGCTGCGAGGGCTTCTCCGTCCTGGGCGGCGGCGGCTTCCTCGTCGACCAGTTGGTGCGGATGGACCTGGAGCCCAACCACTGTCCGTTCATGGCCTGGATCGCGTTCTCGGCCTCCGCCTTCTTGACGAACGAGACGAAGGCGTACCCCTTGGACTTGAGCGTCTGGGGGTCGCGCACGATGCGGCAGTTGGATATCTCCCCGAAGGGAGCGAAGGCCTCTCGTAGGGTTTCAGTCTCGATCTCCGGCGACAGGTCGCCCACGAATATGTGGTGGTGGTTGGAGGTGTCCTGCTTGGGCTGGTTGCCGGGGCTGGTGGCCCAGTTGACCTTCATTTCCTTGTCGAGGAACACGCGTTTGTTCATCGCCGCCAGCGCCGTCGAGGCCGACTGGTGGTTGGTGAACTCGACGAACGCGTACGGATCGTTGCCCGGCTCGCGGATGATCTTGCACCCTTTGACGGGGCCGATCTGGGAGAACAGCGTGCAGAGGAGGTCCTCCGACACGGTCGAATCTAGGTTGCCTACATACAAAGTTTTTGGATGGCTCTCGTCCGACATGGTGACGCCGGCACTAGCTGACGGCGGGGCTCTCACTACACCACACTTATACAATCCGATTGCACATAAAGCGGTGCTGCTTTCCTAAGGGCGTACGATCACCATCCGGGAATTTCGCGATCAAACGATAGCGAATTCGATGTGACAAAAACTGGCCAACTTTTCCTCTTTGCACTTCCAGCTGTCATTAAAAACGGTCAAGACGCAAATATCCCTAAAAGTATCCACAGAATAACTCACCCCAGATTGACACCCCAACCGACGCAAAACTACCACGAAATCCTCCCCCAGACGATCTTTTTCAACCCCACGCTCTCCATTTTCGCACCCGCAAAAATTTCGCCACACTTTCGAACCGTATCAGACCTTCACGACTGCTCAAATCTAAATTCTACTGATCGATAACGTGTCAACGCTATCTACCGACGCGGCTTGTCTATGGTTGTGCAAAAACCGTACGTTTCTAGGTTATCTTCAGCTAATTTCAAAAACTGACGCACCATCGAACAAGAAAAAGCTTTCTAAAAAGCAAACACACGACCAGATAACACCACATGTTCGAATTATGAACGCTCATCGACAGTCGACATTATGGCTTCAGAAGAGTCGGCCGAGTTACGGCAAAACAACGAACTGGAAGCCCTGAAGGCAAGTCCCACTTTGAGACTTCCCCACTTGATCTTCCATTTCAGGCAATTTACGGTGAAGATCTGAAGGATTTGAGAGGCAAGGCAGCTTGGAACAAATGGACTCCTTTGAACTTGTCAATATCTTTGAACCCCCAACAGGGTAGTTCAGGCTGCCACGAAATATATGTTTATGTTGACTTGTGTATTATTTGTGACGAAATTTACCCCAACAGTGTACCCAAAATCAAACTGGAGCACAGTAAAGGTCTCTCAGATAATTCCCTCAAAGAGTTGCAGAACAAGTTGGAAAAAAATGCTGAGGAACTGAAAGGTGAAGAGATGATTTTTCAGTTGGCACAATATGTACAGGAGTTTTTGCATGGTCACAATAAACCCGCCCCAAAGAGTTTTTATGATGAGATGATGCAAAGGCAAAGAGAACAAGAGGAGAAAGAGTTACAGGCGCAACAGATGGAGGACTATAGAAGGGTAATTTGAATTATTTTCGTGGATTTGCCGTAAAATGGTTGTTTTAGAAGCAAATCATGCAGCAGGAGTTTCAAAGAAGACAGGAAATGTTGAAGTTGGAGTCGCGGAGGAGGCGCGAGCAGAGATACAACTCTGAAACGTCAAATGAGTATGACAGCGACACCAGGCGGCAGTCCATCTCAAACAAGTAAGTGAGGTTGGCGGGCGACTCTATATTGAAACAAAGTATTTAAATTTAATGTTGATTAATAAAAATCATTTTTGGCCAAATACTTTGATCAAACTAAAGCCATGAACGTCCAGCTCGCGCGTTCGTGACTGTAATTGTTGTAATTTGTTGTACTCGAGAGGGCGCCACTTGTTTCAGCTCTTTCGAAAATAGTGACGAGTCCCTTTGCGAGCACAAAGAAACCGTGATCGTATATTTCGGCAATCGACAAATAAGAATAGGACAATGTTTGAGTGAGTCTGTAGTTTTAAATTTTGATATTTGGTCCGATTTTTGGAATTTTAGGGCACTGCAGCTACCACGTCGTCTTCATCGGTATGGACGTGAAAACTGGCGAGATCGTGCTTTTGACCGAATGGACGTTGAAAAACTCGAAACAATTGTGCAGTTTAGAGCAGGAGTTTAATCAAGTGACGAGGTTGAGCCACCCAAACCTGGCCCACTATTTAAATTTCAAATGCGATCAACAGTCTGACAAGACTGTACTCTACGTGCTCAAAGAGTTCGTCAACGGGCCGAGTTGTTCGTCTTTTATTAACGAGAATTTCAGCGTGAGCATCGAATTCGTCAGGTATGTGGCCAAGGGGGTCCTCACGGCCCTCGACTATCTGCACAGGAACAACGTCGTACACAAAGACATCAGAGAGAGTTGCGTTTACATAAATGACAAAGGTATGCTATACAGGACATAGTTCAAGCAAACACTCATTTGCGTTTTAGGCGCCATCTTGTTGAGCAATTACAGCTTTCACCGCAGACTGATCGACATCTCCTCTCAGACGAGCAACCCTCCAAACTGCAACAAAAAGACTGACATTTACAAGTTTGGAGTCTTCCTGTTGGGTCTCCTCAGAGGGACTGCTGTGACAGGGGCCGACAATATCGACATTCCCACGTCTCTGCCCGACGATCTGTACGACTTCATGACGAGGTCTGTACGCACGGCGTCTTTACAAAATCCGCAAATTAGCCTTGCAGGTGTGTGGCGGCGCAAGAGAAGGGACGTCTGACGGCGGCTCAACTCCTCAAACATCAATTTCTTTGCGAAATCGCGACTTTGTCGTCGCCGAGGCACCAGATCGACGTTAACATTCCCGATCGCAATTTTTCGCCGGAATTGACGCCGAGTGGGTTGGCGGAATTGCGACAGAGCGGACAGTCGCGCATGGACAACGAGTTTGAACTGATCATCTCCATCGGCAAGGGGGCGTTCGGTGATGTCGTCAAAGTAGAGTCGGTAACACTGTTGATATCCTGAATAAACGGGTGACTTCCAGGCGAGGAACAAGCTGGACGGGCGGTGCTACGCGGTGAAACGAATCAAACTGAACCCCAAAAACAAACATCTCAACAAGAAGATCGTCAGAGAGGTGAAGTTGTTGTCGAGTCTTAACCACGAGAATATCGTCCGGTACTACAATTCGTGGATCGAGGAGACAACTATTGTCAAGGAAGAAGACAGTGATGCGGAAAGCGGAACGCCTGTTAGGAAAGAGAAGATGCCGGTTGTGAAGCGTCTCGGTGAGGTTAGTGATTTTGGGTCGGTGTGGTTGGCAACAAAGTTTAAATTGACATTTCAGTTCACCGTCAACGATAGGATTGAAGATTTCGCCCTTTCGGCTAAAAGCATCGTTACTTGTGTCAGCAAGTCGACGGCATCGTTCAATGCTGATTCAGATGAAGAAAGCGGCGAGGAAATCAGTTGGGGAGTGTGAGCAGTCCAGATCGAATTGTTCTAGTTGTTGGTTTGACTTGTTTCTTTTTAGATTTAAAGAAGATTCGGATTCGGACGGAATCGAGTTCGAGAGGGATTCGATTGCGGATACGGAGGACAATCAAGAGTCTTCCCAGACTAGCAGACCCGCTGATCGCAAGGATGACACCTTGCAAGACGACAACCAGGTGGAAAACGTGCTGTACATCCAGATGGAGTTGTGCGAGAAGAACACGCTGAGGAACGCGATCGACGCCGGCGTGTACAAAGACAAACAGCGCGTTTTACGCTTGTTCAGGGAAATTATCGAAGGTTTGAAGCATCGACGATCTGTCAAAACAAGTGTTGCCAACTTACTTTCAGGTCTGGCTCACATCCACCAGCAGGGCATGATCCACAGGGACTTGAAACCTGTCAACATCTTTTTGGACTCGAGGGATCGCGTCAAGATCGGCGATTTCGGACTGGCCACCAACACCAAAACCAAGCGCTACGAGTTGACGACGCCCTCGCAGTCTCACAGAGAAGACGCGATGGACGAGAGCAAAACGGGCTTGATCGGTACCGCTTTGTACGTCGCCCCCGAAGTGTCGACCGGATCGAAAGTCAACTACAACGAAAAAGTGGACATCTACAGTCTGGGGATCATATTTTTCGAGATGTGTTACAGGCCGTTGCCTACCGCGATGGAGAGGATCACGATCTTGACGGGTCTGCGAAAGAAGGAGATCGAAGTGCCGGAAGACTTCACCGATCCCAGCGACCGCGTGTTGGTCGATTGGCTGTTGAATCACGACAGTTCGAAGAGACCGACGTCGCATCAGCTCCTCCAGTCGGAGCATCTGCCGTCGCTGATGGTCGAAGAGGGGAAGTTCAGGGCGCTGGTGAAGCGCACCTTGAGCGACCCCCAGCTGAAAGGCTACAAGTACATAATCGCGTCGTGTTTCGACCAGAAATTGAACCTTCCGGAGGACATCACCTACGACAAGGATCCCTCAGGACCCACTTTAAATAAACCCCAAGTGTACGATTTCGCCAAGCAGATTATAATAAAGGTGATTCACGAGGCAGAGTCGTGAGACTTGAAACATGAAGTTTGCTTGCAGATCTTCAAGCAACACGGAGGACAGAACCTGTCGACTCCTCTGTTGATGCCCAAGAGCCACTACTACGAGGGGGTGGAGTCTTGCGTCAAGTTGATGACGCACTTCGGGGGCATCGTCTCGCTCCCGCACGATCTCCGAGTGCCCTTCGCCCGGTACGTGGCGTGGAACGGGATCTCCCTGTTGAGGCGCTACTCCATCGAGCGCGTCTACCGCGAGAAGAAGGTCTTCGGGTTCTTGCCCCGGGAGCTGTACGAGTGCGCCTTCGATATAGTCACCCCGGCGGGAACTAGTCGCCTGCTCGACGTCGAAATCTTGTACATCGTCTACGAGATCATCAACGAACTCCCGGGGCTGAAGAACAAGCAAGTGACGATTCGGCTCAACCACACGAACTTGATGAGCGCGATCCTGACGAACTCGGGGATCAAGGAGAGGCACCAGGAGGTGCTCCAGAAGTTCTCCGACTTCAAGGTGAAATCGTCGAGTTCGACGGCAGAATTTACACGATCGGTTGCAGGACGGGAACATGTCGAGGAACGATCTCAAGACGTACCTGATCAGTTTTGGTCTTTCTGACAACAGCATTACGACGCTGACTGACACTTTGAGTTTGGAGTTCAAGTTGAGCAAGATTCCGAGCCAGTTGCACAGCATCACCAGGAAAAAGACGACGGAAGCGAATCAGTTGGCCAAGGCTTTGCAAGAACTGAAGGCCATAACGCACAACGCCGAAGCTTTCGGAATTTCGGTACGTTTTGGACGATGGTGGTGGTGTGGTTTGCTCGATCGAGATTTTGCAGTTCGATATGGTGATCGCACCAGGTGTGGTCTACAACATACGCCAGTACTCCGGCATGATCTGCCAGTTCGTCTGCGACTTGAAGAAGAAGCACAGACACGGCAACAAGGAGGTGTTGGCCGCGGGAGGGCGCTACGACTCGATGATCGCCTCCTACAGGAAGATAGTCCAGGAGGCGAACCCCCTGAGCAAGGAGGTCCCGACGCAGTCGGCGGTCGGGATCTCCCTGTCTCTGGACAAGCTGGTCCAGGCCATGATGCGGGAGAAACCCGACGACCTGGCCAAGATGGAGTTCCTGGACGTAGCCGTGTGCACTCTGGGTTCGAAGCCGCTGATCAAAGAGAAGACCAAGGTGACGGCCGCCTTCGCTCGCGCCCCCGCTCACTCTAAAACTTGCAGATCCTGGTCGATTTGTGGGCGAGCGGCATCCGGTGCGCCCTCATCGAAGCCACCAACATCGAGGAGGTCCAAGAGCAGTGCGCCGAACTCAAGGTCACGCACGTGGTCCTGCTCAAGGACGGCGAGCACGCGATGGTGCGCGTCTGCGGCGGCGAACGCGAGCGGTTCGTATCTCGTCGGCTGTGCCCGCGCGAATTCGGCGTTCAGGTTTCAGGAGAGGACGTTCATGATGTGCGAGCTGGTCGAGAACGTGCAGAGGATCGTGAAGAGCGCCAAGGAGGGCGCGCAAGAGGCCGTCTCGACCGCCGCCGCCCTCTCCAAGTCCGACAGCAGGACCAACTGGTGCAACGAGCAGAGTCACGAAGTGGACGTGACGGTGTTGTTCCTGATGGACAAGTCGTCGGCCATCTCCAAGAGGCGCAGCGAGGTTACGGTCAGGTCACATCTGAGCGGCTTGTTCAAGAAGTTGAACGGTGAGGTGTCGGTGGTGGTGCTCAGCTTGGAGCCGGTCGTTATCAGCACCATAGCGGCGCATCTGTCGTGGGAGTCGGAGAAGCAGTACGAGGCGTCTGTCAGAGTCATCGCGGAGAAGTCGGTCGCGTTCGATTCTTGGTGGGAGTTTGTTGATGATGATTGTTTTCAGGCTGCAGCGCCACAGGAGAGATTTGAACTACGTCTGTGATAAAATATACGAGGTAAAGTGTAAAAACAACGACCCGACGGTGGTGCTGTACAACGTCCAGGCCCAGTTCCACAAGTTGTTGATTTAGCGACGAAAATAAAACTATTTTTTATATATATATACTTTGTTTATTCATTTAGATAGTACAATCAAGATTACAATTCACAATAACGCACGAACTCAAATGGAATTAAAAAATAAAGGTTGGTACCGACGGTAAACGGTGTAAAAAAAAGTACAAGTCAGTGTGTACAAATTGAAGATACCCTAAAACTAGAAAAAGTGGAAGTCTATCGAATAATAATTAAAACAACTAATAGCTGTAACCCCCTCCGTACGAACCCCACTGGTTGTACCCGCTATAGCCTCCCTGCGGATACTGCCAACCCTGGTACTGATATTGGTCTCCCTGCCCGTACGAATAATTGTACTGTCCTGCTTGAGAACCTGAATATTGATATGACCCTTGTGCAGACGAATTTCCATAATTACCGTAAGTCCCATACGAACTCGACTGTGACGTTTGCTGATTCGATGTTTTGTCTTTTTTGCCCGCAGACGTGGCATCGCTGCAAAAACCGCATTCGTAATGGCCGCAACCCAAAGCCGACTCGTGGATCGACTCGCACAGGCATTCGCGCGAATCAATCTCCGACTCGTCTTTCGACTACTCACTTTTTGGATTCCTTCTTCTTGCCGCTCTCTTTGCTCTGCTTGATGTACTTCTGATAGTCTTCGTACGCCTTCTGCACCGACTGTATGTCCGCGCCGAAGTCCTCCAGATACTCCAGTTTTCTCTGGGCGAACAGCACCTTCTGGTCCGCGTCCGCTGTCTCTTTATCCAGGAACGAGTCGATCAACTCGACTATGACGGTTTCCGTGACGTCGTTCTGCTGCAGCGTCAGGTCGATCAGCTGGAGGTAGAGCCGCGGATTGTTCGGGTCCTTGGAGATGGCCCCTCTGAGCACCTCCAACGCCTTCTCCATGTTCCCGAGGATTTTCAATGTGAACCTCGAATATTTTATGGCGATGTTGCTCGAGATCATTTTGTTTTTCGAATTGTTGATGTAGTGTTCGTACAGTTGTGCGCATCGTTCGTAGTCGTTCCTGCGCCTCTCCAGATTTATCCTTCTGTAGGCTATCTGCAAGACGTTGGGGACCGACTTTTCCAGGTTCACCAGGATCTCGGCGGCGCGCCCGAAGTTCTGGACGCTCTCCTCGAACATGGCCCATTGCAGGTGCAGACTAGGTTTCTTCAAATGGTGGATGGTGCACGCCCTCTCGTACACGTCCCGGATCTTCGGTTGCAGCTCGGGGTCCTTCAGGTTCTCCAAGTAGTGGACAAACTGGATTGGGATTTGTGCGTGACCACGTATTTTTTAATTCTACTCGGGACTCACCTTCAACCAGAACTCTTCGTAGAGGGCGCACGCGATCAGACAGCGCTCGAACAGGACAACTATCCTGACTTGGTCGCCTTGCTCGATCTCGTAGTCGAGGTACTCCTGCCAGTTCTTGAGCTGGCACCTCTCCAGCGGCTTGACGTGGAAGTACGGCCTCTTGATCTGCAAAACGGATAAAATGAATCCTCACGCTCCTGACGAAGACCCGTGGACAGTCGAAACACGAAACAATCAGTTGGCCCTTGCGAGGTCCTCATTACTATCGGGATTGCTTCGCGTACGCCGCAAAACAATCGACAAAGAATCATCATTTTTATTTGTGGCGATCACGAGAACACGGCAAACTGTACTGACCCCTTCTTCGAAGTTCCAGCGCGCCGTCACCGCCGCCACCGTGTTCTTATGTATCTTCCTCCTTATCGAGACTATCCTCTCCCTGATGGCTTTGGTCTCTTCGTCCGAACTGATCACCTTGCTCGAGTCGTCCTCGCCGGGGGGCACGTCCGAGTTGTCCGGTTTGGTCTCGTTGGCGCTGTCGTGTTTCAACATGTGCCTGACCTCCTTGCGCAGCGCCAAGAACTCGTCGACCTCCACCACTTTGTTGGGCGGATTGGACGAGATGTGCTCTTGGAAGCTGCACAAAAGCGTCACCGTCAGTTAGAGTTTCGCGTGCGACGACGCCACCGACTCACTTTTCAAAGTGCGTGGTGTAGCCTTGGGTCGGCGTGGTGAAGAGCCGGTCGTAGATCGACGTGACGTGCTGCAGCCTCTTCGCCTCCGTTTCCCACTTGATGTAAGAGTCCCAGAGCCTGTCCGACCGGAACTCGAGCCCGCTCGCCGCGATGGCCCTCTCGAACTGCGACCTGATGTACTCCTCGTCGTCGGGTTTGGAGGTCTTCACGTAGGTGAGGTAGTGGATCCACAAGTCGACCGACAGGGGAATCGCTTTCAAGCCTCTCTCGAATACCTTTACAATCGTCAATTAGAACAAATAAAACTCGGACCCCTTTTTGATGTGTATTTGTTTGCCACAGGTGGTCATTTTTTGGGTCTCGCTTTTTTCGTGTCGGTTTACCTGGCTCGTGTGTGCCCCGGACGCGCAAATAAATACACACCAAAACAAAAAAACAAAAATCTGACACCTGGAAAAAATAAGTCTACTTATATTAATGAGAATTATTGTATTTTAGTTATCTCATTTGTATAAAACCTATCACGTGGAATTTATTTTGGTTTTTCTTACATTTTTCGGATTGCGAAACTATATCCAGCGATGCAAGCCTCGCTGTTCACCTTGCTGAGACTCTTTTGGGGGTGATTTTTACAATTTAACGTACTTCACTATATAGGTATATCAAGTATTGTAAGATAACACAATTACAACTTAAATAACATATAAATAACAGACTACATATACATTTACAATATCGTATTTTGTATTCACTACAATCGTAATAATTAGCAGCCACCACGCCGAGCTGTAGGGATTGCAAAATAATTATGTGAGTGTATAAAGCATTGCACGGGATATGTCTAGAGAAATGTACGTACCTCCTCGCACTTTTTCTTGTTGCCTTTCCTCTTCTCGTAGTCGGCGTACTTTCTCCAGTAACCGTAACAGTATGGATAGTGGGACAGGAAAGCGTCGTACGCTTCGCGAGCGGCCTCCATGTCGTTCTGAAAATCCCAAACTCGTGACAGCACCCTCTAACACGGTTAATCTAAGTTGTTACGTTGTCAAAGTCGCAAACTCATAACGCAACGCTCGCAGCGCCCTCTAACAAGAAAACCTAAGTTGTTACATTGTGAACATCGCAAACTAGTAAAGCAGCGCTCGCAGCGCCCTCTCACACGAAAGTGTAAGCGGTTACGCTGTGAAAATTGCAAATTTGGAACATAGCGCTCGTAGCGCCCTCTAACAGGATAGTCTAGCCTAAGATGTATACCTCTTGATCCACGTACTGCAAGAGATACGTCCAACCAGTGAAATCGGTCGGATCGTCGTTGACCGCCTTCCAGTACTTGTCCAGCTCTGGAAGCTTTTTCGGCTTGACATTCTTTTCTTCCTCTTTGACTGAGGTGCTCTCGATCGACGCCTTCTTGGCGGGTGCTTCGCCCTCGGATGTCGGCGATCCCGGGTCGTAGTCTCCTTCCGCGAGTTTCCGCTTGGTGGCTTCCTTCTTGACGGTCGGGAGCTCATCCTCTGACACGACTTCTGTGTCCGCAGGTAATTCGGCGCGCTTCGGACCGGGGAGCTCCTCGTCGGACACCTCCTCGGTCTCAGGTACTTTGACAGCTTGCACTGTGGGTAGCTCGTCTTCCGATATATTCTCGGCGTCTGGCTCGCCGCTCTGCTAAATTGTCAAATCAAAAATACTCGCGTGATTCGTGCTTCATATTTACCAGTTGCTTTTCTTCTTCTTTTTCAGGCTCGGTGTCGCTAGCGACGTCCACTCCGTTCTTCTGCTCGTTCATGACGTCGTCGAGCGCTTCTTCTACTTCATCTACCACACTTTCTGTTGGTTCGGCGAGAGGTTCCGCAAACTCAGCGTCCATCGCGTCGTCTACCAGTTTTTCGTTTTCTTCCATTTGATCCATGTCTTTGTTGATTAATTCACTCAAGGCGACCTCGTCTTCTTCTAGCGTGGTTTCCTCTATTATTTCTTCCACAACTTCCATTTCTTCGGCCTGCTGACTCTCGTGGTTTTCTTCACTTGCAGGAACGTTGTTTTCTTCAGATTCTTCTGGTCTTTCGTCTTTCTGTACGTTGTTTTGTTGGGCGTCTTCTTCTTCTTCAGACACTTCTACTTCCATCAGGACTACCTTTTTCCGCGTCTTCTTCGCCGGAGCTTTGACCGCCGGTGTCCTTACTATTTTACCGGATCGTGTCCTTCTCACTGGAATTGCACAAACATCGGTGTTTCTAGGCGCACGACGCTATCGCATTTCCTACCAAAACAACAACACTTACCGTTTTCGTTATTGACTGAATCGTCTCCGCTGTCCATTTTTGGCAAAATGAACGCTTCACCAACCAGAAATTAAATAAACTTCGTGTTTTAATCGACGCAAATTAACTTCTCACACACATAAATTACAATGCCGACGAAATACTGTGTCGATAATACAGGTCTCCTCGTTAACACGACAACTGTCATTACTTGCGAGTAGGTTTATTGTTCGTTTGCCAAAAAATAATTTACACATTTTCGAATGTCCGATATTTGTGTTTTAAAACATAATTTTGGGCACCAAGAACGTAACTTAATGTTGTAGATTGGACAGAATTGATTTTATTTTAAAATCGGCGGGTAGATGTAGTGACTTGCGGGATTGGCGAAAGTGTGGTGGTAGCACTGCGTAGTGGAATCAGCTGTAAGTGTCAGAAAGGTTATATGTGTATTTTTATATAAATTGGATCAAATTCGTCGTTGTTTTTTTATGTAACATTACAAATCACTTCATGTAAAACAGAATGTTTTCACTCCAAAACCAAAATCAGGTAAGCGCCGCGATCGCCGCGTCCGTCGGGGCGTTTGTGCAACGTTCAGTCGTTCCAGGCAATCGTCACCCTCTCGCAGATCTCTGCTATAATAACGCCCCGCCAGAATGCTTACTTGAACAAAAAGGCCCTCCGACACAAAGAACAACAATCGCAAATCATGTGCAAGGACAGTTTCCTGGAAGCTTTGAAGAACTGCGACTTTTCATTCAGCAAACACTTGAACCCCAAACAGCTGACAGAAAACAGTTTCCTCAACAACTTCAAAGTGTCGTACGTGTCGCAGGACAGTTTTTTCGAGAACAAACACGGATTTTCGGAGAACGACATCAAAAACGCCGTCCCCACGCTGATCGTGCGGAACAAGAAGAACATCTACATCCCCCAGAACTTCTACCAGAAACTGGTGTATGGCTTGAGACACGAGAACGCCTTCACGTTCGACATCCAGGTGAGGGGCTTCAAGACTGACAGGAGCGTCAAGGCGGAAATGCAACGGAATCCGGGGCTGGGGGCGCGCATCAAGCACGCGTTGGGTCTGACGTCGACGGAGAATTTGGACGCGAAATTGGCCAGAGACATGTCTTTGGGGAACGAAAAAATGAAGCAGCTTCTCACAACCGAGGGAAACACTATGTCAGACGCGGAAAAACAAAGAATCAAAGTGGCCTTCGCCGAGGGCTACCTCTTGGCGAACAGCCCAGGGGGGCGGACCGGCAAAGCCGCTAGATACTTCAAAGTTTTCCAACAGGTCTTGACCATAGTTATTTTCCTCGCCATAGTTATTAGTTTGATGGTCAGCACGACTGGCTCCATTTTTAGGTAAAATATTTTTTTGATGAACTTCCAAAAGATATATTAACATTTGAATCGGCAGAATTCAATTAGGTAATCAAGTCGAAGTTGACCCTGAAGAGATACACGTGACCTTTGACGACGTGAAGGGGGCGGACGAGGCCAAGCAAGAACTGAAAGACGTTGTCGAGTTTCTGAAAAATCCCGACAAGTTTTCAAATCTCGGAGGAAAATTGCCTAAAGGCGTTCTCTTGGTGGGGCCACCAGGTCACAATTTTTTACGTCGTGTTTCGAAATAATTAAAACGTTTTATTTCAGGTACCGGAAAGACTCTGTTGGCTCGGGCTGTCGCCGGGGAGGCGGGGGTACCTTTCTTTCACGCAGCTGGTCCAGAATTCGACGAAATTTTAGTAGGACAGGGGGCCCGCCGGGTCCGCGATTTATTCAGTGAGCGCAAAACCGACAAACCTCCCCGTGCGAGATTGAAAATTTCTGTTTGCAGAATCCGCCAAGGAGAAAGCCCCCTGCGTCATTTTCATCGATGAGATCGATTCCGTGGGAGCCAAACGTACCAACAGCGTCTTGCATCCGTACGCCAATCAAACCATCAATCAGCTTCTCAGCGAAATGGATGGTTTCCATCAGAACGAGGGGGTCATAGTTTTGGGGGCGACGAATCGTCGGGACGACTTGGATCAAGCTCTGCTAAGGCCTGGAAGATTTGACGTGGAGGTGAATGCTGAAAAAATACACGTGGACGCGCTGAATTTAACTTTATTGCTCAATTTTACTGATTATGTCGCCTCAAAAATAACGTTGACAATTATTGACAGGTGTGATTTGACATAAGTCACTCGCTCACAGCACTCTATGTTGGTGTAGTTTGTTGATTTGTGGCGGTGTTTAAGGTTACGGTGCCGACGCCGGATTACACCGGAAGGAAAGAAATCTTGGGGCTCTATTTAGGTAAAGTACTTGCCAAGGAGGTCGACTTGGAGTTGTTGGCGCGGGGCACCACCGGCTTCACCGGCGCCGACCTGGAAAACATGGTCAATCAAGCGGCTCTCAAGTACGTGATTGCATTATTTTCGGCCAAATCGAAAACGATTTTTTTTATTCAGGGCCGCAATAGACGGCGCCGACTGCGTCAGCATGAAGTACCTGGAATCGGCCCGCGACAAAGTCTTGATGGGTCCGGAGCGCAAGTCCCGGATTCCCGATGAGGAGGCCAACCTGATCACGGCCTACCACGAGGGGGGCCACGCTGTCGTCGCTTTCTACACACGGGACAGTCACCCGTTGCACAAAGTCACGATAATACCGCGGGGCCCCAGCCTCGGCCACACCGCCTACATTCCCGAAAAAGAACGCTACCACGTGACCAAGTCTCAGCTCTTGGCCACGATGGACGTGATGATGGGAGGTCGGGCGGCCGAAGAGCTCATATTCGGGAACGAAAAGATCACCTCAGGTGAGATCGAGACAGTTCGAGGGTCAGTCATTACGTATTCGGTCGCAGGGGCTAGTTCGGATCTGAAACAGGCGACTTCGATCGCGACGCACATGGTCAAGGACTGGGGCATGTCGGAGAAGATCGGGCTGAGGACCATGACGGAGAGCTCCAAGCCGTTCCAGGGCGACAGTCTCGGACCTTCCACCAACGAGTTGGTAGACAACGAGATCAGGAGGATCCTGTCGGAAAGCTACGACAGGGCCAAGCACATACTGAAGGCGCACGCCAAGGAGCACAAGGCCCTAGCGGAGGCGCTGATGAAGTACGAAACGCTGGACGCGGAAGACATCAAAGCCATAATGACAGAGAAAGGGCCCCACGTAGAGAAATCGTAGACGATTTATAAATAAATTTTCCGCAATGTTAGGGACTTTATACTTTTTTTATCGTTAATAACAGTACTACGCTCAGTTGAAATCGGGTTTGTTCGCTAGTTAGCTCAGTTTTGTACATATTTGCGTATAATAAAGCGTAAGCAGGCCTCGGATTACTTAATTTCGTGCGTGGTCGTCCAATAAAACAGATTTTTAAGTAAGTATGTAATAAATTTATTGTAATATAATACAACAATAAAATATTTTACAGTTGAGCCCCCTTGTTTTATTGTTCCAGCGTAAACGGGCGGAAACGTCATCACGTGGACTGCGGTGTGACGCGGCTCCGCCCACGGTAATTAGTTATCGCGCACCAGAGGGCGCCGCGAGAAAACGTCAATGCGATGTCACTTGTCATTGTCAGTCTGTTTTTGTGGCTGGGTGAAATGTCAATAATATTGTGATAAATTGTTTTTAAGATTAGAAACCTAAGTGAGACTAAGAATTATGACTACCGAAGAAAAGTTTAATGCAGCTGTTAATGTGATTCGAAGCTTACCCAAAAATGGTAATTATCTGTTTGTTATTGAGCGCTACGGGGCCCCCTTATCGACAAAATCGGTTTTCTATCGCTCGTCCTTCGCACTCGGACCACGTAAAGTCGAACAAGGTGGTGTGGAAAATACCAGGAGGTTATCGGTTTGTTCTGCGTCAAGGACGCCTAATTAGAAATGTTTGTGATATTTATTGTAATTAGTTTTGCTGATCATTTCAAGTGACGGTGGAATATGCATGCTTATTTGTTACTTGTCATTGTGTGATTACGTCAAAAAACTTGATATCAAACTCTTCACTTTGGATTGTTTTGCAATAAGGAACAGAGTTCAAGGATGTTCACTTTCGGTTCCCATTATTCGACGATTGTTTTGAAAACAGCCGAGCTGAGACCAATTTCAGTTTCAGTAGCGATCCAAATGATATAACTAATTGAGTGAAAGTAAAATGTCTCATGTAGTATTACGGTTGTGGCCCACTGACCTCGTCCATGCCGTTATTCAAAGCGCGCCGATAATTCAAACCATTCGGATTCGGCATCGGTCTCATTCATTTCGCGGCGTCGATGGGAGTCCGGGGGACGTCGAATTCTGTGCCGGGGCCGTTTCGCTCTGACGAAGGCGCGGGTGGGTTGCAGGTTCATATCAGCCCAGCAACGACCTGATGCTCAGGTTCTACGCCTACTACAAGCAAGCCACGCAGGGGCCGAACACGGGGCGCCGCCCCGCCTTCTACGACGTCGTCGGCCGGGCCAAGTACGACGCGTGGAAGGGCCTGGGCGAGATGAGCAAGTCGGCGGCGATGGCCAAGTACGTCGACGAGCTGCACACGATCGTCGAGACGATGAGCTACTCGGACAAAGTGGCCAACTTCCTGGAGGCCCCCACGAACGAGCTCGAGTGCGTCAACATGCTGCTGGAGGACCTGGAGCTGGTGGCGGGCGACGTGCTGGAGAAGGTGCGCTCGCAGCCCAACTCGCCGCTGGCGTCGAGAGAGGCCTCGCCCATCCGGAGCATACTTTCCAGCAGGGAGGCCTCGCCGGTGTCGACGCCCAGCTCCGCGCAGGACGAGTCCGACCACAGCGACGACGAGTACATAGACACCATCGAGGTAGGGCCGCGGGAAACGCGCCGTTAGTCGGTCTAGTTGTCGACTCAGTTTCCAGAATCCAAGAGGAACTACGGCGAGGCGAACGGGTACATCCCGCGGGAGCACGTCTCGCGCTCCAGGACGAAACCGCAGGGCGGCGTCGACGTCTCCCAGGAGGTCTCCAGGGCTGTGCAGAGTCTCAAGGCTGACGTCGAGAGGCTCACCAACAAAATACACACGTTAGAGAGGTCGAATGTCGCAGTCAGGAAGCATCGATTTCCGGCGATGTCCTTAGAAGTCGTCGCCTTCATTATAGCATGGCCGTTTCTGGCCACCTTCATCATGAATAGGTATTTTTACAACAGGAAGTAAAGTGGTCGGTGTTGACAATTCGTTACGTTTCAAAACAGAGTAATTGGCCTTTATTTGTATTTTGTTATTTTTTTGTTGTCATGTTGTGTAAAGTGTAGACTTTTATATGGTTTGGAAATACAGAGTCTAGCTCAGTTGTTTTTTTGCCGAAATCGGCGCAAAATTATTTGAAAGTTCGCGCCCAAAACCTCGAATCTGATTGGACGAACGAGTGACGTTTCTAGTTACAGAGTGTTCCAAAAATTCAGTTTTTCCCCGGAAACGACTGCCCGGAGTGTGGATTAGGTTAGAGGAGAATAAAAGACACATGTAAAGTAAATTTATATTTAAGACAAGTAATTACGTACTCACAATAAAATTGAAACTGAAGAGGAATGAATGCAAATAGCAAAAGAGAAACGGACTTACTTAATAGTTAAAAGAAGGAATAAAGATAAAAATATCCTAAAACAAATACTTAACGCTAAAAAACTAAATTCGTTATTGTGACTTGATATAGTTTTTTTTTTGGTTTTTGAGTTTTTTGTGATTTTTTTTTTTTTGATTTTTTGTATTAATTGGGGCAATAATATTTCCGCACTACCGATACAGCTGTCAATCTAAACTTCACCTTTCATGTTTATCCACGTGTCGAATACATCTAAAAGTACACTAAAACGTCGTTTCACGATTAAGACGATCGTTCGAACGTGTCCGACCGGAGGCGGCGACGTTCGAACGACCCCTCCTAACCTGTACTTCCTAAATGTAATTAAAAAAATGAAAGAATTGTCTTACTCTCTACCTAACCTACCTACCCTAACGATAAGAACGAAATTCATGCATTTAAACATTAACTTGGTGACGTGGATAAACCTGAGAGGCCCGAGGCTTCTCTGGGGGTGGATCACTCGATGTTGTACAACATGCAGACGTACCCGGAGGAGAGTGACGGCGGCACCAGCGGAGAAGTGGGCGAGAGGACCGCAAATCCCAGGAACATGAACGTCCTCACGAGCATGGCGCGGTCTGCGCGCCCGCTCTCGAATACCTGCACGAAGAAAGAACAAGATTAGAGGATCGCTTATCGCCGCCTGTCAATATTTGGTCGGACGAATGACGACAACAAACACTTACGACGACGACATGCTGGCACTTGAGTTGCTCTTCGGCCGCTTCCAGCAGAGCGACGAACGCCTCACGGGACCCCTCCGGAAGCACGTGCGGCGGCAGCGCTATGTAGAGGGTCCGTCCCCGCAGGACGGCGTCCCAGGGCTGTCGGGCAGTGCGGAAAGTCAGTCGCAACGGCGACGCGCCCCTGGTCTCCCCAGGGGCATCAGGACCACCACAGAGGCCCGGCGCCCAGAGACATGTTGTAGCAATCGGCCTCGCTGGCGCTGCACGCTGAACGTTTACTACTCATCATCGCTCTGCAACACGAAATCGAATCAGGAACTGGAAAAGACGACAGAACTGTCCGCGATAGTTTTTGTCTTCGCTGCCGATAACGCTCGGGAGAGGGGGGCGGTCAAAGAAACAGGTAAAGTAAAACACGGCCAGTCTCGGATTTGCACGATAAGGATAAAAAAATGTCCGAGTTCGTTCTGGTCAACCTCCGGTTTCGCAGGAAATGCCACCATGTTTCAATTCAAAAGAAACATATTCAGAATAATCCGCCACGTTGTTATCTCTGTCGACTTTCACTTTTGTTTGTTAACCAAAGTCTCCACAAGATAAATAAACTGGTAAACGCTTCTCAAGTACAGGACGAGACGTGAAACTTCTACGTCGCTGCATTTATTTTTCAACGTTGCTACACTGAGTGTGTCGCTCACAAGATCCGCATTACTGTCTTCTAAATAAAGTAAAATTTCCGACACACTGTATAATATATTCTAGCAATACTTAATGTACAGTCGCGAGCACTAAATCTTAGTCAAGGTCATTTTGAAATTTCCCGCTAGTCACAAAATTAAAAATTTTGGCTGCTTAATTAGGGCAAACTTATGCCCCCAATATCGTATTTAACAGAGTAAAAATAATTTTGCGGGTAGAGACGGATGTGCGAGAAGCTAGGGTGGCAACCCAGTTGGGACTTCCAAAAAGATGACAAGATCTTGACAAGACAAATAGAATTTATTAGAGGTTATGCCCGTTTCACATTCGAGCACTTTCAATTGTGTCAAAGAATGACCTTGACGACCAGAATTTATTGCTCGCGACTGTACATTTTAATTGTGTGTCTCTTATCTAAAAATGACACGAGTCGACACTGCTTTTCCCAGTTTAACATCATTGGAACGCTACACAATAAAAATTAGTCACAAAATCTACACAAACATCAACCAACTCTATCCTGAACTAATCTTATCAAATATCATTTGACGCTGCTTTATCTATCCGGCGATAACATCAGGCCAAATCGTCCATTTTTCGCTTTTCTCGGTCGCGATTGTTCTCGAAAATTCGCCACAGCAACGCCCCCTATTCGCCTCGAACAACAGCGTTTAGTTTCCGGTCGTCTTCCTTATTGCGTGTCGTTTTCTGCAACCTCCACTCTCTTGAAATGTCACCGACGTACTTGACACTTCTTGTGAAGGTCACTCGGTGTGATCTTCTCGCCCGGGGCCCCAAATTAGCATGAAGAAGCGTCAATTCCACACCTGATTGGTGAACGTCGTAGACAAAAATTTACATGTTCGACGAAGCTTCGCACGCATCGGCCGGAAATTAAGCGCTAAATGTGTCAAGAAAAAGCGCGACTTACGCGTCAGGGGAGGCCGTTTCGCTGCATTGCAAATAATCCATCTTGACAGTTGGACAAGCGATTGTCAACTGACCGCAAGACCAGGAAAAGCGGAACTATTAAACGTCCCGAAAATATTTTTATCCCGTTTTAAATCGAATCCTGGCAAAATCGCCAACAAAATAATACGCAGTTGGGATAAAACGGTGGGATTTTGCGGTCGAGGCGGCGGGAATCGGCCAAAACAAAGGAGGTCGCGTGGCGGCGTAATTGATCTAATAGCGAGGCGAATTAAGCGGCTACGGTATCAACGATGGAAAAATACTGGGTCAAAACGGTGGTTCTTTAAAGCAAGCGACCAGACAAGTGGTGCCGTGGACTGGACGACTCGAATGCCGAAAGTACACTTGCCCGGTTGCGGAGTTTACGTCGATCGGTCGAGTAGGCTGCAACAATTTAACTGTTTACTTTTGTTGTTGCCCTTGCTCCGTCGAGAACATTCTATAAATAAGACACTGATAAGGATTTGTTTTGGCGTATTCCGGCCGAATGTAAACAACGGTGAGGGGCGCACCACGAGCCCCCACCGTGTTCCAGGACGACGGCGACTGACGGCGCCCCGCGGTCACACAGTGGGCCCCCAATACTTACGAATTACTATTTAGTATTGCTGGCATGGCTTCGTCACTGTTACTGTTACCGTCTGTACTCGATTCTAAACTCACTGCCTCTATGGCACTTATAAACATAATTAAAACGAAAAAAACGAATCAAAACACTCAACCGCTGGATCTCGTATTCAGATTGATAATGGCGATTTTTGTTGCACACGATTACATTACTTTCACAGATATCAGATAAGTCAATTTTGACAGATGACAGACAGTGACATCATCGATGCGTGCGCCGGCGTTTTGTCGAACTCTCATCGGTCCAAAAAACTAAACAGTTATCTTGAAATAATTGCTGAATAAAATATGCAACGGAACAACTTTACGCAAATAAAGCTCGAAACCAAAATCGCAATAAGTAACAACGTGGAAATTCACAAAAATCATGAGTAAATTGGCTATTAGAACTGATGGGCTGGGTGCCTAGCTGGTTGCATACCACGCTGGCGATTTACCAGATTGCAAATTATTTTCACTAAATAAATGTTGCTCTTGGCATCTTGGCTATCGATGTTCTTAATTTTTTACAATCGCTGACATCCCGACACCACTTTAGCAACACCGTCGAATTCCCTTTTATTTTCAGCTTTCCCTCAACGACCAGAGAATTCAATGATCTAGCTAGCGGACTAGAAAAATCTCAGCAGATGAACAGAAGAGGAGCTTAGCGAAGATCCAGGATCGATAGGTACCAGTTCACACAGTGATCAACTGATCACGCAAGATCAGGTCATTGAAGATACAAGTGATACAACACATGAGGTAACAGAGGTCAGAGATAACGTTATCTCTGCAGAGGTTAAAGAATGAATTACTGGAAACGTTGTAAAAAGTAAAATAAAGTGTTTTGAACTTGAACTTGACATTTTTTGTAACAAAAAATAATCCAGTGAGTAACGTATCGATCGGTGAAATGGTTTTTACAACAAGAACCGCTTTCGAAACTTTTTTTAGAATAAACTCTTCACTTAAAATCTAAAAATAATCTTCTGTTAGAACTCTCAACCGCCTCATTTTACCTCAAAACTCTTCTTTAAGAGAAATTCACAAAAAACAAAAAAACTAATATTTTTGGCTCCCACACCAACAAATCGAGTCTATGACCGGAAATTTCCCTAAGCCTGAATTCAACTCATCCTATACAATAACTCACCGCATTTTCGTTCGAATCGGCGATAAAAAAATTTTCGAAAAAACCATAAACCTTCTATCGAATTTGCACCCCGAAAAAACATTTAAACGGCCATAGCTCCCTTATTAAACATAATATGACAATGAATTGTACACCGCTGGATTCCTGTTTTCAATGCGCTTCTTTTGAGCCGAAAAAATTTTACCTCGGTTTTTTTGTTTAATATTCGCTTGACCATAATAGTTTATATAAAAAATTCTTCATAAATAAAGCCGGTTGGTTTAATTATCTGTTTATTAAACTTTCGTCATAATGAAAAAGATAAAAAACGATAACAATCAAAAAGCGAATTATAAAAATATACTAATCTCCAGAAATAATGTTAATGTATTGCGTTAATTAAAATTGGCGTACGGCTCAAATCCGTTAATGTAAATCACTGCAACTCTGTACAAGAATTCGAACTGTTCGATATTTTGGACAAATTGTTGACGGTTGTGTCGGATCGTTCTCACAGCCTGACAGACATCGCAGATTTGCTCCAGTTTCATTTTTTCGATGACAAAAGACATGGCCATGAAGAGACCAGATGCGGTGACTCCGTCACTGAAACAGAAAAGTTCAATTGTCAAAGATCACAAAGGGACAATTTAAAGAAACAGAAACTTACTAGCAAGTGACGAGGACAGGATTCGAGCGTCTCGCGATGTTGTCTGCTTCTTCCCAAAACGCCAAAAACTTCTCCGGACTCTTGGGACAATTCGTTTTTGGCGGCCAGTTCTTCATCGACACGATGTGGACTTGGAAGTGTTCTTTTCTGGAAGGTGCAGACAAGTGGATGGTTACGACGTCGTAATGTTCCATCGAGAGAGTATTGACGTGTTTGAGAGAGATGATGGGGACCGGGTCCATCTGGGGCCGCTTGTTGGTGGGCCAAAACGCACACGAGGTCTTGTCTTTGGGGTCGACTTGGTTCAGAGATACCACGACGGAGACGTTGTTTTCTTCGACGAGCCTCCAGAAGTCTCCCAGGGTGTTGGGCATCGGCTGCTGGGTCACGATGTAGCGACCCGGGCACCGGAAACCGTCGACCTTGACGGCGTTGATGTAGGAAGAGGTGCCGTCGCTGGTGGGATAGCGAGTGATGAAGACGCGTCCTTGAGTTTCTGACACTCGATCAAATTAGTCATCGACGTTTTTTCAATAGTTTGTCTACGTACCTGGTATGATGTCCTTGAAGCGGTTCTTCTCTTCAACCACCTGCGCTTCCTCATCCACCCACGCCACGGATTTCATCGCCTGGTCCTGCCACTGCGTGTCCTCCAAGTACTGCATCTGCGTGACCGTCCGCTCGTCTTCCAGCAGCCTCTTCACGGATTCCTGTATTTCGTTGCACTGTATCCCGGTGTGCATCCCAATCAGACACTCCAACACGACCAGATGGGCCAGCTTGTACTGCTCCATGTTGTCCACCATGTTGGGCCTCTGCTCCCTCAGGCGCTGAAGAGCCCCCAGCGCGTCGATCGCACTTTTTCGCGCGGCCATCCTCAGGCAGATGTCGCACAAGAGGATGGTGCCGGTTCTGCCGACACCGGCGCTGCAGTGCACGACAATCGGAGATTTCGTGTTGAGGGGTATCTGCAGCATCTTCTGCAAGAAGGGGACCAAGCTTTGCGAGTAAAGGGGGACTCCGTGGTCCGGCCACGAAGAAAAGTGGAGCTGGTCCAGCTGTAACGGTAATATGTAAAACGTGTATTGCTAAAATTGCTGGTTGCTGTTGTTACTTCGCGGCTTTCTGCGTCGCGGGTCACTTTGAAGACGCGGTGTTCGTAATCGGCGTAGACTTTGCTGGATTGGTGTTGGACGGCGATGGCACCGAATTGCAAGGTTTCGTTGATTTCGGGCCAATATTTTTCCACCTTTTTCTGCAAAGCGAAACGATTAATTTCATTCAAGCAAGCGAAATTGGAGCCTCCGCAGTCAGGCTAGCCAACTTAGAACGCTTATCTGGGTTTCTGGGTATATTTTTAATTTTACACTCCTCGGAGATGGTGTCCAACAGTTTGAAATTACGAATCACCTATATGAGTTTGTCTATCTTTCTCCGTTTATTATTTCATTCAGATAGCAATGACATTTTAAGTTGGTTGAATGTTGAATGAAATCAGGTTGGCAGCACTACTTTATTTTAATGATGGCGGTCGGTTTGTTACTAGTTTTTGAATAATTTTGGACCACATAATACAAGTCAATTTGAATCGGAATTGGAAATATTGTCCGTGAAGTGAATCGTTGTACAGTTTATAAGGTGAAGAGTACGGTTCGGGACAAATTCGAGTGTTTTGTTAAGAATGAAAAACTGCGCAACTCCAAAATAAGGTAAGTAATTACTTAGTAAGAAAGTAAACTTTTCAATAATCAGGTATCGTTACTTAGTGATTATTACAGTGGCTCGGTAACAGTTTTGCGGTCAAGGTAAATCTGCATTTATTTACCACCCCCCACGCTCCTCCGAAATGTACCGTCCGTGGCAGGGTCGGACTAAAACCAAATTACCCTATTCAAAATTATTATTTTCCGTTTTTTTATTGAAAAAATGATAAAGCAAGTGGTGGTGTTTTAAATACACCCGAGGAAAAATCGTGTTACCTTTCCACCCTCATATATGTTGGCTAGATTGGCGATGTGTTGGACATTTTCTTGCCAGATCATCCTCCAGAAGTCGTCGAGAGTCGCAGCCTTGGGACCCTGCGTCGCGATGTATGCTCTCGGGACTCGATAACCCTGCAACAATCCGAAAATAGTGCAAACCGAGACCAGAATCTAGTATTTTACGTCGACGTAGTTGGCGTTGATGTAGTCAGAATGAGGGTTTCCGTCGATTTTCTCGAGAATCACTCTGGTGTGGTCGTCTGAAAGCAACAGGAGTTACACTTGAGCGTATTGTAGTGTTGGTAGTTTACAAGCGATCAGGTTGTTGTAACGATTCTTGGATTTGTTTTCTTTCAAAGAGCCGACAGTCCAGGGCTTGGTCTGGCCGCGGGGAAACAGCTGAAATAGCGACGGATAAGATTTGTTTGAACGCGGAAAAAGTGTCTTTACCGCGTGTTGACGTTCGAGTTCTCCACTGGCTATCGATTCTTTGACGTACTGCTCAAATTCGGTGATCTTGACACGTTTGGAGTGCCCATTGGGTTTCGTCGGTGGGTTTTTGGATGTCTTTTGCGAAATATTTGAATCGGATCGTACGGGTTGAGGTTTCGTCATTTTTTTCGTGACTGGAAGGATGACATTATTTTGTGCCACGTCGGACAGAGGGATTTGGTCTTCTTGGATGTCCAGTACTTCGGTTGCTGGAACAGTTTGGCGGATTTAAGAGTCTCTGAAAAGTGTGATGCATACTTACACGTGTTGCTCCTTTTGAATACTTCTTTTTTAAAGGACAACAATTCATCTCTTTTCCTGAAGATTCGTACGGCGTAAATATAAAATATCGCAATGAAATACTATCGACTTACATGTAAATAATGGCTGCGATTGGTATTATCAACAGTAGGGCCAACAAACCAAGGAGATTTGATTCTTGTTCAGAAGTGATTCGTTGTAAACCTAGTGTCTTGTACAAGTACGAATACTCGTTGCTTCTGGTTTTGTTTTGAAAAGTGTTAAGCAATAATATTGTGACGTTATAGGAAGTTCCCGATTCGAAAAAAAAGTTTTCCGTATTAATATCACCGATAGTTTCTTTGATACTATCTTGTGAAGATGTTAAACTGTAATTAGCTGCAGTAATTTTTCGGTTCGCATTTTTATCGGTTATTAAGATGAGGAGAAGACGGTGGTCAGTTTGTCCTCTTGGTTTTTGAAGCGATATTTTCAGTGTAATTGTATCATTTGTACTGCCACTTTCAGGATCCCCATTCAGTAATGGTATGTCAGGTGGACTTGTGTCCATCAAGTAGACATAGTTACCGGAGAATCCGTTGAATGCCGACACTTGAATGTTGTATTGAGTAGAAGGAAACAATTCTGCGGACTCTATCTAGAAACGATCAGTTTACATGAATACGTATGTATCAAGTTTTGTTTTGCACTTACTTTGATATTATAATTTAGGTAATAGATGTTGTTCGTGATTGGTAGATTCTTTTCGATCTTGTTTGTTTCTCCATCGGTTAAAATGATATTAAAATATTTAATTGGACCGTTAGATTGGTTCGGATGTTTCCATTGCAGTATCAGATCATTATTAATCGTCCAAGTGATGTTTAGATCGTATGGCGCTCGTGATGGTTCTGGAAAAGATTTTACATAATATCCGGAATTTGAAAAAGAAAATGGTATTTTAATGCCGACCTATTTCTGTTTTTGTATAAATGGAATTCGCTGGTCCAAATTCTGAAACATCTTCATTTTTGCCATTCACCTGTACATTAATAATAATGTTAATACTACTTCTTCTAATAATTTTAAATTACATACATAACATGTATATGTTGAGCCACTTTTCAAATTGGACACTGTGACACAATGAAAATCTGGCCATAATTTGCACGATGCCATTTCAAATTCATTTATATGTTTGTCTACATAGTAATATCCATTTTGACAATCAATTTTATATTTTTCTAAAACCCCAGTTGGTGGGTAAGATGGTTTCCATCTGAGCGAAACTGAACTTTCGTTTTTGGTATAAACCAGCAAATCAGTGACCGCATTGGGTACTGAAAACGAATACATCCGATTATTTTTTGTTTACATTCTGGAAGAATAATTAATTACTTGTCGGTTTTGTTCTAAAAGTTTCCCTCTTTGTGTCACCTTCGCAATTCGTATAACTTCTACAAAATATCAGATCCAAGCTGTAGTCTGAAAATGGAGCTAACCCATCAAGCGTAATTATGTCGTTTGACACATAATGTTTCGTTGTTTTAGAAGTTCTGCTTTGGTTCTTACACCATTCGTTGGTACAAATGGCGGTCGTATTCACCACCAATTGTCCTCGAATTTTTTCGCAATTACGTGACAATTCAATATTAACCCCACGCGTGCCGGGAGTAACTGTCACCCCCGATATTTCTTCAGATTCGATTTCGTCTGCGGGTAACGTTTCTTCCAAAAATTCTGACGGAAGTCCTTTCAATTTTGTGTTTTCGGCAAACACGGAAATCGAGTATCTCGAATATGGAATTAAATCTTTTATTGTTGTTGAAGTTTCGGTGACTCTCAGAGTATGCTCCGTCGATGGAGTTGTTGGTTGTTGCTTGCACGCGAGGTATGACACGTGCTGAATAATTTTTTGTTAACGTCGGTATTTTTCAGCCGTGGCTAACTTACTCGATATTTAACGATGTAATGTTTAAAAAGGCCGTTAATGGAATAGGGTTTTTCCCATTTTATGCAAATTGTTGATGATGATTTATTGGCGACTCTCAGATTTGAGACTTGTTGTGGAACTGTAAATCGATTTCGATAAAGCGAGATTAGACACTGTTAGTATCTTTAAAGCAATTTACCTCCCTCTGTCGTTTGAAACTTTTTCTTCTGGTGGTCTTCAGTACTACGTTGGAACATTATTGTGTAATGTGTGAACGGATCTAATCCATCAAAATATACAACTCCATTATTAAAGAGTCCACGTTTTCCAGTTTCTTGTAAATTAATGTTGTATTTTTCCAAATTACACAATGTATTTTTTATCTGTCAAACATAAGAGTTTTCATTTAGTCAGGTTAAAGATTATTAAATTTACCGGAGATTTTAAGGAGACGAAGGCAGTGATGTTGGTAGAGTTTATTTCAAGGTTGTCTGAAGTTATTTCTAAAATGAATCGACTATTAAAAATATGAAAATATGTAAATATTGAAAATATTTGAATACCTTCACACTTGGTGGTGAATTCTCTAAATTTTAAATGCCATCCTAAACTAACATTTCCATCGCGTGTGATAATAACGCCTCTGACAAAATATTTTGTGTCGGCTTTTAAATTACTGATTACTATTGAATGATTCTCGTAAAATGTATAGGTTGAATTATTGTATGTGATCCATTTAGAATTATGATTTGTTGCTACCTAAAACATTTTGTTAAAATGACATCAATCTAAAGATGCAAAGCTTCTCTGAACAGAAATTGACACTATAAATCACATTCCGTCCAGAAATTGTTACAAAATGTTTATATTAGGTACATATTTTATATTGAAACGACTTTCTCAACTTTATATTGAATTGCGTAAGCGAAAGGCTTCTCATTATTAGATGAATTTTCCAACGTAAAATCTGTCACCTGGACGGTGGCTTCTGTGTATTTTACATCAGTAACATCTGGAGGTTTTGCGAAAATTATTGATGGTGCTGAAATGAGAGAGAGAAGTTGATTATTTTTGAATGGAATGTTAATTTTACATACGTATGTCGCATCTTGGTCCGCTGAATTCATCAATGCAGGGGGAGCATGTTCCGTCAATTGTATTGCAATCATAGTAGTTGTAGGAGCATTTTCCGCAGGATTTTTTACATCCATGACCATATGATCCACTTTTGCATTCTAAAAATTTCGGTGTTGAACAACGCGAAAAATTATGTAAACATGTGTTATTTTACGGTTGTAGCAATTTTTATTCGCGATATTGTATCCTGACGAACATACACACTTGTCGTTGTCACAAATCTTGATTCGTTCGCAATTTTCATAAATCCAGTTACAGGGCACACAAAATTTTCCAATAGTATTTTCAGGACATTCACTTTCTGTCGGAGAAGTCATAAAAAAATAAAGGAACCACTCACTCTACAAACAAATTGTTACCAGACACTTCTACTGAATCCTTGAACGTAATAATTTTCTTGTCGTCGGACATCAATTGGCATGTCTCTATTTCGGTTAAACCAATCATTCGAAATTCTAAACGCGATTTTATGTGAGTAGTTGTATCTACAGAAAATGTTTTTACTTTACCTTCCTTCTGACAAAGCCTAACCCTGTCGATTGCCCAAAACCATTGATCTCTTGTGCCACCAATTGTTGATACTAATAATTTGAAGTTGTTGTATTGATACTGTTTGCTCTCGCTAATGAATTTAATTTCTCTCCACTCTGAAGACTAGAAATATTTGTTAGCTGTTTCATTCAAGTATATTCCAATTCATCGAAATGAATTGATTCAAGAACATTAATACATCATTATGTACTTATATGCTTTTTGAAATTTATGGCCAATCGGATTATAATTAAATTAACTATCGATTAAATGCAACAAGTGAACGTTGAAATCAATTAAGACGAATTTCTAAATGTTCCTATGTTATACTGTTATGATGAGCTTAAGATGACTTACTACGAGTTGACTAAAATCTTGTTCATTTACGGTAACACTACTGTCATCAAGTAATGTTAATTTTACTTTGCAAGAATCGCACATTAACAGATACATCGACACACATAGATAATTCTCCGTCGGAGAGAAAGTAGTTCCTAGTTGTATTTTATCTGTTTCTTCGTTTGTATAAATAAATTCAACTAAAAAGGAAAAAAATTGTTTCTTTCTGCGAAGAAAATATTTTTGTTACCTTGGTGAATTTTCCATAAAGCGTTGACCATTTTGCTGTGAATAATCATATGAGTTACGTTAATTACTTCTTGTTTTTCTGAAAATTCTATAATTTTTCTGCTTCTGTGTCTGTTCTTTTGAGCCAATCTTAAGGTTTCGCCTGTTTTGGTAAGTTTCAAGTGCGTCCAGAGGGTGCTGTTAAGGAATCTTGGAAAATCTGGATGCTAAACACCATACATTATTATAAATCACTAAATCAGTATAGAACATAAAAAGGTGAATACAAACCACTATATTAGCTTGTTTCATCTTGCACTCTCCTTGCGGCCATTTATTACTAATTTTAGGTACAAATCCTTTTGAACATTTTCGTATTGCAGTTTCGTCTCCACTAAAAGCTTGCAACATGATCCAATAACAATTAGATTCGTGAGGATCTTCTCCATCGCAAAGAAAAATGTGAGCTTCTTTTTCAGTGCGTATTGAAAAGGGAATGTCAAAGTTGGATTTTAATGTTGACAAAACCGTAGTAAACTTTAAAAGAGTGCCATCACCAGTAACATCTTCTGTTTTATAAATTTTCATCTCTGAAAAATATTAGGTAATCCCATCCAATTTAACTACTATTTGTAACCACGTCCATATTTGTATTCCACGTGAACTTACCTTCCCATCGTTGGTCAACGATTACTTTGTTAATGTTCGCTTCCAAAGAGTTTTTCAACTTCCAAGGAGCTTTTACGAAATATTTTTCAGTTCTAAAATCATTTTCAATACGACAGTCGAAAGAGTTATTTCTTGTCGGTATAAACGTTGATTCTGAAATTGATTGCTTAAGTTATGTATAGTAGGTATTAATGGTAATAAATTTCAATTAATTAAATTGGAAGTATTATTTCGTACTACGTTGTTACACTTTACATGATTTAGTTTTGTGGATTGTGAATATGCAGATTTAGACCTTTTTGTTGTTTTAATTCCTCCATGAATTGTTTACTTTTTAAATTGTTTAATTCTTTCACTTTGAATAAATGAACAGTAGTTTGGAAAATACCTTCGATCTTTACCATTGAGATTAGCTGACGGTTTTATTACAACGAAAGAGCAACACTACTGTGTTACGAAAATAAGTTTTGTTAATTCCAGTCTTTGATAATTATGGTCTTCGAACAACGTAATAAATTTGTATGGGCCAAACAAGTGCTCTACAAAATGATTAATAACTTGGTTGTCTCTAGTTTGGTCGATTAAATTAATGCTAGATGTATAATTTCGGTTTAATAATATTCGGTTTAAATAATATTAGCAGGACACTGGTATAATAATATTGCTACTGTACGTAATGCCCTGTTACACGCTGTACAATACCTTGTTCCAATTTTTCTCCTACTTCCGTTGTAGTCCAACTTAACGCATAGGTAGTGTTGGTCACACAAAAATAGTTCATGTTGTTATATTTTTTTGTAATAAAGAAGTCATTTTCACTCTTCGATTTTGCCAAACAAATCATTAAAGTTCCATAAAGTAAACTAAAAATTCAGTGCCTATTATTTTCACTTAGAACGAAAGTAATAATTATTATACCTTTTCTGAAACATTGTTAAATGACACCGATCACTATAAGTTTTTTAATACTGTGAAAATTATGGTGAGCACTAACATGTTGCCGCAATCCCATTTCGATAACTGATACGAGGTTTTCCGTCTGACACATATCCTGCAGAATTGATAACAAATTTTTAGTGAAAGGGCATCTTTCACATGTTGCAATAAAATTTACAACCGTAATAGACTATGACAACAATGTTATCAAAAAGAATTATTTATTTGCTAATTTAATTAATCACCTTAATTACGTAGGTACGCTTATTCCACTTATTACTTGACTGTTTTACATTTAAAGAAGTTTTAAGGAAAGTGGATAATAAATCATTTTTAAAATAACAGCAACACCTGCATCTTTTATTGCTAATTTATATCAGAGCAATTTTTCGGGACATATAAATTGAGCAGAAACAAGGAAAATGTATATAAAAACAGCGGCTTTAAACGTAATTTTTGTTTATAAAATGTACATTTTATACGTTTATGCGAATCGTTTATCTTGTATACCTATTTTGTTGTCAACGTTGGTGGTTTTCAAAGCAGCGGCACCGATGAGTTCATCGTTGGGTTTTCCGTTTAACGTGAAGAAAAATAAAACTAAGTAAGAAAGTTAACTGTGTTTATTTACCATATTTTACAACAAAATAACACGAAAGTTGACAAATGCAAGGGAGAGTACAAAATTTACTATTTGCGGTAAAATGTTCGAAAGAAAAAACAAGAGAAAAGAAAGTTTTTTCTGGAAAAATGGGCGAATGCGTCATCAACGGATATTTCGACATTTTCCTCAGCGTCGGTACGAATTCGAGGGCGTCTTCGCCTCGGTACGGCAGCACGATGTGATCCACCTGGAAGAAACAACTATAGAAATGACATTTCACCGATTGCGCTTCATACTTGATCTGATTTGATCTTGTCTGATCAAGACAAAAATTCGGTTCAACAAGGTCTTGTCGAAGCCCAGCATAACGGAAATGTTTTGAAACTCCATTTTTTTGTCCTCTCGTGGGATGTATTTTTCCGTGGAATTTCCATCTCGGGCAACGAGCGACACTATGTGTTCGACGTTTTCTTCCCAAACCGCTTTCCAGAAGTAATCGACGGAAGTCGGTTTTGGTGCTTCCGCCGCTTTAGTTATTTTAGTACCCTACAGTCACCAGAATTAGACGAGGAAGTTGCCAACAAAAAATTCTCACATCTGTGAATTTCAGATCTAGGTAGTCGAAGTACTGGTTGCCGCACAACACTTCGTAAACGACGCTGTTGCGGTTTTGCAAGACGAGCTGAAAAATTCATTGCCGCTGAATTTTTCGTAGTATATTGTGTTTTTACCGAGTGTTGGTATTGCAAGTCTTCATTGTTTTCTGCTTCTGCCACGTAGCTCTCGAATTCTGAAATTTGGACCAATCTGGAAAGGGAACCGGCACGTTTTTCACATTTCGTCTCCTCTGTTTGTTCCCGTCTTGAAATATTCCTTAAATTGTAATAATTCAGCTCCGAAAGAATCTCTAAAATTGAGATTGCAACTTGAGTTCCTCCTTCTGTTTTCTTACCTTTTTTATTTTTGCAACGAGTCTTGAAACGGTACCACACACTAAAATCTACGTTCGTAAAGTGCTCATTTCTCGTAGTTGCAACTTACCAAAATATACAAACTGGAATCAGAAGCAGAACGAGTAAAGTCAGAAACAGAATACTTGATTTGGGGAGAAAAAAGGTTAAGTGGTACACTTTGAAGCTAATCTTGTTTGCTGAGGTGTTTGTAACGAGTACTGTAAGATTGTAGACCTCAACTAAAATTAGAAAAAAAAATGGGACTCGCTCTGATTGAAGTTTTCTACCTGGTAGACGACTTTAGACTTGGATAAGCACAATCGTAACTCTTCCTCGTCCATTTGATGTTGAGGTCGTAAGGAGCACTCGATGGTTCTAAAAATTATCTTAGGAGAAGACGAGTGGTCGAAATTGGGTACTGGAAAGTCCAAAAGATTCCAGTTTTACAAAAATAGCAAAATTTATCTCTCCGGACGAGATAGTATTACGGAAATTTTTGGATAATAATTCGACAGATGAGAAGGAACAGTTTTAACACTTTGCTACGTTATTGCCCAAGAATGTCGCGGTAGGGGACCAAACATTCCACTCTGCAGCGTCGATGTGGCCCCAATTCCGCACAATAAAGACGAACGTTTTTCGAATGAGTCAATTAGCGTTGGAAATTTTTGGACTTGATTTGTATTTTGATATCGACCTAGTTTTTGTTCTTCTTCAACGACCTTTGGTCCAAATTCTGAGATGTCTTTGTTTTTATCCAGACCTCAACCCGATTGAGAATTTGTGGGGATATAATAGGTGCCCCAAAATTCGCGGAACAGCTTAGCAGTACGTTGTTAAGTACATAGTCATTAAATTATCAAGTAAAAATGTTTTAAAAAAGCAATCTTCTTTTTTGTAGAAGGTATGGACCTATTTGTTACACTAAATGTGGCAACATTAACATCCATGTCAAAAATTCCAATGTGGGGTTAGAAATATATAAAACCTGTTTTACAGCTAATGTTAGTTGAATGACAACGGCTGAAGAAATTCCGTGGCCGTGACTGTACAAATGGACTTTATTTATAGTACGGTAACAGTTTTTTGGAGGTCCGTGAAAGCTTAAAATTTGCATGTATGTATTTTACACACTCCGCGCAGTAAAATTACAGATAGTTTGGTTAGTGTGTAAAAATCAAGATACCGTAGCTGTTCAAAATGTGTAAACATGTCATTTAGAGTTGAGGAGGCCAAAAACGAATTCAAATAATATGATTTTTGTTTATTTTGGAGTTTGTATTATTTTCTTCCTCTGAATTGGGCGATAATTTTCCGCTTTGATCTTATCTCCCTTCTTGAAGATAGGTGTGATATTTGCCTTTAACTATGAATCTAGTAATACTGAGGATTGGAAAGAGGAAGACATAAAATGATTAAGCATGGTATATTTGTCTTATTTTTCTACATAAAATATATTTTCTTTTTTAATTTGTGAGCTAGAAACGTGAAAAACTAAATGCGGTGTAAATGCCGCGGTACGCCCGCTCATGTATTTTTATAAAGCGTGCTCTCTGGAGGGTTAAAATTGGCGTATGGCTCGAATCCGTTGATGTAAATCACTGCAACTCTGTACAAGAATTCGAACTGTTCGATGTTTTGGACACATTGTTGACGGTTGTGTCGGATCGTTCTCACAGCCTGACAGACATCGCATATTTGCTCCAGTTTCATTTTTTCGATGACAAAAGACATGGCCATGAAGAGACCAGATGCGGTGACTCCGTCACTGAAACAGAAAAGTTCGATTGGTAAAGATCACAAAGGGACAATTTAAAGAAACAGAAACTTACTAGCAAGTGACGAGGACAGGATTCGAGCGTCTCGCGATGTTGTCTGCTTCTTCCCAAAACGCCAAAAACTTCTCCGGACTCTTGGGACAATTCGTTTTTGGCGGCCAGTTCTTCATCGAGATGATGTGGACTTGGAAGTGTTCTTTTCTGGAGGGTGCAGACAAGTGGACGGTTACGACGTCGTAATGTTCCATCGAGAGAGTATTGACGTGTTTGAGAGAGATGATGGGGACCGGGTTCATCTGGGGCCGCTTATTGGTGGGCCAAAACGCACATAAGGTCTTGTCTTTGGGGTCGACTTGGTTCAGAGATACCACGACGGATACGTTGTTTTCTTCGACGAGCCTCCAGAAGTCCCCCAGGGTGTTGGGCATGGGCTGCTGGGTCACGATGTAGCGACCCGGGCAGCGGAAACCGTCGACCTTGACGGCGTTGATGTAGGAAGAGGTGCTGTCGCTGGTGGGGTAGCGAGTGATGAAGACGCGTCCTTGGATCTCTGACACACGATCGAATTAGTCATCGACGTTTCTCCAATAGTTTGTCTACGTACCTGGTATGATGTCCTTGAAGCGGTTCTTCTCTTCAACCACCTGCGCCTCCTCTACCCACGCCTCGGATTTCATCACCTGGTCCTGCCACTGCGTGTCCTCCAAGTATTGCATCTGCGTGACCGTCTGCTCGTCTTCCAGCAGCCTCTTCACGGACTCCTGTATTTCGTTGCACTGTATCCCGGTGTGCATCCCTATCAGACACTCCAAAATGACCAGATGGGCCAGCTTGTACTGCTCCAAGTTGTCCACCATGTTGGGCCTCTGCTCCCTCAGACGCTGAAGAGTCCCCAGCGCGTCGATCGCACCCTCTCTCGCGGCCATCCTCAGGCAGATGTCGCACAAGAGGATGGTGCCGGTCCTGCCGACACCGGCGCTGCAGTGCACGACAATCGGAGATTTCGTGTTGACGGGTATCTGCAGCATCTTCTGCAAGAAGGGGACCAAGCTTTGCGAGTAAAGGGGGACTCCGTGGTCCGGCCACGAAGAAAAGTGGAACTGGGCCAGCTGTAACGGCAATATGTAAAACGTGTATTGCTAAAATTGCTGGTTGCTGTTGTTACTTCGCGGCTTTCTGCGTCGCGGGTCACTTTGAAGACGCGGTGTTCGTAATCGGCGTAGACTTTGCTGGATTGGTGTTGGACGGCGATGGCACCGAATTGCAAGGTTTCGTTGATTTCGGGCCAGTATTTTTCCACCTTTTTCTGCAAAGCAAAACGATTAATTTCATTAAAGCAAAGCGATTCAAGTCATTTTGAAATTGGAGCCTTCGCAGTCAGGCTAGCCAACTTAGAACGCTTATCTGGGTTTCTGGGTATATTTTTAATTTTACACTCCTCGGAGATGGTGTCCAACAGTTTGAAATTACGAATCACCTATATGAGTTTGTCAATCTTTCTCCGTTTTTTATTTCATTCAGAGAGCAATGACATTTTAAATTGGTTGAATGTTGAATGAAATCAGGTTGGCAGCACTACTTCATTTTAATGATGGCGGTCGGTTTGTTACCAGTTTTTGAATAATTTTGAACCACATAATACAAGTTAGTTTGAATCAGAATTGGAAATATTGTCCGTGAAGTGAATCGTTGTACAGTTTATAAGGTGAAGAGTACGGTTCGGGACAAATTCGAGTGTTTGGTTAATAATGAAAAACTGCGCAACTCCAAAATAAGGTAAGTAATTACTTAGTAAGAAAGTAAACTTTTCAATAATGAGGTATCGTTACTTAGTGATTATTACAGTGGCTCGGTAACAGTTCTGCGGTCAAGGTAAAACTGCATTTATTTACCACCCCCCCAACGCTCTTCCGAAAAATACCGTCCGTGGCAGGGTCGGACTAAAACCATATTACCCTATTCAAAATTATTATTTTCGGTTTTTTTATTTAAAAAATAATAAAGCAAGTGGTGGTGTTTTAAATACACCCGAGGAAAAATCGTGTTACCTTTCCACCCTCATATATGTTGGCTAGATTGGCGATGTGTTGGACATTTTCTTGCCAGATCATTCTCCAGAAGTCGTCGAGAGTTGCAGCTTTGGGACCCTGCGTCGCGATGTATGCTCTCGGGACCCGATAGCCCTGCAACAATCCGAAAACAGTGCAAATCAAGACCAGAATCTATCATTTTACGTCGACGTAGTTGGCGTTGATGTAGTCAGAATGAGGGTTTCCCTCGATTTTCTCGAGAATCACTCTGGTGTGGTCGTCTGAAAGCAACAGGAGTTACACTTGAGCGTATTGTAATGTTGGTAGTTTACAAGCGATCAGGTTGTTGTAACGATTCTTGGATTTGTTTTCTTTCAAAGAGCCGACAGTCCAAGGCTTGGTCTGGCCGCGTGGGAACAACTGAAATAGCGACGGATAAGATTTGTTGACCGTTGAAAAGACTGTCTTTACCGAGTGTTGACGTTCGAGTTCTCCACTGACTATCGATTCTTTGACATACTGCACAAATTCGGTGATCTTGACACGTTTGGAGTGCCCTTTGGGTTTCGTCGGTGGGTTTTTGGATGTCTTCTGCAACGAAATATTTGAGTCGGGTCCGATCGATTCAACAAAACAAGCGCTTACGGGTTGAGGTTTCGTCATTTTTTTCGTGACTGGAAGGATGACATTATTTTGTGCCACGTCGGACAGAGGGATTTGGTCTTCTTGGATGTCCACTACTTCAGTTGCTGGAACAGTTTGACGGATTTAACAGTCTCTGAAAAGTGTGATGCATATTTACACGTGTTGCTCCTTTTGAATACATCGTTTTTGAGGGACAACAATTCATCTCTTTTCCTGAAGATTCGTACGGCGTAAATATAAAATATCGCAATATACTATCGACTTACATGTAAATAATGGCTGCGATTGGTATTATCAACAGTAGGGCCAACAAACCGAGGAGATTTGATTCTTGTTCAGAAGTGATTCGTTGTTCACCTAGTGTCTTGTACAAGTACGAATACTCGTTGCTTCTGGTTTTGTTTTGAAAACTGTTGAGCAATAATATTGTGACGTTATAGGAAGTTCCCGATTCCAGAAAAAAGTTTTCCGTATAAATATCACCGATAGTTTTTTTGATACTATCTTGTGAAGATGTTAAACTGTAATTAGCTGCAGTAATTTTTCGGTTCGCATTTTTATCGGTTATTAAGATGAGGACAAGACGGTCGTCAGTTGGCCCTCTTGGTTTTTGAAGCGATATTTTCAGTGTAATTGTATCATTTGTACTGCCACTTTCAGGATCCCCATTCAGCAATGGTATGTCAGGTGGACTTGTGTCCATTAAGTAGACATAATTACCGGAGAAACCGTTGAATGCCGACACTCGAACGTCGTATCGAGTAGAAGTTAAGACTTCTGCAGAATCTATCTAGAAACGATCAGTTTACTTGAAATACGTATGTACCAAGTTTTGTTTTGCACTTACTTTGATATTATAATTTATGTAATAGGTGTCGTTCGTGATTAGTAGGGTCTTTTCGACCTTCTTTCTTTCACTGTTTAAATTGATATTAAAATACTTAATTGGACCGTTTGATTCGTTCGGATGTTTCCATTGCAGTATCAAGTCATTATTAATCGCCCAAGTAATGTTTAAATCGTAGGGCGCTCCTGATGGTTCTGCAAAATATTTAAAATAATATCTAGAATTTAAAAATTTAAAAGAGCACTTTGATGCCAACCTATTTTTGTTTTTGTATTAGTGAAAATCGTCGGTCCAAATTTTGAAACATTTTCATTTTTGGCATTCACCTGTACATTAATAATAATTTTAATACTACTACTTCCAACAATTTTAAATTACGCACTTTAAATGTGTATTCTCTGCCACTTTTCAAATTTGACACTGTGACACAATGAAAATCTGGCCATAATTTGCACGATGTCATTTTAAATTCCTTTATATGTCTGTCTGAATGTGTACAATAATGTTCAATTTGATATGTTTCTAAAATCCCAGTTGGTGGGTAAGGTGGTTTCCATCTGAGCGAAGCTGAACTTTTGTTTTTGGTATAAACCAGCAAATCAGTAACGGCATAGGGAGCTGAAAGTGAATACATTCAATTAGTTTTTCTTGACATTCTGGAAGAACAATTAATTACTTGTCGGTTTTGTTCTAAAGGTTTGCCTCTTTGTGCTACCTTCGCAATTCGTATAATTTCTACAAAATATCAGATCCAAGCTGTAGTCAGAAAATGGAGTTAACTTATCTAGCGTAATTATCTGGTTTGACACATAATGATTTGTTGTTTTAGGAGTTCTGTTTTGGTTCTTACACCATTCGTTGGTACAAATAACGGTCGTATTCACCACCAATTGTCCTCGAATTTTTTCGCATTTAGGTGACAATTCAATATTAACCGCATGTGTGCCGGGAGTAACTGTCACCCCGGATATCTCTTCAGATTCGATTTCTTCTGCGGGTAACGTTTCTATCAAAAATTGTGACGGAAGTCCTTTCAATTTTGTGTTTTCGGCAAATACAGAAATCGAGTATCTCGAATATGGAATTAAATCTTTTATTGTTGTTGAAGTTTCGGTGACTCTCAGAGTATGCTCCGCCGATGGAGTTGTTGGTTGTTGCTTGCACGCGAGGTACGACACGTGCTGAATCATTTTTCGTTAACGCTGATATTTTTCAGCCGTGGTTACTTACTCGATATGTAACGATGTAATGTTTTAATACGCCGTTAATTGAAGACGGTTGTTCCCATTTTATGTAAATTGTTGATGATGATTTATTCGCGAGTCTCAGATTTAAGACTTGTTGTGGAACTGTAAATCGATTTCGATAAAGCGAGATTAGATACTGTTAGTATTTTTATGGCAATATACCTCCTTCTGTTGTTTGAAACTTTTTCTTCCGGTGGTCCTCGGTATTACGTTGGAAGATTATTGTGTAATGTGTGAACGGATCTAATCCATCAAAATATACAACTCCATTATCTAAGGATCCACGTTTTCCAGTTTCGTGTAAATAAATGTGGTATTTTTCCAATTTACACACTGTATTTTTTATCTGTAAAAAATAAGAGTTTTCATTTAGTCAGGTGAAAGATTATTAAATTTACCGGAGTTTTTAAGGAGACGAATGCAGTGATGTTGGTTGATTTTATTTCAATGTTGTCTAAAGATATCTCTAAAATGAAGGGATTGAAAATTTGTAAATATTGAATATATTTGAATACCTTCACAGTAGGTGGTGAATTCTTTAAATTTTAAATGCGATCCCACATAATGATATTGTTGATATTGATTGCCTATGATAATAACGCCTCTCACAAAATAAATTGTGTCTGCTTTTAAATTATTTATTACTATTGCATATGTGATGTTAAAAGGATACACAAAATTGTATGTGGTCCAATTTGAATTTTTATTTGGTGCCACCTAAAATATTTCGTTGAAATAATATTAATATATATATATATATATAAAGATGCAACAGTCCTCTGAATAGAAAATTTCATCTTTGCTACATACAGATACATTTGTGTAGGTATAGTGCAAATTAGTTATTTCTTCACCGAGATTGTGAATACATGTAAATTTCACTATACTAATTCTTTTTTAACTATATCGTTAAAGTAATACAGATGTTTACATACGATACTTCGTTACTTTTTACATTTCAATTACATTATACAATGGTTTAGAATTTTTGAATTTGACAGCAAAGTTATCACATTCCGTCCAGAGATTGTTACATAATGTTTATAATTATTATATTGAAACGATTTTCTCAACTGTGTACTGAATCGTGTAATAGTTAGGCTTCTGATTATTATTAAATGTATTTTCCAACGTAAAATCTGTCACCTGGACGGTGGCTTCTGTGTATTTTATATCAATAACATCTGGAGGTCTTGCGAAAATTATTGATCGTGCTGAAATGAGAGAGAATTTGATTATTTTTGAATGGAATGTTAATTTTACATACGTATATCGCATCTTGGTCCGCTGAATCCATCAGTGCAAGAGAAGCATGTTCCCTCAATCGTATTGCACAAGCTATAGTAGTAGTTGTAGGAGCATTTTCCGCAAGATTTTTTACATCCGTGACCATACCGTCCACTTTCGCATTCTAAAAATGTCGGTGTTGAACGACGCGAAATTGTATAAACATGTGTTATTTTACGGTAGTAGCAATTCTTGTTCCCGATACCGAATCCTGACGAACATACACACTTGTCGTTGTCACAAATTTTGATTTGTTCGCAATTTTCATAAATCCAGTTACATGGCACACAAAATTCTCCGATGGTATTTTCAGGACATTCACTTTCTGTCGGGGAAATCATAAAAAAAATAAAGGAACCACTTACTCTACCAACAAATTCTTACTGGATACTTGTAATGAATCCTTGAACGTAATAATTTTCTTGTCGTCGGACATCAATTGGCATGTCTCTTTTTCGGTTAAACTAATCATTCGAAATTCTAAACGCGATTGTACATAAGTAGGTAGTTGTATCTAAAATTTTTTTTTACTTTACCTTCTTTCTGACAAAGCCTAACCCTGTCAATTGCCCAGAACTGTTGATCTCTTGTGCCGCCAATTGTTGATACTAATAATTTGAAGTTGTATTGATACTGTTTGCTCTCGCTTATCAACTTAATTTCCCTCCACTCTGAAGACTACAAATGTTTGTTATTTCAAACAGTAATACTAATAATACATCGTTATGTATTTATTATCCGTTCACGATTGTTTCAAATTCGGACTGTCTATGAAAATCTGACATTTTAGTTGGCATAATAAATCTATTTTAGGTTATAATTGAATTACACTAAATCAATTAGGGAATTGACAACAAGATGAATATTTAATAACGAAACGTCATATGACAGGACCTGACGCCAATCTAACAAAAAAATATCATGGCCTCCTGCGTGTTTAAAACAATCGTGAACGGCATATATATGATTTTTGACAGAGATGGGCTATCGGTCGATAATTAAAAATTAACTTAATAAAATTAAATGTCGATTGAATGCGGCCAATGAACGTTGAAATCAATTAAGACGAATTTGAAACTGTTCCTATGTTATACTGTTATGATGAGCTTAAGATGACTTACTACGAGTTGACTGAAATCTTGTTCAATTACAATAACATTACTGTCATCAAGTAATGTTAATTTTACTTTGCAAGAATCGCACATTAACAAATACATCGACACACATATATAATACTCTGTCGGAGAGAAAGTAGTTCCTAGTTGCACTTTGTCTGTTTCTTCGTTTGTATAAATAAATTCAACTAAAATTAAAAATAATTCTTTTCTTCAGCGCAGAAAATATTTTTATTACCTTGGTGAATTTTCCATAAAGCGTTGACCATTTTGCTGTGAATAATCATATGAGTTACGTTAATTACTTCTTGTTTTTCTGAAAATTCTATAATTTTTCTGCTTCTGTGTCTGTTCTTTTGAACCAATCTTAAGGTTTCGCCTGTTTTGGTAAGTTTCAAGTGCGTCCAGAGGGTGCTGTTAAGGAATCTTGGAAAATCTGGATGCTGAACACCATACATTATTATAAATTAATATAGAACATACAGAAGGTGAATACAAACCGATATATTAGCTTGTTTCTTCTTGCACTCTCCTTGCGGGTATTTTTTATTAATTTTAGGTATAAATGTTTTTGAACATTTTCGTATTGCAGTTTCGCTTCCACCGAAAGCTTGCAACATGATCCAATAACAATTAGATTCGTGCGGATCTTCTCCATCGCAAAGAAAAATGTGAGCTTCCTTTTCAGTGCGTATTGAAAAGGGAATGTCAAAGTTAGATTTTAATGTTGACAAAACAGTAGTAAATTTTAAAGGAGTGCCATCACCAGTAACATATTCTGTTTTATAAATTTTCATCTCTAAAAAATATTAATCGTATCCATTTCAAATGTTGATTTTGTAACTACATATATATTTATACAGGGTGAGTTTGAAATAAGTTTGGAAAAAACTCCAGCAATTGGTGAGAAGAAGTCATAGAAGTTTTAAAATTAAAGGTAAAAGGTGCTTGTCAGTCATAAACCTGACATTACTCCTTTCGATCGTTTCCATAGAAATGTTTACAAAGCAGTGTGCTTGCACCTACGACTCCATTGTGGAGTTGATGTAACAATGGTTGCTAACGAAGTAAACAAATTCGGACAAATTTTCCTTATTCATAGCGTCGAAAATACAAAGATATGGGGTAATTTCCATCCTTTTGATTTCACTCCCAAAAGTCATTTAAGCACAATTGTTTCGTGTCAAGGATACTACACTTTTTTTCCCAAACGTATTTCAGAATCATCCTGTATTTGACATGGACTTGCCTTCCCATCGTTGGTCAACGATTACTTTGTTAAGGTTCGCTTCCGACGAGCTTTTCAACTTCCAAGGAGCTTTTATGAAATTATTTTTAGTTCTAAAATCATTTGCAATACGACAGTCGAATAAGTTTTTAGTTGGTTTCGGAATAAATGTTGACTCTGAAATTAATTGCTTAAGTATAGAAGGTATTGGTGGTAATACATTTCAATTAATTTAATTGGAAATATTATTGTGTACCACGTGATTGTGAATACAGGGTTATTCACGAGAGGGGTACTTGTGAATTTATATTTTACCGCAACCAACAATACCAATGACCGTAACTACTAAATCAAATGTGTTATCTCTTTTAAATTAGAAATCAAAGTAAGTTGGATAGATTTGTCAGAAATGTCAGATTGGCAGAAAATCTGTATTTAATCAAAATTCAATAAATAAATTAATGAAGTTAATGTAAAAGGTGTTCGAAGTGTCTACCAACGGCTTGTAAACATCCGCAGCGACGACAGAATTCTTTCGACACTCCATAAATGAGGAGAGCATCTCAGTAAAAACAAATTTTTCGAATTGACAAAGATTTTTTGCTTTAACGTGAAAGAGACAGGAGTAGGAGTCATCGTGGATTCAGCTATAATTATTTTCAAAATCTGAAATCAAGATATTGTTTCAATGTGTATAATGGGTTGCGGCAAAAAGAAATTCAGAAATACCTCTCTCCTGAATAAGCCCGTATATACAGAGTGTTATGGAAGTCCACGTAATACATTTAATCACCAATAGAACATTTTTTATTGGTCTTTTTTAATCGATTTTTTTACATTTTTCTAACCCTTAATTAAATAATAATAAAAATCATCAATTGAAACGAAAGAGTGAATGAAAATGTTTTTGTGCGGTAGAAACTTTACAGTTTACAATCGCTGTTCTAATACTAACAGTTTTTACTGTTTTTCATTCGAGTGTGTAATTCTTTTTTCGTGCTTCGTTATTAATGGAGGTGTAAACACATGAGTGAGTATGAATTTTAGGGTTCAAATTATATTTAAATTTGACAACTCTGTTTGGAAGAATTTGTGGAAAAACTGATAAATAAATAAATGTTTATTTTAAAGAGTTCTATTGGTGGTTAAATTTATTAGTGGACATCCATAACACCCGGTAGATCTGGACCATCTTGCCGTATTAATTACTCCATGAATTGTTTGGTTTAAAAAAAATTTACTTTTCTTGCTTTGAATAAACGAGTTGTAGTTCTGAAAATACCTTCGATCTTTACAATTAAGATTAGCTGACAGTTTTATTACAACGAGAGAGCAACAATAGTTGAATCTCAATAAACAGTAGCAGGACCCTGGTATTATATTATTAATGTCCTGTTACACGTTGTACAATACCTTGTTCCAATGTTTCATCTACTTTCGTGGCAATCCAACTTAATGCATAGGTAGTGTTGGTCACACAAAAATAGTTGTTGTCGTTATATTGGTTTGTAATAAAAAAGTCATTTTCACTCTTAGATTTTGCCAAACAAATCATCAAAGTTCCATAAAGTAAACTAAAATATTTAGTATATTATTTTCACTTAGAACGAAAGCGATACCTAATTATAATACCTTTTCTGAAACATAGTTAAAGACACCAATCACTATAAGTTTTTTAATACTGTGAAAATTATGGTGAGCACTAACATGATGCCGCAATCCCATTTCGATAACTGATACGAGGTTTTCCGCCTGACACATATCCTGCAGAATTGATAACACATTTTTAGTAAAAGGGCAACTTTCATATGTTGCAATAAAATTTACAACCGTAATAGACTATGACAACAATGTTCTCAAAAAGAATGATTTATTTGTTAATTTAATAAATTACCTTAATTACCTACGCATAACTTGACTGTCTTACATTCTAATGAAAGTGATTAAAAATTATTTTTAAAACAATTAAAATTTATTTGTTTAGATGATCGTTGTCCACAAGGAGTTTTCGCTTAAAATGTTTTTATCAGCAACACCTGCATCTTTTGTTGCTAATTTATAATAAAGCAATTTTTCGGAATTAAAAGTTTAGCAGATACCAGGAAAAAGCATATAAAAACAGCAGATTTAATAGTTATTTATTGTATAAGTGTTTTAGATAGGATTTTATTCACGCAAGAATGAATAAAATGCATCTAAAACACGCATGCAATACAACATTTTATCTACAATCACACTCATTTAGAATCAGAATCGCCGAAATTTTATCGGATGTCATCCAAAATTTATTTGACATTTCACTCTGACAGCGGCTGTCACCTCAAAAATCATTGAAATTTTATTTTGAGTGTTTTATGGCGTGTTTTATGACTTATAAAACACTAGAGTTTTATAGAGGACATTAAAGGTTGCCAAGCAATTGAATTATGACCTTATAATATAGTGATTGTGGATAAACGTAATTTTTGTTTATAAAATGTACATTTTATACGTTTATCAAATGTATTTGCGAATCTTTTATCTTCTTGTATATTTTGTGATCAATGTTAAACGGTGGTTTTCAAAGCAGCGGCCCCGATAAGTTCATCGTTGGGTTTTTCCGATAACGTGAAGAAAAATAAAACTGAGTAAGAAAGTTAAATGTGTTTATTTACCACCTGTTACAACAAAATAACACGAAAGCTGATAAATTTAAGGAAGAGACAAACTTTACTGTTGGCGGAAAAGAAAGTTTTTTTTTGGAACCAATTCTAAAATAGGTTACAACAATTGTTTATTAAATAAACACTCTGAAACGACGCGATGCGCCAATTTGTACTGTTCGACGTCGCAAACCAAGTCTGTGGTGTAAGTGGAGAGTTGTTTCAGGTTTTTCAAGACATCGACGACACCATCTTTGTCAGCCATCCTCAAGCACATGTCGCACAGTAGAATGAAACCGGTCATTTTGACGCTACCACTGAAACAATTCAAAATCGATGTTTGTCCTGTCGACGCACAGTCACCTAACCTGCTACAGATAAAAATGGGCGAATGCGTCCTCAACGGGTACTTCAACATTTTCCTCAGCGTCGGTACGAATTCGAGGGCGTCTTCGCCTCGATACCGCAGCACGATGTGATCCACCTGGAAGAAACAACTCTAGAAATGGCATTTCACCGATTGCGCTTCATACTTGTCGGATTTGGTCTTGATTGATCAAGATAAAAGTTCGGTACTGGTAGTTCGACAAGGTCTTGTCGAAGCCCAGCAGAACGGAAATGTTTTGAAACTCCATTTTTTTGTCCTCTCGTGGGAAGTACTCCTCCGCGGAATTTCCATCTCGGGGAACGAGCGACACGATGTGTTCGACGTTTTCCTCCCAAACCGCTTTCCAGAAGTAATCGACGGAAGTCGGTTTTGGTGCTTCCGCTGCTATGTAAGCTTTAGTTATTTTAGTACCCTACAATGACCAGAATTAGACGAGGAAGTTGCCAACAAAAAATTCTCACATCTGTGAATTCCAAATCTATGTAGTCGAAGTACTGGTTGCCGCACAACACTTCGTAAACGACGCTGTTGCGGTTTTGCAAGACGAGCTGAAAAATTCATTGCCGCTGAATTTTTCGTAGTATATTGTGTTTTTACCGAATGCTGGTGTTGCAAATCTTCGTTGTTTTCTGTTTCTGCCACATACCGCTCGAATTCTGAAATTTGGACCAATCTGGAAAGGGAACCGGCACGTTTTTGACATTTCGTCTCCTCTGTTTGTTCCCGTCTTGAGATACTCCTTAAATTGTAATAATCCAGCTCCGGAGGAGTCTCTAAAATTGAGACTTCAACCCGTGTTCCTCGTTCTGTTCTCTTACCTTTTTTATTTTTGCAACGAGTCTTGAAACGGTACCACACACTAAAATCTACGTTCTTAAAGTGCTCATTTCTCGTAGTTGCAACTTACCAAAATATACAAACTGGAATCAGAAGCAGAACGAGTAAAGCTAGAAACACAATATTTGATTTGGGGACGGAAAAGGTCAAGTGGTACGTTTTGTAGCTAGTCTTGTTTGCTGAGGTATTTGTAACAATCACTGTAACATTGTAGACCTCTCCTGAAACTAGAGAAAGATTAGATCGTGTGACGATATCTATGGTCTCGCTCCGATTGAAGTTTTCCACTTGGTAGACAATTTTAGACTTGGATAAACGCAATCGTAGTTCTTTCTCATGTATTTTAAATTGCGGATGTACATAAGTACTGCCTTGATGATCTGCAACCAACAGGTACAATCCATAAGTACTTTGGCGTGATCCATTCACCGGTTTCGGTACTACGATGGTATTGTTTGAGGCGACGATTCTGGGGTCTCCTTCAAGTGAAGGGGTCCTAGGTGGACTCGTGTCCTTTGCCGTCAAAATCTCACCTTCTAGACCGTTATTGGCCGAAATACTGACAGTGTACAGGGTTAGAGGTAGCAGCTGGGCTGCATCTACCTGAAGGAAACGAAGATCTCAGTTGGTTTCCATTTACAATTTTTCACTCACTCTGTGAACGTAAGTCAGCTCATATCCTTTGGTCAGTGATAATCGATTTTGGATTTTGTTCCTGGCGCTTGTCACGTTGATACAAAAGAATTTTATCTCGCCGTTTGATCGGTTCGGGTGGTTCCATTCCAGTTTCAAATCATTCTGAATGGTCCATTTGATGGTTAGACCGTAAGGAGCACTCGACGATTCTAAAAATTGTCTTAGGATAAGACGAGACGTCGAAATTGGGTACTACAAAGTCCAAAAAGTTCCAGTTCCACAAAAATAGCAAACTTGATCTTTCCAAACGAAATAGTATCACTAAGATCTTTGGATAATAATTTGGTAGATGAGAAGGTACAGTTTTGACTCTTTGGTACACTACTGGACAAGGATGTAACGGTAGGGGACCAAATTGTCCACCTCACAGCGCCGATCTGGGCCCAATTGTACTTTTCCCACACGTTTTCTCAATGAGTCAGTTATCGTTTGACTGGAAATTTTTGGACTTGTTTTGTACTTTGATATCGACCTATCTTTGTTCTACCCTCAACAGCGACCGTTGGTCCGAATTCTGGGGAGTCTTTGTTTTTAGCATTCACCTGCATAACAATGATTGTTACGTCATCGTTGTTGACAAGCTCATAATACGCACCAAAAATGAGTACTCTTCGTTGCTTTCCAAATTGCTCAGTGTTACACAATGAAGATCAGGCCATAATCTACACGGTGTAATCCCAAATTCTGCAATCTTTTTGTACAAAGATCTACCTGCGTAATAGTTTATTTTGTATCTTTCAAGAATCCCTGTTGGTGGGTACGGTGGTTTCCACCTGAGCGAGACTGAACTTTCGTTCTTGGTATAAACCAGCAAGTCACTGACGCCATTGGGAACTGAAAACGAACAAATTAGTTTTTGTTTCCGTTCTTGGTGATCAATCTTCACATGTTGGTTTTGTTGTAAAAGTTTGCCTTTTTGCGCCACTTTCGCAATTCGTGTAATTTCTACAAAATGTCAGATCCAAGCTGTAGTTTGAAAATGGTATTAGTCCATTTAGCACCATTTCCTGTGACGCTTTCATCGTTTTGACATTTCTGTTTTGCTTTTTGCACCATTCGCTGGTGCAAATGGCAGTCGATGTCACCACCAATGGTCCCCGAATTTTAGAACAATTACTTGAAAAGTCAATGATAACGCCACGCACGCCCGGTGTGACTCTCGCGTCGGGTATCTCGTCAGATTTGATTTCGTTCGCTGCTAACGTTGCTTCCCAAAGGACAACTGGAGGTCCTTCAAATTTTCCGTTGGCGGCAAACACAGAAAACCGGTATTGCGAATACGGAATTAAATCGGCGATTGTTACCGAAGTACTTTTAACCTTCAAGGAATTCACTGTCGATGGATTTTTTGATTGCACATTACACGCAATGGACGACGCACGCTAAAATTTATTGTCAATAGTGGTACTCTTTCGTCATGATTGCTTACTCCATATTGGACGACGTAATGCTCGAATTTGCCGTTGATCATTGGTTCTTCCCATTTGACTCTTACAGTTGAAGATGACTTGTCAATGACAACGAGATTTTTGACTTTCTGTGGTACTTTAACCGAACGTTAGTGTCAAAATCAATTTCAAAGGGACTTACTTCCTTCGCCAGTGCGAAACCTCCGCTCCCATTGTTGCGCATTTCTTCTAAACTTAATCGTGTACCATGTGAAAGGTTTCAAATTCGTAATGTCTATTCCATTGGTATGGTAGTACGGGAGGGCCTTGAATTCTTTCAGAAACACGATAACCTCATCTAACTTGCACGATTCAGTTTTCTGAAATTCTCATCATCACTATTCTTTGACAAAAACATCATTTCTCACCTGTTTTAAAAAGATCCTAACACTTGTATTGGACGGGGTAACATCCACACTGCCGTTTGAAATTTCTGAAATATTTAACCAGAAAGCTGTGCAAACTCCTCAATACTCTATCTATTACCTCGACATCGTGTGACGAACTCTGTAACCTTCACTTCTGGACCAGTGAATTGCACGCTTTTGCTTGTAGTGATAACGGATCTGACTGCATACCGTGTACCTGGTGCTAAATCCTCGAGCACCACAGACTGACTAGTGTTAAATTTGTGATCAGGACGGTACGACATCCAGCTTGAATTGTGATCATCTGCTTGCTAAAATATCAAGTGAGCTTGAAAATAGTACTAATGATTGTTTCCACCTTGTATTGGATCGTGTAAAAGACTGGCTTCTGATCTGTCAATGGATTTTTTATGCCAAAATCTTTTACCAGAATAGTGGCGCTTGTGTACGTCACGTTAACAACTAGAGGAGGTCTTGAGAAAGTGATTGATGGTGCTGAGTGAAGAGACAGGATTATTGAAAGAAAGCTTGACTCGTGTACGTACGTGTGTCGCATTTTGGCCCTGTGTATCCGTCAGTGCAGCGAGAGAACAGGCACGTCCCTTCGACCCCTTCACAGTGGTATTTGCATCTTCCACATCGTTCTTTGCACCCGTGACCATAGCGGTTCTCGTGACATGCTAAAACATTTGGATGCTTATCTGAAGAAGTGTAAAAACACTCTTACGGGAGCGACAGTGGTCCTCCACGACGTATCCCGCCGAGCACGTGCACTTGTCTTTGTTGCAGATTTTGATTTGCCCGCAGTTTTCGTAGATCCAGGTGCACGGCACACAAAAGCCACCGATAGTACTCTCGGGACATCTACTTTCTGTCAGCAGAAATTGTTTTAATAGAAGAGAAAAATTGTGGCCGCGCTGGGAATCGAACGCAAGTCGTCCGCTTCGCGGGCAGATGCTTTCGCACCGAGCCACCACACCTCAACAGCCGCGCTCTACTAAAAACCAACTCAACTGAATCTTACCAGAAGCTGAAAACGAATCCACAATCGCGATCGATCTGGCGTCACCCATCGACTGACATTTTGCGTATTCTCTCGAGGTGATCGTGCGAAATTCTAAAATAAGTTCTTGGATGAGTAGCCGTTGGTTAAATCGCCCCATTTACCTTTCTTCCTGCACAGTCGTACTTTGTCGATGGCCCAGTATTGCTGCGTCGTGTTGCCGCCGATTGTTGACACCAGCAGCGTGATCTCTTTGTTTTGATACTGAACGTTGTCGCTCACAAAATCAATTTTTTGCCACCCTAGGTGCTGAAAAATTGTTTTTGAATGCTGAGTGGTTGCAAGTCGACGCAGATTTACTCCGATTTGGTAGATTTTCTCGTCTAGAATTTGTTCGTCGTTCGCGGTTGCCAGTACTATTTTGCAAGATCCACACATCGAGACGTACATTGAAAGACACAAGAACGGGTCTTGTAGACGCATCTGTCCCCCTAACTCGACCTGATCCGTATTTTCATTCGTGTAAATAAAATCAACTGCAAATTGAGAATGTCTCAATTAGGTACCACTGAGGTGTAGACTTACCATTGTGAATTTTCCAAAAACCATTGACCAGCTTACTGTGAATTATCATGTCTGTCACATGGATCTCTTCTTCATCTTGCAGCTCCAAGATTTTCCTTTCGTCCTGGCTGAAACTTAAACGATTTCCTCTTTTCGTCAGTTTGAAGTGAGACCATTTGTCCGCGAAGAGGTACTCTGGAGACTCTGGGTGCTGCAAATTGTGCACCAGTTTTGGACACTTTATTATTTCTCGGCTACACACCTTTAAGGTAGTCAGAAGGGTTCTGCAAGGCCCAGTCGGAAATCGTTGGGCCAGATGGGGTATACTTCCCACTTCACATTTTCGAATTGCACTTAAATTACCACGAAAAGCTTCTAACATGAACCAGTAACAGTTAGACCAATAGGGTCGAGGCCCATCGCACAGAAAAATGTGCGCTTCCATCTCCGTACGTAGAGACAGTGGAATTTCAAAATTCGACTTTAGTCCTGACAAGACTGGTACAAATTGCAGAGGTGCGTCTCTTGTTTCTTCGTGTTTGGTCAAAAAGGTTTTCATCTCTAGAAATGACTGGGATTGGTTTTGTGTACTTTATTGAATCTGAGATTGAACCTTCCCATCGTTCGTCCAAGATTATCTCGTTGATGTCAGAGTCCTGAGGTTTCTTCAGCTCCCAAGGAGTTTTGACAAAGTAGTGTCTGGTTCTGTTGTCATCTGTAATGTTGCAGTTGAAGCTGTTGAGGTCGGGTCGCGGTATGTATGCTGAAACTGAAATTTTTGATCTTCACAGGTAAATATCTCACCGCGTGCTCAAAAAACACTACCAGAGTCGACGTCTTCCTCAATGTCTTCCTTAATCCAGCTTAAGGCAAAAGAACTGTTGGTCACACAATTGTAAGTGGTGCCGTGCTTGTGGGTGATGAAAAAATCCTTTTGGGCAGTGGATTTTTCAAGGTGGATCAGCAGAATTGCAAAAAACAATCTAAAAGACCAAAGAGTTATCAAACTGTCACGAAGAACTTTGCTAGTACCTTATTTTCACCATTGTCGAATTCTTAAATGACTATTTTTGCGCTTTACCGCGTTTGGATTATCTGACGATGCACATCCTGTAAAACTGATAAGACTCTGTCAAGCGGATTTGCTGTGGAATTATGAAACAGCATATTCAAGAAAGTGACAAACAACTACGATAATAAGAGAAATTCTTTTGCAAACGATTTTTTGCTCGATCCATCTAATTCAACCTCCTCAACATTTCTTCATCTTCTGAAATCTTAAGGAATCTCGAAGCATTTTCTTGAAAAAATATATGCTGAGCTTATTGCCCAATTAGGTAGGCAATATAAAAATCTTCTTTGACATTTAAATGTATATTGCGTAAAAGATAACATTTATGACCACCGAGGATAACTTCTGGTAGATAACCCCTTTTGACAAGGCGGATGTGGTGCTACGTAACTACTATCTATCATTTTATATTTGAATATTTTAAAATTTTTGTGGTGGGTTTTTCAAATTTTTCCTCTACACTTATCGTAGTAAATAGTGACTAACAGTTATTTCTTGGAATTGATCGTTGGTCAGTATAATAAAACGACAGTTATGTTTGCACTGGTTTATTCAGAGCGGTTCAAATAAAAAAAACTAAAAAGCTGCATAAAATAGAAAGTGTTAGCTTCAACTAAAATTAGCGTAAAACTGAAATCCGGTGATGTAAGCCTCCGCAGCTTTGTACAAGAAAGCGAATTGTTCTTCATTTTGTACGAATTCGTTGCGGTTGTGCCTTACAGTTCTGACCGCTTGACACACGTCGCATATTTGTTCAAGCTTCATTTTTTCGATGACGAAAGACATGGCAACGTAGACGCCAGAAGCCAGCACTCCATCGCTGCAAGACAACAATCAGATTGGAAAATACAGAGAGAGATCAGGCTTACAAGCAAGTCACCACAACAGAACTAGATTGTCTTGATATGACGTAAGATTCTTCGCAGAACGTGAGAAAATCTTCGATTTTCTTCGGGCAGTTTTTCTTGGCCGGCCAGTCCTTCATCGAGATAATTTGGACGACGGTGTACTCCTGAAACGGGAGTTTCGCTACTGTTGATCAAAAATAGAAACAATAACGTACTTCTGAGGCATTGATGTGCATGCGTATGGTCGTCAAGTTGTAGGAATCCAAGGACAAGGTGGTGGCGTGCTTGAGTGTGATGTAGTCAACGGGGGTCAGTTCTGGTTGCTTTTCTGTGGGCCAAAACAGGCACGAGGTTTTGTTTTTCGGGTTGACCGGGTTGAGGGACACTATCACTGTGGTCTCCTTCTCGTGGACGAGCCTCCAAAAGTCGCCCAGCGTGTTGGGCATGGGTTGTTGCGTGACTATGAACCTGCCGGGACAGCGGAAACCGTCCACTCTGACGGCGTTGATGTAGGTGGAGGTGTCGTCGTGGATGGGGTAACGTGACAAAAACATGCAACCTTGAATTTCTGAAAAAAGGGTTATTATGCAACACTTGCAGCGACCGGAATCTACCTGGGACGATGTTCTGGAAGCGGTTTTTCTCTTGGACCACGACGAACGCGTCGTTGGAGGCTACAGATTTCATGGTTTTATCCTGCCAGGCCGTATCCTTCAGGTAGCGCATCTGTTGGCTGATTCTGTCGCCCGACAGCAACTTCTTCACTTCTGTCTCGATTTCGCTGCACGGGATTCCGGTCTGCTTACCGACCAAGCATTCCAAAATGACCAGATGGGCGAGTTTGTACTGTTGGATGTTGTCGACCATGTTGGCTCTTTGGTCTCGGAGTTGCTGGAGGGTTCTTAGCATGTCGACGGCGTCCTCTTTTGCGGCCATTCTCAGGCAGATGTCGCACAAGAGGATGGTACCGGTTCTGCCGACTCCCGCGCTGCAGTGGACGACGACCGGTGATTTGGAATCTAAGGGGATTTGTTGGATTTTTTGCAAGAAGGGTACGAGGCTTTGGGAGTAGAGAGGCACACCGTGGTCCGGCCACGACGAGAAGTGGTACTGCTGGAGCTTTCTAGTTTGGTTGTTGAAACACACTTTGAAGGTTCTTTGTTCGTAGTCGGCGAATACTTGTCCGGACATGTGATACACTGTTATGTCCCCAAATGATAAGCTCTCGTTTTGATCGGGCCAGTACTTTTCAACTTTTTTCTAGATTTTAGACTGGTTTAGTCGAGAGCCGTCGTAAACGAATTCAAACTAACCTTTTTACCTTCGTAGATGTTCGCCAACATGGCCACGTGTAGCACGTTTTCCTGCCAAATCATTCTCCAGAAATCGTGAACTGTTGATATTTTTGGACCCTGAGTCGCTATGTAAGCTTTTCGAACGTTGTAACCCTAAAAATACATTTGCAAAAAGTGAAACTCACCACCGAAGAACTTACGTCGATGTAATTAGCATTGATGTAGTCAGAGTTTTTGTTACCGTTGATCCATTGAAGTACCACTCTAGTATGGTCATCTGAAATTATTCTACATTAATGATCAAAACATTAAAGAAATTTCAATTGTCATTTACAAGCCATGAGATTGGTGTAGCGATTTTTGGACTTGTTCTCTTTCAAGGCTCCTCGTTCCCATGGTTTGGTCTGTCCTCGAGGGAACAACTACAAACAGAGAAATATTCTTTTTGACATTTTATTTGGCATGACCGATTACCGCATGCTGACGTTCTAGTTCACCATTGTTGAGGGACTCCGTCACGTATTGTTCCAACTCTGCTACTTTGACTTTTTTGGAATACAATTTTGTATTTTGTGGAGCTATATTTTTCAGAGGAGTTTGTTCATCTGGAGTGCTCGTTTCAACTGGAAGAAGGATAAGTTACAAGGAGTACCATTCAATTATGGTAGCAGTTTTATCTTACGACAAGTACGTTGGCACATGCTTGTCTTCAAGGAATTGTAATTCTCTATCAGTGGCCCTCTTTTGCTGCAAACTATTTGTTTACTTCTCCGGTGTTAATACAAAATGTTTTAACTTACATGAAAAGAATTATTGCGATGGGTATAATAAGTAACAGCGATAACAGAGCCAGTAAACTTAAATCTTGTGGCACGTCGACGGGTTCGCCCAAAGTATGAACCTGATAAGAGTACAGCTTGTAGCTGCTTTTATTTTCAATAGTGTTGGTTAATAAGATTGTGACGTTATAAGTGGTTGCTTGTTTTAAAGATGAACTCGAGCTCCTATTACAATCATTTATCGTATAATTATCTTGACCAATTTTAAAGTGCACAGGACTTTTTAGTTGACATTGGTATAAAATCTTGAATTTGGATAAGTTTACGTGGTGGTTCTCTTGTAATCGTGTTAACGATTTTACATTGTCATGGTTGTTGAAGTTTTCATCCAATAAAAATAAAAATAATTCATATTTATTTGTATCGTCTCTATTGGTACTTTTGATTGGCGAGATCTCTATCGTTATTGTATCATTTGAAGTGGAAATTTTTGGTTCGGTGGAGAACAAAGGAAGAGCAGGAGGGCTCGTGTCATTCTTAACTAATTCTTCGCCATTGTAACCATTAAATGCTTCAATTCTAATCCTGAATGGAGTCGATTTTAATAAACGTTTTTCTTCTATCTGTAAAACATTCAATAAAAGCAAGGCGAACAACGAAACGATCTTACTTACTTTATATTCGTAGAAAGGCTTGTAATTAGTAACAGGAAAACTATCATGAAGATTATTTTTTGTAGAATTGTGGTAAAGAACTGAGATATTAAAGAACGTGATTAGTCCGCTGGTTTCATTAGGATGACCCCATGTTAGTTCGAGGTCGTTTTGAAGATTCCAATGGATGGTAAGATTATTTGGCTTTTTCGATGGTTCTAAAATTGGGAATGAAATAAGATTTGCTTTAAACTTTATAAAGAGTTAGTGACTAAAAGTTTTCTTATTAATTAACACAATGTTAATTTTTCATTAAGTACAATCTAAGCACAACTATTATCTAATAAAATATTATATACTGCACCGATTTTAGGGGTTCCCACAACTACTGCTGTCTGACCAAAACTATTTGGATGTTCATTTTTAGCTTGAACCTAGAACCGCAATTTTTTATTCTAGCTAATTTATTCGTAGTAGAAATCTCACTTTTATAGAATATTTCTTAATTTTTTCCAACTGACTTAGTGTAAAGCATTGATATTCTGGCCAAAGTGTGCAAGGTAAATCTTTGAAAGTTTCCATTTCTCCTTTATTATTATTATTATCTACTTCTTCATAAGTAACTTTATAAAGGTCCAACTTCCCCGTTGGAGGATACGGTGGCATCCATCGAATTGATATGGAACTTTCATTTTTTGAAAAAATAGTTAGTTCTCTTACGCGATATGGAGGTTCTGACAAGGTTTGAAACGGTTTTGATCTCAGAGTTTTTGCACAAGTGCCGTTTCGACAAAATTTAATTTTGAAAATATAGTCCGAATAAGGCAAAACATGAACTAAACAGGATGTGTTTTCAAAATCGCATTCTGTCTCTTGCTCAACAGAATTGTCACACCATTCATTGGAACAGCTCTTTTTGATTCTGATTTGTAAAGGACCTCTCATAATGCTACAGTCCATCGAAGAATAATGCAGTTTTACAGAACGAGCCTCGACTTTCCATTTTAATTCAGGAATTTCACCATCAGATATTGTTTCTGTAAAACAGTGCATTTATTGAATAGTTTAAAAATTGTTAACTCTATCGACCTGACGCAAATGTGTTTTGAATTACGGTCACTGGAGGTCCTCCAACCTTTCCGTTCCAAGCTGAGACCGAAAATGAATATGCTGCATATGGAACCAAATCAGATACTGTGACATTCGTCTCTTTCGTGCTCAGTTGCTTTATTGGAAAGGTTTTACCATTTGAAGTTTTACAGCTTTTATGCGACACAAGCTGAAATAAATGATTGTCAATTAATAATACCGACTTTTTTGATGAGTACCTGATATGTAACAACATATTTCTCAAATTGACCGTTGAAATTTTCCGGTGATTTCCATTTTACACGGACACTCGAATCTCGTATGTCTGTTATTGTAAGAGATCCTATTGCACCTGGAACTGCATAAAAGAAATTAATGCTATTAGAATTGATGTTGCACTTGCCTCCTTCAGTTGTCCGTATAGCTCTGTCAAGTTTTGTTTTATTTTTTTGGACAATAATTTTATAATTTGTGTCAGGTATTAAATCTTTAAAACAAAAACTATCATTTTCTAATCGTAGTGGAATTATTGTATTTTGTTGTTGTATGTTGTATCTTATCGGTTTCGGATGAGATGATTCTTTTGCGTGCGATGTGCGAATTAAACTGATGGTAAAATTACAAAATTGTGTCAAAGTCTTAAACAGAAAGCACATTTAGTCTTCATTTATTTACATTTCATCATTTACCTTGGACTTGAACGTCACTTTTATGCTGGTGTTGTACGAATTCGAAAAAAAATCCTCGTCTTTGATCTCTTCAAAAGGAACTTTACATTTAGTAAAAGATTTAACAAATGACTTTAATATAGTACCGTAACATTTCGTTGTAAATGCGGCGTGGGGTAATTGCTCGTCGATAAAAATTTTATCATTAATTGTGATGATAATGCCCCTCACGATGTATTTCGTATTTGGCTCTAAATATTGAAGTTTAATAATTGCGGATTTATTAAAAGGATTGCGTTGATCAGAAGCCATCCACTCACTATTTCCTTCAGCTTTCTACAAAATCAAATACAATAACTAAAATGTAAGAAATAGAGAAACAATCATCTGACTCTGTACTCTACGTAATAACTATCTGGTGAGTCTGTGTGTTTCTTATTGAGCAATTCGAAATTTTCTACTTTTACTTTGGCTTCACTGTATTTGATATCGCTGACAACAGGAGGTTCACTGAAGACTTGGCCCGGTGCTGAAGGGGAAGAAAATTAAATGCGATATTTAAAAAAACTGGTTGACGTACGCATGTCACATTTAGCACCAACGTAGTTATCAGAACACGGCTCACATTTTCCGTTGTCGAAATCACAGGAGTGTCTGGAACAATGCCCGCACCTTTTTTTACAATTCATGCCATAAGATCCCGAATCACATTCTAAAGACAAAATAATTTAAAGTAAGTCGATAAATCGTATTTAACACTTCCACTAGAGCCACAAGTTGGATATTTCCATCCGGCTGAACACGAACATTTGAGTTCTGTTCCATCTTTTTCGCAAACTTTGAGCTGACCACATGTTTGATTTAGAAATAATGGACAAGGAATGCAATGTCTGGTGACAGCGTCGTCAGCGCAGTTATTTTCTAAAACTGTTAAGACAGAAAATTCGATGGATAATTCGTTTTTATAAACTGTTCATCTCACCGGTCGGTTTTGCGTCATCGTCTAATGAAATAACATCGTCGTCTTTGTTAGAAATAAGTTGACATTTTAATTTTCGTCTTGATTTGATCATGCGATGCTCTGAAATAAACTGGTTTTGATTTTTTAAAATATTTTTTTAGTTGTTTTACCAGTATTATTACATTCCCTAATATGTGGTTCGATATTCCAAAATACATCCCTTTGATTATTGGCTATTGTAGAAATAAAGAGAGTCGAATTGGTCTGCACGTTATCCACAAACAGCTTAATTTCTTTCCACGTTTCCTTATTGAAGAAATCGTTGCAACACTTAAATATCCTAATTAATCTAGTGGTTGTTACTTACCTGAGATGAGTACGTTTCCTCTTTTAAAATATTACTTTCATTATTTGCTTCACTTAGTGTTAATGTTATCTTGCAATTGGAACACATTTTTACGAACAATGACAGACAGACAACTCCATTTTTCGGATTTCTTTCTACTGTGGTTTGTTGATTTGTACTATAGTTGGTATAAAAATATGGAACTAAATATTAAACTTTAAGTTAACTACTTCTGTATTGGGGTTTTATCATACTGTGTTAATTTTTACTTACCTTTGTGAATTTTCCAAAGACCAGTGACAGTATCTTTACTGTGAATCATCATATGAGTTACACTGTAGACATTTTGACCATCATCATATTGTATTATAGCGTCTTTATTATTTAGTCGTTTGAAAGAGAATCTATTATCCTTTTTCGAAAGTTCGAAATGACGCCATTCCTTATTAGTTAGGTACTGACTGTCACTGTTGTTATGCTGAAAATGTAGTGTAGTATGCTGTTACATCTAATTTTCCTGGGGATACCATTATTGTTTGGATCGGCGTTTCGCAAGATTTAGATACTGTTACATTGCTAAGAACAGGTATGGTTCCACGTGCACACTTTCGTAGTTCTGTTTTAGTTCCTCCAAATGCCATCAGTAAGAACCAATAACAATTTGACTCTTCTATTATTTCTCCATCGCAAAGGAGTATATGGGCTTGTTTTGAAATACGAATCGATAATGAAATTTGGAAATTTTGTTTTAATTTACTGGCCACAGTGATAAACTGTAATGTATCATTCTTCTTTTCAACTGTTTTGTATGTGCGTATTGCTGTGTATTGAAAATAAACATATTAATTGAAGTGAAACAAAAGGTTAAAGTTAGTTACTCTCCCATCGTCTATCCAAAATTCTTTGATTATTTCTGTACACATAAGTCCACTTGGAATCATCACCTTCAATACCCAATCGGAACAAAGGTGCATGTGGAATAAATTGTGATTCTAAAATGAATTAACAACTGTAGTTATGATTTTCAAAATCCTAAGAGGGAGATATTATACAGCGTGTCCCACCTAAGACTTTTAGGTCTTATATGTCTATTATTCATGGACCGATTTTTGTGAAGTTTAACAGATAGATAATAATTTAAAAGGTGAAGATTAATCTTAGTCTTAAAAACGCCATTTTAACTCTCTTTATTTGTGAATGAAATCATTTAAGATTTACACTAAACTGTATAACAACAATAAACAATGGCTTCCGCAAAAGAGGAAAAACCGTATCAATTTATTTAATTTTTCGCAAAATTGTTCAATTGTTTCAAAACGGGTTGACTTGAAATCTCAAAAATGTTAGCACATTTTTAACAATATAATTTATTTTTCTTGAAGTAGAAACTGTTAATTTGATTAATTTTTTTGTATAGACGCATGTTTTCTAACGAGTAACAATCTGACACTAGTTTTGTGTAGATTCAAATAAAGGAATAGTTATTTATGATGTAACCCCACGAACAAAATAAAATCACTTTTAACACGTCCATCATACATCTATTTTTTATACAACTGGTTTGCATTGCATTAAAAAACGAATTGGAATTTTTGATGTTTATTTTAATTTCTGCGGCAAAAATCAGGTAGCTAGTCTTGTATTGACATTTGTTTATTAGAAACGTCAAAAAAGTTTTCATTAGGTTTTGTAAAACACTTTCAATTCCACATTATTGCATTCGCAAACATGGAATGCAAAGAAAACGACGTTAACGATGCCGATATCGACGACAGATTTCCCGCAGATATTGAAAAAGTGGCAAATAGAGACACTTTAACATTTATAAAGAAATAAAAAATAACTAGTGTTAAAAGTTTTTTTTTTACTAGTGTTAAAAATACTTTTAAAACGGTAAGTTATAAAGAGCAATTTTTAATCAAATTAGCTTCCACTAAAAACGTCACTTTTAATGTCAGTTGTATAAAAAATATTTTAAAATTACATTTTTTATTAATCGGGCATTTTATTGCCAGTAATTTATTTTTTATTCACTAGAATATCTATCTTCCAATTTTTACAAAAATCGGTCTATAAATAATAGAGGTACAAGACCTGAAAGTCTTAGGTGGGACACCCCGTATAGCACATATTTTTTTAGTAAATATTCAGGTTGTATAGTTGTCCCAGAGGTGCAGCGATTTTATGGCAGGGCAATAGTTCTTATTACGTCTATTGATGTGCCGATAAGCGACTTAAGCAGAGCCCCTGTCAATCATCATTTTCGTTCTGTACCTCTCAGTTTACAGGGTAGTACTTGAACGAATTTACGATTGGGAGTTGTAGCTGTGGTTTAAACCTATTGTCGGTGTCGTTAACGTTTATACAATGGTACCCTGCCATAAAATCGCTGCAGCTCTGGGACAACTATAAGCACTGTCACATTGGAAGAAACTTCCGTTCACATTAATTTTAACTACCGTTACTTACCCGTTTCAGATTCCTGTGTTCCTTTCTCATCAGCCAACCAACTTAAGGCATAAGTGCTGTTGGTAATGCAGTAATACTCATTTTTTTTCAAATTGTGAACCATAAAAAAGCTACTTTGGCAGTTCGAATAAAGTACATTAATAACTAGGATTAAAAAGAACACATATCTATTACTAATTTCGAATTGCATGCTTATGAAGATTTTAACGTTTTTTAACTGACGCAGATACCGCGAAACTGATAAAACCGTAATATGTATTATAAGCTATTTATTTATGATATCAGCGGCGAGGATTTTACAGTTTTGGTTAAATGAAGGAGTGTAGGTTTGTGATAAGACAGCATTTTATCATAGTAAACATAGAAATCTCACAAACATAACTTCTTCCCTTTTTTGTGTATCGACAACAAATATAAATAAAAAAAAATTATTGGTTTTGGATAGATTTAGTTTATCCGGTTTGTGAGCATTATTACTAACTGTCTAAAGTAAGTGTTATTACTGTGTGTGTCGGTTTTGCACTTAGGACCTATATGGTTTATCACGTAAATTATTTGTTGTAGTTGCCCAATCACAGATATAATAGCTATTTATGCACCAAGGGCGTTACAACGATGATTACGCCCGGAGAACGATGAATCCAGCTCGAGGGCTTTAACCCGAGAGATGGATATCGTTCGATGGGCGTAATCATTCGGTGACGATGTGGTGGATACAAAATTTTATTTTTCACTATACGTGTTCTTAAAAAAAAAATTGGCATCTTTGCAATTTTGAATTGATGAGGGCGTTATGAATTCATTACGCCCGCTTATTCTTATTACGTCCTGTATTATTCCCCGGTTGTTATGGACATGTTTACGTATTTCGTATCCTAGGAGTTATCATGCAATTATACTAAAGTGAAAAATAAAAATATTTGTGGAACCCCCAGTTGTAAAATATGTCTGTTTTTTCTTTCAGTAATATTGTAGCCAAAGCTGAACAATTATAACACTCAAAATTAGGTTTATATTTTTTTTGTGGTTTTCAAAATTCAATTCACTTAAAATACATTTTTTTTCATATTGTATACTTTTGGCGCAAAATATTTTTCAAACGAAGGTTTATCGAAAATAATTTTGGGATTGGTTGATTAAACCGAATGTGACTAATTCAAAATAAACTAAAATGAGGCAAAGAAATCCTGTTCAAATTATACACGGCAATAAAGAAATTATGGTTGTTTATATTTTATTGGCTTTGAGTGTTATTCTAAAGGATTACCAGTAGAATTTGTTTTTTATTTATAATCTAAGAAAAGAGAAAATGCAAGGTATAATATCTTGGGATTTATTTATTTTTTAAATTATTTGGAAACAAATACCAACATGACTTTTTTTCTAATGATACATATTTATACGGTGCGATCAATTAAAAAATAAATCGAGTCGCCGTGTTACCTATGGCAACCCATGCTATAGCATAGGCTCCGAAGCAAACTCGATTTATTTTTTAAATGATCGCTCGGTATTATATTCTATATAGTTCAAAATTAGAAGTTATTAAGTAGTGTTTATTTACGCACATGGGGGCAGAAAATTTTGTCTAAATTACTTCGTATAGTTGAGCCTCCTTTAAATAATTTTCCGTTGCTTCGAACAAGAAAGTGAAGTCTCCCTGAAAGAACGTAACAGTCACTTTTCACAATTCTTACAAAATGAAAATAACTCTTAATTAACAAACCACTCATATCATTTTCGAGCCTACTTCAACAACCTTGACTAATATTGTCTGTGCAAGATAATGTCAAATCTGATACTCCTGAGGAGTAATAGAGTGGTAGGTTAACAGTTAAGTTATTAAAAAATATTTACTTCATTGATTCTAAATTCTGGGCTGTGATTTCGAACCATTCTCACAGAAGTAGGAACGTCACATACTCCTTCGACTTCAATTTTTTTAATGTTATACAGCATGGCGATGTACAGACCGGAATCCTTGATGCCATTACTGAAAAAAATACAATTGCGGAAAACGTTACCATTGCGTCAGTCATATCGCATGTTTTTTTTTTTTAATTTCACCTCGTAGTAGGCGTTGAAGAGTCGATTATGAACGCACTACTCGTGTAAAAACGTAAGATTAAACAGCTGATCCGTGATCCGTAACCCGTATAGTGCGTTCACAATTGACTCTTCAACGCCTACTATGAGATAAAATTAAAAAAAACACCCGATATTTACTCACTGGCTCATCACCAAGACTGAATTAGACTTTTTTAAAATTGCGTTCGTTTCATTACAAAAGTTGACGAAATCAGCAACGTTTTCAGGACGAGTAGCCTCTGAGGACCAGTTTTTCATAACAATAATTTCAATTATTTTCTGAAAATTGAAATTGATCAAAACGTATTTAATAGAATAACAACGCAGTACAGTTTTGTCACCGATTGTTATCTGCACTGTTATCCAGTCGTAAGAATCGAATATTTTGGAGTCTCGGTGTACGAGATTTATCTTTTTTGTAAGTGTAATTTGTGGCATGTTCCTGTCGGGCCATATACGATTTAAAGTAATTTTATTCACTGATACTATAACGGAGATGTTTTTATTTCCAACGAAGTTCCAGAACTGGAAGAGAGTGTCAGGTGTTGGTTCTTTCGTTATCGTAAATTTTCCAGGACATCTGAAACAATTAATCGTCTCTACACCGAAACATGCAGATACATCGTCGTAATCGAGACAATAAGGTGCACTCAAACTTAATTCTTTGCGAACTAAAACACAAGATAAATGAAATTTTATGATTTCAGATTTTGAAATGATTGTTACCAGATTTGTTGCCTGTTTTACGAGTACGTTTTATGGTATCAAGCCATTGTGTTTCTTGGACATATTTGAAGTATTTGTGAATCTGTTCTTCACTGAACAATATGGGTGTATTTGTCTGAAACGAATCACATTTGAAGGTGGTATCAATTTTAAAACAATATTCAAAAATTATGAAATGAGCTAACAGGTAGTAGTTGATGTTGTTGATCAGATTTGGGTCACATTTGGCCAATCTATGACTGATTTTGAAAATATCGATAGTACCATCTCGATTGGCAGTTCTAAAAGAAATGTCACACAGCAGAGCCAAACCCGTTCCTTCCACACCCGTACTGCAAAAAACCGAAAAGTGCATAATTTTTTATTTTGATCAAAATTACCTGCACTGAACCAAGATGGGTGATTTGGAATCCAAAGGAACTTTAGATGTCATTAGGAAAAAGAACATCAAAGGTAACGAAAAAAGAGAAGTAGAGGTGTTCCACCACGAACAGTACCGGTACAAGACGATCTGAAACAAGAGTGTACAATTTTACGTTTAAAATCAGGATAGACCCACATGTCGCGATGTCTTCTTGAAGGTAAGAATGAACTTTCGGCATTCGTAATCGAAGAAAATGTCGCAAGATTTGAAGGTGAGGGAAAGTTTGTGATGTCGTAAGTCTTCGTCTTTTACGTGCCAGTAATTCTCATCAGTTTCCTATAAATGTTAACCGTGAAAAATTAAACTTAGCAATGTGGACAATCACCTGTTTGTCTTCCAAATGGTTATCGAGAAGAATAATGTGCTTGATATTTTCTTGCCAGATGAGTTTCCAGAATAAAGCAAATTTATCTGGTTCCGGTACCTTGGCAGCCAGATGGGATTTCTTCACGTGCTGACCCTGTGCATAAGAATGAAAAAACGTTCAAATGACTATAAACAATTTCTTACGTCAATATATTCTGTGTCCAAGTAGTCTATTAAAATATCGTCGATTATGGTTTCGTAAATCTTAACTGTATTGAGAATTTCCTAAAAAAGTAATAAATCTAAGTGCTCTCAATAGAATTGTGGAAAAAGCTGTGACAAGATTTCAGTACAGAAATTAGTTTTCAGATAGATGAAATTTTTACCTTATGTTGACGTACAAGTTCATCATTTTTTAGGGAATTTTTAACGTAATCGGGATATTTAGTTATTTTGACGGGTTTCGAATAAGTTTCAGTGTTTCGTTCGTAATCTTCCCTATTATTGCTTGACTTCTACAACAATAACTTGCAGAAAATTTTAGTTAAATTAAGGAATTGGTAACTTACGGATTTCACTAGAAATTTTCTAAATGCAATAGCGATGGGAATTATAAGTAACAGCGATAATAGACCCAGTAGACGTAAATCTTGTGGCACGTCGACGGGTTCGCCCAAAGTATGAACCTGATAAGAGTACAGCTTGTAGCTGCTTTTATTTTCAATAGTGTTGGTTAATAAGATTGTGACGTTATAAGTGGTTGCTTGTTTTAAAGATGAACTCGAGCTCCTATTACAATCATTTATCGTATAATTATCTTGACCAATTTTAAAGTGCACAGGACTTTTTAGTTGACATTGGTATAAAATCTTGAATTTGGATAAGTTTACGTGGTGGTTCTCTTGTAATCGTGTTAACGATTTTACATTGTCATGGTTGTTGAAGTTTTCATCCAATAAAAATAAAAATAATTCATATTTCTTTGTATCGTCTCTATTGGTACTTTTGATTGGCGAGATCTCTATCGTTATTGTATCATTTGAAGTGGAAATTTTTGGTTCGGTGGAGAACAAAGGAAGAGCAGGAGGGCTCGTGTCATTCTTAACTAATTCTTCGCCATTGTAACCATTAAATGCTTCAATTCTAATCCTGAATGGAGTCGATTTTAATAAACGTTTTTCTTCTATCTGTAAAACATTCAATAAAAGCAAGGCGAACAACGAAACGATCTTACTTACTTTATATTCGTAGAAAGGCTTGTAATTAGTAACAGGAAAACTATCATGAAGATTATTTTTTGTAGAATTGTGGTAAAGAACTGAGATATTAAAGAACGTGATTAGTCCGCTGGTTTCATTAGGATGACCCCATGTTAGTTCGAAGTCGTTTTGAAGATTCCAATGGATGGTAAGATTATTTGGCTTTTTCGATGGTTCTAAAATTGGGAATGAAATAAGATTTGCTTTAAAACATTATAAAGAGTTAGTGATTAGAAGTTTCCTTATTAATTAACACAATGTTAATTGTTCACTAAGTACAATCTAAGCACAAGTATTATCTAATAAAATATTATATACTGCACCGATTTTAGGGGTTCCCACAACTACTGCTGTCTGACCAAAACTATTTGGATGTTCATTTTTAGCTTGAACCTAGAACCGCAATTTTTTATTCTAGCTAATTTATTCGTAGTAGAAATCTCACTTTTATAGAATATTTCTTAATTTTTTCCAACCGACTTAGTGTAATGCATTGATATCCTGGCCAAAGTGTGCAAGGTAAATCTTTGAAAGTTTCCATTTCTCCTTTATTATTATTATTATCTACTTCTTCATAAGTAACTTTATAAAGGTCCAACTTCCCCGTTGGAGGATACGGTGGCATCCATCGAATTGATATGGAATTTTCATTTTTTGAAAAAATCGTTAGATCTCTTACCACATTAGGGGGGTCTGACAAGGTTTGAAATGATTTTGATCTCACAGTTTTTGCACAAGTGCTGTTTCGACAAAATTTAATATTGAAAGTATAGTCCGAATAAGGAATAACATGAACTAAACAGAATGTGTTTTCAAAATCGCATTCTTTCTCTTTCTCAACAAAATTGTCACACCATTCATTGGAACAGCTCTTTTTGATTCTAATTTGTAAAGAACCTCTCATAATGCTACAGGCCATCGAAGAATAATGCAGTTTTACAGAACGAGCCTCGATTTTCCACTTTAATTCAGGAATTTCATCATCAGATATTGTATCTGTAAAACAGTGCATTTATTGAATAGTTTAAAAATTATTAACTGTATCTACCTGACGCAAATGTGTCTTGAGTTACATTCACTGGAGGTCCTTCAATCTTTCTATTCCAAGCTGACACCGAAAATGAATATTTTGCATAGGGAACTAAACCAGATACTGTGACATCAGTCTCTTCCGCGCTTAGTTGCTTTATGGGAAAGGTTTTACCATTTGAAGTTTTACAGCTTTTATGCGACACAAGCTGCAGTAAATGGTTGTCAATTAATAATACCGACTTTTTTGATGAGTACCTGATATCTAACCACATATTTTACAAATTGACCGTTGAAATTTTCAGGTGATTGCCATGTTAAACGAGCACTCGAATCTCGTATGTCCTTTATTCCAAGATTTACTATTGCACCTGGAACTGCATAAAAGAAATTAATGCTATTAGAATTAATGTTGCACTTGCCTCCTTCAATTGTCCGTACCGCTCTGTCAAGTTTTGTTTGATTTTTTTTGACAATAATTTGATAATTTGTGTAAGGTGTTAAGTTTTTAAAACAATAAGTATCATTTTCTAATTTTAGTGGAAATATTGTATTTTGTTGTATGTTGTATCTTATCGGTTTCGGATGAGATGATTCTTTTGCGTGCGATGTGCCAATTAAACTGATGGTAAAATTACAAAATTGTGTCAAAGTCTTAAACAGAAAGCACATTTAGTCTTCATTTATTTACATTTCATCATTTACCTTGGACTTGAACGTCACTCTTATGCTGGTGTTGTACGAATTCGATATAAAATCCTCGTCTTTGATCTCTTCAAAAGGAACTTTACATTTAGTAAAAGATTTAACAAATGACTTTAATATAGTACCGTAACATTTCGTTGTAAATGCGGCGTGGGGTAATTGCTCGTCGATAAAAATTTTATCATTAATTGTGATGATAATGCCCCTCACGATGTATTTCGTATTTGGCTCTAAATATTGAAGTTTAATAATTGCGGATTTATTAAAAGGATTGCGTTGATCAGAAGCCATCCACTCACTATTTCCTTCAGCTTTCTACAAAATCAAATACAATAACTAAAATGTAAGAAATAGAGAAACAATCATCTGACTCTGTACTCTACGTAATAACTATCTGGTGAGTCTGTGTGTTTCTTATTGAGCAATTCGAAATTTTCTACTTTTACTTTGGCTTCACTGTATTTGATATCGCTGACAACAGGAGGTTCACTGAAGACTTGGCCCGGTGCTGAAGGGGAAGAAAATTAAATGCGATATTTAAAAAAACTGGTTGACGTACGCATGTCACATTTAGCACCAACGTAGTTATCAGAACACGGCTCACATTTTCCGTTGTCGAAATCACAGGAGTGTCTGGAACAATGCCCGCACCTTTTTTTACAATTCATGCCATAAGATCCCGAATCACATTCTAAAGACAAAATAATTTAAAGTAAGTCGATAAATCGTATTTAACACTTCCACTAGAGCCACAAGTTGGATATTTCCATCCGGCTGAACACGAACATTTGAGTTCTGTTCCATCTTTTTCGCAAACTTTGAGCTGACCACATGTTTGATTTAGAAATAATGGACAAGGAATGCAATGTCTGGTGACAGCGTCGTCAGCGCAGTTATTTTCTAAAACTGTTAAGACAGAAAATTCGATGGATAATTCGTTTTTATAAACTGTTCATCTCACCGGTCGGTTTTGCGTCATCGTCTAATGAAATAACATCGTCGTCTTTGTTAGAAATAAGTTGACATTTTAATTTTCGTCTTGATTTGATCATGCGATGCTCTGAAATAAACTGGTTTTGATTTTTTAAAATATTTTTTTAGTTGTTTTACCAGTATTATTACATTCCCTAATATGTGGTTCGATATTCCAAAATACATCCCTTTGATTATTGGCTATTGTAGAAATAAAGAGAGTCGAATTGGTCTGCACGTTATCCACAAACAGCTTAATTTCTTTCCACGTTTCCTTATTGAAGAAATCGTTGCAACACTTAAATATCCTAATTAATCTAGTGGTTGTTACTTACCTGAGATGAGTACGTTTCCTCTTTTAAAATATTACTTTCATTATTTGCTTCACTTAGTGTTAATGTTATCTTGCAATTGGAACACATTTTTACGAACAATGACAGACAGACAACTCCATTTTTCGGATTTCTTTCTACTGTGGTTTGTTGATTTGTACTATAGTTGGTATAAAAATATGGAACTAAATATTAAACTTTAAGTTAACTACTTCTGTATTGGGGTTTTATCATACTGTGTTAATTTTTACTTACCTTTGTGAATTTTCCAAAGACCAGTGACAGTATCTTTACTGTGAATCATCATATGAGTTACACTGTAGACATTTTGACCATCATCATATTGTATTATAGCGTCTTTATTATTTAGTCGTTTGAAAGAGAATCTATTATCCTTTTTCGAAAGTTCGAAATGACGCCATTCCTTATTAGTTAGGTACTGACTGTCACTGTTGTTATGCTGAAAATGTAGTGTAGTATGCTGTTACATCTAATTTTCCTGGGGATACCATTATTGTTTGGATCGGCGTTTCGCAAGATTTAGATACTGTTACATTGCTAAGAACAGGTATGGTTCCACGTGCACACTTTCGTAGTTCTGTTTTAGTTCCTCCAAATGCCATCAGTAAGAACCAATAACAATTTGACTCTTCTATTATTTCTCCATCGCAAAGGAGTATATGGGCTTGTTTTGAAATACGAATCGATAATGAAATTTGGAAATTTTGTTTTAATTTACTGGCCACAGTGATAAACTGTAATGTATCATTCTTCTTTTCAACTGTTTTGTATGTGCGTATTGCTGTGTATTGAAAATAAACATATTAATTGAAGTGAAACAAAAGGTTAAAGTTAGTTACTCTCCCATCGTCTATCCAAAATTCTTTGATTATTTCTGTACACATAAGTCCACTTGGAATCATCACCTTCAATACCCAATCGGAACAAAGGTGCATGTGGAATAAATTGTGATTCTAAAATGAATTAACAACTGTAGTTATGATTTTCAAAATCCTAAGAGGGAGATATTATACAGCGTGTCCCACCTAAGACTTTTAGGTCTTATATGTCTATTATTCATGGACCGATTTTTGTGAAGTTTAACAGATAGATAATAATTTAAAAGGTGAAGATTAATCTTAGTCTTAAAAACGCCATTTTAACTCTCTTTATTTGTGAATGAAATCATTTAAGATTTACACTAAACTGTATAACAACAATAAACAATGGCTTCCGCAAAAGAGGAAAAACCGTATCAATTTATTTAATTTTTCGCAAAATTGTTCAATTGTTTCAAAACGGGTTGACTTGAAATCTCAAAAATGTTAGCACATTTTTAACAATATAATTTATTTTTCTTGAAGTAGAAACTGTTAATTTGATTAATTTTTTTGTATAGACGCATGTTTTCTAACGAGTAACAATCTGACACTAGTTTTGTGTAGATTCAAATAAAGGAATAGTTATTTATGATGTAACCCCACGAACAAAATAAAATCACTTTTAACACGTCCATCATACATCTATTTTTTATACAACTGGTTTGCATTGCATTAAAAAACGAATTGGAATTTTTGATGTTTATTTTAATTTCTGCGGCAAAAATCAGGTAGCTAGTCTTGTATTGACATTTGTTTATTAGAAACGTCAAAAAAGTTTTCATTAGGTTTTGTAAAACACTTTCAATTCCACATTATTGCATTCGCAAACATGGAATGCAAAGAAAACGACGTTAACGATGCCGATATCGACGACAGATTTCCCGCAGATATTGAAAAAGTGGCAAATAGAGACACTTTAACATTTATAAAGAAATAAAAAATAACTAGTGTTAAAAGTTTTTTTTTTACTAGTGTTAAAAATACTTTTAAAACGGTAAGTTATAAAGAGCAATTTTTAATCAAATTAGCTTCCACTAAAAACGTCACTTTTAATGTCAGTTGTATAAAAAATATTTTAAAATTACATTTTTTATTAATCGGGCATTTTATTGCCAGTAATTTATTTTTTATTCACTAGAATATCTATCTTCCAATTTTTACAAAAATCGGTCTATAAATAATAGAGGTACAAGACCTGAAAGTCTTAGGTGGGACACCCCGTATAGCACATATTTTTTTAGTAAATATTCAGGTTGTATAGTTGTCCCAGAGGTGCAGCGATTTTATGGCAGGGCAATAGTTCTTATTACGTCTATTGATGTGCCGATAAGCGACTTAAGCAGAGCCCCTGTCAATCATCATTTTCGTTCTGTACCTCTCAGTTTACAGGGTAGTACTTGAACGAATTTACGATTGGGAGTTGTAGCTGTGGTTTAAACCTATTGTCGGTGTCGTTAACGTTTATACAATGGTACCCTGCCATAAAATCGCTGCAGCTCTGGGACAACTATAAGCACTGTCACATTGGAAGAAACTTCCGTTCACATTAATTTTAACTACCGTTACTTACCCGTTTCAGATTCCTGTGTTCCTTTCTCATCAGCCAACCAACTTAAGGCATAAGTGCTGTTGGTAATGCAGTAATACTCATTTTTTTTCAAATTGTGAACCATAAAAAAGCTACTTTGGCAGTTCGAATAAAGTACATTAATAACTAGGATTAAAAAGAACACATATCTATTACTAATTTCGAATTGCATGCTTATGAAGATTTTAACGTTTTTTAACTGACGCAGATACCGCGAAACTGATAAAACCGTAATATGTATTATAAGCTATTTATTTATGATATCAGCGGCGAGGATTTTACAGTTTTGGTTAAATGAAGGAGTGTAGGTTTGTGATAAGACAGCATTTTATCATAGTAAACATAGAAATCTCACAAACATAACTTCTTCCCTTTTTTGTGTATCGACAACAAATATAAATAAAAAAAAATTATTGGTTTTGGATAGATTTAGTTTATCCGGTTTGTGAGCATTATTACTAACTGTCTAAAGTAAGTGTTATTACTGTGTGTGTCGGTTTTGCACTTAGGACCTATATGGTTTATCACGTAAATTATTTGTTGTAGTTGCCCAATCACAGATATAATAGCTATTTATGCACCAAGGGCGTTACAACGATGATTACGCCCGGAGAACGATGAATCCAGCTCGAGGGCTTTAACCCGAGAGATGGATATCGTTCGATGGGCGTAATCATTCGGTGACGATGTGGTGGATACAAAATTTTATTTTTCACTATACGTGTTCTTAAAAAAAAAATTGGCATCTTTGCAATTTTGAATTGATGAGGGCGTTATGAATTCATTACGCCCGCTTATTCTTATTACGTCCTGTATTATTCCCCGGTTGTTATGGACATGTTTACGTATTTCGTATCCTAGGAGTTATCATGCAATTATACTAAAGTGAAAAATAAAAATATTTGTGGAACCCCCAGTTGTAAAATATGTCTGTTTTTTCTTTCAGTAATATTGTAGCCAAAGCTGAACAATTATAACACTCAAAATTAGGTTTATATTTTTTTTGTGGTTTTCAAAATTCAATTCACTTAAAATACATTTTTTTTCATATTGTATACTTTTGGCGCAAAATATTTTTCAAACGAAGGTTTATCGAAAATAATTTTGGGATTGGTTGATTAAACCGAATGTGACTAATTCAAAATAAACTAAAATGAGGCAAAGAAATCCTGTTCAAATTATACACGGCAATAAAGAAATTATGGTTGTTTATATTTTATTGGCTTTGAGTGTTATTCTAAAGGATTACCAGTAGAATTTGTTTTTTATTTATAATCTAAGAAAAGAGAAAATGCAAGGTATAATATCTTGGGATTTATTTATTTTTTAAATTATTTGGAAACAAATACCAACATGACTTTTTTTCTAATGATACATATTTATACGGTGCGATCAATTAAAAAATAAATCGAGTCGCCGTGTTACCTATGGCAACCCATGCTATAGCATAGGCTCCGAAGCAAACTCGATTTATTTTTTAAATGATCGCTCGGTATTATATTCTATATAGTTCAAAATTAGAAGTTATTAAGTAGTGTTTATTTACGCACATGGGGGCAGAAAATTTTGTCTAAATTACTTCGTATAGTTGAGCCTCCTTTAAATAATTTTCCGTTGCTTCGAACAAGAAAGTGAAGTCTCCCTGAAAGAACGTAACAGTCACTTTTCACAATTCTTACAAAATGAAAATAACTCTTAATTAACAAACCACTCATATCATTTTCGAGCCTACTTCAACAACCTTGACTAATATTGTCTGTGCAAGATAATGTCAAATCTGATACTCCTGAGGAGTAATAGAGTGGTAGGTTAACAGTTAAGTTATTAAAAAATATTTACTTCATTGATTCTAAATTCTGGGCTGTGATTTCGAACCATTCTCACAGAAGTAGGAACGTCACATACTCCTTCGACTTCAATTTTTTTAATGTTATACAGCATGGCGATGTACAGACCGGAATCCTTGATGCCATTACTGAAAAAAATACAATTGCGGAAAACGTTACCATTGCGTCAGTCATATCGCATGTTTTTTTTTTTTAATTTCACCTCGTAGTAGGCGTTGAAGAGTCGATTATGAACGCACTACTCGTGTAAAAACGTAAGATTAAACAGCTGATCCGTGATCCGTAACCCGTATAGTGCGTTCACAATTGACTCTTCAACGCCTACTATGAGATAAAATTAAAAAAAACACCCGATATTTACTCACTGGCTCATCACCAAGACTGAATTAGACTTTTTTAAAATTGCGTTCGTTTCATTACAAAAGTTGACGAAATCAGCAACGTTTTCAGGACGAGTAGCCTCTGAGGACCAGTTTTTCATAACAATAATTTCAATTATTTTCTGAAAATTGAAATTGATCAAAACGTATTTAATAGAATAACAACGCAGTACAGTTTTGTCACCGATTGTTATCTGCACTGTTATCCAGTCGTAAGAATCGAATATTTTGGAGTCTCGGTGTACGAGATTTATCTTTTTTGTAAGTGTAATTTGTGGCATGTTCCTGTCGGGCCATATACGATTTAAAGTAATTTTATTCACTGATACTATAACGGAGATGTTTTTATTTCCAACGAAGTTCCAGAACTGGAAGAGAGTGTCAGGTGTTGGTTCTTTCGTTATCGTAAATTTTCCAGGACATCTGAAACAATTAATCGTCTCTACACCGAAACATGCAGATACATCGTCGTAATCGAGACAATAAGGTGCACTCAAACTTAATTCTTTGCGAACTAAAACACAAGATAAATGAAATTTTATGATTTCAGATTTTGAAATGATTGTTACCAGATTTGTTGCCTGTTTTACGAGTACGTTTTATGGTATCAAGCCATTGTGTTTCTTGGACATATTTGAAGTATTTGTGAATCTGTTCTTCACTGAACAATATGGGTGTATTTGTCTGAAACGAATCACATTTGAAGGTGGTATCAATTTTAAAACAATATTCAAAAATTATGAAATGAGCTAACAGGTAGTAGTTGATGTTGTTGATCAGATTTGGGTCACATTTGGCCAATCTATGACTGATTTTGAAAATATCGATAGTACCATCTCGATTGGCAGTTCTAAAAGAAATGTCACACAGCAGAGCCAAACCCGTTCCTTCCACACCCGTACTGCAAAAAACCGAAAAGTGCATAATTTTTTATTTTGATCAAAATTACCTGCACTGAACCAAGATGGGTGATTTGGAATCCAAAGGAACTTTAGATGTCATTAGGAAAAAGAACATCAAAGGTAACGAAAAAAGAGAAGTAGAGGTGTTCCACCACGAACAGTACCGGTACAAGACGATCTGAAACAAGAGTGTACAATTTTACGTTTAAAATCAGGATAGACCCACATGTCGCGATGTCTTCTTGAAGGTAAGAATGAACTTTCGGCATTCGTAATCGAAGAAAATGTCGCAAGATTTGAAGGTGAGGGAAAGTTTGTGATGTCGTAAGTCTTCGTCTTTTACGTGCCAGTAATTCTCATCAGTTTCCTATAAATGTTAACCGTGAAAAATTAAACTTAGCAATGTGGACAATCACCTGTTTGTCTTCCAAATGGTTATCGAGAAGAATAATGTGCTTGATATTTTCTTGCCAGATGAGTTTCCAGAATAAAGCAAATTTATCTGGTTCCGGTACCTTGGCAGCCAGATGGGATTTCTTCACGTGCTGACCCTGTGCATAAGAATGAAAAAACGTTCAAATGACTATAAACAATTTCTTACGTCAATATATTCTGTGTCCAAGTAGTCTATTAAAATATCGTCGATTATGGTTTCGTAAATCTTAACTGTATTGAGAATTTCCTAAAAAAGTAATAAATCTAAGTGCTCTCAATAGAATTGTGGAAAAAGCTGTGACAAGATTTCAGTACAGAAATTAGTTTTCAGATAGATGAAATTTTTACCTTATGTTGACGTACAAGTTCATCATTTTTTAGGGAATTTTTAACGTAATCGGGATATTTAGTTATTTTGACGGGTTTCGAATAAGTTTCAGTGTTTCGTTCGTAATCTTCCCTATTATTGCTTGACTTCTACAACAATAACTTGCAGAAAATTTTAGTTAAATTAAGGAATTGGTAACTTACGGATTTCACTAGAAATTTTCTAAATGCAATAGCGATGGGAATTATAAGTAACAGCGATAATAGACCCAGTAGACGTAAATCTTGTGGCACGTCGACGGGTTCGCCCAAAGTATGAACCTGATAAGAGTACAGCTTGTAGCTGCTTTTATTTTCAATAGTGTTGGTTAATAAGATTGTGACGTTATAAGTGGTTGCTTGTTTTAAAGATGAACTCGAGCTCCTATTACAATCATTTATCGTATAATTATCTTGACCAATTTTAAAGTGCACAGGACTTTTTAGTTGACATTGGTATAAAATCTTGAATTTGGATAAGTTTACGTGGTGGTTCTCTTGTAATCGTGTTAACGATTTTACATTGTCATGGTTGTTGAAGTTTTCATCCAATAAAAATAAAAATAATTCATATTTATTTGTATCGTCTCTATTGGTACTTTTGATTGGCGAGATCTCTATCGTTATTGTATCATTTGAAGTGGAAATTTTTGGTTCGGTGGAGAACAAAGGAAGAGCAGGAGGGCTCGTGTCATTCTTAACTAATTCTTCGCCATTGTAACCATTAAATGCTTCAATTCTAATCCTGAATGGAGTCGATTTTAATAAACGTTTTTCTTCTATCTGTAAAACATTCAATAAAAGCAAGGCGAACAACGAAACGATCTTACTTACTTTATATTCGTAGAAAGGCTTGTAATTAGTAACAGGAAAACTATCATGAAGATTATTTTTTGTAGAATTGTGGTAAAGAACTGAGATATTAAAGAACGTGATTAGTCCGCTGGTTTCATTAGGATGACCCCATGTTAGTTCGAAGTCGTTTTGAAGATTCCAATGGATGGTAAGATTATTTGGCTTTTTCGATGGTTCTAAAATTGGGAATGAAATAAGATTTGCTTTAAAACATTATAAAGAGTTAGTGATTAGAAGTTTCCTTATTAATTAACACAATGTTAATTGTTCACTAAGTACAATCTAAGCACAAGTATTATCTAATAAAATATTATATACTGCACCGATTTTAGGGGTTCCCACAACTACTGCTGTCTGACCAAAACTATTTGGATGTTCATTTTTAGCTTGAACCTAGAACCGCAATTTTTTATTCTAGCTAATTTATTCGTAGTAGAAATCTCACTTTTATAGAATATTTCTTAATTTTTTCCAACCGACTTAGTGT